>NC_082667.1:105724199-106436074 GCF_025265405.1 Mesoplodon densirostris | reverse complement strand
TCTTGAAGTTCACTTTCAAATTGCAGGGGTAAAAGGGAGACAGAAGATATTCACAGAAACAAAAGAGTGAAAAAGGTAACCCCAGATTTGGGATCTGTTAATCACTAAGAAGAAAATATACAAGGTAATGGAAAAGGGAATAGTCTGGAACACTTCCCAGACCTAATTATCCTTTAGGGTGTACCCAGATAGCACTTCTTCTAGAATCCTTTCTGGCCCAACAAGTCTAGGTAAGACATTCTCCAATGTGCTACCAGGGCATCTGGCTTACCACTGTCATGGCATTTATATTTGTTTGTTTACTTGTCTTCTCTCATATGAGCCTGTGCGCTTCTTGAGGACAGGGACCAGACACTGTCCCCAGCACCTCGAAGGTGTCTGACACAGCAAAGATGTTTGATTATTATTTGTTAAATTAATGGATGGGTGGATGGATAGATGGATAGGTGGATGGATGGACAGAGGGATGGAGGGATGGAGGGAGGGATGGATGGATATGTTTTTCTGGGTGAGACGTCAAGGCTATTTTTAGTGCAATTATGTCCTCAAGGTTGTGTGATCTGATTGCATTCTTCCAAACTGCTGCTGGCTGTCTTTTTTTTTTTTTTTTTTTTTTTTACATAGTTTGGGATTTTAATGAATGAGAATGATTTGCACTGCAGCATATGGCTACTTTAATTAAGCAAAGGTATCATTTTAGTAGCATAATAAATAGTGTATAATTTATCAGGTCTCATGTGTATTTTATAAGTATACCATGTGGGCTATATAAATCTTTCTGTATTGGGGAGGGGTGGAAAAAATGCCTATTGATCTGATGCAAGACAGTGCATGGAAAAAATGAGCTGAACATCTTTGTTGGCCCCCGAAGAGGCAGTTTTCTGTGCTGGAGTCATCTTGACGCCCTAAAAAGCAGAGGAACTAAGACAGGAGAGTGGGAGTGGGGAAAACCCACCAGCTAGTGTTGTAGAATTAAGAGTAACCCTCTATGTTTGTTCCTCATGGAACAAAACACTGAAGAGGTAGTTCTCCATTGAAAGAGATGTTTCTTGGAGAGTTGGAAAGAGGCCCTGGGCTCCTGGGCTTTGTTGCTAAGCATTTGCTCAGGGCTGGGGAATTAGAATCCATCTGGGAGAAGGGGCAGGCTAAAAATAAGGCAGGGGGAAAGCAAGCTTATCACGTGACACAATGGAAACCCAGTAATAGTGAGATATGGCAAAGAAACACCAAGCAGGTTAGAAATAGACCCTGTCATAGCTATACAGATAGACAGACGGGCTGGCTGGGACCGGGAACTTTCAGTGAGCTAGATGCCTCTGACACAGAACAAAAGGTGCCCAGGCTCTCCAAGAATACCCAGCACTGTGGTGAGGGCCTTTCCTGGATCAGTGTGCCCGTTCACTAGTGACAAGGGCACCTGATCCCTGTGCTATGGGACTGGGATGCCCAGGTGGGGAGTCACCAGGAAAATGAAACCAGGAGAAAGGGGTGCTCTAAAAAATGAATTTTCTCCTACGGAACTCATGGACAATTTCTGTAAACAAACTGACCTGTTATTTGCCCTCCTCGTGCCCTCCTCAGAGAAGGATTCATGGCGAAAGTGGACAGAGAACAGGGTCTGGTAGGGTGAGTCACATCAGACAGATGGAAGGAGTGGGAGAAAGGCATTAGAGGAAACAGAGGAACAGTGTGCCATGTAGCATAGCTTTTTATTACATTTTATATGGACTCCATGTGGGAGATATCCATTCTCTTTCTCCATCATCTCTCTATCTATTCCAGAGGCTGCAAGGAGACATATGTCTGGGGACAATGAAGAAACCTATCTATCTGAGCAGAGCATCTATGGACAGGGCAGACCAGCCTATTCTGACTTCATGCACTTTGAAAAGTACAAGGAGATGAGATCAAAAAGTAGATCAAGAAGAGATTGTAGAAAACCTTGAAGGCTTTATCTGTAAATTAAAAAAAAATTTACTACCTACACCTATCTACAATATGCAAGGCACTCCATTTGGGCTGGGCTGTGTCAAGAAGTATCTAACTCAATCAAATTGCTGCTTGGGCAGCTCCATTTGGATGATCCCCTGGCACGTTAGACGCCACATGGCCAGCACACTACTCCTCATCTGTCTGCTCAGGTGAGCTCCTTCCTTTATTCATTTTTCCCAGTTAAAGGACCAGTGCACACCCAGTCACCTGAGCCATAAACCCAGTATTTATTCTAGACACTCGTTTCTCCCTGACTCTCCATGTTAAATCAAGTATCACATCCCACCAATTTCACCTCCTAACTCTCTCTCCAATCTCTCAGCTCCTTTCTATTTCTCTTTCTTCAATTATTATGTTCCTAACTGGTGCATTTAAACCTATCTGGGAGGAGGGGAAGACTAAAAATAAGGGGGGGGGGAGCAGTTGGAAGTTGCTACTTGGTGCCCCTGCCTCCAGGCCTGCACCCCTCCATTTCAGACACCCCACTACCACCACGCCACCCCCTGCTTAGAATTCTACAAGGATTTTTCAATAAATAAAACAATAGTAGTTGCTGATTTTTTTAAACTTTAGAAAATTTCTTTTTCAAATCACCCCAACATATAAAAGAGGTAAGAGCCAAGATGCTCTGATGAGTGTCTCGCTTGCTCAGTCTTGCTTCTTATCCCAAAGCACCATGAAAGACGCCAAGTGCTCCCATAAACACAGTTTAAAAGCTCCCAGGAAATGTCCAAGCCACTTAGCATGGCTTACATAGTGCTCTATAACCTGGCCCTTGGCCATCTCTCCCATCTCACTTCCTGCTACTCTCTCCTTCACATTTTAGGCTCCAGTTACACCGGACTGCGTGAGATTCTTCCCAGACATCTGATGCTTCATCTCTCCATCCCCTTGCCCTTGCCTACTGGAACCCTCTGCTTGGACTATCTTGCTCTCTCCACTGGCCCCATCAGCTGCATCATTCCACCAATCTCTCCAGACTCTGTTCAGGCCTTGGCTCCTACCAGAAGCTTCTCTGAACCCTGAAACAGGGCCAGCTGTCCTGACTCTCTGTTCCCTGAGTCCCATGGCTGTAACTCAACCACAGACCTATACTGGATTATGTGTTGTCCTCCCCAGGAGACTGTAAGCTCCATGAGGATGAAACTGTGACCCATTCATCCCTTTCCTTGGCTCCTAGCACAGTGCCAGTGCCTGACACTGAGTGGATGCTCTGTAAACCTTTGTCATGCTGAGCAGTGGAATGAAGACCAGTGCCTCCTTACCTTCAAGTAGACTGTGCAGACCCTGCTGGGCTGCCCTATGGTCTCAGTGATCACAGAATATCCCTTCTGTCCCATGGCAGGAGACTCAGGTACATCGGTACCCTCCCCAGGGTGTCCAGCCTGACCTGCATGGGCCCTGACTGACGGAAGGCCACTCTGTTGGCTTGCTCCCTGCCAGGCCTAACGGAAGCACCAGTTGATCACAGATACAGTGACACATCAAATTCCTTGGGCGTGAGGCCAGAGAACAGGGCTGGTGAGCAGTGGAAAGAGACTGTTGCAAGACTTTCATCAACATGTAGCTTTTCTGAGGACAAAGATGAGCAATGAGGCACTTGCCTCAAGAGGCAGATACAGAGCTTCATCATCCGGCTCGGCTGACAGGAGTGAGTCAACCAGGCACTTGATACAGGAGGTTTAGGGGACAAAAAGCCCCTCATCACATGTACTCTGGGGGAGAAAGTGGCTAAATAGGGGTTTCATAATAGTTGTGGAAAATGATGATGTTATAGGCTGAATTGTTCCTCCCCATATTCATATGTAGAAGTTCCAAGCCCCAGTATCTCAGAAGGCAAATGTATTTGGAGGTGGGGCCTTTAAAGAGGTAAAATAAGGTAAAATTAGGGTGGGTCTTCATCCCATATGATTGATGTCCTTCTAAGAAGAGGGCATTTGAACAAGGCTATGGGTAAAGAGGGAAGACCACGTGGAGACAATGGGAGAAGGTAGCCACCTACAAGCCAAGGAGAGAGGCCTCAGAAGAAATCAACCCTGCTGACACGTTGATCTCAGACTTCTGGCCTCCAGAAGTGTGGTTTAAGCCCCCCAGTCCGTGGTACTTTGCTATGGCAGCCCTAGCAAACCAATGGGTACAATGTGATGAGGGGCTCAAGCCTTCTGGGGCTACAGCCCCCTGTGCGCCACTATCCTCTTGAAGGGTTTCCGGATGCCCTATCCCCACGAAGTTGTCTGCTCTCACAGCACCTCGTGCTTCTGGCTTGGCTCCCATCACACTCTAATACAAGACCTGTATTTTTTGCTTCTCTGTCTCCCTAACGAGACCCTGAGCTCTTTGAGGGGACTGTGTCCCTCTTATTCCCAGTGCCTGGCACCGAGGCGGTACCCTGTAAATAAATGTTTGTGGGATTGATGAATCGGAGCCGGGCTCTGCCTGGGTGTTTGCCATCACTTGCTATCTCCAGCCCTTCCGCCTGAGCCTGCTCTTTAAATTGACCTGGCTTGGGGCTCTCAGCTGCCCCTCCCCTCCAGCTTCGAAGGCCACTAGCAGCGCAGGTAAACAAGCCCCCAGCCGCAGGAGGTTTAGGATGAAATGGCCTAGATCGGGGGAGCAAGATGATTGGTCCCTGTCCTTCCGAGCACTGTGATTGGCTGTCTGTCTGAACGGGCTCCTGTGATTGGCTCCCCGAGCAGTAAGTGAGGTTCATGAATCCCTTCGCTCTAGGTGTTTCCTGCTAGCTTTCTGGCTGGGAGAGGGGCTGCTGTCTCTGAGCTTGCTTTGTTCTAGTCAGTGTTTGCTGCGGCCTCTAGGCGCAAAAACTGCTCACAGCCGGAGCAAGCAGCCCCTTCCTAGACCTGCTGGGAAGGGGATTAGCTGACGGTCAGTAGGGGTCTAACACAATCTCTTTTTGTTGGGTAAATACAATAACTATTGATATACCTGCTCTCTGGACTTGACACCTTTAACTCAATACAGAAAATCAAACCTCCTAGCTGCAATTCTAGCCACTTCCCTCGTTCCTCTTTTCCTTCGGTTTCCCTCCTGGGGTTCGACCTGTATTTTTCTTTTTTTTCTGAAAGTTGAAAATGTAGGTTACTGGCTGGGCTGCCAAATCAGGAAGAACTGGTAGACAGAATGAGTGGATCTCTCACCCTTCTCCGCCTAGAAATGTTTCTTACTGTTCCAGAAGCTCCAGTAATATTTGGGAAACTATAGTGATAATAATAATTGTTATGATTTGCATATTGTAGCTGCTAACAGTTTACACAGTATAATAATTCTTCACGAAATTTTTATCTTACATGAATGGGCATTATGCCCTTTATCCTCAAAACCCTGAAGCAATTTACATTTTTTGATTCTTATTTTACCTTTTGAAAATAAGGATAAACCTTGGTTCGGAGGTTAAGTGACCCGGCCAAGATCACAGCCCTAGGGCGGAGCTGGGATGCATCGGGATTTACAGACCCATTACGGGAAGAAGTGTGTCCACTGTGGAGAGGGATGTGTTCGTGGGAGGAGGGGGTTTATTCTCCAGGTTTAATTCTGTGGGCTGGACATTCAACATCCAGCCTCCTTTTCTGGCCCAGTTTCCAAGAAGTGTCAGCTCCACTCACTCCCAAGGTGGGCTTGTCTCTGGTCCTTGAGTCTTTCCTGCCCTGGATAGTTCTTGGCTGGGTGACCACCTGTCTGTGGTCAGTGATGGCAGTGGTTGACAGGAAAGTGTCTTCCCTTCCTCCCACCTGCCTCCTTGCTTCTCTTCTGCTCAGTGGTCTCACAGAAGCAGATGAAGGTGACGACCCTGGTTTACCATTTCTTCACAAGACTTTTCCTGTGCTCCCTGCCCCTGCTCCCTCCCCCACTTGAGTGGGGGTCCCTGGAGAGGAGTTCTTAAATCATTTATTTTTAATAGGATTTAAATAGCTGATCTGGTGTAACTGTGTCTCAGGTACTAGATAGTGTTCTAGTTCTTTCTGGACCTTCTCTCATGCAAGGTAGCTTTTCTGTTTCTTTGTTTTAATCTTGTGAAAGTAACACCAACTTAAAAAAAATCGAAAAATTACTTTATAGAAAATGGGAACCAGGTTGAGTAAATGGATATATGTGAAGGAAAATAGTGGTGCATAAGTTTTCATTTCAGGGACTCTAGAAAACTGAAAAGTAGCCACCCCTCCCTCGTTTCCCTCAGGTTTGACGTGCTGGGTTGGTGCAAAAGGAAAGCATCATCTTTGTGGATCCTCAGGTGCTGCAGGGCTTACTTAAGGGCATCTGTGTGTAAGAACATCCTTATACAGTGCTTGATGCAATGCCTGGTACCTAGTAAGTGCTCAGGAAATGAGAGGTATTATCATTATTAATAAAAATGAGACAATGAAAGAAAAAGGTTTGATTTGTCTCCTTTTCTCCGAAACCCCTGAAATTGACTCTTTTATTCAGGGCTTATGTTGTCCATCTCAGGAGAGAAGGCATCTCTACTGACTGTCAAAGTGGACAGTGAGACCTCTTGGGAGTTGGGGCAGGGCAGGGGTCTGGCTCCTGAACCTTCCATGGTACGACAGTTCGCGCGATCACTCTGAGACCTGCTTTTTTGTTTCCAGGTGTCTGGGCTGAGATTTCATTGCTAGATTGAATCTGAGATTTTACTAGTCACTGTGTCAAATGGCTTCTGAGAGTATGTATTGGTTCCTAGAGTTACTGCAACAAAGCACCACAAACTAGATGACTTAAAACAGCAGAAATGTATTCTCTCTCGAAGTCTGGAGGCTAGAAGTCCAAATTAAGGTGTTGGAAGGACCACGTTCCCTCGGAAGTCTCCAGGGGAGGGTACGTCCTTGCTCCATCCAGCTTCTGGTAGCCCCAGGCCTTCCTCAGCTCGTGGCAGCATCACCCCAATCTCTGCCCCCCACCGTCACGTGGTCATCTTCGCTGTGTGTCTCCTTTTCTTCTAAGGGCACCAGTCCTATTGGACGAGGGGCCCACCTCACTCCAGTATGACCTCATCTTAACTAATTACCTCTGCGATGACTTTATTTCCAAATAAGGTCACATTCTGAGACAATGGGAGTTAGGGCTCCGATGTATATATGTGGGAGTGGACATAATTCAACCCCTATCAGGGCTCTTCCATCATCCATCCCAACAGGCCTTGACTCCAGCAGGGCTCTGGGACATGACTCAAGTCTCGCCTCCAGATATGCTGCACCAGAAAGAACAGGGGCTTGACTGTGGCTCTGGGTTTCTCTCCCCGTCGCCGAGCTCTGGGCCCCGCCTGGGCAGGGTTGATTAAGCACAGTGCCTATATCTCTATCCCACTGCATCCCAGGCATCCTTGGCTCAGTGAGCAGAACCCAGGGATCGGTGGAGAGTTTTGACCCGGCCACTCCTCCAGGCCAGCCAGAACCCTTCCTGTCCCAGAGGAGCAGCCTGCTGAAGTGGACTTGACTTAGCCACGGGCCTTTCCCTCCTCCTGTGCCCCCCGCCTCCTGTCCCCCTACTCTGCCACCAGAAAATGTTGTCCTGGCTTAGACGCTCTGAAATCCCATTGTCTGGAGGATGGAGAGACTGGGTCAGGCTGAGTGACAGTCACAGCTGAGCAGAAGAGGGCAGAGAGAGAGACCACGAGAAAGAACGGAGCGAGAGCCTGCACTCAGAGACAGGGTGGATGCAGGGCGCCGCTACCCCAGGCTCCCTTGACACTGGCAGCAGCTGTTCTGCCTCCCGAGAGGGAGCCCGGCTCCAGAGCCCTTCCCCCTGGTCTGCAGGGACAAGGCTGCCCGGTTACTAGGCTACTCGTGTGGAGCCTTGAAGTGGGGACAGAATAAACTGTAAGTGCCTCGCTCCTCCACGCAGGGTTATTTATTACGCACCCGGTTTGCCTCAGAAGGAGACAGTTGTTGGCTTTTATTATGTTTTCCAGAAAGATCTAAATGTTCCCTAACTAACCTATTCGTTTTAAGTATACCCTCGTAGCCATTTATTTGCTAATCTGAAAAAACGAACACCCTGGATTCAAAGGAAAGATTCTCCCTGCAACCTCCACCCTCTTTTCTCTTCTCTCCTGTGAAGTGTTTAAATCACTTGTCAACACAGAGGGAATAATAATAATAAAAACGTGACATCCCATCAGAGAGTAGGGGAGAGGTGGAGAGATACAAAGCCCCAGGGCAATCAGCCTGAGTGAAGCCTCCTCCATACTCACTGGGGAGAGGATGCAGGCTCCCTGGCTCAGCACGGGGTGGGGGAGGTGAGAACCAGCCTGCAGGGCAGCGCTGCCCCTCCACACCCGAGCCCCCTGCCCCGCCTTCAGGACGTACCTCATGGCTCAGGTCTTACAGAGGGACTCCGGGACCACGTGGGTGCTGCTGTTGTCGGCGTCCCTGTGCCCCGACATCCTTGGCAGATGTGGCTCCTGCCTGAGACACACTCTCCCAGGGCAGCAAAAACGAGGCAGGAAACACACACACACACACACACACACACTTATATTTATTTTGTGGGGAAACAGGCATTAGCATCAGTTATAACCACCACAAATACTATTAGCACATCAGCGGTGATAACTCCCTCGTGGATGTGACAAAAGAATTAGCTGCTGTTACATACAATTCCTTCTGTACAGCCTGCAGTTCCACTCTCTTCTCTCCCTGCTGCAGGAAAGCCTGTCAGAATAAAAGAGAGTAAGGGTACCGTTATTACAGGCAGCTTCTTGAATTTATTTCTACATATAAAGACGTGTGAATACAAATACTAAGTTTAGCCGACATTTACTGTTAGCTGCTTCTAGGCCAGACATTGTGCTAAGCACTTGGCATATCTTTTCTCATTTATCCCTCACAACAATGCTTAGGAAGTAAATACTATTATCATCCCATTTTACAGGCAAGTAGATCGAGGCTTAAAGAGGTGATGGAAATTGTCCAAGGTCACAAAACCAATCAGCAGTAGAGCCAGAACTCAGGCTCTGCTGGACTCCAAAGTGTCTGCTTGCAACAACTTTGCTATTCTGCTTCCCTAACTAAATTTATGATAAAGTAAGTAGTTTGTAAATGTCAAAACTTACTTTTGGTAACAGATTACTGGTGACATCCCGCACAAACGAGGCTGAGGCCTGCTGGCGGGGGCGGGGGCAGGGGCGGATGGAATGGAGCTGAACGCCAGAGGCCCATGTCCCAGTCTCCCTCTCACTCCTGTCTTGTAACCCTGGGCAAGTCACTCTCTCACCTGCACAGGTAACTGTCTGTGGCCTGGAGAGTCCTACCTGGCTTCAGGGGCCTGGCTTTATTTGAGAGAGAGAGGAGAGCTGGGGCTGGAGATAGGAGCCCAGTTTGCTGGAGGAAACATGAGAGCTGCCTTGTGAGTCAAGGTTCCTCCAGGAAGCCTGGGAACCCTACAGGCCTGTGGGATGCCGGGGCCTGAGGATGACACATCCCTTCTCAGAAGGGAATCAAGTGTCTGCAGAAGTCCAGTCAAGGAGAAGGGTGAGGAGAAGGGAGGAGGATGGTGGTCCCTCAGGATGTTACTGCGGAAGATCCCTAATGAGTAGTTCAGTCTGTGAACAGGGGATGCAAGCAGGGGCCCCAGACCAGAGGCTGGGGCTGGAGGGATGGCAACAAGAGCAGGCGGGGAATAAGAAAGCTGGTGAGAGTGGAAACCGGGAAGACATGGAAAGGCTATGATGCTGGGGGGTTTTTGTTTATTTTTTTTTAATCAGGATTTCAAGAAGAATGGGACTCCCCTGAAATTGAATGCAAATTTTGTACATTCATACATTTGGGTCCCCCATCCCAGCAGCCCTGATTAGATCCTCACTGGGTTGGGACCCTAAATAAAGAAGAACCACTGTCCCAAACTATCTCCAACAAAGGACAAATGTTTGTTGAGTGTGATTGGCAGCTTTCCTGGGGCCCCTGGAAACCAGAGCTACTCCCCCACCAAGTCCAGCCATTGGGTTGCCCGCCTTGGGTTGTGAGGCTCCTTGGTGGTGCTGTGTCCAGATGTGTCCCCGCCTTGGGAAGTCTGAGAACACATCTCGACCCAAACACCCTCAGCGTTTCTCACGGATTGACCATTGTCCTGAAGTTCTTGCTCGGTGAGGATTTCACACCTGCGGATAAATGATACGTCGTGTTAGAGCCATGCAAGACCTATGAAACGAGTGTTTTAAAAAATAATTAAATGCGTAATTTGACACTTGCCGCTTTCTTCCATCTCTGTTCACTGAAGATATATAAAACCTAATGAATCGCACATCGCTCTGGATGTAACCATCTGCCATTTCAAGCTTGGATGTCTTCCCTCATTCCCCTTCCTTGGTTCCAGAGGGTGGGCCCGACTCCTGGGCTTTGCTGGGGTACTTCCCCAAGAAGCCTGGCATCTTCCCCTTGGGCTGAGATCCATCAATAATCTTGTCCCTACTCACTCCATCGCTTAAAACAGACCCACAAGTCTAGGAACTGAGTTCAAGTGCAATGATGCTTCATTTGACTGGGCATTGTTGGAATATATGCAAACTAGCCAGATAACTGAAACTTATCCTTTCAAGAGCCAGAATCGTTTCTGGAAAAAAATAATCATTTTTAGTAGACATTTTTCAAAAACGCATTACACACTCGCCTTCCTCCTTAACCAGAAGCTATTGATCATAATCTCATGGAAATGTAATCTATGTCTACACTGCTTTTTAGTTGCTCTGACTCCTTCAATGTCAGGAGATCAGCTTTCACTCCTCTTGCTGTCAGGGTATCCGTCTCTAATAGCCTCACCGCCTTTCTTTTGCTGGGCTGTTTCTATGCCTGCTGCTGCTGGCTTTGGGGAGCTATCAGCCCACTTCCTCAGCCAGCTGCATTTCAGAGAAGAGTCTGGGAGGTGCTCAACAATGTCCCGAAGAGTCAGGTAATGGGCTTGGCAGAGGCAAGGCTCTGTGATGGCCATTTGGGGCAGTCAAGTGCTTTTTGGCTTATTAAGTGGGATGTTTCCACCTTATCAGACTGATAGTTAGAGATACCATGGAAACATCGTCTATTTAGAGGCAGTAACCACACGCTAAAACCCTCAGTGATCATTTTGGCTGTGTTGGGTGACAGGATGTCATGAAGGAGAAGACAAGGAAGAAAAGTGGAGTTTAGCGAATGTTTATTCCCTGACAAGTGCTCTGCTAGGACTATTCACATCCTATTTCACCTACTTCTTACCACCACTGGAGATGTAGATACCATCATCCCTGTTTTACTGGGGAGGAAGTGAAGGCTGGAAGATTTTAATTAGTAAATTGCAAGATCAAGATGCCAACTCAGGCCTGTCTCACTTTAAACTCTACTGTTTTTAATACATTTTATTCTTGAAAAAAACATAGAATTCTTTCTTTTTAATTCTTGCATTTTCCCCTAATTCTTTAAAAAATCTTCTTAATTTAAAAATTTTAATTAATGAAATCTTATGTGAAACTCCAATATAAGAGGTAACTGCAGATGCTCCTGTTGAAGGCTGCACTGTTCTAGACCCCAAGACTCTACTGGAACCCCAAGGCCTCATGGAACTCAGATTGAACATCATGGTAACCAGACCTAGAGATGTGTCAAGATAATTGGGTTGGGAATTCTCAAATAGGGCCAAAATAAAATTTTCTCTCACCAGACCCAAGAAACGGAAGGGACAGACAGAGTTTTCCCAGAGAGATCCGTAAATGAGATCTCCATCTCGATCCAAGTCCTCCACCTCCTCTGGGCTCTTATTTGAGTCAGCGTAAAAGATTTCTTTGACCTTTGATTACATTTGGTTGCTCAGACACACCTGGACATACTGATCCCCAGGGAATTCACTTCTTATGGGGTAGGGTTCAGCCTCCTTGGGACCTAAGCTTTCTCCCTCTAAATCCTTCTTGTAACTGACTGCCCTCGCCCCTTTTCTTCAGCACCAATTGTGCTCGGTTCATCAGGGAGCAAACATTATTTTTTTAAACTGTCCAGTGTCTAGGACGTTTAAGACATGGACAGGAACTCCCACATCAAGATGCAAAAGCAAGAGGATGTGGCAGGCCTGGAGGGGGCAACCAGTGACCTCAGCAAGGAGGTTTGGTGCAAAACTGGCTGTGGCCACAGTATGGCTTCATAGGAAGAGGCAGTTAGTAAGGAGCTGATGTGAGCATTTGAGCTCTGGAGTTAAGCAAAGTAGGTGTCTCATTCTGCCTCTGCTGTTTCCAGTCCTGTGACCTAAGAAAGCACTTTAATTTATCTAAGCCTGAGTGCTCTGAGCTGCAAAATGGGCATAAAAATATCTTCGCCATCGGGTTGCTATGTGTGTTTAATGGAATGATGCATATAAGGTGCTGGGCACAGGGCCTGACACTCAGTGAGAAATCGGTAACTCTTAGTCGCTTTGATTACTATCATCATTCATCATTATATGATCAGGAAATCTAAAGAAGGAGAAGGAAGTAAAAACAATATACAAAGCAGAAAGCTACTTAGCGCCTGGTCACAATGTTTAAATTAGTTTAATGGTGATCAGTACAATGGCCTGAATTTTATTAGGAGACCCCGGGCCTGAACCCTGCTCTTCAAGCAGAGATACTGAGTTGTTGGGCATTTGAATTTGGAGCACAGAGGAGCGAGTGGTCCAGGAGTCCTAAGCACGTAGATGGTATTACATACGTACATTAAATACATAGATGGTATTAAGCCATGGGGCCAGACAAGTCATTTCCTGGGAAGGTGGGGATGGAGATGAGAAGGGGTCTAGCAAGGAGTGGGAACCCGCAAAGCAGACTGAGAAGGAGGCCACATCAAGGTAGAAGGAAAGCCGGGTGTCCTGTATGCCAAGAGGAGGAAATGATTCAAGGAAGAAAAGGCCAGCTGTGCTGAATGCAGTGGAGGCTGGGAAGGGACACTGCACGTAGTACCTTGATAGGGGTAGTATTATGGGGAAGAGGGGCTGAAGCCTCATTTGGTGGTTTGAGCGGGGAAAGGGAAGTGAGGGAGTTGCCATTGTCAGAAAGAAAACTCCTTGGAGATGTTTTGTTTCAATGATTTCCCCGAGGCTTGGAGTGAGTGTGAGTTCTACTAGTAAAAGTGGGGTGAGAAGGAAGAGAGTGAACCACTCCTGAGATGCATCGGCTGCTGAGGCATCCCCTGGGAAGCTCATCACTGATGCGCTCTCTTCATGGAAAACAGATTTCAACTGGAGGGAAGAAATTAAGTAAAAGCCCCCAGACTGTAGGAATCCCTTGTCCTCGAATCAGCTGAGTGGCTGGTGTAAAGGAAGTGGGGTGGAAGGGACCAGACTTGCTGGAGCAGAATATTCCTTCCCACCCATCATGCAGCCTGAACCGTGGCCCCATGTAAGATGCGGGATTGTCCCAGCCCCTGGGACACTCACCTGCCCTGGAGAGTTTGGGGCCACGCCCAGTCGGGCCTTACTGCCTAGCGCCCTGGGACAGGTGACCGGGGATTAATCAGACAGCTAATTAGCACTCTGTCCCCATCTAAGAGGAGCCAGAGACATATCAGTTGCTCCCAAGAGGGAGAGAAGGAGGCAGAGAAAAGGGAGATAGGGAAACCAACAGGGGTTACATCAGAAAAACAACATCATCCAAGCAGCCGCGCATCCCAAATCGGTGTTCTTCCTCCAGTAGGGGTGGCAGAGGCAGCTGGGACCCAGGGGACCCCTGAGGAAAAGCACCTGTGTCAGTGCCTTGTTATCTGCAGGAAGGACGCTGCCTCCCTGCCCAACTGAGGCCTGAACTGCTCTCTACACGGCTCCCTGGTGTCTGACATCTCTATCTTTCCCATCATACAACCCCGAAAATTTATTATAGAATGTCAGCAGCCAGCTCCATCCTCCACAAACTGGGGTTTCAGCCAGGTCAGAGTCACACTGAGGCAGTGGCCAGTCCTGCCCTAACCTGGGGGATGAAGGATGGGCTTCACCAGCAGAGTGTTTTGGGGAAGAGGGCGACAGGGAGAGTTCTGGAGGGTTAGAGTCTAACTGTGGCTGCATGACCCTGGATCCATCACTTTACTTCTTAGAGCCTCAGAAACTGGAAAGTTTGGACTATGTAATGTCTTTAACGATCAGGAATTCTGTGAAGTAAGCATGCTTCCAACCGAATTACTTCTGGAATTTTTATGGAGGCATGCCTCTTATTTTTTATATTCTTTCCACCCTAACTTTTGAGAGCCTAGCATTTCTGTTGATCTCAGTTCTGTGTGGGCAGAGACAGTGAGAAAGAAACTGGAGGTAGGGAGAGGAGCGAAATAATTATTCACTTGAGAGATGGGGAAGGAAGTCTTAAGTCTGTAATTAAAGACAACTGCCCATATGAGCACATCCAGTGTCCAGATCTTGGCTTTTTTTTTTTTTTTTTTTTTTTTTTGCGGTATGAGGGTCTCTCACTGTTGTGGCCTCTCCCATTGTGGAGCACAGGCTCCGGACGTGCAGGCTCAGCACCCCTGGCTCACGGGCCCAGCCGCTCTGCGGCATGTGGGATCCTCCCAGACTGGGGCACGAACCTGTGTCCCCTGCATCGGCAGGCGGACTCTCAACCACTGCGCCACCAGGGAAGTCCCAGATCTTGGTTTTTAATACCATTGTCCAATAAAAGGGATCCGACTTCCTTGAAGAAATGGTTGGTTCTCGGACTGGGGCAGGAATTACACAGGATAAGCCTGGAGCAGAAAGCAAGGAAGTACTACACACACACACACACACACACACACACACACACATTGAGGAGGTTATGTCAAGGGGGCACAGGAGCCAACTGAAAGAGCTCCCAATGGCCAAAGCTGGAAGAATTTGAGCAAGAAAACAAATAAAGGAACATTGGATCATAACCCAAGGTATAGAATAAATATGCATGAGTCTATACTAATGTAAATAAATGATTGAATAAATAAATAAATAAATAGGGAGAAACGATAGATCTCTTTTGCACCAGAATTACAAATCATTTAGGTAGATCCTCTGCTTTCAAGATGTGGTACATAACTCACCACTCTTTATTTGTGGGATGCACTTAATAACTTCCTTCCAAAGACTACAGTTTGGAAAGCAGGGTGGGAGAGAAACTTTAGAGTGGAGAACCCTGATACACATGACCCCAGCCAGGTGATCAAGGTCAACATCAGCAGAGATAAGTCATGTGGGTGGTGTGTACTCTTGATAATGATGTTATAAAAATCACACCTCACCTCTGTGGTCTTCCTTTCAAAAACTCATAATCCTAGTCTAAGCATGAGAAAACATCAGACATTTGAGAGACATTTTATGAAATACCTGGCCAGTACTCCTCAAAACTGTCAAGGTCATCCGAAATAACTAAAGTCTAAGAAACTTTCACAGCTAAGTGGAGCCTAAGGTGACATAACAAATAAATGTCATATGGTGTCCTGGATGGGATCCTGGAACAGAAAAAGGACATTAGGTAAAAACTAAGGAAACCTGAATAAACTATGGACTTATTTAATAACCATGTGTCAATGTTGGTTCATTAATTTTAACAATGTACCATACTAAAGTAAAATGTTAACAGTAGGGGAAACCAGGTGCTAGGTATACAAGAAATGCCATACTATAGTCATGATTTTCCTGTGGATCTAAAACTGTTCTAAAAAAATAGAGTTTATTTTTTAAAAATTACCCCACCCAAATCATGTGTTTCTAATTAAATCATATGACTGGTTCGAGTCTGAGTTGCTTTGTAATTTTAAAATTGTATTTGGATAAGGGATTGTGGTGGGCAGTGCTAATTGCCTACCTAATTTCTGTTTCCTTCTTCTTAATGGACAGAACACCAGTTTTTGTTCAGAGGAGCAATGTGTCCAGTTAACAATACCATTTTCCCTCATTCTCTTGTAGCAAGAGGTGGCTATGATTACAGTTCTGGTCAATGAGATGTAGGGGAACCTCTGGGAAGAGCTTGTCTTCTTGAATAAAAAGAGTTGCTCTGCCCCTTATTCTTGCCTGGATTTGGGACATGAGGCCTGGAGGTGCAACAATCATGTTGTGAGCATGAAGCAACCAGCATGAGGATGAAACTTTACACATTATGGGTGGCAGGGCACAGAGATAGAGACACCTAGATCCCCAGTGACATTGCTGAGTGGCTGCATAAGCCCTGGACTGCCCATCCCTAAACTTCTTTTTAGGTGAATCAACTAAACCCTTATTTTTTAAAAAAGTCTACAGTAGTTAGAGCTTTTGTTACTTGCAACCAAATGCAATCTTACTGATACAAGCACCAACTCTTCAGTAGGTAAGATGAGAATGAGGACAATAAGAGACAAAACAAAATATGCCAGGCAGGTACAGCAACAAGGATGGTATAGGAAAAAAGCTGATGTATTTGGGGAGAGAAAATTGGGTTTTAGAACTAAGAGCAATAGAAATAGTATTAAATATTAAGTATCACTATTGAGTATTTATTATACACCTGAGACTTTAAAAAATGAGGTAAACTAATTTAATCTACACATTAAACTGGTGTGGATGTGAATCACTGTCTCTGTTTGAGAGCTTGGAACATTCAGGCACAGAAATAAACTTGCTGGAGGTCACAAAATAAGTAAGGGACAAAGCTAGGAATGTAATCCAGGTCGTCTCAGGCCAAGGTGGGCAGGTGTCCCTCTGTACCACTTTGGAGCTCAAGTGCATTCTGTCTGAGAAAGGCAAGGAATGGAAATGGTAAAGAGACCAGAGATTGAGGAGAGAAGCTGGTCCAGACGTCAGCTCCATCCGAGGGCTCTAGGGCTGAGAGGGGTCAGGACATTCTCATGCTACAAGAGAACAAACAATGAACTTGAACTTCCAGTGATCATAAAGAGAAGAGGGTCTACATGTAACTGGGGTTTTCAGTCAGTAAGGATACGGTGACCCTCTAAAGACCAGGAATTAGGAGATCAGGCAACAATGAATGAAAGATGTTGAAATAGAAAAGTCCAGAATTTTTGAGATTTTTATGGAAAAAAAATGAGCTCAATACTTGTTGAAAATTCAACAAACACTTCTTAAACATATACTATGGACAAAGCGTCATGTTAGGCAAGGTGAAGTCTACAAAAATAAGTAAAGATCAGGTGGTCCTAGTTAAGTGAGAGAATCCAATTAATGCATCAATAGCTTTGTATGTGGAATTGCATTCAGTGACAAATTAGGGGTTTCCTTTTTCTCCTGAAATAAAGGATGAGCATGGGGCTGTTATGATGCCTTTAGGATGTCTTCAGAAACCAAGAATCTTTCTGTGTTTTCCTTCAGGATAGGAGAAGCCCTAGTGGACACAAGATGGTTGATGGACCTCTAGCGTTCCATCTGTGTCCCAGGCAGGGAGGAGAGAGGCAACATGCAAGAGTCACTGCCACTGTGTCTATCCCACCTCTTTTAGGGAGCTTTCCTGGAAGTCTCACACTAGAACTGCCTCTTACATATCATTCATAAGAATTGTGTTATGTGGACTTTTCTATTGTTATGGGCTGAATGTCTGTGTCTCCCCCAAATTCATATGTTGAAGCCCTAAACCCCAATGTGATGGTATTTGGAGATGTGGCCTTTGGGAGGTAATTAAGTTTAGACTAGTTTGTAAAGGAGGAAAACTTATGATAGATTAGCCCCCTTATAAAAAGAAGACAGATTTATCTGTGTCCACACTCATGCATTGAGGAAAGGACATGTGAACATACAGTGAGAAGGCGGCTGTCTATAAGATAGGAAGACAATTCTTACCAGAACCCAATCTTCCTGAACCTTGATCTTGGACTTCCCTAGCCTCCAGAACTGTGAGAAATACATGTTTGTTGTTTAAGTCACTCAGTTTATGGTATTTTTTAACACAGCTGATTAAGACACCTACCTACAAGGCAAGCTAAGAATTGAGCGCCTGTGACATCCCGAATAAAATCCACGTTTTGTTAATATGGTTGAGGGAAGAAGACCAGCTATGGGCACTCTCTGCCACAACATGCATTGCCTTCTGGAAAGTTGATTTTTCAACTGAATCGAGTAACATCAGGCTGACTATGATAGAGGTAATAAAAACTAACTAAAAAGTTATTCTGCAGAGTAACATTTCCCAAATACCTTAAGTTAAAGTCAGCATCTACCATATCTCCCTATTTTATTTTCTCTCATGAGTACCTAAAATTATGGAATTGATTCATTTACATATTTACTGTCAGTTCCTTGAGGGATACTGCCTGTCTTATTCACCCCTGTGCTAGAACAGAGCATGACACTGGGTACACATTTAACAAATTTTTATTAAACACATATTATATGCAAGATGCTATTCTTTACATAGATTATTTTATTTAATCCTTACCATCATCTTATGAGAAGTATAATGTTATTGGTTCCATTTTACCGAGAAAAAAACACTGAGTCATAAAGGTTCGGTTCCTTGGTCAAAGTCATAGACCAAGTACTTAGATAAGCTGGGTCTAACTCCACAGCTGGGGTCCCAATCACTACACGATGCACCAGGGAAGAGCAATGCTGCTCCTAAAGTGCCCAAAATGCAGAGGACATAGCACTCTGGCTAGACCTTAAAGAATGAGTAGGGATTTTACAGTTGGTTGTATCAGGAGACTAGAGATGAGAGTGGGGATAGGGAAGGGAACCCCACCCTAATCAGAGGAAACAGTTTGAACCATAAAATCTGGTAATGGTTTGGCAATAGTGAGTAATCAGATGCCCCAGCAAATGTGCACAGCGGTAGGTAAGACTAGAGATGACAGGTGGGTCCAGATTTGAAAATCAAGCCAAGGAATCTCAACATTGACACTGGGGAACCTTCAAAGTTTTCTAAGTGGTTAGGACCGTGATTAGATCTGTGTTTGAGGAAGATCCCTGGCAGCAGCAGGGAGCCCAGATGTGAAAGGCTAACGACTGGAGGCAGGAAGAATAATCTGGGGCTGCACCTGGGTACTTTCACCTGGAATGGAAAGAGGAGGATGGGTACCAAAGATGTAGCAGATGCAGAATCACAAGGCTCTGGGAGCTGACTGAATGAGATGGAGTGCACACAGATGAAGCCAGCCTACAAAGAGAAGCCAGACTACTACAAGAAGAAGAAGGGAAATAAGGAGGCAGGCTCTGGCCGAAGGCAACCAAATGGGATCCATGGTTTTCTTGTTTGATGACTGCTGACCTGACAGCAAGCAAATTCAGGGAGACACACTTTTTAGAGAATCCTAGGTCCCTCTTTTAACCTTTGAGTAGTGATGTCCTGGCCCTCTGTCTGCAAGACCTGTAACACAATTCCAGCAAAATGAGCCAGAGCTCCAAACTTCTGCATAGAGTGGTGGGTCAGGAGAACTGGTGCCAAGATGAGGCTTCCTCTCTTCCATAGCAGATGGGGCCAGTGGCTGAGGATGCTGCTCTCAATGGTCCCCAGGTTGTGAGGGGACTTGACTCCCCCGCAAAGGCACTGGATTGAAACCGTGCTGACTCTGATGGCAATAAAACTGGACTGAACAGGAGGATGCGGGCTTTATCCACAGCAGGATGTATTAGATTAGACCCTGAAGAGTGACCTAGGAGGATTTAGAATGCATATGCCCAGAAATGCTGTACAATCTCTGTCCTCCCAGGTATAATGAAGGCTAAGCCCCTACCTGCTCTCTGCACATCCCCTCGCCCATTATTCCCCAGGCACTGTAGCCTCTTTTCTATTCTTAGTCTCAGAGAGTATCCTTCCTAAGAGCTTGCTCCTGCTCTGTGAGCCTCTTCCCCCAAACCCATCCTTCTTGTTCTGCAGGTCTTGGTTCCAATATCATCTCCCACAGAGGCCTTCCCTGACTACCCGCCCCCCAAACTAACACTGCTGTCCATGCAACCTGCACCTCCACTTACTTTGATTATAGTCCCCTAATTTATTTTTATATATTTATTTATTTATTTCTGGGGGTATGCGGGCCTCTCACTGTTGTGGCCTCTCCTGTTGCAGAGCACAAGCTCTGGACACGCAGGCTCAGCGGCCATGGCTCACGGGCCCAGCCGCTCTGCGGCATGTGGGATCCTCCCGGACCGGGACACGAACCCGTGTCCCCTGCATCGGCAGGCGGACTCTCAACCACTGCGCCACCAGGGAAGCCCTAATTTATTTAAGTTGACATTAATTTACTCCTTAACTTTCTATCTCACCCAGGAGATTAAGCTCAAACAGAGTAGGGACACTGCTGTCTAATTTGCAACACGTCTGCAGTGCCCAGAACATTTCCTGGCCCACTGTAGGTGTTCAATAAGTATGTCTGGAATGAAGGAGATGGATGGGTTGCTGTATTGGGGAGCATCCGGTATTTCTCCCTCACACCTGTTCCTCACCTTGCACCTGTCTTCATGCTCTCTTTCCAAACAGGGCCACAGGCAGAATTTATACTCTTCTGAGGATGAGGATATGTGAATTACCATCCCCTACCCCACTCCTCCCAAGCAACGCTCCTCCCCTCTGCCAGGTGAACAGACAGGAAGGGCAGGGGACTTCGGGACACCCAGATATGCTCTAGAAAAAAGGTGTTTGCAGGGGGCTCCGCAGAAGACAGGACAGTGTGGCCTGGCAGGAAGTAGGTGCATTACAGAATGAGGGTGGAGGACGTCTGTGCATATCAGCATAAACTTGATGGCATGTCATCATGTGCAAATCAAGCACGGATTCATGTCAGTCCACAATCAGGTCCATAGAGGCCCCAGCACCTTTCTTTCCAGCTGACAAGGGCCCCTCCTCACTCTTGGGTGCAGCAGAGACTGAGCGCCAGCATGGCAGGTGCATGCCGGGAATCTGATCAGCATTCAGCTTATGCAGCACTGGGGCCTCATCAGTTTTAATGAATTAACACTTTGGAAAAGGCAGGGATGATGTTCCAGCTACTGAGTGTGGATCAGCTGCCTTCATTTATGCCCCAGTGAAGAGCCATCTTCTTCCTTCATTTTCCTTTCTCCTCCCAGGTGTGGAAGCCTGAAACTTCTCTAATTGCTGGAATCAAAAACCTCTGCTTTTTCTATCCTAACCCATTCTCCAAGCTGTTCATAGACCAAAATCACAGCAATTTTTGAGTCAATGAAAGATGGAATCATCCCTGCTGGAAATTCTGATGTCTAGTGTTGGACCCGGAGATGCTAGTGATCCTGAGCATCCCTGTCTGTCCTCCTGCCACCCCAAATCCTGCCCCTGTAAGCTGGACAGCTGGTCCTTGGGTGGGAGTGGCTGGATCACCACCCTTACCAGCAATGTGGACAAAAATTTCTTTGGGACAGAGTTATCTGATGGGGAAGAAATCAAGAATTGGTGAAAGTAAAGGATTTTTTAAATCTGTAAACTCACGTTCTTTTTTTAAAAATAAATTTATTTTACTTATTTATTTTTGGCTGCATTGGGTCTTCATTGCTGCGTGTGGGCTTTCTCTAGTTGTGGCGAGCGGGGGCTACTCTTCATTGCGATGTGCGGGCTTCTCACTGCAGTGGCTTCTCTTGTTGCAGAGCACGGGCTCTAGGCACATGGGCTTCAGTAGTTGTAGCACATGGGCTCAGTAGTTGTGGCTCACGGGCTCTAGAGCACAGGTTCAGTAGTTGTGGTGCATGGGCTTAGTTGCTCCACGGCATGTGGGATCTTCCCAGACCAGGGATACAACCTGTGTCCCCTGCATTGGCAGGCGGATTCTTAACCACTATGCTACCAGGGAAGTCCCTGTAAACTCACATTCTTTTCAATATAGGTGGTGCCACTGCAGGTGGGAAGTTGTTACCACATTGTGAGAAAAATTTGCTAAAGAAACAAAAAGAGAGTGACAAAAACGGGCAGAGCTGGTCAAAGAGAAGGCTAGGCCAAGACTGACCTACAGCAGAGAGAAAGGAACAAAGAGGCTGAAAATACTCAAGGACAGGTGGCCAGTGGCTTCAAGAGACATTCATCAAGACAACGGCACGTTTCCACCAGGAAAATGTCCTGAGGATCCACTGATTTTGCCTGAGGGGACTGTTCTTCCCTGTTTCCTGGAGAACCGCTGCAAATTTTTAATGGAAACAGAGCCTGGGTAGACTCCAGCTGCTGAAACTGAATGAAAATGTGATCTGGTGGCTGTGAATAATCAGAGCTGCAAAATGAAGAGGGTTAGACCCAGATCACTGACTGAGGAGATTATTCCTCATTCTTAAGATTCACTGTAGGTTGAGTGTCTGGTCACATTGCCTGGTTTAAATCCTAGTTCTGCAACTTATTAGCTGGGGGAACTTGGACAAGTTATTTAACTTTTTTGTAACTAATTTCCTTATCTGTTAAATAGGGATAATAATAGTAACTGCCTTAGATACTCTTATGAAGATTGAGATATCACATGTCAAGTGCTTAGAACAGTGCTTGGCATACTTACTATCATCAATGTCATCACTACTGTTATTGTTATTGTTATCCCTGTCCTTTTTCTGGTCTGGGGGTTCCATGTGGAGCAGGGCTGTAAACATTCATCACTTCTAAGATTGTGTATAACATGCTGTTGCCAATGACCACATTTCTCCAGCCACTGGAGTGAGGTGGGTGAGGGTCTGTGCTTTACAGCTAGGAAGGAATCTCTTAATATTTCTCTTTTAGGATATTATTATGTTCTGATGAAATTGGGATTGTGACTAAAGGAGTTTGGATCAAAATCAAATTGGTAAGTGAACTGGAAACCAAGTAGTCTAAACCTTAATGTTTAAATTAAACTTAATTCAAAAAAATTCAGAAAGGGAAGAGATTAATAACCATTGAGAACCAGTTATGAGCCAGGCACTATACTAGTTTATTTTACAAATGGCATTGGATTTAGTGCTCACATTAAGACTTTCAGGGAGTTATCATTACTGTCTTATAGATGAATAGCTTTTTGACCAAGATCACAAAGACTGGTGAAATGTATGTGGTATATGAATGCAGCCAACATTTAGGTTAGCCAGTCAGGTAGTGTATAATGAATAAGGTAATGTTGTAGTTATAGAATCCAAAAGGTGAGTGTAGATTAGGTTTTTGGACTTCTTTAAGGATGCCTTTGTAAGTTCAAGTTTTACTACTCTCCCTTTGCCCCAAAAATAGAAATAACAAATAAAATATGAGAGAGGAAGCCAACAAGAAATCAGTTAGCTCAAAAATAAGATAAACATATCTGTGAACTAGATCCAGAAGACAACACAAGCAAGGCAGAAAAAAAACAAAGGTCAGGAAATGGTGATGAGATGGGGAACAGTATTATGCTCACTGTTTGAAGTATGGAGCTGACTTGGGTGAATGTCCTGCTTCACACAAGGAGGCTGAAAAAGCAATCATTGGCTAAGTTGCTTGGAGGCTGATTGCAGTGAGTGTGCAGTCAGAACCATGAGGAAAACTTAACTTGCTGACCCCTACCCCCAGAGTGTTAATTCAGTAAGTCTGGGGGAAGGATTTGTACTTCTCACTAGTTTCCAGGGATTCAGATGCTATTGCTCCAGGAACACACTTTAAGAACCACTGTTTGATAGGAAGCTGTGGCCTCAGGGAGTTGGAAGAAAATGAACATAATTTTGTGAGCAGGTACTATGTCAAGCCACCTCTGAATTCATGTCTGCATCTGCGATATCCTTAGCATCACTCCAGATCCAGCAATAATATTATACAACCTTGGTTCTGGACTTGGGCCCAGGGAATCAAGTGGAGGCAAGCACTAAATTACCAGATAGGGAAGCAGAGAAGAAAAATTCAATAACAACAACAACAACAACAAAACATCCCAATCAAAATGATCCCTGCAGACCAAATTCTAAAACACATGAAGAAATCTGATGGCAAGAAAAAGAGCCAATAAAATAAATAAACAGAACATGAATTAACTCCAAATGAAGTTAAGTATATGGATCTAGCAAAGTTTTATTAAAATGACGTATGTTTAAAATCCTCACAGAGATAAAAATAAGTAACATCCATTAAGAATAAACAAAAAATATGAAACAAACTAGGAAGAAATGACAAAAAAGAAGAATAGAAGGCCATGAAACAAAACTAGTTAGAAATCTTGTAAATGAATGGAGGTGATGACAGAGAAGCAATATTTGAACAAAAAATAGCTGAGTTTTTCTTTCAGAAAGACATGAATCCTCCAGTTTAAAATGCATCTGGATTACTGAGCAGAATAAAGATAAATACACACTTGGATTTATAGTTAAACTACAGAACATGAAGAGAAATATTAAAGCTATCAGAAAGACAACATCCTGTTTTACCTGGAATAACAAACTCATAGCTGTTATCCTATTTGCAATAACAGAAGAAGGAAAACAAGGGAGTAAAATCTTCCAAGTGCTAAGGAAAATTGACCATTAACTTAAAATTTTATAGCCAGCTAAACTATCATTCTCTAAGCAAAAGCAAAGAGAATGTACCAACCACACACAGGAATTATTAAAGAAAAAGTAGAAGAATCCAGAGAGAAGATCTGGAATACTAGATATGATGGTGAGAACAGAAATGAATAAAATAGTAATAAATTTAATTAACATTAACTCTTTTAAAACAAAACACCTTGCTTTACATTGAAAAGGGGCAAAATTAAAATTCTAGACCGAGGATCTGCAAACATTTTCTGTAAAGGGCCAGATAGTAAATATGTTATACTTTGCAGACCCTAACATTTTCTGTCACAACTACTCAACACTGCCATTGTAGACTGAAAGAATCCACAGACAATACATAAGTGAATGAATGTGGCTGTGTTTCCAGAAAATGTTATTTATAAAAACAAATGGTCAGCCAGATTTGGCCTGGGAATGGTAGTTTGCCCATCCATTTGATGCTGGCAGTGGAACGGCTGGAAGAAGGACCTTGTCCTTGTCTTCTTTGAAGAAAGAATTCAGTGAAGAGACCAAGATTGTGTAATAGAGACAGAATTTATCAGAAGCAAAGTATTTGTGGAAGAGTACATGGACGAACTCAGAGTGAGTTGAGAGAAAAAGGGGCAGCTTAGGTTGCTTATGTGGGAACAGTTTTCCAGGTTGTCTCTGGCCAATCATCTCACTTGTGCCCATATTTGGTCTGTCAAAGGGCAGTAGGAAACCAGTTACAGCTGCTCAGCCTAGGGCCTATCTATATCCTACCTCACCTTCTCTAGATGACAAGATTTGGGGGATGGGGTGGTGTGCTGTTCAGTAGGTAGGTAGACATTTTACTGTCTTTGGCATGTTTAGTTTAGGGAAGAATGGAAATATTAAATAACTTAGATATGTTTGAATATCATGTTTAATTAAGCATGCCTGTTAAAAAAATTAAGAGTAACCATTAAAAATTTAAAGTATACAGCTCCCAAGTTACCAGAAGGGAAAAAGGGGTATAAATAAAGTAGATACTGTTGAAGTTAAAAATTTGAGGCCATATAAATTATCACTATCTGTGCTCTACCTGCCTCCAGTGATCTGGGTAAAGCATATGAGAAAGAAGATCGACCATTCGGCATCCACTTCCATTTGCTGAGGAACTTGGTTAGACTGAAAGAGGAAAGTGATAGTTGGTGACTAGGTCTCCTGGGGTGTTTTTTTGAATGAAAGACATCTTAGCTAACACTTAATAATAGACAGAACCCTGTAGGAAGCAGCTCAGACAGTCAGTCATTCGCTACTTATTAGCTGCCCACATAACATAATACTAGTTGTCATGGCAAGTACTAAAGGACACAAAACTAAAAATCATAGTCTCTTCCTTCAAGAAATTCATAGGGTAGAGGTCAAGGTTTAAGGGAATTTATTGCTGCTAATGCCCTGGTTATAATTTACCAAGTGAGAAAGTTTCTTACCAACATAAGGGCCCTTTCTGAGAATGAAATTCAGTAGCTGCTGGACACCACCTCCTCCACTGAATCCCTCCTCCTCCTCAACCCAACATTCTTCCCAGAGAGAATCTGTTCTTATTCTCCTTTTCCCTGGTTCCTCTTCCTCTCTCCAATAGGACAGTACTGACCATGGCTTGGCTGTGAAGCTGAGGTAAGCAGAACTAGAGAAACGTCAACAGTTTGAATGTATCAAGAGGAACCAGAAGAAAAAGGAAAGTGCTGATCATGCTACAACCCTGCAGCTCACAGTGTCCCTAGGATCTTGAATGTTCAGTTCCCTCTGCCCAGAATGCCCTTCCTTTTCCTCTTCCCTGGTTAAACTCTACACAACCTTGACGTTTCAGCTGAGATGTTGCCTCCTGGGGAAACCTTCCTTTATCCTCCATCCCCCAAACTAGGTTATGTGCCTATCCAGCCTGCCTGTATCGTATTGCCTGAGATATAGTCTGTCTCATGTCTTGGACCAGACTGTGAATTCCTCGAAGCCTTGTCTAATCACTCCCTTCCTCACCTTTCACTTGTACAGAGCCATATGTGTTTCCCAGAGTGGACCAACTTAAGGAGTTTTGAACACTAAAACTTCTTCTTCCCACAGGACTCCCTCCTCCTGCCCACACTATAGGTATTGATTTAGACAAGTCCTATTTCACTTCTAGGACTCAGCCTGGATACCACCTCCTACAAGAATTCCCCCCACCCCACCTCACCACCTGCTGACAAAAGAAACTAAGGCTGGGTTCACCTGGTGCTTCCCTATCTTGGCACCTAATAAATCTTATCTAAAATAGTCAATTTCCTTTTCTGTCCCTCACATTAAGCCCACTGAGGGCAGGACTTTCTGGTTCACTGTTGCATTCCCAGCACCCAGAATAGCTGGTGCTCAAAAAATGTTGAATGAATGAGTGAGAAACATTAAGTCATAATCCGTGGAGGGAAAAATAAGAAAATTGTTTCTCCATTCAGAAGTTTAAATTGATTGAGAGATTTAAAAATTAGGGAAATTAAATGATCAGAAAATGATTACATTAGAAAATTAAACATGTCACACTCATGTTATAGCAGGTCAGCAGATAGAGTTGGTGTGAGCTGGACTAGAGTGCCGTTGGAGGCCTCCTGGAGAAGATGGGCTCTAAAGAAAAGACAGGATTTAGACAGAGAAGGTAGAAGAAGTGGTAGCTGTTATTTTGAGATGCCAGAGAAGGCAGAGCTGGGGCTAAGATGCAGTTAGCTCTCTGGAATTTGCATGGAAGTACTCACTTCCCAGCAGGTATCTTGAATATAAGCTGTCATGGTAATTAAATATCAGTTCTGACAAAATCTACATGTATTTTTGCATTGGCTTTTATATGTGATTGGCTCTTGTGTGAGGTAATTATGGAGACTTCTGGGTAATAAGAAAAACCCGTGACAGAAATGGTTTGTGTGGTAAGAACACTTGGAATTCAGGCCCAGGGAGCTTCTAGAGAGGGCTGGCCGTGGGGTCCAGAGTCCTCAGCACAACCACGTTGTGGGTTGTACTCACTCATGTATGTTTGGCAGCCTCTCTGCCTGCCATGGGTATTTCCTTATTATTAGCTGATTCATCCACTTAGAATGTGTCTTCTGATATTTTAAGCAGCCAGTAATAATGATGGACCATTATTATAGGGGCTGGTCCTATAAGGCAGATCTCAGGGGAAGAAAATCCCCTACCAGTTTCCCAGTTCTGTCCAAGGGAAGGTTTAGTGTTTGTTGGCTGGTTGTGGGCATAACTAGAAATGGGCCCTGGGGACCCCTCTGGAAGGAGGCTGAGCACTAGATTACAAGTCCTTGCACCACACGGTAAAGCTAAGGGGAGCATCTCTTCGTGTTGTTCTCCCCACCATCTCTAAAAGCACTTAGCCCAGTGCTGACACTTTGAAGGTGCTCAGTAATGTTTGATGAATTGACCTGGCCAGTGAGGGGCCGGTGGGGCTAAAGCTGCCAAGACCTGTATTGTTTGATGGGCAGAAGTGTTGATTCCCTTGGTTTTCATACCCTCCCTCCCAAATGGCCCAATATCAGCACCAGTAGAGCATTTGCTTTGGAGGGGGAGGTGAGAAAGGAGGGTCAATTGTCTCTGGAAAGTTATAAGTTCTTTACATTATTTGTAAATGGGCCTTTTGCAAACTTTTTCTTTCAGTCTGTGTCTCGAATTTTGTGTAATTTTGATGAATCTCTTAATCACAACTTCTTATTTTCTTGTTTCAGTGGACTTTTTTTATGGCTTTTGATTCTATTACTAACACTGGTCTAATTTTAAGTGAGTCCCTTCTCTGACTTAGTAAATGCTTTTACTCATCTCTTGATGGCTCCCTAAAGTCCCCCCTGCCCCCCTGCTCCTCCCTGCCCTGGTGTTATGTCAAGCTCAAGTCTCTTCAAGCTCACACACCTACCCTAAGTAGAGGTTACTTTACCTCCTTTACTAAGAGGGCTGAGGCCACCACAGCTAGTTCTTCTTTTCCATGTCTATACATGCCTGCCTCTATTCTCATGTTCTCACCTTGTTCAGAAAGAACTGTTCTTCCAAACTTCAAGGCTAAATCTACTGAGCAATGTTCATGATTCCATCTCCTCCAGTCTCCTTTGAGTTCTTGTTTCATTAGTTATCACCCTCCCCGTATAATTTCTCCTTCCTATATGTCTGTCAACATGTTCAGGTTACGCCTACTGGAAAGCAAAGCAAAAACTCAAACAAGAAAACATAAGACCAGCTTGACCCTACTTCCCCTTTTGTCTTTCATTCTATTTTCCTCATGCTTTTCTATTTCAAATTACCAATCAGTTCATTAAGCCCCTACAATCCCACCAGCAGCAACCTTTTTCCCTTTGCAATCTGATTTGCATTTCCACTACCACAGAGAAAGTGTTCTTTGCAAAGACACTAGTGCTTGTATATTCACCATTTCTAACTAACCGCTTTGCACTTGGCTTTCTCTTGGATACTTGGACCTCATGGCCATGAATGTTAACATGGGTGATCACTGTCTTCCCTTCCCTCTACTGACCTCCACTATCTCCTTCAGCCATTGAAACCTGCACCCACTTCCCCCACCCCCACTGATTCATGGATACTGTCTCCATATGATTACCAATGACTTGCTAATTGCCAAATCCAAAGAATAAACTTTGCTCCTGACCTCACTGGATCTTTCTACTGTATTTGACCCTTGGTCTCTTCTGCATTTGCAAGACTCTTTACTCCACCCCCTTTGGTTGTCAGCCTTGTATTCTCTGCTTATTCTGTCTTTGTCTCCTTTTGCTCTTTTTCTTCAACCTCCCCTTGAAAGGCTGGTCTTCTCTGGAGTTCAGTTCTTGAGCTTTTCCCTTCTGACTTGATATGCTCTCCAATGATGACCTCACCTGCTCAGGGTCTAACAGGTGTCTCCCAAATCTGCATCTTCAAGCCCAGCCTCTGCCCTGAACTTCCTTCCAGACATCTTCTCCAGCCGGTGTCATCAGCTCCTTGATGATGATCAAGTATTTCTCCCCCCAGCCTGCTCCTCCTCACTTCCCTCTCTAGTGACTGACTCCTTCATCTATGCAGCTCCAAGTCAGAATGTTTGGAATCCTTTTCACCCCCTTTCCTTTGTCTCTAATCACCATCAGTTACCAGTCCTATCAATTTAACCTACTGAGTATTTCTCAAAATCATTCCCTCCATTCTCCCCAGAACTTCTGCCCCAGTTCAGGCCCTCATCATTTCTTGCCTGGATTCCCAATAGGTCTCCGGGCCCCTAGGTCTTCCTTCTCAAATCAGTCCTCCTCAGAACAGGAAGATCTATTTTTAAAACATGTATCTGACCCTGTTCTTCTCCTGCTTTAATCACTCGGATAAAGTCCAAGCTGCTTAACATGGTGGAAAAGGCCTTCATGATCTGCTCCTGACAATTCCTCCACACTCACCTCCCACCGCTGCCCCCTCTAATCTCATCCTCAGTAACAGTGAGCTGCTTGCGACCATGCCTCCCCCAGTTTACACTTAGCTTCTGCTGTGTATTTTTTTTTTAAATTGGAGTATAGTTGCTTTACAATGTTGTGTTAGTTTCTACTGTACAGCAAAGTGAATCAGCTATATGTATAACATATATCTCCTCTTTTTTGGATTTTCTTCCCATTTAGGTCACCACAGAGCACTGAGTAGATTTCCCTATGCTATACAGTAGGTTCTCATTAGTTATCTATTTTATACATAGTAACAATAGCTTAACAATATATGTTAAGTCTACGCCTTTGCTCATGCCGTCCCTCCTTCCTGAAATGCGAAGCCCTCCACTATTGTCTGGATGGGTCCTACTAGATAACCCTTAGGGCTTCCTTAATACCTAGTATACACCTTGATTACTGCACTTCCACAGTGTTTGATGGCTTTGACAGTTGTATCTTCTTTTTGTGTTTCCCAACTACCTTGAGTTGTCCCTTAAATGGAAATTTAAGTTTCCCAGATTGGTTTTGTCTAGCCTAGAAATCTATCTACTAGTAACAGATACCTTAAGGGATCCATTGTTAGAATGAATAGTTATCACCCCTGATACCTGTCTTTCCTTTTTTTTTTTCCTTCCCTCTCAAAAAAAATTTATTATATGCTTATTATGTGTTTTGCTGGAAACTGGAAATCAATGACAGAATGGTGGAGCAGGTCTTTGATCTTGTGTTTACAGATATGGGGATTCCCTTGGTAGTCCTAGTTTATTGGCTATTCTGCAACTCAAAAAGTTATCCTAATACATTTATATTTTCTGTCTCTATCATCTTTTGAAATGACAAATTCCATAAACTATTACGTATTATATGAAGTAAAGAACAGACTAACATAGAAGTTAAGGTTTTAGATTTGGAAATATCAGAGTTCAAACCTGGCTCTCCCACATGCTAGATATTTGACTTTAGTCTAATTAACTTCACTGAGCATCACTTTTCTATAAGTAGAAAGAAGAGAATAAGAATACCTAACTCCAGGGGACTTCCCTGGTGGTCCAGTGGTTAAGATTCCACACTTCTACTGCAGGGGGCACAGGTTCAATCCCCAGTTGGGGAACTAAGTTCCCACATGCTGTGCAGCGTGACCAAAAAAAACCCAAAACGAAACAAAACAAAAAACAAACCTAACTCCTAAAATACGTGACTATTTTATGTGATAACATTTGTGGAAACAAAAACAAAAACACTCAGCTTGCTGTCTGCCAGGTGGTAAATACTCAATAGGTGGTAACTATTGTTATTATTACTCAAGTATCGCAGGGTGTGGTATAGGAGAAATCACAGGAATTAAGACCTCAGGCAAATCACTGAACCCCCCGTCGTTTTTGTAAAGTAGTCATCGCCTCCTCACCCCTCATCCTTCTTAGAGAACCAACACATCCCCACTTCTTAGAGCAGCCCTTTGTGCTGTGCCTCTGCTTATCCTAACCACAGCTGATGGAAACAGAGGTAAACACTGGAATCCAGCTAAGCAGAATCAGATTCTCTTCCAGGAATCTGAGACTTGGATACTGAGACATTGACTTGGATGACAGGGGGAATACAAAGAGAAAGGTGTGTCGTGGAGATGGAGGTCAGAAAGCTAAAGCTGTGACTATAAGTCTGGGTTGTGGGAAAGCCATGGAGTATATATAGAGAGAGCAAGTGTGAAAGCAGAGGACAGATCTGGGAGGAACAAAGATGGGAAAGAGGTCATTCTGCCCTGAGGGACACACAAAAAATTTCAACACCTGAGATTCCAGTTTTAGGTCTCTTGTGTTCTGGCAAAGCCTTGTTTCCTATTTTTGTACATGAGTGAAATTGACTGTTGTGTCTTCATATGAAGTCCCTTTCCTTAAACTGGCTTGAATGGGTCTCTGTCTCCAGCAATTAAGTGATCCTTAATCACTAAGGTTGCTTCCAACTCAGAAACCACACACTATGGTTTTATTCTCCTTTTAATCTCCTATCTTAGAATTCGGTAAAAGAACATTTGGCAACTTTGGTTTAGATTGTTCTTTACTATATGGATTTTGGTCATGTATTCTTTATACCTACAGAGAGGAATCTTGAATTCTTCAAGTTTTTCCTCAAATGGAAGCTTCTTCCTCTTCCTTCTGGATCCCCTTTTCATAGCTCTCCTATATGTTTTTTTTTCCCCCAAAGGAGAAAAAAAGTCTCAATTCTTACAGAATTTTAAGTTTAAGGGAAGTTAAGTTTAAAGCAAGACTAATGCTTGGTATGATTTCAACTACCCAATATTTTATAGATCTTTTGGGCTATAACAAGCAGACATGGAGCTCAGAAATAATCTTTGAGGAATCCAAGTTTCCTTCTTCGGATTGGGCTCCAAATTCTTCAGTTTATTTAAATGTTATAGAATTTTTATCTCTAAACATTGCCCATATTAAAACAGACCTGTCACTTTTTTCTTAACCCTCTCTCATGAATTGGTTGTATTTGCAAGTTTTAGCAACAGTATGTCAGAACACATGAAGGGAAGTACATTGAGCCCTGCAGTGGACAGTGCTCTGGGGTTCTTTTTCTGTGTTATCCAAATGGTAGCTGCATGTAACTATTTAAATATAAATGAATTAAAAATAAATAAAATTAAACATTCTGTTCTTCATTTTTTTCTAGACACTTTTCAAGTCCTTAATAATCACTGTGGCTAGGGGCTACTATATTGGATAGTGCAGATATAGGTTTTCTCCATCATTGCAGAAAGTTCTATTGACAATGATGCCCAGAGGAACCTAGGATCGAGTTCAGGGAAGCCTGCAGTAGGAGACAAGTCCCACAGATTTAGAGTGAGTCCTGAGTAGAAGAGGCAAGATAGTGGCTCTTGGATCAGGTGATATTTGAGGACAATGTCTGTAGGTAGCATTGTCTTCAAATATCTGGTCTGGCCCAATCAACCAGCTGGACTTTAGAGACAGGACTCCAGCTCCTGAGGAGGAATAGTGTGTTAGCTGGCATAATCTCTTTGTCTATTAGTTCATAGTCTATTAGGTAAATCTAATCATTTGGCTCCAACTTATCTTTAAGAGTGGCTTAGAGATGTAGAGGATCATATGTATATTTGGTTAACACTATCTCTACAACAAGTAGAAAAAGGAAGGTAGCTCCCCAGCCCCATAAGTAATGGTTCTGTAAGGTAATGAAGGTAAGGACTTTCATTGAGCTCCTTGGGGATTGAGACTATACCAGCAGTCAGTATGGCACCTAACACACAGCAGTACTTAACAAACAATTGCTGGATTGTGTTGACCTAGGTACAAAAGCTGGGGCTTAGGGTAGCCACTGCACCTCAGAAAGAGGGAAGAACTGATGCTAAGGCCTAGGAGGTTGGGCTAGACTCCTTAAAGTCCCTTTGATTACAGAGGGATTTGCCCCCAAATTAGGATGGAGATTGCAGCTCAGGCCTCAGCTATGGGGAAAGGGAGACTGAGGGGACTGAGTTGACAGCAGAGTTGTTGTGTTTTTGCCCATCCACACAATTCCTAAGGTCTCCCCCAGTCTAATCTCTTTAGCTTGGTACTTTACTTATGGGAATAATTTAACGTCAACTGCAAACATGGAGATTTTATTGGAAAGGCTCTTATCAAGATCATTAGTAAAGACCTGGCATGATCCTTTATATTTATCTCCATGAAGAAATGACTATCCATTTATCCTTATCCTTTATTTTCTGTTTTTGCACCCATTCGTTGCTCCTAACAAAGCCATTTTCCTCACGTACCCATCGTGCCCTGATTTCTTATAGTCTTTGAAATGGAATCTTGCCAAAGGCTTGTTGAAAGTCTGAGTAGATTATATCCACCAGTTCCTTTATCTACATGCCTATTTATTCACTTCTAGAGCATCCATAAATAAACATTGGCTCTGTCCCAAGGTTCAGCCCTTGGGGTTCTGTCCCTGTCTCTTTATTCTCTCTTTAACTGCCTCCTCTCCAAGGATGAGCTCTACAACTCGACCTCTTTCCAGGCTCCGATTCTGCATCTGCAACTGATGACTCCCTCCCTATGCATCTAAAGCTGAGAATAACACCTCTCCTCCCAAACTCACTCCCCCTCTAGGCTCTCCTATTTCTGTCTCTTGAATCATCAACTTTCTAGTCACTCAGGCTTAACGCCATGACTCAGATCTGATTCTTCACTCTCTCTCCCTACACTCCCATCCCATATCTAATTAGTCACCAAGTCCTGTGCTTCCTTCGTCATGCCTCTCAGGTTTTCTCCCTGCTTTCCCTTTTGCACTGTCACCACTTAAATTTAGGCCCCTGTGGCTTTATTCTTGGAGTATTACGGAAGTCACTTTGCTATGCTTCATCTTCTACCAACTCATCTGACACTCATTTATATTAAGACCCTGGATTTGGAGATGTCTAGACCTGTATTCAAGTTCTAACGCTATCATTTATAAGCTATGTGACCTTGGAAAAGTTACTTTACCTCCAAACCCCAGTTTTCTTATCTCCAAAATATAACTAATATTACTTAAGAAATCATGAAGTGTTGCCTATTTTATTGTGTACTAAGCATTGTCCTAGATATAGTAGACGTTGTCTCATTTAATATCCCACAATAAACTTATGAGGTATTATTATTCTTCTTATTTTACAGATGAAGAAGCTCCAAAAAGTTAAATAATTTGTCTAAGTCCCCATGGTTAGTAAGTATCAGAGCTCATGTTTAAATGTAGATAGTTTGATTCCACAATCTATACTTAACTACTATTATGCCTCCTAACATAATAGTGACTCAGTAAGTATTAGTTATATAAATAATCAACATCTAAAGTGCAGCTTTGACCCTCCTGATAAAAAGTCTCCAGTGGTTGAACTTCGTTGAATAAAGTCCAATAAGTTTAAAATTGTGTGATGGTACCCACTCTCTAAAACTTTTCAATGTGTTCTCATCATGGTTATGATTTTTTAAAATCCATAACATATTGATGCTTCTGGTTATGATAGAGCACTATGTATTAGACTAACATTCCCAGTGAGAAGCATAAAATCTGGATAAAATTACAAAACGGTTACTTGGAGGTATAAGAGAGCATTTAAGGCATCCAGAACATAAAGTGTTAAAATCCTAAATTCATAAATTTATAGTTTTAAATGAATATATTCAAAAACTAAGGCTTAAATTCAATTATCTAAGTATCCCTTCCAAAAAGTGCAGAAAAGAACAATAATTAATCCCAAAGAAAGTTAAAGGAAGAAAAAATAAAGCACATAAATCAATAAGTAGAAAATAAATGTACAATAAAGAAAATCAACAAAGTCAAAGTTTGGTTCTTTGAAAATTTTAATAAAATTGATAAAATTCTAGCAAGACTGATCGGGAAAACAGGAGATAAGAAAAAAATACTATATCAGAAATAACAAAGGAGGCATTACTACAAGTTCTACAGATATTACAATGATGATAAGATGATGTTTTGAATGACTTTAAGCCAATAAATTTGAAAATTTAGATGAAATTGAAAAATTTTTAGAAAAAAAATAAATTTACCAAAACCACCATCAAAAATAGAAAATAGGAACAATTCCATACTATTAAAGAAGTTAATCCTGATTTTAAATCTTCCATAAAGAAAACTCTAGTTCCAAATGACTTCACTAGTAATTTCTAAAAAAATTTTAGAAAAAAAAAATCCCTGCTAATTTAACTAGCTCTTTCAAAAAATAGAACAGAAAGAGACACTTCTCAACTCATTTTATTAGGCCAGCATAACTTTGATGTCAAAACTTGACAAGGATATTACAAAAAAGAAAAATTACAGACTAATCTCCCTCATGAAAACAGAAGCAATGCTAATAAATACAATATGAAAAAATTAATTTAGTGATATACAAAAAGAATAGTATGCCATGGCCTTGTGGAGTTTGTTCCAGGAATTGAAGAATTGTTTAACATTAGAAAATCAATCAATGTAATTCATCATATTTATATAATAAAAAAGAAAAATCATATAATTATCTCAACAGATGCTAAAAAAATATTTGACTAATTTCAAAACTGTTCATCACAAAAAAAAAAAAACTCTTAGGAAATTAGAATAGAGGGAACTACCCTTCCTGACAAAAGGTGTCTTCTAAACTCCTACTCACTGGTGAAATATTGAAAACTTCCTCCCTGAGATAAGTAATGAGACAAGACTGTCTGCTATCATTGTCTCTATTGAGCATGTATTGGATATATTAGCCAGGGCAATAAGACCATGAAAGAAATAAAAGTATACGAATTGAAAAGAAAGAAAACAGTCATTATTTGCAAATGACATGATTGCTATGTAGAATTTCCATAAGTATATACAAATAAATTATTAGAATTGATAAGTAATTTTAGCAAAATCTTAGCATTTCCATATACTAGGAGAAAGCGATTAGGGAATGAAAGTAAGGAAAGATGCCACAAAGTCAAATCACTATGTGATACAGCTGAAACTAACATAATATTGTATATCAACTATATTTCAATTTAAAAAACAAAAATAAAAAAGCAAAAAAGAAAGATGTTGTTGCAGTAGTATTAACACTATCAATAACTAGAAATAAATGGAATCAAATCTAAAGAAAACTACAAAACATTGTTGAGAGAAAAAAAGAAACCTAGTAAATAGAGGAATGTTTTCATATTGAAAGAGTCAATATTATAACCTTGTCAATTTTCCTTAAATTTACTGATAAGTTTAATGCAATTCCAATCAAAATGCCAGTAATATTTCCATGTGAAAATTGACAGGCCGATTCTTAAATTTACATTGAAATGCAAAGGCAAGACTAACTATGCCGATCTTGAATAAGATCACAGTTGAAGGAGAAGAGGGTTGGATATCAAGACTTATTATAGTAGTAAAGTAATTGAAACAATATGTTATTGGTGTAAGGATAACCAGATAGATCAATGGAATAGATTGGAGAGTCTAGAAACAGACCTACACAAATAATGTTTCCTGATTTATGGCAAAAGTGTATTGTTATATAAAGTATAAAAGATGCTCTTTTCAATGAATGGTGTTAGGTCAATTAATTAGATATGTATATAGAAAAATGAATCTTGACTTTTATCTCCACTAAACACAAAAAACCAATCCAAGAAGGACAATAGACCTAAATGCGAAATGTAAAATGATAAAGATAACATAGAAAACTATCTTCATGGCCTGATGTAGGAAAGAATTTCTTAAGAGACACAAAAAGAACTAACCATAGAGGAAGAGATTAGTAAATAGTTTATTATTAACATAATTTACTTCTTTACACATATATACACATATGACAAAAAGTCCTTTTATAGAATGTTTAAATGATGTCAAAAAAGAAAGAAAGAGTGAGAGAATGAGTGGAAGAATGAAAGAGAAAGGGTGAGAAGGAGGGAGGAAGGGAAGGGAAAGGACTGAAGAAAGAAAAGAAGGAGGGAAGGACAGGAAAGACAGCCTTCCTCCCAATGGGTAAAAGCTTGAACATGCACTTACCTTCTTTTTTTAAATATAAAAAGAGAATATTTAAATGCCCAATATGAAAAAGTGCTCAACTATTCGGAATGCAAAGAAATACACAAATTAAAACCACAATAAAACATCACTATATATGCAAGATTAGTTACAAGTTATTAAAAAAGAGACAATATCAAGTGTTGGCTTGGCATAGATATGCAGTAATCTCATATACTACTGATGAGAGTATAAATTGGTACAACCACTTTGGAAAACTTTTGGGCAGAATCTACTGTAGCTAAATAGATGCACAACTATAACCCAGAAATTCTAAATTTAGATGTATCACCAAAATAAAAAATAAAATAGCATATATGTAAAAAAAAAAGACTACAAGTTTGTTACTAGCATCCAACTACTTCCATAATTTTTTAATCACCCCAAACAGAATCTCTGTATCCATTAAGCAATAACTTCCCTTCCGCCTCTTGCTAGCCTCTCAAATCTGCTTTTTGCCAAGGATAGGAACTTCTTTCTGTATCCATGAATTTGCCTTTTCTAGGTTTTCATGTAAGTGGGATCATACAGCATTTGTCCTTTTGTGTCTGGCTTATTGCACTTAGCACAGTGTTTTCAAGGCATGTTGAATGCATGTTGATACATGGAGCTGTGGTTCATTCATTCTTCATTGCTATATAGTATTCCATCAAATGAATATACTACATTTTCTTTATTCTATTGTTGATGGAGGGCTTTTCTCTCAGCTTGGAACCATTGGAAACAATGTTGCCAGGAACATTCTTGCAGCCTATTGATATTCATATGTTATTACAGTGCTAACTTTGTGAAAAATACTGAGTACTTAGGTTGGGTGTCCTTTCCTGTAAGCTATTCTTCAATTAAAAAGTTTGTTTTAAAAATAGTGAGGAGTAGGGGGAGGCGGAGAGAAAAAGAAAAGTCAGAGCATGGCCTCTAAAGCCCTGTGAAGTCTGAAGTTAAAAAATCTCCCCGGCGGGGCTTCCCTGGTAGCACGGTGGTTGAGAGTCCGTCTGCCGAAGCAGGGGATACGGGTTTGTGCCCCGGTCCGGGAGGATCCCACATGCCGTGGAGCGGCTGGGCCCGTGAGCCATGGCCGCTGAGCCTGCGCGTCCGGAGCCTGTGCTCTGCAACGGGAGAGGCCACAACAGTGAGAGGCCCGCGTACCGCAAAAAAAAAAAAAATCTCCCTGGCGATCTTGGAGTACTGGCTCAACAAGGCTATTTTGGTTTCTTGGTTTTTGGGCCAGGAAGACGGACAGTGCCTTCCTCAGGACCCTCCTGGGCAGGGACGGGAGTGGTGGAGGTGGAGGGCTAAACCAACAGGCTAACATGGTCTCTATATTCTGAGCCAGCCCACAGTGTGGTCTCACTCATCTTTCTGTAACCCCCAGGGCAGTATGGGGAAACAAGACCAACACAGCACATTTCTATGGTTCCCTCCAAAGCTCCCTGAAGATGTTTGTCTAGGACTCTCCATGCATCTGAGGGAACCCAGGGAGCTAGCAGGGCCTTCCCTGTTCCCAGTGAGTTGCTGGCCAAGCTTCACTGGCTTCAACTTGGGGTGCAGCGGGCACATGGGCACCAGGAGGGCTCCATTTGTTTCTGTCTTCCCTAGACTGTGCTGAGTCGAGAAAGAGGCCCGGCCCCATCATCCTCTTCCTCCTCCTGTTTCAGTCACGCCTGCCTTCCGTTCCTTACCTATTTCTTGTATCTTCCCACCCCAGGGTCTTTGCATGTATCATTCCTGCTGCATAAAATACTTTGGCTTCTCTTTTTAGCCTAACTCCACCTCTTCCTTCAGATATCAGTTAATTCCCACACCTTCAGGAAAGCTTGCTCCTCTTGGTCACCTCATCATACTCTTATTGTAGCATTTACCGCAGTTTCAATCGGTGAATATTCAATTCATTTCTGATTCTCCCTGTAGATTACAAGCTCCATGAGGGCAGGACTGTGTGGCTTTTGTTCATCATTCAAATCTGATGGCTAGCACAGGGCCTAGCAAAGTGTGAGTGAATAATTGAATGACTGAATGAATGGATGGATGAATGAATGAGTGAGTGAATCCAAGGCTCTCCAAAAGCAGCTGACAGTCACAAATCCAATTGCCTGCCTGATACAAGCCCTCATTCCTGTTTCTTTAACTTCCCTCTGTATGGGGTCACACATCTCTCCCCCAACACACACACACACACACACACACACACACACACACACACAGTGCTTATAGGTGGGATAACAGGAAATTGCAAGGGGCTCTCCCTGCATGCCAGAAGGGAGGGGCAGGAACGGGGGCAGGGCAAGCTGATTGTGTTTCTCTCAGAGGGGCTGCTTGACTGATCTGATCTGCACTCACTGGCCTGGTCATTATTCCTGTTGCTCTAGCCCAAGCAGGATGCACCAAGAACCTTTTCAAGCTGCCACTAGGACAGCTTAAGTGAACATCAGGCCACTCCTGAGTGATTGGTGTGATGGCAACTCAGCCCTGCCATCAAGCTCCCGTCTCTCCAGGGAACGAGTTTGCTGTTCAGGGTCATGGTTTCAGCATTCCAGTCAATTTCCCACTCATCACATGGCCCAGTGGACAGGGACCGAGAGCCCAGGATCCCAGTCTCTAGTCTCACCCCTTCCCATCCCCCACCTCCCCCAAACTGAAGGGGTTTCTGAAAACAAAAGCTGGAACATTAAGGATCAGAGGAGCTAAACAGAGGCAATTTATGAACTGCTGTGCAAGATGGGGGTGATGGGCAGGGGTGACGCCAGGGTCCTGTCATCCTTGGGCAGGTGGGACCTTCCAGAGGCCATCTACCACCTTTCTGATTCGAGGCAGGACTCTTCCTCCCTCACCCTGAATGACAGATGTGTATGTGTCAAACTCTTTGCTCATGCTTTCCAGAGGTTTTCTAGAAAGTTCACTTCTTGCAGCTAAACTAGATTTCTTTTGCTTCATTTAAATGTTGACTCTGGTTCTTCCATTCCGGAAACAGGGAACAGTTGTGTCGACTGCCTTCATTCAGTCATGCTTTCATTCACTCAGCACATATTTACTGTGTGAATACTCCGTGCCAGGCCCTGTGTTGAGCACTTGGTGGCAATGCCATGGGCACGGTCCCTGCCCTCACAGGGTTTCAGGTTAGTTGACAATAAGCTGGCAGATATTTACAAATTGTAACAAATGGGGGGAGGAAGAAAAATTAGCTGTGATCCTGGAGGGCAACGGGTGGAGGAAGGGAGGAGGACGATGGAGGGGCTGCTTTAGATTTGGCGGCCAAGGAAGACCTCTCTGCAGAGGTGCTACCTACCCCGAGAAGGAGCCAGACACCAGGTCTGAGCAGCATGGGGAAGAGCATCTCTAGGAAAAGGAGCAGCATGTGATGTGCAGAGATGCTGGGCCGCAGGGTCAGTGCCCAGAGGGGAGCCTGGTCCTTCTGCCGAGGACGCAGTGTACCCTCCAGCCTCCGGCTCTTTGACTTCTCACCACTGAGGAGCAGGAATCCCTCCTCCACACAAATGCCTCTTTCTCCTCCAGCAGAAGCCTCACGCCAGCCTACCCAGCCCTGCCAGCAGAGTCAGCTGATTGCTGGGCAGTTACAGTCAACAAAGAGGGAGAGAATTAGGAACAGGGACAACTCCCACCAACTGAAGTCATCTGGCTTGGGGGGACAGGCTGCAGGGAGGACATTCTTTCTGCTTCCATTTCTCCCCACATTCCTGGGGGTGAGGAGTGATGCTAATTGCTGCTACCACCACATCTGCTTGCATTCCTGTAGCATTTCACTGTTTATAAGATGTTCTTAGGTGCATTAGCACATGTGGTCCACCTAACACCTCTATGAGTAACATATACAGGACTGAGCACCCCCATATTCTGATCAGCATATCAACAGTTGCTTAGGGTGCCAACTTTCCTTCATTCCACTCTGCCCCCTAAAACCCCCTGACTGTACTTCTTTAATTTTTGCTGGCCTCTCCCCCACTCTCTCCCTTTCCCTCTCGAGAGAAGGGCAAAAGGGGTCAGAGGACTGGCAATAGGTTGGATATAGGATGGTTTGTGCCCGTCTGTGTAGCTGCTGTTGGCTGCCGGCTTTTTAACCATTCCCCTTCTCTCTTGCTGATAGACTTCTGGTTTTTGTTCAGGTGGAAATGTCCCCAGCCCCAGGGGATGAATCATAATTGATTTAAGCCGATCATGGGAATCTGATCCCTGTTGATAGTAATTGACCCAGGGATGGGCATGGGACCTAGCTCTGGCCAATGAGATGTAAGTAAATGACTGGAGGATTATGAGAAAGATTTTATTGTCTGATAATAGGAAAGCTAAAGGGTGGGGGGGATCCTTCCTTTACCCCTGCATTCTTCCTTTTGGGTTGGGACACTGAAATGTGGGGATGTGATTCTGGAGCTCTGGCAGCCATCTTGTGATGATGAGGGCAGCAGAGCAAAGGAGGGACTGGGCCCGGTGAAGATATCAGTTAGCTCTGAGCCAACCCTGGGGCCACCTATCTCTAGGCTTCTTATAAATAAGGAACACATGTCCTTGAGGTTTAAATCTTTAAATCCTTGTTACTTAGGGTGTGAGTCCTGGTCCAAGCATATCAGCAGCATCTGAGAGCTTGCTAGAAATGCACACTCTCAGGTGTCACTTCAGACCTATAGAACCAGAAAGTGCATTTCGGAAAGATCCCTTAATTGACTCAGGCATATTAAAGTTTGAAAAGCACTGGTTTAAGCCAGTTTAAGTCAGTCAGATGTTTCTGAAACTGGAGTCCAAAACGCTGACATAGCAACCCCCAGGCTCAGGTTTTCTTAGGATCCTAGGGACGTTCATCTGATTCCCAAATTCTAGAGGCAGGTGCCCACCCCCGTGTCTCCATGTGGGTCTAAGCTCCAGGACAGGCAGGTGAGAGAGGCCATTACAACCCTTGGTGCTGCCCTGGAGATCAGTCAGGGGTGCCTCAGGGAAGGGAGAGTGACCACAGCTGAGAGGAACCCCCCAGGCCTAAAGGGAAATTTCTGGGCAGGTTCACAGGCATGATGCAGGGTGAGGACCCAGTGATGTCCCTTTTCCTGAACAGAATGGGCTGAGGGGAGGGCAAGGGAATTGGTCCAGAAGGTCTGCAGGGAACCTGTTGGAATGTACTCACCTCACAGGGACTGAGGGAGGAGCCAGTGTTGGGTGGGGGACCTCTGGGGGGCCACTGGCCCCCAGGATGGGCTGGCTGGCCTGGCCCAGTGAAGATGGCCTGGTTTCCTTTTTGGAGGTGCTTGCAGATCCAGTTTTGGAAACTGGTAACCTTTCCAACCCTTGGGTACACCTGGATTTTCAGTTCTGTTCTGCACCCTAGTAGTACTGCCTGACTTTGTGGGTCTTGGATGAAGAATTTCCATCTACTTTCTCCTGCACAGCCGGGCAGCAGAATCCACCTTGGGAGATGGAGAATGGGTCCAACTCCTAAGGAGTGGGAGGCAGCATCTGGCTGTGCTTTCATGACACAGTGGGGGAAGCCTCAGTGTGCGGCCCAGGCCCTCTGACTCACAGAGGCGATACCGTTCACCTGCCGTCCACCTAATGGGTTGTGCGTCAGAGTCCCCTTCCCCCTCCCCGACTGCTTTATGTGGCACGTGGGATGTGTTTATCCTGGGACTCCGTATATCAAGGTAGTTTCTCAGAGTATGAAATGTGCAGTCAGACATAGCTGGTGGGAATCCGAGCTCTCTTGCTCATCAGCTGCGAAGCGTTGGGCAAATTAACCTGTCTGACTCCCGGCTTCTCCATCTCTGAAATGGGAGTCACAGTACCTACCTCCCAAGGTTGGTATGAAGACAAAACGAGAGTCTGTGCTTATCCTTCAGGGAGCACCCAAATGGAGGCTGTCCTTATTCATATTCCATGTGTCTCTGAAAGTGGCATCTTGGTGAGCCTGAGGGCCCAGGAGCCGAGGCGTGGGCCTGGGGAGGTGTGGGGGCAGTGCAGCGGGCGGTCTGGGATGTGGGCACCGGAGCCTGGATTCCCAGGGGAGTCTCATCCCAACCAACTGACTGGATGAACCAGAGAGAGACACAGAGAGAAGTTGAAGCTTCTTTGCTGTCCCAGAAACGAACTCCCTCAATGTGGCCCCAACCCATCCAGCTGTGAAACTGAAATCATTACCAGCTTCCTCACAGTATCCTTGACTGGCTCTCTCATCCTTCTTCTTTTTTTTTTTTAATTAATTTTTATTGGAGTATAGTTGCTTTATAATGTTGTGTTAGTTTCTACTGTACAGCAAAGTGAATCAGCCATACATATACATATATTCCCTCCCTTTTGGATTTCCTTCCCATTTAAGTCACCAAAGTGCATTAAGTAGAGTTCCCTGTGCTATACAGTAGGTTCTCATTAGTTATCTACTTTGTACATAGTATCGGTAGTGTATATGTGTCAATCCCAATCTCCCAATTCCTCCCATCCCCCCTTCCTCCCTTAACCCCTTGGTATCCATACATTTGTTCTCTATGCTATTATAATTGAGGTGCTACGAAGGAAAGGCACCTAAGAATGATGCCTTCTTTCTCTCATCTCTCATCCTTCTTGAAGCAGGTGCATGTGGGGGGGGGGGGCCACGGGGCAGGCAGGGGAACTGCCTTCAGCCCTGTGTTCTGCCTGGGGTGCCTCAGAATCGCCCTCTGTCTCTCACAGTGAGCTACCCGCTGCAGCACCCTCTCGCTCCCCTGTGGTTTTCCTTCTTTAGGCAAGGACGTCTGCACCGTCCTCCACCCACCTGCGGCTGCCCCCTCCCGTGCACGCACAGCTCTACTCGCTCTACTGTTAGGAGCCACGTGCCTGGTACAAGGCAGGCACCACGCTAGGTGCTGGGGCACAAGGTAAACCCGATGTGGCTCCTCAGTTTATTCAGTGGTCTGCCAGACCCTGGAGGGTTCAGGGTGTGGCTGGGTCTGGTGAACTGCTGGGTCAATGGGTGGCCACCGCCCCTGGTGGCAGCAGGACATGGAGAAGGGAAAGGGGAGACCCTCTCAGTTTCAATGGACCCCAGCATGCTGTGGGAGTGTAGGATGGTGCTGCAGCTTTGGATGCTTGGGGTCCTAGCAGGAGGCACGGGAGGCGCTGGAAGGAGGGAGCCGCCCCCTTGTGTGGTTCAGGGGGCTGTGAGAGGCAGAATGTGAAGACACTGTGAGCAGAGCTGAGGCCCCTTGGGAACTCCCAAAAATAACCAGAGAAAATGTTGCTGTGTGTGAAGGGGGCTGACATCTTGCAGTCCTGGAAATCAGCATGCCTTCGGGCATCCACACTGATGTGTCCTCCTGTGTCCCACAGGCTGCAGAAGCCTGGGTGTCTCAGTCTGCTCGGGCTGCCATGACAAAGTACCATAGATGGGGTGGCTTAAACAACAGATGTTTATTTCTCACAGTTTGGGAGGCTAAGAAATCCAAGATCAAGGTGTCAGCAAATTCAGTTCTTGGTGAGAGCTCTCTTCCTGGCTTGTGGATGGCCGCCTTCTCATTGGGTCCTCATATGGCAGAGAAAGAGAGAGAGACAGAGACAGAGGGAGAACATTCTCTGATCTCACTTCCTCTTCTTATAAAGACACTAAATCCTATCCTGAGGACCCCAGCCTCACAAACTCATTTACGTACATCCCAAAGGCCCCACCTCCAAATATGATCATGCTGGGGGTTAGGGCTTCAACATGAGTCTTGAGGGGACACAAACCTTCAGCCCATCACACTGGGGACATGTGGGTTGCCCTGGAATAGAACCTCATTGCATTCAGAGCAGACTCACCTCCCAGCTTCTGTTTTCCCCTCTTCCTCCATCCCAGAGTGGCCATACGTTGGTGGCATAGGGGGCTTGATTCCACCTACCTCCCAGAAATACTCACCCAGAAAGCAGAAATCTGCACACAGTAGAATCCTGCCCTTCTCTAGGGTGGGGCAGCTCTAGGATAACTTGCACGTCCACACACGTGTTCAGAAGGCAACTGTCTCGCGTCTCCCCCAGGTGTGTTCCCCCAAGTCCCCTTTGCCTCTAATCCCCATCTTGACCCTCCTGTGACTTCTGTGAGTCTGTTCTGGAAACAAAATGTATATCCTCGAAGGGCTGGGGCTTTTGGAACAGGATTCCTCTGGATGACACTCCCGGGGCCCAGTCCTCCTCCCTGCCCCGTCTCTAGCTACGCTTTCTCCCTAGTGGATCTCATCCAGTTCCATGACTCCCAAATCCGACCACTTACATTGATGTCTTCACTTGGATGTCTAATAGACATTTTATTCAGCTTCACAGAGCTCTTAATTGCACTTCTCCACCCCAAACTCTTCCTCTTGTTCTTCACCACAGCAATAATTACTACCCCATTTATCCAATGGCTCAAACAGAAACTGTGCAGAAATCTTAGATTCCTCCCTTTCTCTCATCCCTCCCATCTAATTCATCAGCAAGTGCTGTTGTTTCCAACTCCAAAATATCTCCTGGACCCTAGTATCTCCTCTTCACATCTACTGCTATCCGCCTTGACAAAACCCTCACTATTCTCCCCTGAACTCTGTAAGGACCTCCTAGCTCATCTCATTCCTTCCACGCTTGTCCTGCTTCAATCCATTCTCCCAATAGCATTCTAGAGCTTTTTTTTTTTTTTTTCCTTCTCCTTTGGCAGTGCTGTAGGGCTTGCAGGATCTTACTTCCCCAACCAGGGATTGAACCTGTGCCCTCAGCAGTGAAACTGTGGAGTCCTAACCACGGGGTCACTAGGGAATTCCTCCTCCATCCCGCCTGCCTCTCCGTGCTGTTCCTCCCTCAGTCTCCCTTCAGCCCTCCACATGCTCACTGCCTAGAATGTCCTCCTTCCAGATTGCCGTGTGGCTGACTCCTTTATACCATTTGGGGTTCAACTCAAATGCCCCCCACTCACAGAGGCCTTCCTTGAATCAAATTTAAGTAGCACTCCCCATGCCAAGTCAGCCACTCTTTAATTCATCCCCCTCTTATCTCTGAGTCATTTATTATTATCTGTGATTATTTTATTTAATTATAGGTTATCTGTGCCCCCCCCCAACTAATCATCAAAGATCCATCACCTGCACTCAATAAGTACACTCTCTCTCCAGCATCTAGAACAGGTAGAACAATGAATAGTCAACACACATCTGGTGAATGTATACATGAAGGAAGGAATGGATCCTGTAGACACTTTTTAGAAGTTGTTTATCATAGTAAGATGAGACTAGAAGAAAAGGCTCAGTGCCAGAGGGACCTTCTTCTAACAAGAGTTTTCACCTCTTGTGCATTGTCTGTGTGCCAGTTCGTCACAGGTAGAGTCTCACTGAATCTTCAACAATCCTAAGATGTATACACTATTATGGTTTCTCTGTTATGTATGAGAAAAGTGAGATGGATAGAAGTTTAAGAACTGGCTCGAGCTCACACAGCTAGTGAACGGTATAGATGGTACACAGCCTTCTCCATCATCTGACTCTCAAGGAGGTTTCTCCAGCCCCACTCATGTGCCTCCTTTGTTGGGGGGAGTCAGGGAATGTCATAATGCCAGCCTTGGGGGATGCTAGCTTCTGCCCCAGGAACAAAGAGGACGGTGAGGCTTGCCTTCTAAATGTCTTGTGGGAGGCCCTAAGGTCAGGGAAGCTCTGCAGAGCCACTCTGCTTTTCCTGAGCTTTGTACAGTGGAGAACAGCTAAGCTGCTATTATTTCCTTTTCCTACAGATGTGAGGCAGCCACACAGATAAGAGGACAGCAGGGGAGTTAACTGACAGTGATTCCTCAAGTGGAGGAATGGATGAAATGACTTCTTCAGGGTCATGTTAGTCAGCTAAGTGTTGATCCTGTGAAAAGCAAGCATATATAAATCTGCACGGAGGCTCTAGAAATTTCACCTGCTAGCTGTAGAGTGATGACTAAGGGATTGACCACCTGCCCTTAGGCCATCTCAGTTCTGGCTGCTGCTAGGGGTTTGGCCTATGACCTTGGGAGGGGTCCTCAGGGTGCATTCAGGAAACAGTACATTGAGTAATGGAAGCCTCCGTCAGAGACCGTGATAGATCTGTTTTCAGCTGCTCCCTGTTGGGGTGTGATCGATACCCCGGGAGCCTGTATCCCTTTTCTTACTTATTAAATGTGGGTGATGGATTTTTGACAAGATTCATTTTGACCTGAACACTACTGAGCTAAATGAATCAACATTGTCAATTTCTCTGCCTGGTCCTGAAGAATAGTTATGTGGATGAGGACATTTTTCTTTCAATTGAAGTATTTTAGCTACTGTGGCTGCCCAGCGAAGGCCTCCCTGTGCCAACTCCCACCCGCCGCCCCGCAGCATCCCTTTCTGGAGGTACAGAGGGACAGTCTCCCCTTCCCTTGCCGGTTCCCAGGTCAGGCCCACCGTCTGTGCCCGCTGGGCTGCACACTGTGGAGCACCTCTCATGGTGCTCCAGCCAGAAATGCGCGTTGTCATTGGGCTTGGCTGGGTGATGAGAAGGGAGAGTTTTGTCTCATCTCTTTCTCTCATAGCTGTGATTCCTGAATCGGCACATTACTTACTTTACCACAAACCTAATATGTATCCAGTCTTTAAGGCACTGCTGATGTATAGCTACTAGCTTCTCGGGATGGGATTTTCGTATTTTTGCTCGCAGTCTAAGCAGACGTTCATATGAACGGTCTTAAGACACCTCTGGGCTCCTGCCTCTCTCTGCCTTCCCCAGATTCTCACAGCTGCATCCACCACTGGGCTCACTGGCAGGGTCAGGCTCCTGGGTCCTGACTGTGGGGGGCGGGGGGCTGGGCAGGGGAGGGAGGATTTGGGGTTGGGATCTAGTATTGCTCTCGGCCTCCTCTGCATCTGACAAGGGGTGACCCTGAGAAGTGGGCATTGTGGCATTATATTATTCATAATGCTTATGCTACTCCATAAAAGAAGTTAGATTATTGGGATAATTCACACAGGAGAACCACAACTCAATGCTGAAGACTATGTGAGGACCTCATCATCTGTTGCCTCTGGTTCACAGAGCAACCCTGCAGAACACCATGAGAGACAGGTGCAGGTGAGCCAGCTGGGGCTCACGGAGCCTCAGGGCCTGCTCGAGAGCACCCAGCCATCCAGGGGTCCAGGGACCACTGTGCTCTGTTGACAACGTCCCATTCTCTGCCCCCCCCCCCGCAGGAGACTAGAGCTGAATCACACACGTGGGTCAGACAGCAGAGCAGGACTGCAGCTCGACTCTGCTGTCGAGTGGATGCTCATCACAATGGATGCCAAGGGGACCAGGACTAAGCTTCCTTGGGGGGACCCTGAGGCACCTGCTGGGTTCTCTCATACCTGCCTTTGCTCTGGCCCATCACCACCGAGCTCCCCTCCAGAAACTGCCCTTCTGCTGGGCCTTGGGGTAAGGGTGCTAGCTGATCCCTCATCCCCCGAGCCTCTTGGCAGGCTTGGTTCTAGCTCCCAGATTGCCTCGTGGCTCCCTCATTCCGTAGCCCATTCTCAACTTGCTTTCTGAGCTTATTTTTCTTTTCTTTTCCCCAAAGATTATTTATTTATTTATTTATTTTATTTTTGGCTGCATTGGGTCTTAGTTGCAGCATGCAGGATCTTCGTTACGGTGCACTGTCTTCTCTCTAGTTGTGGCGCACGGGCTTAGTTGCCCCGTGGCATGTGGGATCTTAGTTCCCTGAACAGGGATCGAACCCGTGTCCCCTGCATTGTAAGGCAGATTCTTTACCCCTGGACCACCAGGGAAGTCCCCTTGAGCCCATTATTCTTGAACAATTATTTTAACAATGTCTCTTGCTTCCAAGGATGCTCACTCACTCATCCTCTGAGAAACCTCAGAAGTTAGCGGTGTAACCCAGCCCTCATCAAAGTCAAGAGAAGTACAGCCTCTGGTCGGGGGTCCACCCCTAGTTAATGGTCTAAGAGGCCAGGACCCAGGACTCCTGAGTCTGTCTGACACTTTTCTCATGACACCACATTTCCTCTTCCAGCCATTGTCTCTTTCCACACAAATGGCCCGTTCACATCTCTATGACTTTATTAGTCTTTGCTCACATTGTCTGGGATTGGGGGACACTTGCTGAACTGATCTGGGAGGCGAGGTACCCTGACTGCTGTCACTGCAGTCTTAGCCTGAGAATTATTACAGGGCAGAATATTCCAGAAAGACAGGACCCCTGCTCATCTGCAGGCTGTAATGAAATGAACACTCTTGCATCTTTCTCCTGGACAGCCCCTTCCGAGCTATTAGCAGGTCACAGCAAGGCAGGCCCCCGGCAGTGTGGCGCTCCCGCCCGAGGACGGAGTGACCCTTCAGGCTGTGTTCCCTGCCCTGCCCCCATCAGACTCCTCTGATGCGGTGTGGCCAGGAGAGAAGGAAGGGGGGAGTGTGGTTTGGGGGCTGCAGGGGAAGGCGGGGCGGGGGTGGATGTCTGTCTGCAGCTGAGGCCTATAAATCTGCAGGCCTTTCAAGAACACAAAGCATCAGGCAGGCCAGCCTGTGGGGCACTTGGGGAGGCCGGGCAGGAGCTGGGGACAGGGACCAGGCAGTCAGAGGAGACAGCCAAGGCCAGCCAAGTGGGTTCTTCCATGGAGCAGAGAAGTGGGAGGTCTCTGGCTCCTGCCAGACTCTGGGGGTTTCAGCTTTTTCTGAAGCTCTCTCAGATCTGATACCCTTACGTGTCCCCTGGTTAACTCATCGTGCCCTGGACAGCTAGGGTGACTGTGAGAGCAAACCCCTCATCATTTTACCACGCTGGGAAAGCCACGCTGCAATTTTCTGGAAAGTTAACAAATGCTCAGGGAAAAAAGTACGGAGATTCTAGACCAGCCGTGGCCTGACGAGTCCATGCGCTCTTTACTTAGTTTCAGACTCCTTGGTTTTGGGCCCCAGGGCTTGAAGGCTCTGCCCTGGGCGGGTCCCTGCCCAGACTCTGAAAGGTTAGAAGCCCTGTCCCTTGGGCTCCCTCCCAGCCCCACCTTCACTCTGAGTGATTTGATTTGTGTGGAGAGGAGTACAGATACCCCTGAGAGCAGAGTCGATGATTCTGGACTTCTTCCATTGGGGTCATCTTACTGACTGGTTATTCATCTGGGTCCAGGGGGAGAGTGGAGGCGGGTGGGGGACGTCTGGCTCTTCATTAACTCTTTCATTGCTGGCCTGTCTCCTGCCTACTTAATATAGGCACTTTCAGGCCCCTTCTGAAGCAGCCAGGGCGGGGCACAGCCATCCTGGGGTGGGTCTGGTGTTTCTGGTGGAGTTGTGTCTGTTCTCTCTAGTTGGCATCTGGGGTGTGGCTGGGGTCTCTGCTCTGTCCTCCAGCCTACAAATCTAATCTACAATGTCCAAAGAGCTCTTGGACTTGCCTCGGCTTCTTCAGGGTCTCACATTCATTTGACATAGAACAGGCAGGTTGTAAGAAAGACAAATTATTTGCAGAGAAAAATTTCCCTGTGCCAGGAGAAGAAGCAGATAGAGATAAATGACTGGAGCTGTTTTTAAGATTCTTAATCACTTGCTTTCCTTTCCAGGGGCGAGCCAGTCTGCTTTCCTCCAGAGCATCTTCTTCCTAAGATGCAGGTGGATGAAAATGAGACTGCAGGGGGGACTTCCAGGCAAACAAGGATGAGAGAAAAATATAGAAGGAGGTACCAAGCTCGAGATGGCTGAGGGAAGACGAGACACCCCTGGAATTTGTGGGAGTGGGGACTGGCTCTCAAGTGTGAAGGAAAGGAGGGGAGGAATGGTCTCCACACCTCTGACCTTGACCCTGCAGCTTCCTCCCCAGCAGGTCCCATAGCAGCCACACTACCAGCTTTCACAGATGACAGCTCACACTGAAATAACTTGTTCCGAGAGTAGTTGGTGATCAATGACTCAAATTAAACCTCAGAAAAGGTTTTCTTCCTCCGCTTATCTCCTCCCTGGATGGTTGTATAAGTCAGATGATGGCTATGTTAGCACTTTAGAAAAAAAGTGAATTCACAGAAGATTTAAGGGGTGAGTGAGCCCTTGGATGGACTGAGGGTGGGGGATGACGGGTGGGAGGGACCAGCACCCAAACCCCAGTCATCAGTCTTTCCAAGCAGCCATCCAAAGCCTCTCCATCCAACACCCCTTTTCTCTTTTTACTGCTCCAGCCTTCCTGGGTTAATAAGGACTATTCCTGCACCCCAGCTTTCCTGCCCAGCTCGGATGGTTTCAGCTTCTAAATCAGGTTATCTCTCCAGTCTGCATTCCCAGTAACTGAATTATCTTTGCATGAGCACACAGAGGTCTGGGCAGGGAGGAGGGGCTGTCTGGACTGGGACCTATCTTTCTGGCTGCTCCCCAAGCTAGGTCTTAGCAGCCTCCTAAATGATGACTGGGTCCCCTCCTCTCTCCCCCCAGTACAGCCTTTCAGTCCTGGAGGAGAGAGGGCAAAGAGGTCTTCAAGGATGCCGCCTACGGCCTGGCTGGGCGGAGAGCCAGTGGACCAGAGAGGTCAGCTCTGTTCTTGGCAGGAAATAAAGGGCCAGCATGGAAATGCCACCCAGGCTGGGATCGAGATCTGTGGAGTGGCAGCCCTGAGTGGGTGAGGTGAAGCGGAGCAAAGGGTGACTCAGGCTTACTCCCTGGCAGTCTCCGTCCCCCGACCTGCAGTGCTCAGCCAGGCCAGGGAAACCTGCTCTTTGTCAGTGACTGTCCACCTTCAAGAAACATCCGAACCACCTTGGGAGGGGGCAGTGTTGAAAAGGCTGTTTCCTAAACCCAAGAGTTGGGAGTCGCAGGCTTTTTTTTTTTTTTTTTTACATCTTTATTGAAGTGTAATTGCTTTACAATGGTGTGTTAGTTTCTGCTTTATAACAAAGTGAATCAGTTATACATATACATATGTTCCCATATCTCTTCCCTCTTGCATCTCCCTCCCTCCCACCCTCCCTATCCCACCCCTCCAGGTGGTCACAAACCACCGAGCTGATCTCCCTGTGCTATGCGGCTGCTTCCCACTAGCTATCTATTTTACATTTGGTAGTGTATATATGTCCATGCCACTCTCTCACTTTGTCACAGCTTACCCTTCCCCCTCCTCATATCCTCAAGTCCATTTTCTAGTAGGTCTGTGTCTTTATTTCCATCTTACCCCTAGGTTCTTCATGACCATTTTTTTTTCTTAGATTCCATATATATGTGTTAGCATATGGTATTTTTTTTTCTCTTTCTGATTTACTTCACTCTGTATGACAGACTCTAGGACCTAATGAAACTTCAAAGCTTTTGCACAGCAAAGGAAACCATAAACAAGCCGAAAAGACAACCCTCAGAATGGGAGAAAATATTTGCAAATGAAGCAACTGACAAAAGATTAATCTCCAAAATTTACAAGCAGCTCATGCAGCTCAATATCAAAAAAAAACAAACAACCCACTCCAAAAATGGATGGAAGACTTAAATAGACATTTCTCCAAAGAAGATATACAGATTGCCAACAAACACATGAAAGAATGCTCAACATCATTAATCATTAGAGAAATGCAAATCAAAACTGCAATGAGATATCATCTCACACCAGTCAGAATGGCCATCATCAAAAAATCTAGAAACAATAAATGCTGGAGAGGGTGTGGAGAAAAGGGAACCCTCTTGCACTGTTGGTGGGAATGTAAATTGATACAGCCACTAGGGAGAACAGTATGGAGGTTCCTTAAAAAACTACGAATAGAACTACCATACGACCCAGAAATCCCACTACTGGGCCAAGCTAATGCAGATGGGTTGTGACTCATCAGGGCAGAATTTGCACTGGCACTGGGGCTGTTTCTGTCTTGACTATTCTGTTTTGTCCTGAAACAATGCACTTGGGGTCACCCGAGGAGAGAATGAGAGAAAGAGAGGTTGGGAAAGCTTTTGGAGTGAAATGGAAACAGCTTCAGGGAAATAGAGGCCCAGAAGTGGGCACCAGCTGTGGCTGACTGCACAGTCTCCTTGCCTGCTTACAAGCCAGTTCCACTGGGCCAGGCATTCTTCCATAGTCGAACTCAGTTCTGTGAACAAGGCTAAGCCACTGAGGACTCCACAAGAATGCTCCACCTGGGACAAGCCAGCCCCTCATTGATCCTGCCTTGTCCTGTGTAGTCTCAGCTATACTGCAGCATATAAAATAGCGATTAACATTGGGTCCTTCTTTGACACTACAGCTTGTTCTGCAATCCTTTAGCCCAAAAGGGAATGGTTGGCAGGGAGCCCATCCATGGGGCCTTGCTGACAACTCCACCCACGCAGCTCTCAGTGGTGCCCTGGTGAACAGAAGCTGTAGCAAGAGGCTATGGTGTGTGCATGTGTGTCAGGAATGGGTGGGCAGCTCCCAGCATTCGGTGAGAGGCCACTGGTTCTGCAGTCACCTCTGCAGCAAGAGATCATCCTCTAGTCCCAGCTCCTGCCTTAAAGCACAGGCCACCCAACTCTCCCGAGCTCCATGGGGGTCATCGGGGGACTAAGGCTCTCTCTCCCAGTGCTCTGCGGGGTTTCAGGACACGTTCAGCTGGGACAGGGCCATGGCCGGGCAAGAACTCCAATACAGTTAGGGGCTGGGCATTGATCAAGCAACCACTTCACAGGGTTGGATTCCATTTGAACCAGCATTTTGTCTTAGTTTGGGCTGCTATAACAAAGTACCAAACTGCCATTGTTATAAGACAATGGAAATTTATTTCTCACAGTTCCTGAGGCTGGATGTCTGGGATCAGGGTGCCAGCATGGCTGAGTTCTGGTGAGAGTTCTCTTCTGGGTTCTCCTCACTGCTGCCTTCTCCTTGTGTCCTCACAAGGTGGAAAGAGGGCAAAAGAGCCCTCTGAGGTCCCTTTCATAACGGCACTAATCCTTTCCTGAGGACTCCATCCTCATGACCTAAGCACCTCCCAAAGGCCTCACTTCCTAATATCATCACACTGGGGGTTAATCTTCAACATGTGAATCTCGGGGGGTCATTGCACGTCTCTTGGGGTATGAGGAGAAACCACTGGCCCTGTGGTCAACTGTGCAATTGGCATTAGCCATGGAGCAAGGCCGTGGGTTGGGAGCTGGGGAGGATTTCCGAGGTCAAGAGAATGCGGAGGTGACCTGAGAGGGAGGTCCCCCAGGGAACCAGCCCAGGTTCCTGCTGATGGAGCAGTGATCACCCTGTAGTCTCCAGAACATTCGGTCCCCAAGGCAGCCTCTCTGTCTACATCACTTCAAGCAGGACCAGGACTCAGAGCTGTGATGACTTCTTCAGATTTCAAGCCTGTTGCTTCAGAGGAAGGGGAGGGGCACCTAACAGAGCAGACTTCTCCACTGGAAACAGGTCTGTGCTCAGGGCATAGGTGCTTGGACAGCTCAGCGATACCTCCTCCATGAAGCTCTTCTCGACTCCCCCGGTCCGGCCAGAGCGGTCCTTCCCTGACACTCCGCTCTATCCCAGTGCAGCGTGATAGCTGTAAGTTTGTCTTCATGGGAGCTCCCCCAGGGCAGAGCCCCGCCTGTTCATTCCTTATTCACTGTTCATGGTGTGGCTCAGATTCCGAGTTCCGTTAAAGACTGTGGAATGGATGGTGGGAAGGTGACCAGCAGCTCTCTGCTTAGGCCTCCAAGAAGACCCTTTCTTGGTGATTCACCCCTTCTCCCAGGCCCTGTGGGAAGGAGGGGGTCTGCCCTAAGCTCAGAGAACCACTCCTTGCAAAGGAAGAAGAGGATGGTTGCACACTCAGCAGTTCTGGAAGGGCACTTGGGGCTGACAGCTGCCTGGTTGACTCATGAAAGTGGCACCCGTGATGGGTGAGGCCTTCAGCAGCCCAGCTCTCGACCCAGGATTCGAAGACGAATCACGTGCTCCCTCGTTGCCTTCCTCCCAGGCCCCTGAATGGATAGCCCTGTCTGCTTTCCTGCAGCCGCCCCATGTAGGCAGAGATGAAGCTGCTGTCTGGCAGTAGAGATCTTCCTCGCCATGAGGCAGGTAGAGAAACAGCTTGCTTCCCAAGGAGAGAGTGGAACTCTGTAGGCACACAAGGGTAAATACTGAATGCAGTATGCTGCTAATTAGCCGCACAAAGGCCATCAGCATTAATGAGCTCTGTCTCTGTGACCGATTCCCTCTTCACTAAGCAGGCAGCATCACTTCTCTGGGCCAGGCTTCCTGGCTCGGTGTTCTGCTGCTGCTGTGAGTCTGTGTGATACTTTCCTCTTGAATAAAAGACAGCTAGAATCACAAAGAAGCCCTTTCTCTTTCAACCTTGCTTGGGAACAAAAGCAGAAACTTCAGGTTAAAGATACACTTAAAAGATGGAAAGTGTTTCCCATTCTCAGCCCTAATCATATCCCCTCCTCCTGACTTTGGAATACTAGGCTAGAAAGTCAAAGAGTAGAAAAGAGGAATGATCATCACCAAGGTTTGGTGTTTTTCTTTTTCTTTGAGCACTTAATATGTACTAAGCAAGAGCCATACGTTACCTAATTTAAGCCTCACAATAACCACATGAAGTAGATTCTATGATGATCCTCATTTTGCAGATGAGGCGGTGAGGCTCAGAGGGGATAAGGGATAAGTAACTTGCTCACATTTCCACAGTTGAAAAATGGAAGAACCAGAATGATTCAGCCATGCCAGAATCCAGAGCTCCTGATCTTGACCACAACACTGAAATCTCTTGAAAAGGATCCTGGGAAAGACTGTACTGAACAGTCTTGCTTCTTTAGAAGTAGGGGAGGAGAATTAAATAAACCAAAGTACTTGGTTATTGTTTATTAATACAGTTATTTATTTACAGTTTATTTAATGTCTATTATGGTCTTGGTGTGGGGGATGTAATATATCATCCTTGTCCCCATGGAGACTATCATTAAGTGGTAATACAATGGAAACATGACTATAATAAGAAGTAGCATGATCAACGGTTAGCTAGGTACTGTGTATTACAAGGGTACAAATTAGGGCCCTTAATTGTATATGTGAGGGCATGGGAAAGGTGAAGCCATATTTTAATCTGTTCTTTTCAATTTTATTGAGATATAATTGACAAGTAATATTGTGTAAGTTTAAGGTGTACAACACGTTGATTTGATACACTTACATATTATAAAATGATTATCACCATAGCATTAGCTAACACCTCCATCCCAACACATAAGTACCATTTTTTGTGTGTGATGAGATATTTACGATCTCTCTTAGCAACTTTTCAGTATATAATACAGTATTATTAGCTATAACCACCATGCTGTACATTCGATCCCCAGAACTTGTTGATCTTACAGTTGGAAGTTTATACGCTTTGACTAATATCTCCCCTTTTTTCCCATTCCCCAGCCCCAGGTTTCTACCAATCTACTATTTCTATGATTTCAGCTTTTTTTAGATTCCACATATAAGTGATTACATATAGTATTTATCTGTCTCTGTCTGACTTCTTTCACTTAGCATAATGCCCTTGTTTCATCCAAGTTGTCTCAAATGGCAGTATTTCCTTTCTCATGGCTGAATAATATCCCATGTGTTCTCTCTCTCTCTCTTTGATATCTGAAGATTTTATATATATATATATATATATATATATATATATATATATAATCTTCTTTATCCATTCATCTTTATTCATTCATCTGTTGTCAGAAACAGACATTTAAGTTGTTTTTATTTCTTGGCCTTTGTGAATAATGCTGCAATGAACATGGAGGTGCAGATATCACTCTGAGATCCTGTTTTCATTTCCTTCTGATAGATACCCAGAAGTGGGATTTCTGGATCAAAGTTAGTTCTATCCTTAGTCTTTTGAGGAACTTCCACACTATTTTTCATAGTGTCTGCACCAATTTACATTCCCACCAATAGTGCAGAAGCATTCTCTTTTCTCCACATCCTTGTTAGCACTTATCTCTTGTCTTTTTGATAATAGCCATTCTAACAGGTGTGAGGTGATATCTCATTGTGGTTTTGATTTGCATTTCCCTAATAATTAGCAATGTTGAGCACCTTTTCATGTACCTGTTGGCCATTTGTATGTCTTCTTTGGAAAAGTGTCTATTCAGGCCCTTTGCCCATTTTTATGTTGGGTTATTTGGTTTTTTGCTAATGAGTTGTATGAGTTCTTTATATATTTTGGATATTACCCCTTACTGAGTATGGGGTTTGCAAATATTTTCTCCCATAGGTTGCCTCTTCATTTTAAAAATATTTTCCTTTGCTGTGAAGATTTTTAGTAGTCCTGTTTATTTATTTTTGCTTTTGTTGCTTCTTTTAATCTTTTTGAATCTCTTTTTAAAAACATCTTTAACATTTGGAGAAGTGAACTCTAGTGGATAGAGAAGACTTCCTGGAAGAGGTTTTAGAGCTGAGTTTCAAAGAGTCTGTGTTACATGAAAATAGCAGAGGAAGGACATTGCTGGTCAAAGTGTCACTTGGAGCACTGACATGGAGGTGAGGTACAGCAGAGTGTGTGAAGGGAGAACTATAAGTGTACTTGTGTTTGTAGAGCGTGAAATTTGTAGCAGGTCGTAGTGAGGAATGAAGCTGGAAGGGTGGTCGAAGGTAGATCACAGAGGGCCCTGTAGGCAAGACAATTGAGCTTGGACTTTATCCTCAGCAAATGGGAGCCATTGTAGGACTTTCAAGCACAAGAATGTCATGGAAGATGAGACTGGCAAGGGCAAGAGTGGTAGCTGATGGTTCGATGGTAGCTAGATGCTATTTTAGTAACTTAGGCAAGAATGGTGGTGGCCTGAATGTGAACTATAGTAATAGTGATGGTGACTGGATACAAATTTGATAAACATCTAGCAGGTTGAATTGGCAAGTCTCAGTCATTGACTAAATGCAAGGGGTTTGATGGAGTGAGAGGAATCAGAGATAACATTCAAATTTCTGCCTTAGGTAAAGAGTTGCTATTCTCTGAAACAGAGAACACAGAAAGTTTGGGGATGGGGCATGGTTCAGGTTGGGCCACGTTGAGTGTGGTATGACTGTGGAGTATCCAGGTGGAGATGTCTAATAGACAGTCGGATGTGAGGTAGAGAGTCTAAGGGAGCCACGTGGAACATCCTGAGCTTGATACCAGCTGTGATCCTGAGGATGTCTGGGTTCACCCAAGGTGGATACTGGTGAGAAGAGAGCTGATGTGTAGCACCTGAACACCACCCCACCTTCCCAACATTCTTGTCCAACTACGTCTTCAGAAAAGAATCAAGTTCCTGTGTGCTGTGCCTGGGCTCATCACTCTCATCCTCCCTGAGCCAGATCTTTGCAGTTCTTCTATACCCAAGTCTAGACCTTTGGGATTACACTGGGAAGATCCACTGGCAGCAGGATAACTCTAGAATTCCTTCCTGTATCTCCTGGCTTGGAAATGACAAGGAATTGCTGAATCTGGTAATGATGCTGGTGGGCTGCCTAATGTCCTATCATCTCCACCCTCCCCAAGCATCTCAGCTCTTTCCCACTCTGCCCAGTTCTCTTCTTGTTGGGTCCATGTTGCAGTGGAGGTAGAGTCTTAATGGGCTGCTTATCCCATAGGGAGTCCAGCTAGTCAAAGAGGGTTAGGCACAGCCTGTCCTATGCATTGGAATTGACTTTGATAGTTCTTTCCTGCTTCTAGCACTAGCCCTTTTCTCCCATCTCACCTAATACCATCGATCTGGTCAAGAGTAGCCAGCGTTCCCCATTGTGGCTGTCCCTGAGCAAGACAGATTTTCATGAAGTTACATTTCATCAAAACTTACCTGTTCCTTTTTTTCCTTTTCTTATATCACTTCTCTCTGCTTTCTAGACAGCTCTCCAATATGACAAAATCCTCATGATTATATCTGGGCCCAGCAGCAGCAGGCCAAGTAGGAAGAGAACAGCAGAAGGGTTGCTGAGAGGTACAAGGAAGCAGTGCCATGAACTAAGTCTAAAGGTCAGCTAAGGCTACAAACAGAGAAATGAATAGCAGAGTTAATAGTTGGGAGAATCAAGAGCAGCGTGGACCAGAATTAAATAGAAAATGTGTGGTGATGAACTGAGACCAACCCCTACCCACTTCTATCAGGAAAGAGATTTGAGGGTCGGAAGGAGTCTAATAGGAACTGGTATCTGCCATCCCAGATGGCTCAGGCCCAGCCACTCACAGCTAATGTGATGGCTTTTATAATGTAAGCCAGGCTCAGAAAGGAGTCAAAAGCTGCTTAGCTCAGTAATTCAAGGGTAATTTTTCTGCAAAGAGCAAGGTCAAAGACACATTAAAGGGAAGGCACTGATTTTCTTAGGTGAGGTCAGACTGAGGGGAAAAATGGCACTCATGTTAGTGTTTTTGCTTCGAAGATAACTAGTAAGGAACAGCAGACTGAAATTAGAGCATTCACTCCTTCCATTCCTCTTGAAACTAGAGAAGAACCTTTATTAGCATTCTATTAAACTAAAGGCTCTGAGTTAGCAAGACACAAGAGGAAAAGGAGGAGCAGACATCCTCCTACAGTGGAGCAGGGGTGGTTTTCAGAGGGTATGGGATACAGATTAGAGAGTTTGAATGAGGGGATGCAAGGGATCATCCAATTGGGACAGACTTCTGAAGAACTAGGCCTCCTTTCCTTGGGTGATAAAGAAGAATAAGCAAGATAGGAAGAGTCATAAACTAGTATCCTTCCTACATCATGCTAGGCTGAGAGATCTACCTGAGCTTTCAGCAAAAAAAAAATGAGAATATAGCAACTGTACCCCAGTATCTGTTATATATGGAAAGACTGGTAAGGCAGGAAGTATGTAGGGAAATGACAAGGCTTCTTTCTGCATTGCACAACTCCAGGGGGTACCATACACACGGAATTCACTGTGAATGATTCCTTCTAGAGTTTGGTGACACAAGGCAGCCTTGAGTAAGGGAGAGCACTTACTTCCTGTTCAGCTTGTGGGTGTGGTGGGCACCTGTTGGTATTGTCTGCAGCAACGTTTTTCCTTCTTTTGATAAAGAGTGCTGATTTGGGGCGGGGAGGTCTCTCCCTCCTTCCACTCCACCCTTCTGACTCCTGATTCCGTGACGTTTCATGAGACTGTCCATCAGGGGCGCAAACTAGCCAAATCTCTCCTTAGAATCTGAACCGTTAGTAGAAATACACAAGATCAGAAATTGTTGGAGCTGATGTATTTTTTATGGCAACAACCTGAGAAGATTGTTTATTACTTCTGTGGCCACTGTCAACCCTTTGTGTTACTTACAAAAGGCACACAGCAAAGGGAGTTGAGGCATCTCTGAGCAAAGAAAAAGTCACCCTTTTTCCAGGCAGGCAAAACCCTGTACAGAGAGACAAGTCTTGATGATCAGAGAGCAGGTTAAATCCACTCTAATTTGCCCACTCAGTCGGGTACCCTGATTACATTCATCCACATGGATCCCTGGAATGGTCCTGTTTTCTGTCCTTCCTGAAGCCAAGTTGCTCGGATTTTCTGTGTATTCTGTAACTACCCTACACCCTTCAACTTAAGTTAGCCAGAGGAGGTTTCTGTTGCTTGCAGTCAAAGAACACGAAAAGATGCATTGGCGGAAAATGGCAGGGACGGGGTTGAGGGCACCCCAGATCCCACTGTGAATTACTTAGCTGAGGCAGCACGGGGTATTAGCAGTATTAAAGATATTTATGAAACACCAGTGGCCAAGACAATAATAGAGGCACAGAAGATTATAAAAGTCAATTCTCTAATTTTTTCTCATAAATTAACACATACCTCTTCAAGGCAGAAGAGGAGGGCTCCTGCCAACTTCCAGGTGACACATGGCCTCTGTACCAGTTGAGAGGACAGGTAAGGGAGGGGATGTAAAGGAACTGTGCCAGGTGGTTCATCTCAGCCCAGATGATCTGAAATCTCCTAAGATACCTTCTTGCTCTAGACTATAAGATTATTTATTTCCATCATGAGATAGTCAGTTCCAATGGATCAATGAGTTTCCTGTTCTTCCATGACATATTTGTACTATATCAGGGCATTTTGTAAGCTCAATCTGCATTAATTCAGGAAAGCTTTTTCTTTTGTACACATTTCTCTGCTTTTAACACCCCTTCTTTCTTTTCTATCTCCCTTTCCCCTTGATACTCAATGTAGCAGGAAGGACTGCATGCAGTATGTGGCTTTGGAAATGATCAAATCTAGATCGGAATACCAATTTGCAGTTTACTAGCTGTATGACCCTAGGAAAATGATGTACCCTTCTGAATATTTATTTTTCATTTGTAAAGGCGCATGATATCTGCAGTGGATACTTATTGCCTTTGCCACCTAATGTCTATTCCTCTTTCTTCTGCAACAGGAACTCAATATTCTCTTGAGAATCCCCTCCACTGACATACAGACCTGGTGTTTTGCAAGGGTAGGGGGCACAGATGTCATACTCTTTCTCTCCAGAGATGCACAAGTGATCCAGGCTCATCCTATTAGTAATGGGCATTGTTGTGGAATCTAAAAAAAAAAAATGAAACAAATGAACTTATTTACAAAACAGAAATAGACTCACTGACATAGAAAGTAAACTTATGGTTACCAAAGGGGAAAGGGGGGTGGAATAAATTAGGAGTTTGGGATTAACATACACACACTACTATATATAAAATATATAAACAACAAAGACCTACGGAATAGCACAGGGAACTATATTCAATATCTTGTAATAACCTATAATGAAAAATAATCTGAAAAAGAAGGTATATATATACACATATATATACATATATATACATGTATGTATATACATATATACATATGTATACATACACATATACATATATACACATAGATATACATACATATGTATACACACACACAGACACACACACACACACATATATATATATATATATATATATATATATATATATATATGGCTGAATCACTTTGTTGTACACCTCAAACTGGCACAACATTGTAAATCAACAATACTCCAATAATAAATAAATAAATAAATAAAAGTATGGGCATTGTGTCTCCCAATACTGTGATTGGTTCATGGGTGATCATGTGACCAAATGTACGCCAATAAAAATCAGGCCCAGGACATGAATTTAAATTATTGCGAAAGAGAGATTTTAATTTCCTCTAGGCTTAAGTCTGGAGCTTCTGGGAGCTACCAAATAGACGAACGCTGTTTCAGAGTGATTCCAAACAGGGGAAATCAGAGCTGAGAGAGGAAGAGAAACCAAGTCCTGAGGACATAATTTTAGCTGTTCAATCCAGAAGGGCCTGACACCTAAAAGCCCTGGATTTGGATTTTTTAGTTACTTAAATCAATATACCTCCCCCACCCTGTTTTTGTTGTTGTTAGGCTGTTAGAGTTATGTTTTCAGATACCTGCACCTGAAAGAGTTATGATACCATTTATTGTGAAACGTTTTGATAAGGATTAGAATTTAAAAATGGACAATGTTTGGATATCATGACCATAGTGACCTTGATTATTTTCATTGTTTTTATTGTTGCTGGTATTTTCACAGGTGCTCCAGGGTCCTCACCTCCTCCTTGTCTGCTCAGCCAAACTGTCTGGAGAGACTCTACAGACAGGCATTTCTAGTGCTGGGACAGCACCGGGGTGGAGGAGGCTGGAGGCTTCTGTGTCTTTCTGCTATCACAGGGCTGACCTCCATGTAGCAGGGAGCAGAATTCAGAAGCTGCTGTCTTGAAGTTTCTCTCTAGAGACCACAAGCCTAAGAGACCACCAGAAGTATGCCTCATATCCCTCCAGCCATTCCCCTTACCACATGCTGGACTGGGTAGCTGGGATTCTGGGATTATGGGACTGGAGTGGGGGTGGAATTGAACTTTAAATAAGCACCAGGCTAAGTCCATTTCTTTCGAGGAGAGCTGAGGCATCAGGAATCCAAAGGGAGAATGGGAGGGGGAGGGGTGTCTCTTAGAGGTGTCACAGAGCATGCTGGGTCTCCAGGCTGGACAGGGCTGGCTCCTGCCCACAGCCTTTAATGGCTATTTGATCCGCTCATTAGCAAGTATGAAACGTGGGGAGTCCAAAAAGGAAAAAGCAAAACAAAACAAAAGTCTGCAATGAATAAACTAACAGATGGTGACTCAATTCAATTTGCATCCAATCCACCCCACGACCAAGGACTTTGTTTGCCTAACAGTGGAGACTGGGGATGGAGAAGGGTCCCTGCTACAGAGGTTGATGGGAGGACCCCAGATCCCCTCCCTGACCCTGCCCCTATCTCTGTATGGGGACCAGATGGGTATTCTTGTTTTAAAGCTCCTTTCCCTTGGGTTGATCCTGAATTCATTCTCTGATCCAGAGAGCAAGGTCCTTGGGGGAAATGAGGCTGGCATTGCGGGGAGGGGAGGGACTGTGGGGTGCAGCAGCAGAGGGGGATGAAAAGCCATGTGGAAGCTGAGGCACAAGGTCAGGGTGACCCTTCCCCCTCCCATATACACCCCCAGAATGAATCAGAAGGCAAGGTAGCTGGGGGACTGGTACTCAAATAAAGTTCTGCCTGATTCCAAAGCCTTCATCCTTTCCACTACATTTCCTGCTTCCAAAGCCTGGACCACTGCCCACCTCCCCAGCCTTGCTCTGTCACTGACTAGCTGTTTTGATCATCATCAGTTGACTTTGAATCTCTGAGCATTGAGATTCCTCATTTGATAAATGGGAACAAGAGCCAATGGACCTTGCCACTGTCGCTGTGAAACACATACCAGTGTGTGAATGGGGAAGTTTTATGTAATCCTTGCAGTCTGTCCAGATTTTCATTAGTGGCCATCACTGTTAAGGTCCAGGGTGTCACTGGCCTCCTCCCCGCTAGGGAGCTGACAGATGGGGTATGTGTACAAAGAACAACCATCAAATGGGAAAAGAAGAACCACTCGATGAAACAGCATGTTTGTGCCAAACGTTGGCCAAGACTGACCGGAGACTGTGGCTCAGGCCAAATCTTGAAACTGAGTCCTGGGACACAGATCACACTTGCCCTGACCTACAGGGAGAGAGAGAGAAAGACACTAGATGGACCTCCATGTGTACTCATCTGACCAGCCACGGGGCGTGGGGTGGAGGCCTGTCTCTGTCTCCCAGATGCAGAAAGAAACAGGGAGAACCAGAGGGGTCCAGCCTGGTTCTAGAAAGATCCAGGTGTGTACATAGGAGAAAAAACTTCCGATACTCTCTTAGGTTCTGTTGCTCACCTGGTAATAAAGCTGACATAAGACAGGCTAACAGGAGAAAAGCATACAAATCTTACTTCATATTTTTATAGCATATGGGAGCCTTCAGAGGAAAAATGAAGACCTGAAGAAGTGGTTGGGACTGAGAGCTTACATATCTTTTTAACAATGAATGATACATTTTGGAGAAGTGGCTAGATGGAGAGATATTGAGAGTCAGAAACCTCAGCTCAGCCTGGACTAAGGCTCAGGTGCTATTGGAAGGATCTGTGGGAATAGCTCACATCGTCCTTTGCGGGGAATGAGCAGGACAGGGAAGGCATGGGGGAGACAGGCAGGCCTGGAATTCAGGTCCACCTCTCAAATGACCGATAAATCAGCGGTGCTCAAATGGAAAGGCTGCCCTGTTGGACAACTCCCTTTGTCATTTCTTTTCAGTGGAAAGAAAATGAATATTGATTCTGTTCTTGCCTCTATGCTGTGCCCCTTCAAATGAGTATGATTGCGTTTCCCCAACTTAGTGGGTAACGTTTAGCTGTTTAAGGGCAATTGCAGAACTCAGCCTTTGAATTGCAAGCCTGGTGAGGTGAGAGTGAGAGTCTCCTGGGGTCCTTGCATGTGAGCAGAGAGGAACTTCAGGTCTCAGATGGTGTTGGACTAGTCTCCTGCATTCTGGAGGGGCAGGCTTAGAACCCGAGTCATCTGAGAACTGGCTCAAAATTAGGTTTGCCAAGATGCTAAAGAATGGTTCCCATGGATTCTTGGAAAAGGTGAACCATTTTGTCAAGGAACTGGGGACTCCTGGGCAGGATCTCTCAACTTTTTAGTGAACTATTCCTAGTGGAGAATGAATGAGTATGCTTAGAGTCCTGGGATGTAGTCTGAAGCTGCCTGCTTCAGGCACAAAATTATTTTTAACCTCATGGAGCATTGTAAAAATTCTTGAGAATTTTCCATTCTTCCTGATATCATATATCTGTTTTAATATAAAAATAATGTTCTGAATCAGTGATCATCCAGTAAAGCTGATAGGAGAGGAAAATACAGCATATTTATGCTATGGCTTGAAGGCTTGGTGCCCTATCCCCTGGGGTATGTTATTTTGAGAACCACAGCCCTTGCACAATATATTCAGGTACATGGTCCCCGTGATTCTAAGCTTTGTGGAGGTCACTACTGTAGTGTACTTGCTTCATGCCTGGGTCACCCTCTCACTGGGGATGAGAAAGGAGTGTGTGTATTCCCACATCTCAGACCTCTCTGAATCCTGGAAAGTTGTCCCCTTGGGGACACCAGAGGCATTTGGTACCCCACCTCCAGGTAGGGATATCCCTCTTTCAACCTGTGAAATAATAGAAAGGATATATATTGATATCTGCTCCAGGTTCCTGGCACAGAGCTCCTTTTTAAAACCCTTGTAATTTCCTAAGTGATAAGAACCCCAGGAGCATCTCTTGTTCTGATATTTGTCTTTGACCCCATCCCTGACACAGTGCTCCTGAAACCCTCACAGTTTCCTAGATGATGGGCGTGTCTTCTGTTCTAATGAGGTGACTGTGGGGCGGGGGGATGGCTCCTGGATGAGGGCTCCTCAGCAGAAAGACCAAGCCATGATTAGAAACTTGGCATTTTCAGGCCTGCCCCTTGTTCTCTCGAGAAGGGAGAAGGGCTAAAAATGGAGTTAATGATCAATCATGCCTAAGTGATGAAGCCTCCATAAAATCCCCAAAGTACAGGGATTCGGTGGGGGGGAGCTTCTGGGTGGGTGAACACTTGGAGGTATTGGGAGAATGGTACACCTTGAGAAGCTCTGCCCTCCTCCCTGCGCACCTTGCCCTGTGTATCCTCTTCCATCTGGATGTTCATCAGGACCTCTATCATATCCTTTTATAGGAAACTGATAAACATAAGTAAACTGTTTTCCTGAGTTCTGTGTGCGGCTCTAACAGATTAATCAAGCCTGAGGAGGGGGGCAGAACCTTGATCTATAGCCAGTCAATCAGAAGCACAGGTGAAAACCTGGAACTGTGATTGGCATCTGAAGTGGGGGGGCGGGGGGAGGGCGGGAGTCTTATAGGACTGAGTCCTTAACCTGTGGAATCTGATGTTGTCTCCTGGTAGATAGCGTCAGAATTGAGCTGAATGGTAGAACACCCAGCTGGTGTCACAGAGGAGAGAAGATAGTAAATTGCTTCTTATGGGGCAAACCCTCCACATAGGTGCTGACCAGAAGTGTCAAAAGTGAAGTGTTGGGCTTCCCTGGTGGCGCAGTGGTTGAGAGTCCGCCTGTGGATGCAGGGGACACGGGTTCATGCCCCGGTCCGGGAAGATCCCACATGCTGCGGAGCGGCTGGCCCCGTGAGCCATGGCTGCTGAGCCTGCGTGTCCGGAGCCTGTGCTCCGCCAACAGGAGAGGCCACAACAGTGAGAGGCCCGCGTACTGCAAAAAAAAAAAAAAAAAAAAAAAAGTGAAGTGTTCTGTATGAGTACTAAAGGGGACTCCCAGGGAAGAAACACATAGTAGGGAAAAATTGTGGTTTTCCCTGCCTAGGAAGGAAAAGGCTGAGTTTTTCCATTACACAACCCATACAGACAGGGTCACATGCACTGAGAGGGCTCCGAGATGGACTCCAAGGCAAGTTCACAGTGGATTTTAGTGATGTGGCCACTCCTCTGATAAGCCATGAAGGCTGCATGTACATCAGTAACAGTAGTGAGGGGCAGGTGGAAGAGGAAGCAGAGCATGGGATTCATGAAAATATATTATCTTTTGTTTCTAAAATCATCCCCCTTGTGTTATCTAAATGGACATTTATTATGTGTTTCCATAGTTATAAGTAGAAAAGGTAGAGAGAGAAAGGAGTGGAGTGTAATTAAAATGCTGACTTTAATATCAAAATTTACATCTGGATGTTCTCCACCCCACCCCCTGCCCCCTGCTACCCTCACCCAATTCCCACACACATTTGGGGAGAGAGCCTAAAGGGCTATAGGATAAGAGTAAAGAAAAAAAGAGGTTAACTTTGAGGCCACAATCCCTTCTGTCCGCAGGTTACTAAAAATGCCCCAGTTGTTTGTTCAAACTATGCTCTGCAACCCTGTGCCAGTAAAATGGCTGGGTCTGCATCCTCCTGAGGACCTGCTGTCCAGGAGGAAGTGGGGTGAAGGTGTCCCCTATATATATGTTGTATGAGGATGAGCCTTGCTTGCTCAAAGATCCAGGGAGGAAGACCCAAGCCCCTTGAACTTGGGACGACAGCCTGTCCAGCCATCATGCAGTAGATTCTTAGGGTATACTTGCTTGGTCAGGTTGTCGTCACTGGGAGTAATTTCCACTTTCCCTGTCATCTCTGGTCCTGCCTGGCCAGCTGGGAATGCAACGCCTGTGCACTGCTCTTGTGCAGACAGCATTTAATTTCCGTCGCACAGGGCTGGGGAGTCTGGCATAATGAGGTATAGATCTGTTTGGCCGGCACTGCAGGGAACCACGAGTACTTACGGGATTCTGGTTGGAGGTAGCCTGGTCGCTTGGATAGGAACCTTGCCCTAAAGCTCTGAAAACAATCACAGTACTGTGGGAGGCCCTCGTTCTCCTCCTCAGGCTCTGATACTACATCTTTTTCAAGTATGATAGGCAGTGTGGCTGGCTGAGAAGAATGCGGAATTTGGTTTCACAGGGCCCAGGTATAATTCATAGAGAGGCAAGTGGCGGGCTGTACCTCACAGGATTGTGGAGAGGAAAATTGCACACATCTGGGACATTTGTGGCTGTGTCCAGGTAGTGCCAGGTCAAGGAACATCGCCTGGGGGAAGGGTTAAGGAAACGCGCTCAAGGTCCAGCTGTTTTCCATTCTTTCCCATGCACCTGTTTCCTCCAGATCCTGACCTAATCACTGTGTCCCCTGGAGATCAGATCCTGTGTAGCTGAGGAGAACGTGGACCCCTCCGTGGTGAAACTCTGTACCTCTCTCCCCAGAGAGAATTAGGGGTTCCTCCACCCCCAGCATCCAGCATTTCCTCTATTTCACTTTTATCACACTGATTGCAATTACTTGCTTACTCATCTGTTCCCAGCAAAAGGCTGAGCTCCACAAGGGCAAAGACTGTGTTGTACTGAGTAACTGAAAATAATAGGAAATTGATGAATGTTTGGTAAATGAAGGAATGAGTGAGGTTAAAAGAAACAGGCTGTGCAGACCTAAGAAACTGATGGCTCATCTTTGGCTTTTTGGACACTTGGTTCCCCCAACATTTTCACAGCTTTTCCTCTGTAAGGAAGAATGTGAATCTGACAAGTCAGTACATGCTGAGCAATAGAAAACTCGTTGGCACTATCATAATGACTCTTATATTTCTGTAGAGCTCTTTACATTTTCAAATCACTCTCACGTTCGTGATTTCATTTGATTCCTAACAACAATTCAGCAGAAAAAGACAAAAGGAAGCTGAGATTCAAGAAGAAGGCAAGGGACTTGTCTAAGACCATGAAGGTAGATGGTGATGGAGCCAGAATTAGAATTCTAACTTTGTGGTTTCTGTCCAAATGCTCTTGAGGGGAATATATGATGTTATTTACCAAACATATCTTTAAGAGGCTGTGGGGCAGGGTGACCCACCAGGTGTGCAGGGCAGCCACTCAGCCATTATTCATGAATATCTTCTGCATGATTACCTGGCCATGCACTCGTATAAGTGCTGAGAATATGGAGAAGAATATGACACAGCCTTGACTTCAGGGAGCTTAGGGTCTAGTAGGGGAGGCAGATATATAAGTTGAACTTGAAGGACTGGTGATCTCAGTGAGGTCTACCAACAGGGTGGTAGGGGAGAAGAAGGGGAAAGAAAATTAGTCTATTGGAATTTGCATTTCCAAAGGTGGAAGAGTTATATGATGAGAGGATCTAGAGTGTGGCCATAGGAGGGTTGGTTGAAGCTAATGTGAATGAATGCTCTTGGAGGTGATGATGTCAAGGAATTTTACAGATAACACTTTGGATGGATAGTTGGTATAGATGTGAAACAGATGGAGGCAGGAACTGAGAGCAAAAGATACTTTTGAGCCAGCTAATAAAATCTGTAATGAATGAGGGGAGTGAAAGGAAGATGGAGGATAACTGTGACAAAGACAAATAAAAGAGTTAAAGGATAGTGAACCAGATGACATAACTTTCAAAGAAAGAGACCTTTTTGCAAGAGGGTGCAAAAAGTGTTAGAAGGAAGCCACTGGACTGAATTGGTGTTCTGGGCTGAATATTTTTAATCTCCCGCCCCCCAAATTCATATGTCGAAGCCTTATCCGCCAATGCAATGGTATTCGGAGGTGGTCCTTTGAGGGGTAATTAGGTTTACATAAGGTATTAAGTGTGGAGCCCCTAAAATGGGATTACTGCCCTCATAAGAAGAGGAAGAGGGACCAGAGCGCTGTCTCTCCAAGTGCTCACACCAAGGAAAGGCCATGTGAGCACACAACGAGAAGGTGGCTGTCCGCAACTCAGGAAGAGGGTTCTCACCAGACACCAAATCTGCCAGTACCTTGATCCTGGACTTCTGAGCCTCCAGAACTATGAAAACTAACTGTCTGCAGCTTAAGCCACCAAGTCTGTGCTATTTTGTTATAGCAGCCTGAGCTGACTAAGACAATTGGTAACTCTCGTCTGTTATTTGGGATTAGCTAAGGAAAAAACATGGCTTAACAGAGCACAGGTTTACTTCTGCTTCACATTGCTTATCCAACGCTGATCATTCAACATCAAGGGGAGGAGGGAGCTCTGCTGCATGTGGGCGTTGAGGAACCCAGGTTGATAGAATTCCCTGCAGCTTGAAATGTATCGTCTGAAACATGCGACCTCTACAGTCACCACTGAGAGAGAAGAGATGGCCAGAGAGCTGTGCACTGATGCTTAAATGTCCTACGTCGCTTCTACTCACAGTCCAGTGGCCTATCCTAGTCAACGGCCCCAGTCACCTGCGAGGGGCTGGGGAAGTAGGGGAGCATGTAAGTATCCATTGAGCACTAAAGTTCAGTCTGCTATGTCTGTAGCAGACTCCACAGACTTGTTTCATTCATTTATTCAATAAATACTGGAGTGCCCATTTGTGTCAAACAGTGTGCTAGACATTAAGGGTCCAAAGATGAAGAAGTGGTTGAGCTTCCTGCCTAGGGAGCGTTTGTCAAACGCTGATGCCTTCTTGTTCTCTTGGTGCCCAACCCTGAGCCCTCTTTGACTATCTCCTTCCTGGTTAGACTCTTGGCTGTGACTTCTGTTAAGATCTCCTGCCTCCTATTCTAGACTCAGCTTTTTAAATGAAATCTCTTCTAGGCTACACGTTACATTGGGTAGAAGAGGTATAATTCTGGTATTATGAGCCATATCTTTTCCAGTTTTTCAGCATCAAGGATGTGGGAATGAGTAGTTTGAGGACATTAGTTTTCCACTGATGAAAGATGGGACTCAGACCCCCTTCAGGCAGACATGTCCCTGGATAGTGACCTGAGCAAGAGCTTTTCCCATCTTCTCAGGTGCCTAGGATGGAGTGGTGGGCGGCATCTTGCTGCCTCTAGGATGTAACAGGATTCCATGGGCCATAATTGACAATTTATTAACTCTGGAAACCAATATTGCACATAAACCTCCCCAGCCCTGGCCATCCTGCCATGAGCATTCCCTCCCCATTATTCCTATAAATCACCGGAGAGAGGTTGGGAACCGATCGATGAGAAAAAATTATGCCATATCATTAGATTCCATCATAGACAACTTGAACTATTACTTTTCTGTCCTGTGGTATGGGGACTCAGGAGAATTAATAGTCTTCCTCTTCCCCAGCGATGGGTTTATGACACAGTGTTACCTATACCTATTTCTTCCTTAAAACCATCAATTAATTTTGGGTACTTACAACTACTCTGTCACTTGCTGAAATTAGCAAGTCCCCCCCAGCCCCCCTCATAGAGCCTTAATGGGATTTTTAAATAATGATATGCTTTCCCAGTTTTGGCTTCCTTCTCATGCCTGATTCAGAATAAGTTTCTGCCTCTGACCTTCTGCCTAGACTTTTCTCAGCTCCCTGTTTCTAGGGAAGTATCTAGTACTCAACCCCAGTTTGTCTCTTCTCTGCAGATGGTCAGGATGAGCAAGCCTAAACTCACAGTGATTTCACAGTCACTATCCTTCTCTGGTTCCCCCATTCCCTTGCCTTGGGGGAGTCCCCTCTGAGATCTAACTCCTTTGAAAGCAAAATGGAGGAGTGAAGTCCTCTGAGCAAATAGCCCAGGGACTACCTTTCTGGGGAAATACCAGTACTTGAGTGGCTACAGTGCACATAGGTAAGCTGTAGGTCAGCTGAGCAGATGATGGTAGTGGAAGGTTAGGTGGCCGAGGACATGGAGGTGATGCATGGACAATATGCAGTTGGGACACAATAGTAAGTTTTAGTGTCTCTGAGACAATCAGCAAACATCTGCTGAGGATCTTCTGTGTGCAATACATTGTGCTAGATGCTATTTTAAACTTTTACCTTATTTGTATATAAACCCAGATTTTCTGTGAGAGAAGCAAGAAATTCTATCCATAAGTGCTTTTCCCTAGTCATTCTCTGGTTAGTTTTTAGTAGGTTCACAGGGAGAGAAAACATCCTCTGGAATAATTCATTTATTTGTTCACACATGCACAAAATATAATTAATTAATGTTATATGGAAGGCAGTGCTTGGGATGATTTGGGGTATACAGTGATGACAAAAACATAGCCCCAGACCATACGTATTTGCAATCCTGTATGAAAAGTAAGACTCCCAGGCAGGTATCTCACAATTCAAGGCAGTATGCGGTAAATGCTTTATGACTGGTGCAAAAGAAGTCTTTATTGGTGTAAAAGGTAAGGAGGAAAACTTCGCTAGCTGGCTTTTTCCTGTGGACTTTTGCACAAACCAGAACCCCATCACCACCTTCCAATCCTACTAGAGTTGGAGTCTGAACCACCAGGCACAATAGCACTAGTCCAAATGACTGAACAGCTGGAAAAGTGTCCTGGGGGGCTCCTAGCACCTGCCACCTGTTTCTGAGATTTTCCACCTCACACAGCATTTAGGGCTGCAGGGGGACCTGCCATGTTACAGTGAGTCCCCACCCCAAAGTGGAGCTGATTGGTTGAGGTGAGAGCTTTGGCTGATTTTGTGTGATTCTTTCCCCAAGATTTTTGGGCTTGGGCTTGAAAGAGTGGAAATTCTCTCTTTTTGTGGCTGGACTATAAGATGTGTATTTTGGGAGCTGCCAGCAGCCATGTTTCCTATGACCAGACCAGAGAAGTAAGGGAAGTAAGTTTGCAGAGAGAGAGGAAAGAATGCAGTAAAGGCCAGGAAAGAAGAATGATTCGAGATGTACAGAAAGTCCTGAGGGAATCTGAGCTCCTGGTTATAGTAATTCCTAAACCCCAGATGAATTCTTGCTCTTGGGTTTCAGAAGACATCCCAATATTCTTACATTAAATCCTCCATTTTGCTTCAACCAACTTGAGTTGGGTTGAGCATCTGTCACTTTTTTTACAGCGCTAAATCGATCGAAGTACACTAAGCTGCATGAAGAATTTACAAAAGAACTATCTGGAAATCCATTATCACAACTCTCAAAATCTCTCACCTACAACAAGGAAATCATATATTGTCCAATTGTTGGAAATCAAGAGAGGATTTTAGAAGAGGTTGCCTGAGGGAAGTCATGCTGGGAGCTTCCCTTCCCCACAGAGTGGAAGTATTTTTCCTGCACCTCAAGTCACGGGAAAAGCACCACTTGGAGTGCTTGTTATTTTCCCCACTCTTAGGGCATCCAGAATACTGGTGTCTGACTCCTCCCCATAAAACTTCAAAGGCAAGAAGGCCCGAAAGCCCCTTTCTTTGTGAAGCTAAGGAAGTTGCTGCTGCATTGGGACTGGACTGTACCCCTGGGGTTTGTGATGGCAAAAGAGACAAGTGTGTTTTCTATGGACCCTGTAGGCACTGATGGGAGAGAAAACTGGCCTGAATCCACTGTAAGTTTCCCCGAGGGGATTGTAATGGAAATCCCATAGGGAGAATCTGTGTGGAGTGGGCCTGAGGAGGGGTGGCCAGCGGGAAGTTGATGAAGAGCCTGAGTCATGGGGATGCCAGCAGCTGTTGCCAGTAGGGCCTCTGACGAGCCGTGAGGGCACCCACGAGAGGGAAGACAGCTTTAGACACCCTCCAGATCCAGAGCCCTTGAAGCCATTTCACTACAGTTCCTGTCAAGAGAAGACTTTTCTGCTCTTCTCACCTGTCTTCCCTCCCCATCACCCCACATCCAGAGGGGTCAGAGGGGTTGAATTGAGCAGAGGGGGGTGACTGAGAAAGAAAAAGGATGCTGACAGCACCCCCCTCCCTAACTCTTTGGCAGGAGCCAACTGAAGTTGAGGCAGGAGGGAGAAGGGTTATCTTTATTGACAGAGACAATGTCATGTTACCACTTTCTCTTCACTTTCTTTCCTTCCGAGGCCCACTTCTCAGCCCCCTGAAATTAGGTGGGACTGTATGATTAGTTGAGGGGAAGGACATATGAACAGAAGTGATGTGTGTCATATCCAGATGGAGGCACAGAGAGGCCCCTGTGTGATTCTCTAGGCCCCTAAGGGACAAGAAACCACAAGATCAAAGTGGTCTGGATCACGGAGTCACCACTTGGAGGACAGCTGTCTAGTAGGGTTTCTTGACTTCCACTGCACTCTGAATGAGTCAGAAGTAAAATGTATGCATTGATCACTGAGCTTTTAGGGTTATTTGTTACCATGGCAGAAACTTATAATATCCTGATCACTATATCTTTGTATAAAGATTGATGTGTTGATTATAATACTGAAATGGCCACTTTAAATTATTGAATCTAGATACTATGTTGATGACTTGAATTGACCTACAGTCTCTAAGAATAAACAGAAAAGTCAGAGATTTTACCCTGTGTCAAGGGAAAGAGCTAGCCATTGGACAAGTTTAAAGGGACAGTGGCAAAAAAACACAAACACATTGCCTTTGAGCATATCTCATGGGCCCTGTTTACACAGTGCAGTGGTTACTCTTGCAATGGGAATAATAACCCTTGCCTTGTATGTAATTTGCCTCATGTAAATTGCAAACAACTTGGCCTATGTCAGGTGCTTAATAAAAGTCAGTTTCTTTCTAGGGGAAAGAGTGGGAGAATATGAAAATGGAAATGTAGAACAGAGGATATGGGATGTAGATGAAAAACTTCACCAGCTTTACTCTTCTGCCCAAGGCAGGACAGCCCTCCAGGTCTAAGGGTCTAATCTCTTCTAGAAATGCTAAAAATTAAAATTAATATTAATTTTTTTTAATTAAAAAAATTGAAGTTTAGAAAAACTTCTGAAGTTTAGAAAAAGAAGACTTTCTTAGAGACCCATGAAAACAGAATCACTACTGGCTAGGAGATCTTAGACAAAATAGTCGACCTCTCCAGACTCAGTTGTTTCACTTGGCCTAGATGACCTAGAAGGCCCTCTGAGTTCTAATATTCATTCTAGAATGAAACCACTCATGGGGAGAGAAGGGAGGTAAGGTGGTCCATTGCATGCTGTGTACCCTTAGGTGCATGAGGTCTACACACTTGTGAGGGGAAGCTGGGCTGGAGAAATCTATGGCTTCGGGCACTGCCCATCCAAGCCCACTAACTCTCTTAATCCTCAAGCTCGAACTGTTTTCTTGTAAAGTCGTTGTAAGTTCATTTCCCTATAGCTGGCACAGAGCAGTCCTCCAATCTCCCCAGGCCTGGCAGTAAAGTGGGCTTGGGCTCCAAGCTGTGCGTGCGAATATAACACAAATATTTATCTTGCCCATAAAATACAGTGACAAGCTGCCCAGTGTAGCTGGGCCCCGTGGTCTTGCAAGGTGAAGACCGGCTACCGCTGGCAGCTCGCGCTCTGGGGCCCCGCCCAGCGTAGCCCAGTTCGGAATGGGCTCAGCTGCGGAGGAGTATTTGCTACAACTGCAAAAGGCAGATTCTCTTTCAGACCTGTGGTGTGTGTATTTCTTACTGACTCCTTTTCAAAAAGCACAATCAATATCAGGCCAACCAAGAGATTTCTAGGGATATAAACTGTGGGGCTGGGCGGGAGCTGGGAGGCTTCTGCCTTGTGATCAGTAAAACAGAGCTCTCTGGGAGGCCCTGATCTGCGCTGAAGTCAGTGCTCACCACGCCGGGGATAAAAGCAGAAACGTTAGACGACCCCTATTTTGACCATCGGCTCGTGTAACAGGGCTTCTCACGAGAGTTCTGGATCACCAGGGTGGGGGAGGTGCGGTGGGTGTGAGGGGTGGAGGAGGGGGCCGGGCTTCCTGGCACACGTACCTTGGGGATGACCCTGCCCAGGAAGGCGGGAACGGGCCTGCGCCTTCTTCTCAGACAGGGAGGGTTCTTTATTGGCTTCTACGGACACCATTCCAGAGGGACTTCCACCCAGCACAGTGATAGGGGCTTTAGAAAAAGAAGACTTTCTTAGAGACCCATGAAAACAGAATCACTACTGGCTAGGAGATCTTAGACAAAATAGTCAACCTCTCCAGACTCAGTAAACAGGACCAGCCTTACGGTGGTGAGTGGGCTCCAGCCATCTTGTCTGATCCCCGGGACCACCACCGGGCAAAACCCCCGTTTAACCATTCTCCCAAGTTGCCTGAAGCCCCGTCTGTAGCAATAAATGCAGAGTCTGAGGCAGGGGCAACACTCCACTCGCTGTGAGTGAGTTGTCAGATCATTTTCCCTTCCACGTATTCATTCAACAGACTTTTGTGAGCGCCCACCAGGGGCCAGGCCCTAAGAGCCAGTGCTTGGCCGGGAATCTCTGGAGAAGAGGGAGAACAGAGACACCCTGGGCCCTGGGTGCCTGCAGGGCCGGGAGGTGCTGCTTGCTAAGGGCTCAGGGGAGGGAGGCCAGCACCCTTCCATCACCTTGAGTGGGCCTGACAGGGAGGCCCCCTGGAAGGTCGGAGGAAGCAGCTCCCAGTGGCACCCCGTGAGCTTTCAGCTCTTTGGCTCATTCCAGACCCCTGATTGGTGCTCATCCCATGGGACTTGGGGCTCAGGCATGGACACCTACAGAGATAGGACCTCGTGGGGGATGGAGGGGATCCTAGAGAGGGGTTCCGACCCTGTATTCTCTTTTTAAAATTAATTTTTATGAGATTGAGGCCTGATATGTACTACAGGAACCTTATTTTTATTATTTTTTGGCCGTGACTTGCGGCATGTGGGATCTTAGTTCCCCGACCAGGGATCGAACCCGTGCCCCCTGCAGTGGAAGCGTGGAATCTTAACCACTGGACTGCCAGGGTATTCCCTAACCCTGTGTTCTTATTCTGAGGCCCCTCTCCCTCTCCCAGTACCCCCATCAGAGGTTCTGAAACTACATTGAGGAGACATGCGGCCGGGGTCGGGGGGGCACTTGTCCCTCTGCTCCCCAGTCTCTCTGCCCCCGAGGCGAGGGGAGGGGAGGCTCCCAGCCCCCATGCACTCACTCTGCTCCTGGGATGGGTCCGAGCCCCGTTTCTCAGGGGAAACAAGGCCAGGAGCCTCTCCCAGCCAGTGGCCCCTCCCAGGGCAGATTTTACCAGAGTCGATTTGTTATTAATGATGTTCTAAAAGCAGCAAGTTTGTGGTCAGGGGAAATCAATTGGCCAGAAATGTGACAAAAGAGGAAATACTCTACAGCATCTGAATGTCTGAATTATTGATGCTTTCATTTTGAGGCTTTCAGACTGTGTCAGCTGGTGCTGAGCTGACACACAGCAAAGCGCTCTCTCTTCCCACCCTGCTTCCCTGGCCCTGTTTGGAACCCAGGGAAGGTTTGCCCTGACAACAGATGTGACCCCAGGGCCTGGCCAGGGAGGCATCTAGACAAGGAGATGGAGGAGTTAGAGGGGTGTCGAGTCAGCCAGCTCTGGGAGGCCCCAACTCTGGCCTGAGGGAACGGCTCTGAGATTTGGGGCCCACGTCTCTTCAGCCCCAGAGACACCCCCTGATATCCACTTTAGCTGCTCTGATGGGCCAGTGTCCCCTGCAGAGTCCACTTTCTTTCTTGTTTTTTGAGGGGCTTGAAACTTCTGGAGCATCACCTGATCTTTACATGGGGGAAGGAAGAAAAAAAAATCCTCAGCTACAAACAAAAACCAAACCTTGTTCCTTTTAATGTAGGAACCATTAAGTCTTCAATCCCAGCTTTAAGATCCAGAGCTAACATATGATGCTAGCGGTTCCTGAAGGATATATGAATTCATTTCTGACATCTGCTGCGCTCTGAAAACCATTTGTCCTCAGGATCCAGGAATGACAAGGTCTCTGGGGGTGATCCCCTGCCCCCTGCTCCCTTCTCTTGCTTCTCAGGTCTCTATTTTCACCAGCTACTACTGTTGCTCACAGCTCTGTAAATAATCTCATTGCCATGTAAACGCTGACTCCCTCTAAGAGGATCTGGTAAATCCTGATTATGAATTCGTGTCCCTACTTCTAACTGGCTTGCTCACCCCCGGCCTTGTCCCTGCTGGGTGGAAATGCATGTAGGAAGCTCAGTTACAGGCTGACAAGTTTAGCAAATGAATGAACACATTTCCTGTCCACAGGGTAGAATTTCACTCGGAAATAGTCCCTGGCCTCAGCCAGGGCATCAGGGCTGTGTCCCATTTCAGGACACTTCAAGGGAGCCCAAGGAACAGCTGTTGAGCAGATGAAATGCTACTTGCTGTCAGCACCTTTCCTCAGCAACCTAACCCTTTCCCTGCCAGGTCATTGCCCTGGGCCACTGTCAGGCATGATCCTGATGACTTCCAGTCTCTGGATTTTAACCATTTCATCAGTAGCAAATACCAAAGGCATTTGATCTCTGAGCATCTGTTAGAAGGGATGAATTCCTCGTTCAGGCCCATTGCTTACTCCTTACACCTTCGTGGAAGGTGAAGCAAGCATTTCTTGCTTCACCTTCCATGAAGAGTGATCACAGAGAGGCACGGCCTGGGGGTTGTGGGGTGGACAGGAGAGGCACACAGGCCCCCTGAGAGATGGCCCAGGGGGCAGGAAGAGACCTGCAGGGCAGGGGCTAAGGAGGAGCTGGGAGATGAGGGAGGAGCCCCAGTCTCTGACGAGTTTCCCCAGTCAAAGGGAAGGGCTCACAGGCCCAGGTATAAAAGCAGACAGAGGCAGGGCCAAAGAAACCAGGCGTCCTGGCTGGTGGCCTGCAGGCTTTCCTGAGCTCCCCTCTGCCTCTCTCCTTGCCCGCCAAGTCTGGCTGCTTCTCTGGGCCTTCTGGGAATGCTAAGCCTCTCTCTTTGCCACCTCGGGTTTCCTTTCAGTGAAGCAGTGAGCAAACAGATCCACAGATACTAGCTTCCGTGAGACTCTTGAATCTTTTTCAGCTCTGGCTGGCCATGAGGTTCAAGTGAGTGGAGAGAGAGCAGGGTCAACGAAAGGCAGCATTTAGCTGACTCGGGGCAGGAGCACTGGTGCCTGCACAAAGCCATGTTTCCACCCGCCGTGACCTCAGCCAGTAAGGTAACCCATCTGGAGCGCAATCTGCTGACCCCTCGCTCCCCACCGTGGCTCCCCGAGTCTGTGCTGGTCCTCCCATCCCAGCACCAAACGCAGCCCCACGTCACTGCTCACGCTGGTGATTTTCTACTAAGGAGGCTGCTGCGTGGCTGGGTCTCAGATGCCCCTCAGATGCATGGCTGGGATGCTTGGGCTGTGGTGAACAATACCGCGGCTTGCCTGTAAACTGCCAAAGTGGCAGCTTCCCTGACACCCACCATCATGCCTCTCACTGCAGCAGCAACAGTGACAAGAACGCGGCCTCCTAGACAACCCCGCACCGGCCCCACTTGCCACACCTGGACCAGGATGCTTCCTTAATGGGTGGTCTGGTAGGAGTTTCCCTTGCCGGTGGGAGCCTGGCCCAACCACACGCAAACACTGCCTGAGGAGTATGCTTTAGTGACCATTCTGGCTGGCCAGATGGGCTGGGGCACAAGCCCACTCTACACGGAAGCAAAGAGGAGAACGGGCTCCAAGAGGTGGCGTACTCAGGAGGCCTCGTTTTTAGCTGCTTCAGAAGTAGGAGGGCATAGCGCAGCCGAAGCCCTAACCCTGCCGTGGACCTGACCCCCATCCCGCTGGGCTGTCTGCTTAAGTAATGTGACTTTGAACAAGGTTCTTAGCGTCTCTGAAATCTGTTTATCCTCACTGTAAAACAGGAAAGATAAACCCTATTTCATATACTCGTGAAGATGAAAGATAATGTGTCCAGTACATAATGGATTTTCAATAAATGTTAATTTACCTTTCCGTCCCTCCCAGCCCAATGTGGTGATTCTAAGTGGGGTAACGATACTGAATCAATAGTCTTCCCTCCAATCAGAAGTCTTTTACCTGCACTGTGTCTTTAAATAACCATTAGGCGTCACCTCACCAACTGTCTGCTTGTGCTTGATTGCTGAGTGTTCTATTTCTTGTAGGTGGCTTTTGAGCCTCTGCTTGAACACCTCCAGGGACAGTGATCTCATTAGCTCTCAAGATAGCCCATTATTTTTAGAGAGAGCTGTCTGTTTGAAAGTTCTTTCTATGGAGCTGCTGTCCTCTTACCTGTAATTTTCACCTGTTGGTGTCAGTCCCCGCTCTGGAATCACCTGGACCGTTTTGATTCTGATCTCTCCCCTGCTTGGCACGGTGGGTGTCTCTATAGAGAGCACAGACCTTGCCCATGAGAAATCACAGGTCAAGATGAGAGAGGGGTAAGGCTGGGAACTTGCTGCCTCGCTGGGTGCATTTTTTGTGTCTGCAGGGTATGCAGTCAGAACCCTCTCGGTAGGGTTGAGCTCCCAGAAGGGTTTCCCCATCCCAAGGCTCCCTCAGAATCTAGAGGAAAGGTGGGCTGGTCCACTTGTACTGAGCTCTTGTGGGTGGTGTGGGAGATAGAGTGAACTCAAATGACCGAACTTCCTGCCTGGGAGGCGGAGGGCCTCAGGAGCCATGGGCACAGGATGGTCCTGCAGTAGCAGCCTGGCAGATCCTGCTTCCTCTCTGGTGGTCGGGCTCCGTGCCATTCCTGCCAACGTGGTCAGCCAGCAGCTCTCAGAATTATTTTCTGGAAGTGGAATTTATTTTGCGATTCAAGCAGGCCTGTGCTCTGGGCATGCCAGCCAAGTGCTTGGTATCCAGGGCCACTCCACTGTGGGCAGCTGCTTGTTTGAATCCCCTAGAAAGAAGCGTGCTCAGGAAGGAAGACTGGGGTCCGGCAGGGTGCTGTCTGAGCCCCAGGAGCCTGGGTTTTCTCTGGGAGAGAGGTGTAGGCATGCGGGGACAGTGGGAAGAGAGCTCACTGTAACTGGGAATGTCATCCAGGTGTGAGATGGCAGGTCCTGCAAGAAGGCAAGAGGAGATTGGCGGGGTCTGGGCTAAGACGCAACATCCACGCACCAAGGCCCTGTTTCCAGCCAGCGCCTCCCCAGAGCAGAAGGCAGTGTGGCCGGCTTGAGGGAGGTGAGGGCAGCTGGTGCTGGTGACCCTGCAGTGTGGCCAGTTCTGAGGAGGAACCCCATGACCATCAGGAGGCTGTTGCAGCTCAAAGGTGGGCTCAGGCCTCTGTACCCAGGCCTCTGTTCCCAGGCCTCTGTATCTCTGATCCCCGGCCTCTGTACCCAGGCCTCTGTTCCCAGGCCTCTGTATCTCTGATCCCCGGCCTCTGTACCCAGGCCTCTGTTCCCAGGCCTCTGTATCTCTGATCCCCGGCCTCTGTACCTCATCTACTGCTTCACCGAGCCCCACCCCCAGTGGCTGGAAGACAGCCCCACGGAAACAGTCTGTTTAATGCGACGTTACCCCTGGAAGCAGTCTCCGCTACAGAGACTTAGCCGGCCTCTCTGTGCAGGGGCGGGCACCTTCACGACCTAGAAATGTCAGTTCTCTTCTACTGGGGTTCCCTCTGCCCCACCCCCTTTCTATTCTGGGCAATTTGTGTCTGGGTGTGGGGAACGCCTCTTCCTTCTCTCTGAGGTGGGAGTCACTCTGAGTCCCAGGCCCACATCTCAGGGCCTTTTGCCCAGAAGCCTCTAAGAAGCCCCTTGTTCTCTCTCTCTGCGTGGAACAGTGGTGTGTTTTGAGGAATCAAAACCCCTCTTGTCACAAATATATTCCCTTAGGCCCACCAGAAGCAGGTGCTGAAATGCCCCCAATTCCAGTCATGTTGCTGTTAAGAACGATTTTTCTTCAGAAAGACCCTGTCAAAATGCAGATATTACTGTTACCAGAGAGGGTAACACGGTAACTTATTACCAACCATTATCCCTTGAGTGCAGTTTATCAGCTTCCCCGCTGAGAACGGGGCCTGGGGAGAGAGGAGAAGGCAGATCAGGTAAGGTCTGACTGAGGAAGGGCATGGGAAGGGCTGAGAGAGGAGCCCTGGACAGGACGGGCGCCTGGATGGATGGGGAACAGTCAGGGACATGGCAAGAGCAAGTGTGGCCACAGTCACAGTGCCGCCAGCGGGGCTGCTTCCCCAAGCCCTGGTGTCACCGGGGTCACCTCGTTGTCCGGAAGGGGCATCCTTAGATAAAGAGAGCCCCCTCTAGATTTGTGTCTGCAGGGTACGCAGTCAGAACCCTCTCAGTGGGGTTGAGCTCCCAGAAGTGTTTCCCCATCCCAAGGCTCCCTCCGAATCTGGAGGAAAGGTGGGCTGGTCCACTTGTACTGAGCTCTTGAGGGTGGTGTGGGAGATACAGTGAACTCAAATGACCGAACTTCCTGCCTGGGAGGCGGAGGGTCTCAGGAGCCATGGGCACAGGATGGAAAAGAAAGAGCCCTGTGGATGATTCGGAAATCATTACGTTTCATTTTGTCAAACATTCTTTTCTTTCCTAACCCTTGGCTTGTTAAGCTAATGTTAATATGAATCTATAATTCCTGGAGACACATCGACGGACAAGAGAGGAAGAGGACACACAAATTACAGGGCAGGGAGAGTCAGACTGAGATGAAAGCCCTGCTCCGGGTAATTCTCAAAGAACGTAGCCCACATATATAGTAGATAAGAGAGCGCTTGCAGTCTTAGGTGATTTTCCTAGCAATCCCCCATGGGGAAGGCAGCAAAAGTCTTCTCCCTTCCTGGCTCTAACAGTCACACCGAAGAGATAGTTTGTGTTTGTTTACTTTGCAAAGAAAAGAAACGCTTGAGCTTTAGAACCATAATGTCCTTCCAAGGCAAGTAAGCCCTGTACCCACAGGCCTGCTGCTGAGTGTAGGGTGGAAAGGTGGCAGCAAGGCAGAGAGGGGCAGCCCTCGGTGAGAGAGAGAAGAGTTCGGAGATCTGGGGACAATTCAGAGGACAGAAGAAGCGGTGATGGGGCAGAGGCCGAGACTTGAGTCCAGCAGGAGGCCCGGCCGGAGTGCTTGGGAAGAAGTGAGGCCGGCGGCTGGCAGGGGGCTTGAGCAGAGCTGCTAGTGTTTTGGTGAATATTTGGGGTGGGGGGCAGCTCAGTAACACCCTTCTTTATCTCCAGGAAACTTTCAGTAAAGTCTGACACACACACAGAAGACAGTGCGAGCGGAGGGTGTTTGTAAATCCCGTGCGGGGCTGAATCCCACATCCTGGTTGATGTGTCATAAGAAGGGGACAGGAACTGTGGTCAGCAGGATGGCCATGGACTGAACGGATCCAGAGAGGACACAGCTGTGAATCAGGGGTGACCAAGAGAACATAAGCCACCTGCGAACTTGAAGAAATCTTGGGTGACTTTTGACTTCTACAGACTGAGTTGGTGAGGGGCCCAAACTGACTCTAAAACTAGGCCTTCAGTTCCAAGGAGACCCCTGAAAACAGAGTGTAGCAGGATAATATTTGGGGGTATTGGGCGATATGTTTTTTCCAGGCATTTTCTTTTTTTCTTTTTTTTTTTGTGGTATGCGGGCCTCTCACTGTCGTGGCCTCTCCCGTTGCGGAGCACAGGCTCCGAACGCGCAGGCTCAGCGGCCATGGCTCACGGGCCCAGCCGCTCCGCGGCATGTGGGATCCTCCCGGACCGGGGCACGAACCCGTGTCCCCTGCATCGGCAGGCGGACTCTCAACCACTGCGCCACCAGGGAAGCCCTCCAGGCGTTTCTTGTATCTCCCTCTTCCCCCTTGTGGGAGGCGGCAAGCAAGGCATCGAGGGAGTAGTGATAATCTAGAAGGCAATTCTTGTATTATGCGTTCCAAAAGCCCAGCCCTCAAAGCAAGACAGAGAGCACCCAGGACAAAATCAGAAGATATGGAGCCATATGCAATCTGTCAATCCCCACCCTCAGAGCCAAGATGCATCAGGCTGGGCTGGAAGATGGAGCACCTGGGAAGCAGGAGAGTGGTTCCTGGTGAGTGCCCAAGAGAACACTCCTCCCCCACCCCGGCCCCCCCTGCACACCCTCCAGGCTGAGTCCAGAGGCAGGCTTGGGGAATGACAGAACTTCCAGACCAATGACCAATGTGGGGATCCGAGGGTAGAGCCCTTGTGTCTCCTTTCCCAGTGAGAGGAAGGCAGCAATTTCCAGCGTTCTAGGGTGCCTCGCCTGGCATGGGAGCAGAAAACCTTTCTGTGGAATGTCCAGGTGTATGCGGAGGGTCCTCACAAAGCAGAATGTGTGATGTGCAGCTGACAGCTGTCGGCACGTGGCTCAGAAAAGCCCAGGAACCTGGAATGGCTGTGTGGCTGGGGAGAGGAGGATCAGCAGTGACCCATGGGGCCCGAGGGCTGCAGCCCAGATAGGACAAGGAGTGTAGGTGGATGCCAGTGTGGCGAGAGGCCACTGAGAATGGAATCGCCACCCTTCCCCCAACCCAGGCAAGGGCACTAGGTAGACCCTCCCCAAATTAGAGGCAGTCTCCAGTAAAGTGAAAAATTAACCGAGGTTAATTTCCTGCCACACAATGGAAACTCAGAATCAGAAATAATTTCAGTTACAGCAAAAGTAGTTACGTTTCTTTTATAAATGATTCTGTGAACTGAGGTTCCTTCTCATCCACAACAACATTTGGCTCAGGGAGTTTTGGGTCTCGGCCCAGCTGTGGGATGCTGGTAAAGGCTCAGGGATGATTTGGTGGCAGTAGAGGGGGTACCATAGGGTATCTGATCTCCCCGGCTCCATCCTTCCCAAGGGGAGGAGATCAGGGTGAGGGCAGGGAGCCTCTTCCTGAGGTTCACTTCAAAGCAGTGTGTTCAGACCCAGAGGAGCCAGAGGCCTTCCCTTTCCTCCCTCACAGAAACTTGCCATTTCTACCCCAGAGTCACACTATCTCAGCAAAAAGGCTGAAACTGATACAGGCCGGATGCTGGGCTTCTCTTACCGACACAGGAGAGCCTGGCTGCCCCCAGCCGAGCTGCAGGGGGAGTGAATCATTGGCAGGAAAATGGCCAAACCAAAGCGATGCCTAGGCAGTCAGAGCCGCCCAAGTGTTCAGCGGAGAAAAAAAACGGTCAATGAATGATCCCAGAGTGGCCTACAACAGACACCCCAAGGTCGAGGGCTCAAATCCACATGGGTGGTCCCGCTCCCCACTTGACAGGCAGTGAGGGGAATAGGGACGTCTGAGCTTCCTCGGGTGGCCTGCCCTGGAAATTCATGACATGGGTCCCTACTTTGGCAGGCAACCCACCCTTCCCCACCCTCTCCTCCTGGATCTGTAGAAAAGGCTTTTCTTGGGGGCTCCAAGGAGGTGGGATTCCCAGCCTTGTACTACCTGCTTCTTGTCTCACTGAATTCTTTTTGTACCTTTTCTCTGATGAGTAGGTGCCATTTATCCAGCAAGAATTAACCAGTTTACAGTCTTATACTCCTTTTCTTGGCTTTTCTTGTTTTCCTTTATCTGCCTTTGAGTTTCTGAGGTTCAGCTGCCTCAACTCAAAGGCTGAAGGGAGATTTCCATAAGGCGCTTGCTTCTTGGGCTGACTTTTAGGATTTAGGGTGACAGGGGATGGAGTGTTTTGGCCTCTGTACCCCAACTATGCTTTGCACCAGAGTAAAAGGAATACTGTCCCCACCCTCTTCCCCCAGAGTTCCCGCCCCCAGAGGTCAAACATTAATCACCCTCTGGAAGCCTGTTGCAGGGTTTGTAATGGAAATGACTCCATTGTCATGGTAACCCTTGCTGGCCTGGCCAGGGGCTGCTCTAGGCCAGCCAGTCTCTTCTGGGTTTCACATTTATTTACAAGCAGTGAGCTCCAGCCTGGTAGGTCTTAAGAGCAGCTCCTTGTGATCAGGGGCCCAAGGGGAAGGCTGTGAGTGATCTAGGCCTAAACTAGTCCTTAGTCAACAATGTGATTCTAAATCTGGCTCACTCATTCCAGGAAGATGAGACCCTTCACCACCTCACTGACTATCACCCTGCCCATTGACTGGATATGTCCAAAGACTGGCAGAATTGTATATTTGAAAAATCCTGAGCTTTGGAGCAAACACATCTAGGTTTGAGTACCGACTCTGCCCGTTAACAGCTGTGTGTCCTTGGGCAAGTTACTAAAACTCGCTGATCTTCAGATTCTACCTCTCCAAGCAGGGGTAATAATACCTAGTGCACAGTGTAATCGTTAGATTTCAATAAGATAACTATATAATGCAGGTGTGGCAGACTTTTTCAAAAAAGGGCCAGACAGTAAATACCTCAGGTTTTACAGGCCACACAATCTTTGTTGCAGCTACTCAATTCTCTCCTTCTAGCTCAAAAGCAACCAGAGCCAACAGTAAGTAAAGAGTGTGGCCGTGTTCCAACAAAACTTCAGAGTGGCCTCCAGGTGGCCCTTGTTCGGTAGTCCGGGATGAGCACACCTTCTGGGCAGGAGCTGTATCCAAATGAACGATTTGCATCATGGCTGCACGGAGAAGGGACTCCAGCGAAGGGTGGCAGTGTGGTGACCCAGCCCAGGGCAGGACGAGGACTTCAGCCTGCCACAGGCTCTGCAGGGCCCTGCACGTCTCTAGGGAGGTGTGCTGAGCTGTGCTTTATTAATGCTCTTAACCCAGGCCTTCCTCAAAGAGGTTTGCTGGGAATGAGGGAAGGAAACGGGGTACCTAACCCACTCACAGCACTCTAATTTAATCAGGTTCCGGGCAGTGGGGTTTTCCTGGACCCTCTAACAGCAAAGGGGATTTGGAGCTGTTCTTAATCCTGTGTTCACAGGTTCCAAACAACCAGCGAGTAAGGATGCACCAAACTGTTATGCCCAAAAAACGCTCAGCTTTGCTGAGGGGTAAGCAGGCCTCAGCCCACCTCCTTGTGAGACAGGAGCTGGGTCCTTGGGGCCAGGAGGCTGCGGGCTGTGGAGCATCAGTCCTTCCAGAGTGCTGGCTCCCTGCAGTGGGACAGTGACCTGCTTTCAGAACTCAGGCAATGACTTTCCAGGCTGGAGGCTGGCTGGGATCAGGCCTGTGGTGTTAGAGCATCATGAGGGGGGCAGAGCTTGGTGCTGGTCTGGACAAGTCATCATGGGACCACAAGGAAGGGTTTCCCATCTCGGGCCTCCGTTTACCTCTCTGTAAAATCGGTTCATCCCCCCTGCCCTGCCAGACTCCGTGAGGCCGGGTAGGTGTGGGGAGCAGGCTGGCTGCTGGGATCTGTGGGCACAGGTGGTGCACGAATCCCAGAGAGTTCTATTTCTGTGCTTTGTGCTGATGACACCGTGTTTTCTCCCGACAAGAGCTCAGCAGCTGTTCCTTCCTGCTCACCCCTGTGGCATCCTTGTGAGGGGGAATATTTCTCGTTCTCACTGACAGCTTTCTCTGCCTTGGGATGCTTTCTTCAGCTCCTTATACCGATGCCTTACACGTGTATGGCACTTCACAGTTTACAAAGCAACTTCAGAGACCCGGGGTGAGGGGGGTGTTCCTTTGAGGTTGGCCCGGCAGGTGGGTCCAGGCCTGAGTCAGCAATGAGGAAAGCTGGTGATATGGGTTCACGCTCCGCCTGGTCTTCGCCACCAGCGGGTTCAGAGCTGGGCCCGGCCGGGCTCACCTGGCTGCACCCGCTGCCTCACCCACTTCACCTTTGCCTCTGCAAACCTGTTCCCTGTACAAACAAACAAACAAACAAACAAAAGGATTGTTTTGACTTACATCTAGCTTTTCACTGTAATAAAGGTACTAAGGAATACTTTGGGAGGAATGGTAGGAAGTAAATTAAAAGAAAAAAAAAGAAAGATGAAGAGGGGTTTTATGCTGAAAAGCTGCTTTCTCTCCCCAGAACGGAGATTCTGTCAGCATCACTGGCTCAAAGTAAATTCCATTTTCAAATATGACTCTTTCCCCCAAGCCTTGCACAAACTCAAGCCAGACAGGTTTGAGGGAGAGTGTGAGCTATTTTTACCACAGTCTGGGGTTCTCCCTATTCATTGCTGGAGAAAAAAAAAAGACAGTTGAACATCCTAAAGAATGTTCTCCGGTTGTGAATTTGCACCCAGCTGTCTCTATGTGTCCACACCCACCAGCATGCCTGCCGCTCCTCTGGGGACCCTGAGGTCAACACTCTTTTCCTCTCTGAGAGGCTTGCTTAGCCCCCGGTCATCTCTGGATGTAAGTAGCAGTGACAAGCTAACCACGCCCTAGGCCCTCGTCACCCCAAGGGCCTCCGGGTCTGTAGAAAACTGGACACCACCTTCTATATCCAGGGGACAGGAAGGGAGTCTTTGCTCCATAGTCATGGCTTCTAAAGGAGACTGTCCTCTAAACTTCCACCCTTGGGCACTCTGTCTTCTCTAGGTCCGGCTTGAGTGGTAGCCAAGATTGGGAGCCTTTGAGATAAAAAATAAAAATGATAGCAGGAAAGAAAACCCATACGGCTGAGCCAAGCCTCCTGACAGCAGAAGGCCCTCTGAAGGAAGCAAGAACCGATACAGAGAAAATCCTTGCAAACAGCCATCCTTTCCCACTCCCTTCCCCCACCTCTCTCCCCTGCCTCTCTATCCCTTCCTCCCCTCATCTTTTTTTTTTCTTCTTCTCTTTTTCCCTGTAAAACCTACCTTCCTTACTGAGCAGGGCACCTATACCACAGACCCTTAAATATACTCTCATCTAGAATAAATGAGGTTTGTGTCATATTTTAACCCTAGGCAAAATTCTATTAGAATGAACAGTGAGTTCCAAGAAACTGTCTAAATAATTTTGTCACGTTGGAAGTTTTTCTAGCAAGTGTTGCTAGGAAAAAAAGTATGACTGAATCTCTTTGAGGCCACAGAGTGTTTTTACTGTAAGGGAATTTGACATACTAGTAAAGGGATATCCCAGGTATAGTGTTGACATTTTCTCTGACCCTCAGAGCTTCACATGCCACCCCTACCAGACTCCTTCCAAGTCCTCTGAGATGCTACCATTCAGCAGCTGGCCAGGTGTTCCTCACAGCTGTATGATCTGCTGGAATTCATTATCCACTAAGGATTCCCTGAGGACTTCCTGTGTGATTAGCAGCTGGCTGGGTGCTTTGAAGACTTTGCAAAATGTAAGACATGATTCCTGCCCTCGTGGTGTTTACAGTCTAGATGAGGGAGATGCATCCAGTACACACACAGCCAAATTGAATAGAACAGGGCCATACCTAGGTAAGTGCTACCCTGTATGCCATCCTCCAGACAGATGTGGTCTGTCTGCCACATGAACCCATCCTTCTAGACACAGGTGAAGACTAAGCCAGCCCTCCCCTCATCCCCACCCTCCCAATGCCTCATTCCCCTTTGCATATAGTATACAAATTCCACTGTAGAACATATCACATTGTGTCGTGTGTTGGTTATTTTCATCTCTGTCTCTATAAGCGTTTTGAGCTCAAAGGCTCCATCTTGCAAAGTATCTAGGGAGGTATCGGGCACACGGTCAGTTTTTAAGAATTTTTTAAATGTTTGTTGGATGTATGATGTGAGCTAAGGACTGGTGCAAGGGAACTGTTGGCTGGCTGCCCCTCATGTGGGATTCTGTAACGGGGCTACACTACACAAGGAAAGGTACATAAGGAAAGGAGATGCTGCAGAGGGCTGGATGTGAAATCACAGCACACTCTGCTCATGTGAAAGGAAATTAGAATCCTGAGGCTCACTTCTCTGTGCATAACTTTGGGGTCAGGAAGTCTAGTTTGGAGACGTCGGAGGTAGAAACTGGCCTCTCTGCGCCCCTCTTAGCTGCATGTTTGGGAGAATTGATGTCTGCATTTTAATTCTCTCCAATACGTCATTAACCCCCCAGACACCCTTCCCACTGCAACAAGAGCCATGATGAAGGTCGGAGGAGGAGAAAGAACTCTCTTTGAGGGTCCTGTCCTTTGCCCAGTGAGAAATGATCTATTAGAGGCTGACAAATCAATAAAGGCAATTTAAGCCCCTTTCCTGGAGTCTGTGTGACTTACAGGAAGGCAATGGTGTAGTGCCTTGGGGGTGCCATGGGCCCCTTGCTCCTTCCCCTCTCCGCAATTATAGCAAATTTGCTTAATGCGCTAAAAGCCAGTGAATCATGTCGACTGGTGATGCGATGGGGAAGGTGAGAGGGAAGACTTCGGATTCTGGCAGATGCCCTGCTAACCTTGGTTCTAATTAGGTTTGAGTGAATAGCAAACAAAACAATCCTTCATTTGCGACAACCAACCATGGTGGAAAAGAGACCCCTTGTCGGTTGTTGCAGATGAGCGATACCCTGGACCTTGAGAGAAGCCAATATGACTTCTCTCCTCTGGATCACATCTCTTGAAAGGGTTGGGGCTCTGCTCAAGCATTGGTGGATTTAGACCCATATTCTCCAAACTAGGGCCAAGGTTAACATCTTGTAAGTGTTCTGTTTGTTCCTTGCAATGGGATGGGAATCCTATAGAGATGGGACTCATTAGCATTAATCACAAAGAAGAAGTCACAGCATTCCTCTCTTTCATGCTAAGGATAGAAGTTTAGTAGTCTTAAAAATTTAATGGAAAATTCTATAATATAACTGGACTGTATTGATCAAAACTGCCAAGGTCAAGAAAGATAAGGGAAGACTTCAAGGCTATAAAGAGCCATCATGACACCTGAATGTAACCTGTGATCCAGGATTTTCTTCACCCACATAGAGCACTATTAGAATAATGGGAGAATTTGCATAAAGTCTGTAAATTAGCTAATAATATTGTTGCAATGCTAATTTCCTAATTTTTATTATTATTGTATAATACTATGTTAATGTAAGAAAATGTCTTTATTTTTAGGGAATACACACTGAAGGCATAAAGTGGCATCGTATCTGCAACTTACACTCAGATGGTTCAGAAAGAAATCTATCAAAAGCAAGTGTGGTAGCATATCACTATGTGTGGAATCCAGTTGAAGAGTGGATGGGAATTCTTTGTACCAATTCTGCATCTGTTCTGTAAGTGTGAAATCATGACAAGGTAAAAAGCTTTTAAAAATCCAATTTGTGGGCTTCCCTGGTGGCGCAGTGGTTGGGGGTCCGCCTGCCGATGCAGGGGACATGGGTTCGTGCCCCGGTCCGGGAGGATCCCACATGCCACGGAGAAGCTGGGCCCGTGGGCTATGGCCGCTGAGCCTGTGCGACTGGAGCCTGTGCTCCACGGCAGGAGAGGCCACAACAGTGAGAGGCCTGCTCACCGCAAAAAAAAAAAAAAAAAAAAAAAAAAAAATTCCAATTTGTAAAGAGATTGTCAACTATGGCCAGTGGAACAGAATATGTCAGTCCCTTTCTCTTCCGCTTTTCCCAAACCATCCTCTCCATCCAAATCATGGCCAGGTTTGGGATTTAATCTCCAAATACACAGGGAGTTGTGGGTGATTTCTGTGAAGTGGTTTCTTACATGATGGGCTTACATGAAGAAATTTGAGCAAGGAACCAATGAAAAATGAAGGGCTTGGGCCAGATGATCACCAAGCTCTTTTCTAGCCCCACATTCTGTAACCTTCTGATTCCATGAAGTAGGAAAAAAAGCTGTAATAGTTTGAGGCCTTTAAAACAACTTGAAACAACCCTCCTGCTTTGCTTGTGCTACTGATATTCCCTAGGACCACACATGGCAGAAGAGGTTCTACCTACTGCTTGTGGAGGGTTTCCTTTGTTCTGGAAACCCAAAGCAACGATATTCCCCCCACTGGTCTCAGACAGCCCACCCCAGCTCCTTCTCCCCCGATAATCCCAGCTCAGGTTTGCTAACGTCATGCACTTCCTCAGGGTTCCCAGGACCAAGAGTATGAGAACACGTTCCGTTAAGATGCAAAGGATTTGTACTGATACTCAATATATCTCTATATACATATGGATGCACACATGCATTTTCCAATGCCAATCTCCAAAACTGAAATTGTGGAACAATTTTTTTAACTGTCCTCCTTCGTAAAATACCTTTTAAAAATATTTAACGAGCAACCGTCATCAGTTCTGAGTTTCTCTGGGATTAAAGATCAAACCATCTGCCAAGACTGGCTGTGGCACCTTCATAGGTGCCTAGTACGGTGGCTCGTGGCACTTCTGGGGATAACCCCCTGTATGCTTAGCCCCAAGCCACACACCAGGAGCTGATTCTCCTACTTACAGGAAATAAGAAGTAGATTCTTGGTTGGGAAAGGAGAACTGACCACAATGGATGACAAATGCTTTAATGCGCACTTTTTGTGTTTGTTTTTGACTGTGTAGCAGATAACTATGGTGGACACTGTTAGTTGACATACCTAATAACCATTCTTCTCTTCTTCTCTATTATCAGAATCCCCGTTTTGCTTGTGAGTGAAAATACTTACCTTCCCACACTATCCTAAAGCTAGGAGTGCTCATATAATGTAGTTTTGGCAGATGGATTGTAAGAAGAAATTTCAGGGAAAGTTATCTTTCCTGATAAAAAAAAAAAAAAAAGACTCAGCCAGCACTAGCCTTTTTTCCGTTGCCTTTTCCCTGTCTTTAAACCTAGGAAGTATGTAAGTGTCTGTGATGCCTGGACTGGAGAACAGCCATTCTTGGAGCTGTGAGGCTGGGAGCCCTAAACAGTGTTGGTGCAGCAGGGTCTAAAAGGAACCTGGGCTCTCGCTCCCTCCCTGGGCTGCCCCTGGCCATCGCACTACATGGGAAAATGTACCCCTTGTGGTGGGGTTTTTACTGCATGCCCCTGAAGGCCACCTCAATGGAGACATCACCCCCTCCCCTATCCTTGCGATCTTCCGTGGCTCTGACTTCACACCCAGGGCCACTCATCTGCTCATCAGAGAGTCCCCCGCTCTGCTCTGCAGTGTCTGATTCAGGGATGCGCCCACAGCTTAAGCAGAACAGTTGGGATAAATGAAGACTTTCGTACCAGAAAGATGGACTTTCTTCACCTGTGGATTTGGAATTACGATGGTACAAAGGCTACAGTTGCAGAGATCATGTGGTTGAGGTGAGAAGAAAACCTGCTGAGGAGGAAGTTAACATTTGCAAGCACAGTTCCCACCTGAGAGATGAAGGGTCTGGGCTCTCATGACATCATTTGAGCCCCTTTGTCAAACTGTGCCTAAAGCTGGTCCTAACCTTGGACTTTCTTATTATACAAGCCAAGAAATGTCCTTCTTCCTTAAGCTAGTTAGGGTTTCCTTGAGCCAGGTAGTACTGCAGAAGCCCTTATTGATTCAGAAGTTCACTGAGGGGGTGAGCCAACTGAGGGGAAATTCCTGGCAGCAGCTCTTGGGTACTTGGAAAGGGCCTCATGGCTGACGACCTGGGGTGTGATTTGTAGGGGCAGGAAGCTTAGTTTAAGGAGAGTTTGAGTCCGTGTCAGTGTCATTCTTCATCCCAGTTGGACACATATTTTGATCTTTGGGCCCCGTGAGAACAGTTCTGTCAGCTCTGAAAATGAGAGCCATCTTGGAGAAAAACAGGGGTCTAGTTTGTTTGCCCCGGGGGAGGGTAACACAGGCTAATGGAATGTCCTGTGGTGAGTTATCCACTCATCTTTCAGGAAACACAGTCACTGGGGACAACATTCACTTTCATAAAATTGTCTCTGACACCATCTTAATGCCACAAATTACTGTCAACTGGAGCCGTAAGGAGTTATTTTTCAACTAAATTTACTTGGCAGGCCATAGGGCAGGGTTCCAGAGCATAGCTCATAAATGGTCCTGGAAATTTCCAAGTGAAATACCTGGCATTTTGTGTCTAGTTTTAACGCAGAGGAGATAGGAGATAGGAACTGTGGAGGGAATGGCAGGGCTCAGAGGTTAAAGGAAAAGCCCACGTCCTGTGGACTTAATATCATCTGGGATGAGCCCACTTGAGAGAGCTTGAGGCGTTTGCTGGAGGAAAGGTGAGACCCACAGTCCATGGCGAGCTGAGGCAAGTGGGCCCTAATGTACTGTAGCGTGTCCCTTCTTGTTTTAAACCCTCACCTTGAGAACAAAATCTACCTCAGAGGTTAGCATCGTCACTCTTCTGAGACACCATGCCTTCAGTTCATTGTCTTCCGCGTCAGCCCTGAGCCCCAGGAATCCACATGTCCCCGAAGGGCTGTGGCTTTTATCCTTGGCCTTTCGGGAGAGCAGAGATGGCTGTCTAGGATGGAGAAGGCTGGGCCTTCCCTCCTGTCCCTCCAGCACAGCTTCTGGATTCAGCCAGGGACCACCCACCCTCTCCAGGGCCTGAATAGAAAAAGCCAGGCTTCCAGAATGATCTACATGGGCTTCCTCCTCCCAGCTTAGCTAAGTACTACATAAAACTGAGGGGTGATAGCTCCTATAGAGCTCCAGTACCCTCACCCCAAGCACCTTATGGATGTGCTTTGGGGCCGTCAACGAGAACCTCATCCTCCCAGCAGTTCTACATGGTGAGCATGGTGGCCCTGCTTCATAGATGAGGAAACGGAGCTCAGAGAAGGTGAGACATTTACCCAGGCCACCCAGCCTGTGCCAGAGCTGGTCTCTGTCTCTGAGGTCGGTGTTCCCAGTGTTCCTTCCCCTCTGCCAGCCTGCATTTCCCCAGGAGCCCTGCGGCCAGAGCACAGTCAGGTCTTTGGGGGGCAGGCGGAAGTGTGGGTGGAGTAGGGTTCCCTCACTGGGGTCTCTCGACACCTGATGGCTATGAAGGTGCTTGAGGGGCAGGTGAGAGTGTGCTCCCCTCCCCCACTCCTCCACCTTCCCTCTCTTCAAAAGAAAAAAAAAAAGAGCTTTAGCGCCTTTATCTCTGACCCAGGTCACAGCTGGAGAAGAACACGAGTGAAACAGTTCTTGTGGCTCTGAAAACCCCTGGCTACTTTCCTAGGGTTGAGTCATGTCTCTACTTCAGGAAGGTGTCATTAATTTGGTGCAATAAAATGAACAAATGCAAGTAACAGTGTGGCGGAGAGCTCCCCAAAGGAGCTGAGAAATTTCTGGGTTGTGTCCATAAGTGTGGGCTGAAAAGGAGGATCACAGAAGGTGTTGATGGGCCTGGAGCTTGAAAACATTCCTTTGGAGCAATTAAGAGGCAGCTTAGCACCTCACTGGGCTATATTCTCTTTGAAGATGCCTGGAGTTGGATCAGGAAGTTTTTTTCTTCAGATATGTTTTTATAATAAGTGTGTGTGGGTGAGACCAAGGCTGGGTTCAGTCCCTGGGGCAGGTGCCCCAAGGATGTGGATGGAGGTAAGTGGGTGGCAGGAAAAAAATGAAGTAAAAATTGTCTTTGGAGTTTCTGTCCTGGAGATGGCAGGACCCTGCAGGATGTGACATGATGTCCTGGAGATGGTGAGGCATTTGCTCTCCCAACCAGGGGTAAAAGCAGCATCTCCCACAGAGGCTTCAGATCCTAGTCTATAGTTTAGTGCTGGGGGTAGTCCAGGAAGTGCCTGCTTCTGAGACGTGGCCCAGGAGAGTCTTTCTACGTAACATTTCTGGGACTTGTGCCTAAGTGCACATGGAAAGCCTGGCCGCAGCTGATCAGACCAGGGCCTCAGGCTGGAGCCAGACACGACTGGCCTCGGCGAGGGGATGGGACGTTAGGTCTTATTGTTTTGTCTTTTCAATTTATTTTTAAAATTAAAAAAATAACACCTGTATATATTTAAGATGTACAATGTGATGTTTTGATGTACATATACATTGTGAAATGATCACCACAGCAAGCTAATGAACATACACATCATCTCACAGTTACCATTCTGTGTGTATGTATGAGAATGCTTAAGATTTACCCTCTTGTCAAATTTCAAGTGTACAAGAGAGTACTGTTAACTGTAGTCACATTGTTGTACATTAGATCTCCAGAATACACTCATCCTACCTGGCTGAAACTTTATACTCTTTTTTTTTTTTTTTTGCAGTACGCGGGCCTCTCACTGTTGTGGCCTCTCCCGTTGCGGAGCACAGGCTCCGGACGCGCAGGCTCAGCGGCCATGGCTCACGGGCCCAGCCGCCCTGCGGCATGTGGGATCTTCCCGGACCGGGGCACGAACCCGTGTCCCCTGCATTGGCAGGCGGACTCTCAACCACTGCACCACCAGGGAAGCCCTGAAACTTTATACTCTTTGACGTCTGCTCATTTCCTCCCTGCCGCCCATACTCTACTCTCAGTTTCTATGAATTTGAATATTTTAGTTTCCACATATAAGTAAGACCATGTAGTATTTGTCTTTCTGTGTCTGGCTTATTTCACTTAGCATAATATCCTCCAAGTTCATTCATGCTGATGCAAACGGCAGTATTTTCTTCATTTTGAAGGTTAAATTATATATACATATATATATATATATGTATATACACACACACACACACACACACATATATATATATATATATATATACATGACAATTTCTTTATCCATTCATTTATCAGTATACACCTAGGTTGTATCCATATCTTGGCTGTCGTAAATAATTCTGCAATGAACATTGGAGTGCAAATCCTGATTTCATTTCCTTTGGTAGCTACCCAGAAGTGGCACTGCTGGATTATATGGGACATTGGATGGTGATGAACCAATCTAGTAGCAACCTCTCTTTTTTTTTTTTTTTTTTTTGTAGTATGCGGGCCTCTCACTGTTGTGGCCTCTCCCGTCGCGGAGCACAGGCTTGATGCTCAGGCTCAGCGGCCATGGCTCACGGGTCCAGCCGCTCCGCGGCACGTGGGATCTTCCCGGACTGGGACACGAACCCATGTCCCCTGCATTGGCAGGCGGACTCTCCACCACTGAGCCACCAGGGAAGCCCCAGAACCTCTCTTTTGCTGGATGTGTTCTAAGAGCACAGAGACTGGACGTTCACCCCAGCTCAGGCCGTATTCTGGAGGACCCCGACCTGTGACAACTCTAGATTTCCTGAGGTCGCTGCGCGTCCTGGCACTGATGCCCTGGGCTGCTGAGGGACTGTGGGGTTGAAGCAGTGTCTCGTGGTGTCCCAGGCCCCTGGCAAGCCAGTTTCAATCAAGCCCCATGCTGGAAGGGAGCAGATTTAGGAGGAGGATGACTCCACACTCCATCCGGGACACAGGGAAAATGACTGGTCTCTTCTGGACTAGAGTCTCTAATCTGCTGACCAAGGATCCCACAGTCCACCTTAGTTTCTTTTATCCCCCAACCTCTTTCCTCCCCTTTTTCTAACTTTGTACAGCCCTACAGCTGGAGAGGTCTTTACATCTCCTAAGGGAGCAGCCTCCAAATCATTCCTTTCCCTTGGCCAGCTCCTAAGCCCCAGGTCCCTGGGTGGAACTTCCAAATGCCTGCCTACAGGCTTCCAGCAGGGACCCACCTGTGGTGCTGCTGGGCTGAGCGGTCAGTGTGCAAACTGCCTCGGGCCTAGGGCTCACTGAGCCGCCCCATGGACCCTACTGACTACAGTCCATCCTCTGAGCAGTACCTACAGAACAGGACCAGGGCCGGGCGCTGGAGCTGGAGGGACATCGAGGGTCAGCTCTCAGCTCCAGCCACCCACCTTCCACCCCCATCTCGGGGCTCTGAGGCTGGACACGCATGCTACCTTCCCCTCACTCAGCAGGCAGAGCTGGCTGCTTTCCAAGGAGTCTCAGCCCTGGAATCCAGACTCTTCTCCTCCCCTTCCTCTCCTACACCCCAGAGGGCTTTGATCAAAGCGAGAAGAGAAATTAACAGGTTTCGTGGAAGCACAGTCGTGCGGAAAGGCTGGGAGACGTGGTTAGAGACCTGTCAGCAATTTAAACCTAGAAGGTTTCCAGAAATGACTGAGCTGGGGAACTGCCCCCCAGCTTCCTGGCTTTTTGCCAGTTAGAGGAGGTCTAGCAAGAATGGAGCTGCAGCCTCTTTCTCAGGGCGTTACCCTCCAGGAGAATCTGCCCCACTGTTCCAGGGCCCACAATATGCAGGGCTTTTCTCCCAGCATCAAAGATCCTGCAAAAGTCTGCGCCTACCTGTAAAGCAAGAGACATGCTCAGAGGTTTGCCCAGACCCTGCGTCTGAGCCAGTGGCTTATCACCCTTCCCCTGCCCATCAGCAGAGGGTAGCATGGGCTGTCTGGGAAAATATGAGGTGAAGTGAAGGATGCTGGGAGAAAGTCTGGGAATCCCTAAGTGGTGAAAAGCACAGGTTGAAAGCCAGACAGATCTGTGTTCCAGTCTTGCCATCTGATGATCTTGGGAAAGTTACTAAGCCATGCTGAGCCCCAGCTTTGTTGTTTGTTGAATAGCAGCAATATCATCTACCCTTTCGCTGTGGGGAATGAGTGAGCTAGTCCATGTATTAACAAAATGCTTAGTACTGTGCTTGCCACAAAACTAGACCTCAAAAAATGTAGCTAGTATTAATTAGTTTTTAAAAGGACCCTGAATTTTAGAAGGAGGCTTCAAATGCCCAGGAATTTCATTACAAAGCATCCACTTAATACTTGAAACATAGTACAATGAAACATAGCACAATCCCCTTCTCTGAAGGGGACACAGAAAGATGACACCTTCTTGCATCGGGAGGGCCCCAGCCCCACCCTCCTTCCCACGTCCACACTAGAATATCTGCTGGAATCCCACTGCCCTATATATCAGGAAACCTCAGGGCTAGCAGAAATCTTTAATTTTATCTCCCTTATCCTCCCAAAGGGGTTTAAACACTTCTACACCACCTTCTCTACTGTCTCTCCTAGTGGACAGTAGCATACCTAGGAGACATTGCAGGTTTGTTTCCAAACTACCGCAATAAAGCAATGATCACAATCAAGGGAATCATACAAATTTTTCGGTTTCCCGGTGCATATGAAAATTATGGTTACACTATACTGTAGTCTGTTAAGTATGCAATAGCATTATGTCTAAAAAAATGTACATACCTTAATTTAAAAAATACTTTATTGCCACAAATATGCTAACCACTATCTGACACTTCAGTGAGTTGCAGTAGTAACAGCAAAGATCATTGGTCACAGATCACCATAACAAATATAATGATTATAAAAAAGTTGGAAATATTGGGAAAACTACCACAACGTGATAAAAAACGAGAAGTGAGCAAATGTTTTGGGAAAAAGGCACTGATAGACTTTACTTGCTTGACACAGGGTTGCCATAAATGTTCAATTTGTAAAAAATGCAATATCTGAAAAGCACAATAAAGCAAGGTATGCCTGTATTTAAACCTCTTAATATTGTAATATCTATCCATCCATTCATCCATCCAGTGAATAGTAGTTGACTACCAGCTAAGTATATACCAATGAGAACAGGATACACACAACTTCCATCCTTGTGAGTCTAGTGAGTAGAGGCAAATACTTCATACGTGATAGCTCTGATATTTAATTACAATTGTCATTAATGTTATTGTATACCCAATGTCATCTGGGAATGCCCACAGTCTAGATAAAATCAGCTCATGTCCCCAAACCACTTTCTACTTCCCAGAATTCCTGGTGGTGGTGGTGGGGCAGGTATCATAGGTTCTCATGGTCGACTTTGGAGCATATGCCTGCTTCCTCAGTTCATGGACCACCTAATTCTTTCATGTGTGCTGTTTCTGTTTTACACCGTATCACCCGGATATGAAACTCAACCTCATCCTCAATTTCCAGGAAAACTCTACTAAGACTATAAAAATTTGTTAATGAATATACAATGTACAAAGATGTAAATTCTGACATGAAAGACAAAATGTGTATAAGGGGAGTGTATAAAAGGAAAAGTTTTGTTTGCTTTCAAAGTTAAGTTGTTACCAGTTTAAAATAGACTGTTATAAATATAAGATGTTTTAGGTAAGCCTCAGGGTAACCACTAAGCAAAAGCTTATAGTAGATATGCAAAACATAAATGAATCAAAGTGTACCACTACAGAATATCATCAAATCACAAAAGAAGAGAGCAAGAGGGGAAGAAAGAAATTATGAAACATCTTACCAGAAAATAATTAACGAAATATCAATAGTAAGTCCATACCAATCAATAATTACTTTATTTTTTAATTGTTTTTAAAAATGTATTTATTTATTTATTTTTGGCTGCATTCTTTCTTTCTTTTTTTTTTTTTTTGTGGTATGTGGGCCTCTCACTGTTGTGGCCTCTCCCGTTGCAGAGCACAGGCTCCGGACACGCAGGCTCAGTGGCCATGGCTCATGGGCCCAGCCGTTCCATGGCATGTGGGATCTTCCCGGACCGGGGCACAAACCCACGTCCCCTGCATCGGCAGGTGGACTCTCAACCACTGTGCCACCAGGGAAGCCCTGGCTGCATTACTTCTTCATTGCTGCATGCGGGCTTTCTCTAGTTGCAGTGAGTAGGGGCTACTCTTCACTGCGGTTCGCAGGCTTCTCATTAAGGTGGCTTCTCTTGTTGTGGAGCACAGGCTGTAGGTGCACAGGCTTCATTAGTTGTGGCATGCAGGCTCAGAAGTTGTGGCTCACAAACTCCACGGCACAGGCTCAGTAGTAGTGGTGCATGGGCTTAATTGCTCTGCGGTGTGTGGGATCTTCCTGGACCAGGGCTCAAACCCGTGTCCCCTGCATTGGCAGGTGGATTCTTAACCACTGCGCCACTAGGGAAGTTCCAGTAGTTACTTTAAATGTAAATGGACCAAATTCTCCTATCAAAAGATATAGAGTGGCTGAATGGATTAAAAAATAGACCCAATTTTATGTTGCCTACAAGAGACTTCAGCTTTAAGAACACACACAGACTGAAAGTTAAGGGATAGAAAAAGATATCCCATGCAAATAGAAGCCAAAAGAAATCAGGAATAGCTATATTCATATGAACAAAAGAGACTTTAAGCCAAAGACTGTAAGGAGAGACAGAGAAGGTTGTTATATAATGATAAAGGGGTCAATTCACCAAAATGATATAACATTTATAAATATTTATGCACCCAACATAAGAATACTTAAATATATAAAGCAGATATTAACAGATCTGAAGGGAGAAATAGTAATACAATTAATAGCAAAAGACATTAATACCCCACTTTCAAAAATGGATAGATAATCCAGACAGAAAATCAATTAAAAAAATATTGAACTTAAAGTACATGTTAGACCAGATGGACCTAACAGATAAACACAGAACATTTCATGCAACAGCAGCAAAATACAAATTCTTCTCAAGCATACACGGAACATTTTCCAGGATAAATGATATGTTAGACCATAAAACAAGTCTTAATGAATTTAAAAAGACAAAGCATATCAAGTACCTTTTCTGACCACAACAGTATGAAACTAGAAATCAATTACAAGAAAAAAGCTGGAAAATCCACAGATAAGTGGAGATTAAACAACATTCTTCTGAACAAGCAATATCAAAGGAGAAATCAAAAGATAAATAAATAAATAAAAATCTCAAGACAAATGACTGTGGAAATATAACATACCAAGGGGTAGGGGATGCAGCAAAAGGAATTCTAAGAGTGAAGTTTATAGCAATAAATGCCTACATTAAGAAAAAATAAAGATCTCAAATAAACAACCTAAATTTATACCTCAAGGGCCTAGAAAAAGAAGAACAAACTAAGCCCAAAATTTGTAGAAGGAAGAAAAAAACAAAGATTGACATAGAAATCAATGAAATGGAGACTAAAAGACAATAGAAAAGACTGGTGAAACTAAGAGTTGGTTTTTTTTTGAAAAAGATAAACAAAATACACTTATTAAGAAATAGAGAGAACTCAAATAAATGTTATTAGAAATGAAAAAGGGGACTCACAACTGATGCCACACAAATAAAAAGGATTAAAGAGACTACTATAAACAGCTGTCCAACAAATTGGACAGCATAGAAGAAATTAATAAATTCCTAGAAACATACCACCTACAAAGACTAAACCATGAAGAAGTAGAAATCTGAATAGACCAATTACTAGTAAAGAGATTGAATCATATGTAAAAATTTCCTAACAACAAAAAATCCAGGACCAGATGACTTTACTGGTGAAGTCAGTCAAATGTTTAAAAGAAGATCTAATGCCAATCCTTCTTAAATTCTTCCAAAAAAGAGAAGAGTAGGGAGTACTTCCAAAATCATTTTATGAGACCAGCATTACCCTGATACTAAAGGACCCTACAAGTTAAAAAAATTAAGGACCAATATCCCTGATGAACATAGATGCAAAATCCTCAACAAAATATTCACAAACATATTCAATAAGACATCAAAAGAATGATACAACATGACCAAGTGGGATTTATTCCAGGGATGTAAGAATGGTTTAACATCTTCAGATCAATGAATGTGATACACCACATGAACAGAATGAAGAATAAAAATCATATGATCGTCTCAATAGATGCAGAAAATGCATTTGACAAAATTCAACATCTTTCATGATGAAGACTCTTAAGCAAACTGGGTACAGAGGGAACATACCTCAACATGACAAGCCTACAGCTAACATTATACTCAATAGTGAAAATTTGAAAACTTTTCCAGTAAGATCAGGAACAAGACACAAATACCTATTCTCACCACTGTTTTTTGTTTGTTTGTTTGTTTGTTTGTTTGTGCGGTATGCAGGCCTCTCACTGTTGTGGCCTCTCCCATTGTGGAGCACAGGCTCCAGATGTGCAGGCTCAGTGGCCATGGCTCATGGGCCCAGCTGCTCTGTGGCATGTGGGATTTTCCCGGATCAGGGCACAAACCCGCGTCCCCTGCATCGGCAGGTGGACTCTCAACCACTGAGCCACCAGGGAAGCCCTCTCACCACTTTTATTCAACATAATATTGGAAGTCTTAGCCAGGGCATTTGGGTAAGAAAAATAAATAAAAACATCCAAATTGGAAAGGAAGAAGTAAAACTGTCTCTACTTGCAAACAATATGATATTATATGTAGAAAACCCTGAAGATTTCACCAAAAAGCTGTTAGAATTAATAAACAAATTCAGTAAAGTTGCAGGATACAAAATCAATATAAAAAGTCTGTTGCATTTCTATACAATAATAATGAACTATCAAAAGAAAAATTATGGAAACAATCCATTTACAATTGCATCAAATGGAATAAAATACCTAGAAATAAATTTAACCAAGGAGGTGAAAGACCTGTACACTGAAAACTGTGAGACATTGGTGAAAGAAATTGAAGGAAACACCATTAAATGGAAAAACATTCCATGCTCAGGGGTTGGAGAAATTAATATTGCTAAAATGTCCATCCACATTTACCCAAAGCAATCCACAGATTCAATACAATCTTTGTAAAAATTTCAATGGTACTTTTCACAGAAATAGAAAAAAAAAATCCTAAAATGTGTATGGAACCACAAAGATCCCTAGCCAGCTGAAACAATGGATAGCCAGCCAAAGCAATCCTGAGAAAGAAGAATAAGTTGGAAGCATCACATTTCCTGATTTCCAATTATATTACAAAGCTATAGTAATCAGAAATTATGGTATTGGCATAAAAACAGATACATGAGTCAATGGAACAGAATAGAGAGCCCAGAAATAAGCTAATACATAAATGGTCAATTAATTTTCAACAAAGGAGCCAAAAATACATAATGATGAAAGGATAATCTTTTCAATAAATGGCACTGGGAAACTGGATTGCCACATGCAAAAGAATAAAATAAAACTTCTATCTTACCCCATACACAAAGATCAACTCAAAATGGACTAAAGACTTGAACGTAAGACTTGAAACTATAAAACTCCTAGAAGAAAACGTAGGGTGGAAGCTCCTTAACATCGGTCTTGGCAATGATTTTTTGTATTTGACACCAAAAGCACAGACAACAAAGCAAAAATAAATAAGTATGACTACATCAAACTAAAATGCTTCTGCTCAGCAAAAGAAACCATCAACAAAATGAAAAGGCAACATATGGAATGAGAGAAAATATTTTCAAACTATGTATATGATAAGGGGTTAATATCCAAAATATAGAAGGAATTCATACAAATCAATAGCAAAAAAAAAAATTTAAAAATAGACAAAGGATGTGAATAGGCATTTTCCCAAGAAGACATACAAATGGCCAACAGGTATATGAAAATGTGCTCAATATTACTAATCAGGGAAATGCAAATCAAAACCACAATGAGACATCACTTCACACCTGTTAGAATGGTTATCAAAAAAACAAGAAATAACACATGGTGATGAAGATGTGGAGAAATGAGAATGCTTGAATGCTGTTGGAATGTAAATTACTGCCACTTTGGAAAACAGTATGGAAGTTCCTCAAAAAATTAAAAATAGAACTAACATATGATCCAGCAATCCCACTTCTGGGTATTTATCAGAAGGAAATGAAAACAGGATCTCAAAGTGATATCTGCACCTCCATATTCAATGCAGCATTATTCACCAAGGTCAAGAAATGGAATCAACCTGTGTCCATCAGTGGATGAATGGATAAAGAAGATTATAGAATTCAGAGAAAAAGAGAGTAGAGAAGTGGTTTCAGGGACTGGAGTGTAGAAGAAATAAGGAGTGGTTGGTAAAAGGGCACTAACTTTCAGTTATAAAGATGAATACAGTCTGAGGATCTATATATAGAATAATATATATATAATATAATATATATATAATATATAATATAATATAATAATATTATATTATATAATATATATATATCACTGTATAATACGGTGACTATAGTTGATAACACTGTACTGTGTAACTGAAATTTGCTAAGAGGGCAGACTTAAAATGTTCTCACCAACCCCCAAAAAGTAATTATGTGAGGTAATAAATGTGCTAATTAACTCAGTGGGGGGGAGCATCCTTTTATAATGTACACATATTTCAAATCATTATGTTGTACACTTTAAAGATCTTATAATTGTATTTGTCAATTATACCTCAATAAAACTGAACAAAAAAGAAAACTGTGCTTGTATAAGAAAACGTGTGGGTTGTTAGAACTACCTGTAGATTTTTGTAGGAAGGAGGTATCAAGGTAGGGACTTACGTCAGAGAAATCCAGACAGCTGCAAACTGTACATCAAGCATCGTCTTCCTTAAAATGTCCTCCAGACATCCCAGCAGTGGGAATTCTATTCACCACCCTACCCCAAATCTTACCGAGTTGATCCCAGCCTCACAGCATCTGGATGACTCCTCCTCATACTCTCTTCTCCTCTTAGAAAATACAAATTTCTCTCATCTCATATGGAATAGTTTTGCTTTCCTCTCTCTGTTGTATAAGTTCCTGCTCCCTCGGGCTGCCCAGAAGGACAGCACTCCTCTGATCCTCTCCCTGGCAGCTGAGGTTCTCAGTGATACATTTTTTTTTTTTAATTCTTGAAATGCAGTCCAACAAATACTGTGCCAGTCAGCATCTCCCTTCCTTGTCCCTCATCTCCAAGCCCCTCTTTCAATGTGAAGACTGACAGAAATGAGCCAGCCCCTGCTGACTCCTCTGTTCTACACACTTTGTCCCATTCGGATAGAGCACCTGTGCGGGAGCAGGGACCTCACTGGATCCACTCAGCCTCTGCTGGCTTCTTGGCATCGCCCGCAGGCAGCTCTGATCACAGTCAGACTTCTCTCCCTGCAAGCTTCCCAAGGCATCTTCACTTTCCTAGTCTCTGAACACTGGGACTACCCGAGCCTATACTGAGCCTTTGTGTGCATGAGAAAGAGACACCCCCTTGGGGCCAGTGCAGAGTTTGGCCAGAGGAGTCTGGGCCGGAGTTCAGCGGTCCCCTACCAGGTCCCTCTGTGCAACCTGCAAACTGCACAACTGAACCAGGCGGCCTGCTTACAGCAAGCCTGGGAGGGCAGCCAGGAAGTAAGAGCCCGGCCTCACTGGGGAGGAAACTGAGGCTCATGTTGGCTTTGAGCTGAATGAGTGCCTGTGTTTCCTGGCCCATGGTTTAGGCAGATCCAAACACACCACCCTATGGGAGAAACCCTGGTTCAGCCTGACGGGATGCACAGGGCCAGACAGACATACATTAGAATATCTCCCCTACTAGCTATGCAAACTTGGGCTTTCTGAAGCCTCCGTTTTGTCATCTATAAAATGGGGACCAAAATTCTCCTCACGTAGAGCTATGAGGGTTAAATGAGAGACTGGAGATAAGCTCCCGGCCTGAGGCTGGCACAGGACTGTGTTAGTTGGCACCCTGCCCCCAGCCCTGAGTGGAGGTAGCAAACCAAGAGGCCCAGGAGGCTGGTGTGGAAGCTCGAGGGGAGGTGGGAGGCCAGAGCTGTGTGCGGTGGAGCCTCCTTTTTCTGGTGACTCACAGCCTGGTGACTAGCGAGGCTGGCAGGCAGCACATCTTGGTGGGGAGGAAGCCCCCCCCAACTCCGTACCGTCGGCATATTGTGTGAGGGTGGAGGGCAGTCTGGTAGGCATGACACGGCTCCTGAGAAATCTGTCGCAGAGTCTGAGAAATACAGAAAAACAGGAGACACTCTGTGCAAATATCAAAATAAGATTTCTTGTAGTGCGAGGATTTGGGAACAGGTCCTCGTGAAGGAAAGATTGTATCAGGGATGAGTGCGGTGGGGAGGGTCTGCAGGGCAGACATTCTGTGCCAGCCTGGGCTCCCCCCAGACCCCAACCTCAACAGGGACAGGGGAAAAGTCAGGTAAGACACTTTCCTGCCACACCACCAGGAGTTCCATGCCAGGAGCTTGACTCCTCCAGGCCAGGGACCTTGACTCAGGCTTTGGAGAACTGGGTGATTTTCTCTAGTCACTCATGTGGCCTCATGGGGGCTCAGATCTGTGCCTCTTTATTCATTCGTTAAAAGCAAGTTCATTGAACACTTATTCCAGGCACTGTGCTAGATGCTGAAGTTACAAATATAAATAAGGTGGGAGGCAAATCCTCATATGGTTTTAATCACTAACGTATATGCATGTGTGTGTGTGCCCGCATGCATTTGGTGCCAATCTTTGTGAGTTTATGTAGGTCAGTGGCTGTGTTTGCATATGTGTTTTCATGTATGTACCCATGTATGTAAGTCTGTATGCATGCATGTACAGTTGGCCCTTGAACAACGAGGGGGTTAGGGGTGTTGACCCCCTGCACAGTTGAAAATCTGAGTATAACTTATAGTCGGGCCTCTGTATACACAGTTCCTTTGTACCCACAGTTCTGCATCCACAGATTCATGTAGTACGGTAGTTGATGATGAGTGAAAAAAATCCGCCTGTAAGTGGACCTACATAGTTCAAATCCATGTTGTTCAAGAGTCAACTGTATATGTGTGTATATGTTAAGTGTATATGATTATGCATGTAAGTCTACATGGGTAGTTCTAAGTGGTTAAGTGTTTCTGTCTGCATCCTCTTCTCCAGTAACTAAGAAGAAGAGGAGAATTCTCTGTGATGGGTGTGAAGTTTTGCTCCAGGGATTTGGGGAGCTGGGAGCTCATGCTGCCTCCCGTCACCCTCACCTCCCGCAAGGTAGAGTGAGGACACAAAGAGCCATGTAGACATAAGGGACTGACCACAGGTCAGGGCAAGCAGGAAGCCTGGACCCAGGAAGGCTAGGCCAGAGTCAAGGAATTGGCCCAACCCAAGGGCTAGAACTGGCAAGAGGTTAGAACTCCCAGCGAGGGCTGAGGGCTTCGCAGTTATCAGAGGCCTAGAGGAGTTAGAAGACCAGGAGTGGACAGGAAAACATCAGTTACCCATGCACCCTGGCCAATGGGGCCATGATTCCCCTCACCATCGGAGCACAAGGTAACTTTTTTTTGTGTGTGTGTGTGGTACACGGGCCTCTCACTGTTGTAGCCTCTCCCATTGCAGAGCACAGGCTCCGGACATGCAGGCCCAGTGGCCATGGCTCACGGGCCCAGTCGCTCCACGGCATGTGGGATCTTCCCGGACCGGGGCACGAACCCGTGTCCCTTGCATCGGCAGGCGGACTCTCAACCACTGCGCCACCAGGGAAGCCCAGTAACTTTTTAAAATTAATTTTTATTGGAGTATAATTTCTTTACGATGTTGTGTTAGTTTCTTGCTGTACAGCAAAGTGAATCAGGCATACGTATACATATATCCTCTTTTTTAGATTTCCTTTGCATTTAGGTCACCAGAGAGCACTGAGTAGAGCTCCCTGTGCTATACAGTACGTTCTCATTAGTTATCTATTTTATACATAGTAGTGTATATATGTCAGTCCCAGTCTCCCAGTTCATCCCACCCCCTTCTTCCCCCTTGGTAACCAGAAGTTTGTGCTCTACATCTGTGACTCTATTTCTGCTTTGCAAACAAGTTTATCTCTACCGTCTTTCTAGATTCCACATATAAGCAATATTATATGATATTTGTTTTTCTCTTTCTGACTTATTTCACTCTGTAAGACAATCTCTAGGTCCATCCACGTCTCTGCAAATGGCACTATTTCGTTCCTTCTTAAGGCTGAGCAATATTCCACTGTATATATGTACCACATCTTCTTTATCCATCCCTCTGCTGATGGATATTTCAGTTGCTTCCCTGTCCTGGTTATGGTAAGTAGGGGAGTACAAAGTAATTTCTAGTCAAAAGCTGTCTCAGGCAGAGCCTCACTGAAATTTTCTTCGGGGTGGCCACCATTGTCTGGCTAGGGAACCAGTAAAAAATCAGTGTCTGAAGGTAACTTGACTCTTCTCGAGACGTGAGCCACGGATGGCTCCGGTGAAGATTGAGACTATGGCGTAAGATGTGGGGAAAGGTGGCTGAGGAGACCCAGAGAGGCTCAGAGCAGGAGTAGGGCATGGGTCAGACAGGATACCGAGGTCATCTAAAAATACATGACCTTTGTTTACCATTGTCTTTAGTGTGGTTTGCCACTTAGATGGGCGTCTTTGAAATTTATGCTCACATAATATAGTTTTTATTATGCAGTGACTCACAAGAGAGAAAGGAAAAAGGGAATGTATCTGAATGCTTCTATTTCATTTGCTTAATGGAGCACTCAGAGTAGGAGAGGGAAAGCTCCCTAATCATTTATTGTAGTAATGAGAGTTATATTCCAGAGTTTCTGACAGTGACGTCCAGCCATTCCAGGCAGGGAGACTGACTGTCTTTATCTCGGTGCCCATGAATGGAACCAGACATGCCTTCAAAGCTGTGCTGTCTTCTGGGAGTGCAGATAACAGCGTTGATAGGAAAAACAGGGCTGAGGGAAACAGCAGAGGTACTCTCTCCAATCCCGTCAGGGCTTGGAAAAGAACTCGGTCTTACTTCACTCAGTATCCCAGATTGGTAGGTTTTGGGCTGTGGGAGAGATTTTATTTTATTTTATTTTTTAACATCTTTATTGGAGTATAATTTCTTTACAATGGTGTATTAGTTTCTGCTTTATAACAAAGTGAATCAGCTATACGTATACATATATCCCCATATCTCCTCTGTGGGAGGGATTTTAAATGTTCACTGTCATTTCTTCTGCCTGGAGCTGGATTTCCTTTCAGCCCTGGGCTTGTGAACTTGGGTTGGCTTCCAGGGTTGCTTGGGTCTGTTCTCAGCGCGGGGCCTGGGACCCCCTGCTGATAGGTAGTTTCTTCTCCAGGCTACTTGGCTTGATTTCTAGGCTGTGAGTTCACATTTCTTATCCAAATGAGAAAGAGTAATGTGTTAGCTGGTAAGAGCACTGGCTGTGGAGTCAGGCTAACCAGGGTTCAAATACTGACCCCCTAGTAGGTGGAGCCTTAGACAAGTTACTGGGAATCTCAGCTGCTGATACGGTGAGAAGCAGTACAGCCTAGTGGTAAAGGAAGTGGACTCCAGAGCAGACGTTCCAATGCACACTTGCTCTGTGACCTTGGGCAGGTTATTTATCTCCATGTCCCAGTTTCCTCATCCACAAAATGGAAATTATAAAAGTACTTAATCTCTTCGGATTATTATGAGGATTGGGTGAATTAATATATACATATATAAATACATACATATGTATACATATACATGAATACATATATAAATAGTTTAGAACAGTGTATAGCACACTTAGTGTCTGATCTTATTAATTGACTCTATCTCTAAAATAGAGATTATGGTAGTACCCACATCACCAGGCTGTTATGAAGATTCTGTGAGGCAGTGCTTTTAAAAAGTTTTGCTTACTACCTAACAGTAAGATCTTGATAAATATAAGCAATTGTTGCTAATGAAGACAGCCTGGACGCCAGGGTCAGGGCCCAGACAGCAAGGCAATCCCGGTGAGATGAGCCAACCCGCCCATCACCTCTCCTAACGGGGAAAGAGGTCTGGGTGGGCTGAGCCTCCTGACATCAGGACGGCTGTCACAGAGACGCATCTCATCTCAGCTGACTCCGGGCCGGCCAAGCATCCCCTCTCTTATCGACCCAGGGAGGCGGCAGATTGAGGGGCTGATTCCTTCATGAAAGAAAGATGATTGCGCCTCTGAATTCCCGCTGGGTGCAGACAGAGGAGGAGTGGGCGAGTGTGGGCACGGGGCCAGGGGGAGGAGGTGGGAGGGTGTGGGCGGAGCGGAGAGAAGGCTGGGGAGACAAGCACGCCCTGTCTGGACGTCTGCTGGGCTCTGGGTCCCTGCCTGGCGCCTGGAAAGGCAGCACGAGCGCGTGCCGGGACCCTCGCTCATCCAGGGAAGACCCACTTTCCGAAGCGACCCTGACAGAACCCAGTGTCACCGAGTGCATCCTGCAGGTCCTGGAGTTGAAGACAAGGCTAAGAGCTGCCTTGCTCATTCTTCTGAGGATACTGGACGTGCTGGCCTGAGTGCAGGACACAAAGAGGATGTGCTTTTGCTTCAGGGATGGATGGACCCCTAAACCCAGCAGTCCCAGCCCGGGAAAGGAGCCAGGGGAACTCTGTCCTGCGCAGCTGGTATCAGCGAGCCCCCCAGTCCCAGGCTAGCACCACCCCCATGACCTCAGATCTATCTTTATTCCACAAGACCTTGCCTGAGAGCAAAGTCAGCGCTTCCTGCTCAGATAGCGAGTCACATGTCAGCGCCGTGCCGTGTATTACTTAGCAAAGGGTAGTAATAATGAACGGCCACTGAGGCAACATGCAGAGCAACCAGACTCTCCTGCGTGTTTTCTGTGGTGGGCTCTGCACTCAGATTGCCTGATTCTACTGCTTATTTACGTAACTTCCAAAGCCTCTGTTTCCTCACCTGTTAAATGGGGAACATCCCACTGCGAGGGATTTTCATCCTGAGGATGAATGAGGTACACACGGATGGGAGACACAGCCCTGGGCCACGTGGATCCCTGTCAAGATGGAACTAGCGGTCCACCTCTGGGGAGCATGAGTGGCAGTGAGCCCCCAGCTGTCTGCTCCTTCGGGTCTGTCTCAGCTGCACAGAACTGCTTTGGCTAAGGTCATGCCCTTCCTGAGGAAGCCTTGGAGGCCTCAGCACAACACATGTGCCCCAGAGGAAGGGAGATAAACCAGGAAAGACCCAGGGGGCTGCCAAATCCATAAAAGCTTTAGGGGTGCAGTGCTTAGAAAGCTCCTTCAAAGTCAAGGACAAATGATTGAATATTGAGCCTCTTATCACGGTCATGGAAGCAAAACACCTGGTGAGCCCCTTCGGGTTCTGGAAGCATATTCCAAATTTAGTGACACTGCTCTACCCCGTCTACTAGATGACGTGGAAGGCTGCCAGCTTCAAGAGAGGCCCAGAGCAAGAAAGGGCTCTGCAGCTGACACCATTAGGGTCTCCCAGTCCAGCAAACTCTTCTGTGTCAGAGGTATCAGTGATAGGAAAATATGCCATGCCCAGTTTGTGGCAAGTCCCCGTGGCAGAATCACAGCTCCAGGGGTTCTGGATCATATGCCTTATGAAAAATAGCTCCTGGTGTAGTGTGAGGTCTGTAGAAATGGGATGCCTGATCATAAGGCAACGACAGATGATGTGGCTGAAACTGACCATGGTGAGCTTAACTTCTAAAGCCTCTGTTTCCTCACCTGTTAAATGGGGAACATCCCACTGTGAGACATGGTCAGGCGGGCCCAGCAACTATCCACTGTAAGATGGAAGTGGTGAATCCAGGATCAAGGACAAGCAGGGCCAGAAGGCACAAGGAATCTGACTGAATATCAGCCCAGACTCCCATGGCACCCAATGTTAATGCACCAGAGCCCCTCCTTCAGCTCATACCTGTGGGCCTGTGGGGGGACCTTGTGAGACCAGCTAAGGAAGAAAAAGCCTGAGCTGGGTTTGTGCAGGGTTAGCTCAGTAACTGAGTATAAGCACTAGTGGCCTTAAAAATGCCTCCGGGGCTTCCCTGGTGGCGCAGCGGTTGAGAGTTCGCCTGCCGATGCAGGGGACACGGGTTCGTGCCCCGGTCCGGGAGGATCCCACGTGCCGCGGAGCAGCTAGGCCTGTGAGCCATGGCCGCTGAGCCTGCGTGTCCGGAGCCTGTGCTCCGCAGTGGGAGAGGCCACAAAAGTGAGAGGCCCGCGTACCGAAAAAAAAAAAAAAAAAAAAGCCTCAGGCTTCCAGGAAGATGGACTAGACATAATTTTCCCTATTCCTTCCATTAAGTATAACTAAACACCTGGACAATATTATAAAACAAACATGAGAAAGCTCTGAAAGATGGAGAGAAGAAGGCAGACCAGGTAGGGGCCTTGGAACCTGAGGAACAAGACAGACAGACGTGAGGGAGGTGAATTCTTTGGGTTTTCCTTTTGCCTTTTATATCCCAGACTTGGAACTGAAGAAGTTGACAGCCTAGAATATCAAAAAATACCGACAAGATAGCCCCCCAAAGACCTGCTCTCTCCAGCCAAAGGACCAGGAAAAGGGCAGTCCAGCAAGACAGAAAACTTCAGAGAGTAATCTCTCTCCATCCAAACACCATAGGAAAAAATGTGGCCTCACCCCCACCTCCACCAGCAAAGGCTGAGTGGGGACCCTGGACTCCCACCCTTGCCAGGCTAGGCTGTCATTGTGTGCTCTAATCCCCTTGCTTCATGCTATCAGAGAAAGCCCAATAGAGAGAAGGGAATTTTATCTCCCACCAACCCCGCTATGCTTCAGTGTCAGTGGGGAGCACTTGGAGACCTGGATTTGCATCCCCATCAGGCTGTTACAAGGGGCCTCTCTCTCCCCTAATGGGTTAGTGTCAGAGGAGGTCCACTGGAGAGACCACTCAGAGGCAATGAGGCCACCCTCAACCCAGTGGTGTCAGTGGAGGCCATGTGGGGAACCTGAGCTCTCATCCCTCTCCAGCAGAACTGAGGATCTTGATCCCTAGGGTGTCAAGAGAGGTGAGTGGGGAGCCTGACACTAGTGAGGCTTCTACCCCCACCTGACAGTAACGAGGTGACACCAACCCTTCCCCTACCAAGACTGTGTCAGAGGAAGTCCACTAAAACAAGGTTTAAATAAAATCCAAAGTCTAGTAACATAATACCCCAAATGTCCAGGCTGAAGTAAAAATAAAAGGCATACAGATCAGAAAGGAAAAAATAAAACTGTCCCTAGTGGAAGATGACATGATTGTTTACAGAGAAAATCCCAAGGAATCTACAAAAACCTCATAGAACTAATAAGTGAGTTCAATAAGTTCCCAAGATACAAGAAAACATACAAAACTTAATTGTATTTTCTATATTAATAATGAATATATGGACACTAAAATTAAAAATACAATACTATTTACAATTTCTCAAAAAATGAAATATTTGTGCACAAATCTAACAAAACATGCACAGTACTTTTATGCTGAAAACTGTAAAACGTTGGCAAAGTAAATCAAGGAAGAGCTAAATAAATGCAGAAACATACTATGCTCATGGATTGGCAGACTCAATATAGTAGTCAACAGAGAAGTGCAACATAACAGTATCATCAGGTTTAGTTTCTTCTGAGGCCTCTCTTCTTGGTTTTCAGGTGGCTGCCTTCTTGCTGTGACCTCATGTGGTCTTTTCTGTGCATGTGTGTACCTGGTATTTGTTTGTATGCCCAAATTTCCTCTTCTTGTAAGGAAATGAGTCAGATTGGATTAGGGCCCACCCATATGACCTTATTTGACCTTAATGATCTCTTTAAAGACCTTATCTCCAAATACAGTCACATTCTGAGGTACTAGGAGTTAGGACTTCAATAAATGAACTTGGTGGGTCAAGGGGATAAAATTCAGTCTATAACAGTCTCTTTAACCTGGCGTGAAAGTCTCACTACAGTCTGGCTTTTCCCAGTCCCCCAGCCTCATGTCTCATCTCTTCTCACTTCACTCCCTATGTCTCAATCACACCCAAACACGTTTAGTTCTTCCAACGCATCGTGAGCATTCTTACCTCCAAGTGTTTGTGTGTATTATTCCCTCTGTCCAGAACACTCTCCATTCCCCACCATAAACACCCTCTACCCCCAATTCACCAGCCTACTCCTCCTCATCCTTCAGATTACAGTTAAGATATCATCCCCTTCAGGAAATCTTCCCTGACCCCAAGCCTGGGCTAATTGTCCTTCTAGGCATCTCCATCCTAGTGCCCTCTCCACTCCACATGCTCCAGTAATTGTTGGCTCACCTCCTCATCTCCCCCACGACCAACCCAGACTAAGCTCTGTGGAGTCAGAAGCTATATCTGACTCAATGACTGTTATAAGCCCAGAGCTAACAGAGTGTCTGACATATAGTAGATACTCAATGTTTGTTGGATAACAAACAATGAATTTGAGCATGGAGTTAATGGATTTGTGATGCTGGATTTGTGTCCTGCTTTCACAGGTCTTCTGCCTGCATTGCCTGAGGGAGACAAGGTCTTCCCTCCCGGCCATGCTTGAGATACACAGTTGGGAACCCTGTACTTCTCTGCAGAGATCTCTAATTCTATCGTTTTAGAATGCAGCCACATAAGGGCACATCTATTTTACTAGTGTTTATGGTAAAATATGAATGCAGATTTTATGATTATGGGTACCAGGTTTCACCATCTTCAGTTAACCTGGCCCTATTTAAAGCATTAATCTGTCACTTGTTTCATCTTCTTTCCAGCCAGCAGGCTCTTCTAAACAAGATCTTTGAGGTCCCTGCCCAATCTTGCCCATTCACTCTTTATTTACCCTGAATGACATATTTTTCCTGCTCAATCAGAGGTGTATTTCTCTCTTTCAGTTTCCCAGGACCCTACGTGTGTGTGTGTGTGTGTGTGTGTGTGTGTGTGTGTGTGTGTGTATGGTGGCGAGAGGTATTTTCAGAATCCTACATAAACATCTTTGGCTTTGGGTTGAAACTGCTGTCTGCAAATCCACTGAAATTTACTCCACAGTATCCACTTGATTTTGCCCCAAACCCTTGTCTCACCCTTGTCTTGTCTTCTCTGTTCTGAGTCCCAAGAGCTTCATAAATTCTTCTGAACTGAGCCTCCGATCTTGGTTCTTAGTGAAGCATACTTATTTATCTGGCCTAGAATTCCACCTCTTTCACTGGCCACTTTTAGTCAAGTGACTAAGACTTTGTACACCTCACTTTCCTTGTTTGTAAAGCGGGTTTAATAATGGTGCCTGTTATGTGGGCCTGTCATACAGTAAACTTGGATTAATGTTAACTTTTGCTGTGCTGAGTCAGCCTTCTGACCTCTTCTCTTTTTCTTTGAGGTCTAGAGTCATGAAACTCAGGTTTCAGACTCAGCTCTTCCACTTACTAGCTATGTGGCCTTGGGTAAGTCTCTTAACCTTTCTGATCTTTAGTCTTCTCTTGAGTATGAAAGGCACAGATACACTACCTTGGAGGGCTGCTGTGGGGATGAGATGATCAGCTGTGAAAGCTCTTTCTCCACATTGTGGCCATGCAAATGGCATGCCGGTGATGGCAAAAGATCCAGGAAAGTGCCCATTGTCCTCACAACAGCCCCTGTCAGCATTGCAGACTGGCTGTGCCATAACAGCTCACATCTGCCATGCATATCAGTGTACTAAACTCTCATAGTTTTCCCATCAGCTTCTCTGAGTCTATTTCTATGAATCTACTTCCATTTTTTTCTTACAATATTGATTTACTTAACAGTTCCCCAACAAACATGTGAACACACACACACCAGTGTCTGGGGGCCTCCATCAATATGCAAAGTTTGGGGGGAGGAGGTTTGAGAGGTCTTTCCGAGAATCTGGGATTTTGGTTGGACTTATTCTTTCTTAGTGGTTATGTTTGGGTAAGGATGGCACCAACATCATCAAATTTTATACAAAAATGGAATTTTGGGTCTTTGGAATCAGTAATTTGACTCCTTTATAATAGAGTGGAGGAATCCAGGGCTTATAGGAGGGAAAGCCTGCTCTAATTTCATATGCTTGGGTTTTCATAGGTCTGGGTACCTTTCTTAGTTTGGGTTCCTCAGAAGCAGTTCTTGGGACAAGGATTCTTTTGCAAATGATTTATAAAGGAAAAGACTTCAGAAGGAACTGGAAGGGAGTGAAGGAAGAGAGAAAAGCTACCAAGGGTACAATTTCGGGCAGAGTTCATGAACACTGTTGTCAGCCTGATCCTGCGGGGAATCTCTAGGATGTAAATGATGCCTCAATGTTTGCTGGGATCAGAGACAAGAGAGCTGAGTATATACCCACTAGTCAATGGCTAAGGGTAAACATGGGACAGGGGACAGTGGGGGGAACTAATCTGCTGGGCACTGCCTCTTGGCTGTCTGTACCTTTGGGCACACAGCCACCAGGTGGGTCTCCTGGAGAATCAGGGATGGAGCCTTAAAGCAAAAGTTACAGGAGCTGGGGAGTGGTGCATGGGAATGTTAAGAAGGCTCCCTGGGCATTTGGGTAAGCACTGACGGCATCTCCCTTAGTACTTTATTCCCTTTCTGGGTGTTTTTCTTCCTCTCCCCCCACAGTTCCTGTGCCATAAGCAAGTACTCTAAAAATAGTTTCCTTTGGTTCATTACTGGTAGATGTGTAAATTGATGTAACTACTTTGGGAAACAGTTTGGCATTGTCTCCTAAATTTGAATAGCCTATGCCTGAGCAACTCCCACCTGGTTATAAACTCTTTTTCATGTATGAGAAATCAAGAACAAGAACGTTCAGAGCACAATAGCCTGGAATTAGAAGTCAACCACACACTCATCCACAGTACCATAGATACAAATTGTATTATGAGGATGAAATATTGTAGAGCAATAAAAATAAACTGCAGCTTTACACAAATGCATGTGTGAATCTCAAATAAATGTTGAGTGTAAGAAACTACAACACAAAAGCATATATGATTTTATTTACAGAAAGGTAAAACAATAGGCAAAGCGAAACTACAGTATTTAAAGTTGCTAGGAGGCGGGTCATGGTCTATTTCTTGACCTGGGGAGTGGTTACAACGAAGCTTGCTTTGCGATAAATCATCAGATGCATGTGTTGGCTTTGTATACTTTTCTGATTGTGTGGTGTAGTCCATAACAAAAAAAGTTAAAATATCTAGGAACCACTTTTTAAAAAAGTTTTAACTCCCTTCCCCTTTCTGCTTTTTTCCCCCACTTTTTTATTGTAGCAAACTAAACAATAACATAAAATTTTACTTTTAACAATTTCTTTTTTTTTCTTTTTTTTTTTTTTGCAGTATGAGGGCCTCTCACTGTTGTGGGCTCTCCTGTTGCAGAGCACAGGCTCCGGACGTGCAGGCCCAGCGGCCATGGCTCATGGGCCCAGCTGCTCCACAGCACGTGGGATCCTCCCAGACTGGGGCACGAACCCATGTCCCCTGCATCGGCAGGCAGACTCTCAACAACTGCGCCACCAGAGAAACCCTACTTTTAACAATTTTTAAGTATACAGTTCATTGGCATTAAATACATTCATAATGTTGTACAATAATTATCACTATCCATTTCCAGAACTTTTTCCTCATTCCAAATAGAAACTCTGTGCCCATTAAGTCATAACTCCCATTTTCCCCTCCTTTCAGCCCTGGTAATGTCTGTTCTACTTTCTGTCTCTATGAGTTTGCCTATTCTCACTACCTCACAGAAGTGGAATCATATGATATTTGTCTTTTTTGCCTGGATTATTTCACTGAGCATAATATCTTCAAGTTCATCCATGTCATAGCATGTATCAGAATTTTATTGCTTTTTTTGGCTGAATAATACTCCACTGTATGTACAGACGACATTTTGTTCATCCATGTTGACCTGTTTCCGCATTTTGGTTATCGTGAATAAAGCTACTACGAACGTGGGTGAACGAATATCCATTTGGATTCTTGCTTTCAATTCTTCTAGTAGAATGGCTGGATCCCCTTCTGCTTTTAAGCTAAAAGAATGGGCCTCTCTTTTTCACAAGAATTTTTGCATGAATTCCAGCCAATGGGAAGGCTGAATATTGGAGGGCTGCCTGAGGCAAGGAAGCGACAGATGCTCCCGGCTTCGGTTACTCACAACTGAAGGAGAGCCGATGGAGGCCAGGATTCTTGGGTTTTGTGCCAGTTCCACTCACTGTGACCTAGATGCCCCTCCCACTCCCTGAGTTCAGTGACCCCAGTGAGCACAATGACTCTCTTGTTGGTGGGGAAGAGAATAAACAAGGACAAGTGGGAGATGGCAGACCTGAAAGAGGCATCTTGGTGTAGATAAATACAAGGTGGGGAATGGGATGAGGAACAAATATACTGTGGACCTCCCTTGCTTGATGCGGTAAGGACAGGAGGAGGTCAGGAGAGAAGGGAAACGGGCAGGAAGAGGAGGAAGGGGGGAAGGTGCAGAAAGGCGGCAGATGGAGGAAGTAAAGAAACTATAATCAGAAGGAGAAGGGGATGAAAAGAAGAGAAGGAAGGCAGGGGCTGGCACTGGTGGGCAGCATCCTCTAGCGTCGCCGCTGGATTGCAGAGGAAAATAACAACCTGTCCCTCTCAGTGACTGGTACCCACTTTACGGGGCCTGAAAGCATGGACGCGGCAGCCGGGACAGAAACAGGCGCATTTAAATCAGTGAAAGAGAACAGCCCTCAGCCTAGCCCTCCTGGAGCACATTCCCATCTAATATGTTATTGACAAGGCTGACTGTTATCAAGACGTTCTGGCCTGCTGTGTAATAAATATGTATCATCCCCTCTTTATCACCCATTACCTCATTAAAATAATTGTCTTAATTTCATTGTTAAAGTGATTAATAGGGCAAGTGTTAAGGGAAATTAATACTCAAAAGGAAGAATAACTGTAGCCAAAAAATAACTCCTCTGAATCCGTCTGGTGGTAAAGTTAGGGATTTGGTAGTTAATGAGCCTTAGAGAGTTAAATACAGAACAGTCCAGGAGATCGGCCAACTGGGAGAGAGGGAGGGCAGAGCAGGACAGGTGGAGCGGCTGGGGGAGAAGCGGGGGTTGGGAGGGGATAGAGAGTGGTTCTCCTGTGCCCACTTACTGCGAGCTCCCGGAGGGGACCCCAGAGTGCTGCCTGCCACTTGCATGGTCCTGGGGCCTCGATGCTCAACCCAGGGCAGTGTCCATGTGAACTGCTGGCCAGGAGAGGTGGAGGGGCTCTTGCCGAGTGGAGACCAGCGTCTCATCCTTTCCTGCTGTGTCCAGCCACGCTCCTTCCACCCTGGGTCCCCGAGGTCCCTTTGGCTCCTGCTCTGTTGACCAGGCAGCTGGATCCACAGGGCAGAACTGGAGCAGGTGCCTCGGGGCTGTTCTGACGCTGCTTTTCCATCCCCAGAGGTGACCTGGGAGGCGGGAATCATGGTCCCCTTTGACAATTTCCTTACTCCTTCATTCACCATTTAATAAACATCTCATGTTTGTTAAGCTCCTGTGATGTAGCAGGTTCTACTTTAAAAGCTGGGCATCCAGGCACAGAAAAACAAATACTGCATCATCTCTCTTATATTTGGAATCTAAAACAGTTGAACTCAGAGTAACAGGGTAGAATGGTGGTTGCCAGGGGCTGGGGGATGAGGGAAATAGGAAGATGTTGGTCAAAAGGTACAAAGTTTCAGTTATACAGGGTGAGTAAGTTCTGATGGTCTATTGTACAGCATGGTGACTATAGTTAATAATACTCTATGGCATACTTGAAATTTGCTAAGAGAGTAGACCCTAAGTGTTCTCACCACATACAGAAAAAATTACATCCGTGTGAGGTTATGGATATGTTAATTATCTTGATTGCAGTAATCATTTCACAATGTATATGTATATCAAAACATCATTTTGTACACCAAAAATATATACAATTTTTATTTGTCAATTATACCTCAATAAAGTTGGAAATTTTTTAAGTGCAAAAAAAAAAAGCTGGGCATATACAGATAGAAAGACTTGGCTCTTTTATTCAAAGAGTTACCAGTCTGGTGGAGACAAAGACACATGCAAACAGATAAGTACCACACAGGCATTGTGAACACCTCCAGTGTTCAGCTGTTAAAATATATTTTTTAAATCCTGAAAGTTCTCATAGGCTCTCAACCAATGAAAATGTCTCCAAAGACCACTCTGTGTGCTTTGGCTGATGGGTGCATTGCAAATGCCCTCAGCTGATGGTCAGCCATGCATGTTGTATACTTGGTTTGGGTGTTCTTCCAGCCTTTTATTTTGTGTGCCTGAAAACAATTGTGATGCTGAATGGCTAACCAAGGATGTACAGTAAGGATGGTGGTTCTGCTGCAGAGAAACAAGAACATCACCACAGGATGTTCAAATGTGAGCCCAACTGCCATTCAAGGTACCTGCCAGGAACTGGGTGAGGAAAGAGAGAATAAAGGGAAGCAGGCAATTAGGGAGTATAGATGACCTTGGCCATTATTAAAGACATCATAAACGTCACTGCAGCCTAGGGGAGCAGCCAACGATCCTATGAAAAAAAGCCAGAAGGAGCTCCGGTCCAAGGCAGAGGACATGAATTGAATGGAAGTGCGCTGCATCCCTGGGAGCCCTCTGCACAGAGAGGACGTTTGGGGGCCCTTGTGGTGCTGCTTCAGGGGGCGCCATGAACGGAAGCTGAGCTCTGGAAGGCTGGGAGTTCAGAATTTGATGCCCTGTTCAGCCTCATTTCTGACATCCGTAGACCTTTGTATAACTACTCTGACCACGTAGGTTACTAACATACAAAGTCGGTTAGCAACATCAGTAATACAGAGTATTCCATTAAGGTTTGTTTCTATTTACATATTCCCTTTGTTATATGGGGATGGTGGCAATCAAATATATGAAAATTGAAGTGAAAAAAATCTCCTACTTACTGTTCATATTGAAATTCTATCAATCAGTTTAGGAATAGATATATATTTATTATTGAGAGATTAAAATGGTACAAGTCATGATCATTTGAAAGCTGTTAATTTTTTTGTGCAGAAACATTATTCAGAACCTTGAAAGAGTTAAATAAAAAGGAAATTGAAAATGTACTAGCTAGAGAACTTTATGTTCTTTGTGAACACAGAAATATTTGTAAAAAATTTAAATAATAATACAAGCTGAATGAAGAGATTAGATTCTATCATAATTCTTATCTATTGTAGGATTGTCTGGTGTATTAGCATTCATAGCATTAAACAAAATAACCTTTAAAATTTGTATTTAGTGTTTCATTTGTAAATTCCATTTAGACCGTGAGTCTCTCCTATTTGCAGTCTTCACGTTTTAGAGTTTGAATTAAGAATAGTATGTCAAAAAAAAAAGAAGAATATGTCAAAATCAGGATTCTGGAAGAGAAAAACCTCTAAAATCATGTGCAACAATATCTATAATAAACCATCTTATGTCAAGATATAATAAAAATATGCATATGAAAGGAAAAAATCATATTGGAAATAACCAAAACACACTCTAAATATCCTGGTCTCCTGCTCATCTCAGTTGAAAATGAGTATCCATCAGAATCCAGTGACTGCAGCAGGATTGCTCTTTTTTTTTTTTTTTTTTTTAGATGTTGGGGGTAGGAGTTTATTAATTAATTAATTTTTTGGCTGTGTTGGGTCTTCGTTTCTGTGCGAGGGCTTTCTCTAGTTGCAGCAAGCGGGGGCCACTCTTCATTGCGGTGCCCGGGCCTCTCTTGTTGCGGAGCACAGGCTCCAGACGCGCAGGCTCAGTAATTGTGGCTCACGGGCCTAGTTGCTCCGAGGCATGTGGGATCCTCCCAGACTAGGGCTCGAACCCGTGTCCCCTGCATTAGCAGGCAGATTCTCAACCACTGCGCCACCAGGGAAGCCCAGCAGTATTGTTCTTGAACTACAATGTCAAACTTCTGAAATTTAACTACTAAAATTTTTATGTATACAGTTGTAATAATAATTACATGGTGTAATATTTCAGATTTATTCCTGAATTCTGAAAGTTTGTTTTATGATGGTGATATTGGGCTTTGGCCCATTATAGATTTTTTTTTTTTTTTTTTTTTTTTGTGCTACGCGGGCCTCTCACTGTTGTGGCCTCTCCTGTTGCGGAGCACAGGCTCCGGATGCACAGGCTCAGCGGCCATGGCTCACGGGCCCAGCTGCTCCACAGCACGTGGGATCCTCCCGGACTGGGGCACGAACCCATGTCCCCTGCATCGGCAGGCGGACTCTCAACAACTGCGCCACCAGGGAAGCCCCGGCCCATTATAGATTTTAACATTTGGTGTTTGGCCAAAATATGAATGCCATTGGTGTACACCTATCCAGCATGATGGATGCTCTAACATACGTGATGATGGCAGGGAAGAAGTCCTGCCTGAGTGTCTGGGAGAATCAAAGAAGGCTGCACATAGAAGCCAAAATGGAGATTGGGAGGATAAATTCAAAGTTTGCCTGGAGAACGAGAAGGAGAATGAGATGGGGTCAGGCATTCTGGGAGGAGGGATACAGTTCAAAAATGTCTCAGATGCTTTTTGAATGGCAGGTACCACTTTGGTATTTTCAACACACGTTACTGCCTTTCATCCTAAACCAACAGGATGAAGTAGGTATTCTTTTCTCCTTTTTGCAGAGGAGTAGATGGAGGCTCAGAGAGGGGACGTGACTGCTCTCTGCAGCCTTGAGAGCGGCTCCAGAACAATCACCCCACCTCCTGGGAGCCAGCCTGAAAATGCAATATCCCTGTAGGTCCAACTGCCCCACTGCTTCAGGTGGGGTGAGGGCCTCCCTGTGGCTGGGGAAGTGGCTGAGGAGCTGGGACTTTACTTGCCTGAGGCCTAATTCCTTTGAGGCCCAGTGCCTTTGGCCTTATTCCTAACCAGTGACCTTATTGCTAACCTGTCACCTTATTTCTAATGTCACACGAGAGCCATCCTCCCCAAAGATGCCATTTTCTTATTCCAGACAGGGCAGAGGCGTCTCAGGCACCAAACAGAGAGCGGCTTCCTTTGTGGCCCAGCTGGTCACCCTGCAAAGCTCTCTTCTAATGGCCTGATTCTCAGTTCAGACGATTTTCTTTTTCTTGGGTTTTTCTTTCTTCCCTTTCGTCTGTTCTGGGGAAGGCCCACTGCCTGGCACAGCTATTGTATTTGGAAATGAACCTCCTGGGCTGGTGAATAAATTGCATTTTATCCCTCCTTGTCACTTCTGGTTGGGGGAGCACCGGGAGATGAAAGCTGAGACTTCAAAAGCGCTTCTTTTGACACGGCAGCATTTCGCTTTACCTAGCCCAGCAGGCCCTGTGAAACCCGGCACCACGGCAGCAATGGCGGGAGTCAAACCTCTGCCATCCCCGGGGATCTTCTCAGCCTCCTGGGCTGGGCCCCTGGTAGCAGAAAGTGCAGGGTTTCATTCTTGGCAGAGAATCATGGGTGGCAAGTGCCTCCATTCTCCTTAGAGGGAGCAGCCAGTCTCCTGCCTGGAGTAACTGAGCAACTGGATTTGTATTGTAATATCAAACCATATACAGCCGAAAGCCGTTCATGTGGGGAATCATAGGATTCTGACACTGCATTTCCCTGAGTGGCGGGTCCCATTTCCTCCCCCTCCCCGCTTGCACTAGCCCAGCACTTAGCTCTGTGCTGCCGGCTGAACCATCTCTCATGTTAAGACTCATGAGCCGCTCTCTTCATTCTCCGATGGTCAGGGATGGAGGATGCAGATGGGGAAGTCCGTCAGCCATGGTCAAGCTCACAGCCCAGGCTCTGAAAAGCAGACACATCTCCAGCGCCCCTGTCTGGAGGGGCCGAGTGGGCTGGGAGAACTCCGAGGAGAGAGTTGGCTTCCAAACTGGGCAACATTCTGCAAAGCTGCCGAATCTGGCAGAGGCACGACCAGCATCTTTACCTTCAGGCTGGCTTCCAGCCCACGCAGGAACAGCCCATGCATGATGAGATCCTAGATGGCTTAACTTTTGTGTGCTTCCAGAACGTAGCAGAGTGTTGGGTGCAGAGGTGAAAAATATTGTACCTGGAAGGCAAAATGTGCAGAGGTTCCCCGTCTGACTTTGGAGTCAGTGGATTCAGGGGTCAGATTCTGCTCCATCACTTACCAGCTGAAGATGGGCAGTAGAGAGGCTGTACCTCAGTCTCCACGTTTATAAAATAGGGAGAAGAATGGCAGCTACCTCATCGCTTTTCCTAAGGTTGAATGGAATCACTTGTGTAAAGTGCCCAGTCCAATACCTAGCACAGAATTGATGATCAGTAACTGGTTATTTTTCAAGCTTGCTGGTTGCACACACTTGACAGAGGGTGTAAGTTCATGGAAAGGGCACAGATCTTGGAGGGACTGAGCTTAAGTTCCACTTCAGCCCCTCTTGCTAGTCATATGACCCTGAGCAAGTGACTTTCTACAAGAATAACCACCAACACCAGCAGCTACCATTAATGAAGTGCCCATGATGTGCTAGGCGCTTGGCCTAAGGCACCATCTCATTACCCCTTACAAGGGGTTAAGTCACTTGCTCAAGGTTCCGCTGCTCGAAGAAGCAGAGATGAGATTTAAAGTCAGGTTCATGGACTTACTCCATGCTTCCAAGCACTGCCTCTCCTCACCATGCAGTTTCCCCTAACTGCTCGGAGCCTCAGTTTCCTCATATGTAAAATGGGGATGACAGTGCCCACCTCTTAGGTTTAGGATGAGAAGTAAAGAAGATAACACAGGTAAGACTCCCCCCAGATAAGAATCTTTCCACTACTAATAAATTCAGAAGGCAGCATTTAACATGAACAAGTCTAGTAGGCAGTCAGAAACTCTTGAGGGTGAGAAGAGATTTTACAGGATCATCTAACTCCAGCCTCCTTCAACCCTGATGTCAGAAAGGAGACAGCTGCTGGACTTGGCACCAACTGGCTGATTTCTGGGAGAAGCCAGGGCAGAGTGTTCCAGAAGATGATGAAGATGTCCAACCACGACTTGAGGATTATATTAAGGAAATTTATGGAGCTGAACATTAGGCCAAGTCCTAAGTTTTCCAACTTTTGTATTCCACCCCCCTGCAAAACTCCTCCTGGTTGGAGAGGACCCAGGCTGCATTTGCATTGATGTTTTCTGCCACTTAGGGCCATGTCCCCCTGTCTGTCCTCTCCCTGCTCTGACTCCATCACAACCCAATGACTGTGGAGATGATGTCTCCTGGGGCACCACTTCAGCTGTGTTCTACTCAGGAACCTTCCCTGGTCTGGGGCCATGACTTCAGTCTTGCTGATGGGAAGAGAGGCCCTTGGAGAAGAAACCCAAGGGGTGCTGTGGTTCTTTATTGATGGGACAGGTGGCTGAGGACACGAGAGTCAGGGAGGGGACTCCCCTCAGTGCTGGCCCTGACCTCCCCTTTGATTTCCCTGGGGAGGATTGGACACTTGTCCAGCCCTGGTCCCCTGAGGTTTAGAAGGGCAGGAGAAGCTGTTTGGCATGAAACCCAAGGGCTGCTGTACATCATCACACATGATAAATTCACAGAGGTGGAAAGGAAAAGACCCTGATTACTAATGGCTATGCAGCTGCAAAAAGTAAAGTTTCCAGAACTGCAGCAAGCAGCCTTGTGCTGGAGTTTTATGTCATTTCCTTTCAATTCCACTTACAGTTATTTCTTATTTTTATATCATGTTTTATTGAAATCCATTTTTTACTTTAATGCTTTAGGCTCAGTCATGGACCTTTTCTCCCCACCCCCATCTTTTGCCTCCTGAGCACGTGAAGGTTCACATTATGCGAACACCACAGAAAAGAGTTTTGAAGCATCAAAACTTTTGTTTTTTGTAAATGCATCACTTTTTAAAAATTTAATTTATTTTATTTTTGGCTGTGTTGTGTCTTCCTTGCTGCATGCAGGCTTTTCTCTGGTTGTGGCGAGCTGGGGCTACTCTTCATTGCAGTGCATGGGCTTCTCATTGCGGTGGCTTGTCTTGTTGCAGAGCACGGGCTCTAGGAGCACGGGCTTCAGTAGTTGCAGCTCGCGGGCTCTAGAGCGCAGACTCATTAGTTGTGGCGCATGGATTTAGTTGCTCTGCAGCATGTGGGATATTCCCGGAACAGGGCTTGAACCTGTGTCCCCTGCATTGGCAGGCGGATTCTTAACCACTGCGCCATCAGGGAAGCCACCCTGTTTGTATTTTTAATAATTATTTTCTTTTTGCAAAAGCCTGGTATTTTCTAAAGTCCTCTAATCATGAAGAGACAGTTTCTTCTTTTTATCTCTGTTTCTCAGTGCCTTGACTTATTGTGTGCTAAATATATTTCACCATTTTATTTACAAAAACAAAAACCCAACTGTGGGTATTTGGACACATTTTCCTATGCCTTGTGTTGATATTAACTATGTCCTGAGTGTATTGTCTCGATGAAGTTTGCATGAGAAGGTTGTAGGTAGAATCTGACTATGAATCCACAAGGGCTGTATTATTTTATACTATTTGTCTGCAAAAACTTAGGTAACTCGGTTACTCTCTCTGTGTCTCACTTTCCTCATTCATAAACTGGAGATCATTACAGTACCTAACTCAGAGAGATGCTGTAAAAATTAAATGAGGTAATATATGTAGAATAGTTAGGACAATGTTTGGCGTATAGTAAATACCATGTAATTGTAAGTTTTTATTATTATTAGTTCTAAATAATAGAAATAAACTCAAAACAGCTTAACTTTTTAAAGGATAATTTATTATTATAAGGAAGTGACACAAATGTCCTGTAGAACCCAAGCACAGGGATGGATCTGGTCTTGGTTGGGTGCAGGTGCCAGATGGGAGAGATGTGACCTTGGTTACTCTGTGAGTTTCACCCTTCTCTGCCTCTTGGCCCTCTAGCAGGAAACACAGCCACCTGTAGCTCCTGGGTTACCTGCCCAGCCATATGGAGAGAGTGACCTCTCCTTATAAATTCCTGGGGAAAGCCTCTGATTGGCCCAGTTTGGGTCTGGTGCTCAACGTTTATCCTAACAACTGTCTCCAGGGGGGCATGGCAGGACCGTGTTGTACAAAATGGCTGCAGAAGCTTTGTGGTTAAGTGTGTGTGCAGACATGGGGGGTGGTCACCAAGAGGAATAACGATGCACCAGTCAGCCACTTCACACTGTGCCCTCCCCAGGAGCAGAGGGTTCTCTATACTTGTCTTGTATTAGTTCACGTGTAGCATAGTGTGCCTCACACGTAACCGGTACTGATTACAGCTTAACCGAAGTCTAGATGCAGACTCAGAATACAAAGATTGCAGCTCTTTGGGTTTTCTCATTAAAGTTTGGAATGAATTATAGTCAGAGAGATGTCCAGAGCTCCCTTGGGCTTGAAACAACGAAACGACTCTTGTTCTTGGTCCTCCTTGCCTGCCCCCTCCCCACCCCCCCAAGCCCTCTCCCACCATGTGCCAAGATACCAGCCAGTGGGAACAGCTTCAATGAGGAAAGACTGTATTCAGAACTTTGGAAATGTGCAGTTTCCAGCACTCTCTTTGTGCTGAGAGCCAGCAGAGGCTTGTACCGCCCCCTCAGCTGGGCTTGACCTCCCTTCTCCCACGATGAATGGTCTATCAGGCCACAGGCACTGGAAGTTTTCCTTTGGGCACTGACCAGTGAGCATTGGCCTGGCGGTCTGAGCAGTGTGGCAACAGAGAAGGCGATGGGAGGATGCCTGAGCTTGTATCACTCACAGAGTGAAATCGGACTCCAGGGAAGAGTGAAGATGGGTCCCTTATAAGAATGTCTAAGTTACTCTTGGTCCCAAATCTCCCAAGTTTTCACACTTAGCTCATTCTCATCAACAGAGAAAACCCACAAAGTCTGCTGGCTCCTAGCCTACATATCTTCATTCTGTCGGGCAGTGGTTCTCCACCCTGGCTAGGCTGTAGAATCATCTAGGGAGCTTTTCAAATTTCTGATTCCCAGGAAGCATCCCAAACCAGTGAAATAAGATTCTCTGGAAGGTGGACCAGGCATCCTTCAGCATTTTTAAGGCCCCCAGATTGTTCTAATAGGGTTTTCCGTTTTGAAAACCACTCACTCGCTTGTTTGTGTGATTTTACCACGTAGATGACTTGAGGACCTGTATCACCAGCCCTATATACTCATCCTCTCATCCCAGACGTCTCATTGCCTAAGTGGATCCTCTTTCACATAACTGATGGACATGTGAAGATTATTACAGGGTCTGTACTCTTGTTACTTCCCTACCAATTTCCTTATCATCATTTCAAGCTCTTTCATGGCTTGTCATCAGGCATTGTTTCCGAGCTTGGCTAATCCGCACCCTCCGCTTTCCTCAGCACCTTCACAGCATGTAGACACTTCATTTGTGCCTCATTAGCTGGTGCTTATGTTGCTTCATTAAAATATCAGTTATTATAAGCTTCTGGAGTATAGGAAGGACCACATGTTTTACTTTTGTTCTTTGTATATCTTCCTAGAGTACCTAGTAAAATATTGGCTACTGGTAAATATCGTTGCCCAAAGATAGAGAAGGGACAGTGTCAGCCAAGCGTGGTCTGGACAGAATCAAGTAGGGGCCTCTGAGAGCTGTGTAGGTCCTCTCCCAGCCCTCTCAATCCAGGAGTGCAATACACCAGCCAAGGGCAAAGAAAGGGCCCTTTCTCTTATATCTGACCATGATTAAGTATGTTAACCTGGAAATGTGTGTTGGGAAGTTCTGTGGATGTTGATTATAAGGGGGAAAGCTTAGTAATAATAAGTGCCACTCACTGAGTACTCTGCTTTGTATCTGGTTTCTTGCATACAGTTATTCATAATAATTGTATTATTGAAATGTTTCTGAACCTCAGAAAGGTTAAATTATTTGCCCAAGGTAAATGGCAGAGCTCCAAAGGACCCATCCGTTTTTAGTAAGCTGACTTCAGGGAGAAGAGAATCAGACAGGTGGGTTTGTCTCACTCCCAGTCAACCTTCTTCCCCATACTTAAGGACAGTGGCCTAGGCAAAGGTTTGCCCATGGTCCTGGGGCTGTGTGTAGCACGATCTTTTTAAGAGGAACACAAAGACACTTTTTTTTTTTTTTACATCTTTATTGGAGTATAATTGCTTTACAATGGTGTGTTAGTTTCTGCTTTATAACAAAGTGAATCAGTTATACATATACATATGTTCCCATATGTCTTCCCTCTTGTGTCTCCCTCCCTCCCACCCTCCCTATCCCACCCCTCCAGGCCAGTTTTTAAAGTAGCTTTGGAGAAACCAAAATCAAGATAAAGTCTATCTTTATGTGCATATAATCATCATGGTAATGGTGTCATCATCATCGTCACTTTCTAGTGAAGACTAATTGGTTGCAAGTAACAGAAACCAACTTCAGCTAGCTTAAGGAAAATAAGGGAAATATTGGGCTAGAGGGTCACCATGTGGCAGCCGGAGGAAGGCTGTAGCTGGGCCCCAGGAAGGGGCTGGGTGCCACGAGCACCCTCTTTCTTCCATCGCTGTGTCTCTCTGTTTGTCTCCTTATATCTCTCCTGGGACCTGCAGGCCTGCTTCCGTGCTCCCAGGTAAACACTGCCCAGTGTGGTTACCAAGAATCTTTGGGTTTGCATGTTACAGTCCTGGACACCTGGAAAGCTTGATTTCTTTCTGGGCTCCATTTCTAAATTTGTAGAGAAGAGCCTCCCACTGGCCCATAATAAGTCATATGCCTCCTGGAGGCATCCCTTTTCCCCCTAATTTTGGTCAGTGCTGTTCTTACCAACACACCCATGTCTCTGGACAGGAAGGAAATGGTCAGAGAAAGGAGAGAGGATTGTGAAGCAGAAAGGTGCCCCAACAAAGGATTTTAATAGCAAAAATGATATTTTATTGATGCAGACACTAGGTTAAGGGTTTTCTATTTTTCTTTAATTGTCACAACAACCATTCAAGGTAGGTATTATTATTCCCATTTTCCAGAAAAGAAAATTGAGGAAATTGGAGATTATCAAGGCCTGAAACACTGATACTGGTTAATTCAAGCACTTCTGGTATCTTCTTCTGGAGATGAAGCTGGGCTATATGTCAGCTATGTTTATTCTTCAGTGTTTGCTCCTAGGGGTAAGGTGTACTTGAGCGTGTGCATGTGCGTGTGTGTGTGTGCACGCAACCCCTCTGTGGGTCTGTACTTACTTACTTTTTCCATGGTTGTGTGTGTCGTGAGATTCCGAGAAAGCACGTTTTTCGGCAGGGAGAGAATGTTCAGATGGAGGCTGCCAGCCTGGGTCAACCCGGAGCCAGAGGCCTGGCAGGAGCGGACAAAGATGCTCTTTATCCACCAGGAATGCAGTGACCTCACTATGGCTTTCCTCTGCTGTCTGGGGCTTGTGCTAAGCAGAAGGAGAGAGATTTGGGCTTGGGGCTCGGTGCATGGCCCTCCGGGACTCCCTGTTCACATACTTCTCCATTCCCCTTTCCTTCCCCTCGTCACCCAGTGTGGAAGGAAGCCAGGAGCTCTGGTTTCATGGCTATGAGGCTAAAATGGAGCTTAGGCTGGAGCTGAGGTTCCAGCAGACAGTGGAGCAGGAACACCCAGAGCAGAAAGTTCAAGGGCTCAAGAATGAGGAGACCTGGGCTTCCCTGGTGGCGCAGTGGTTGAGAGTCCGCCTGCCGATGCAGGGGACACGGGTTCATGCCCCGGTCCGGGAAGATCCCACATGCCGCGGAGCGGCTGGGCCCGTGAGCCATGGCCACTGAGCCTGCACGTCCGGAGCCTGTGCTCCGCAATGGGAGAGGCCACGACAGTGAGAGGCCCGCCTACCGCAAAAAAAAAAAAAAAAAAAAAAAAAGAATGAGGAGAGCTGATTCCCACCTGGCTTTCTCTAGGCAGCTGTGCGATTCCATTCAAATCATGTCACCACTCTAGATCTCAGTAATGCAAAGGGCCAGATGCTCATTAGGGAGGGAACTTGGAAGTTAGCCGTCCCGTCTATGGCTGTTCTTGCTCTGTCTCCTGTCCTCTAAAGAAAACCATGACTTAAAATGAGTAAAGTAGGTGGGCCTGGTGGTCTTCTTCGGGCATGTGCAGAGCAGGGGTACGTGGAACAACATCCCTACTACGGCTTTAAGCTAGAGACGGATGGGTGTAAGTAGGCTGTGGGCGAGACTAACTGCTTTAACAGGGAGTGTTAGGAAGTCACAGACTCCCTGCATTACTAACCTTCATCTTTGGGTCTCAGCTTCCTCACCTGTAAAAGGAAACTGCCCAGTTAGATGGTTTACGGGGGTTCTTGTAGCTCTGCCTGCTACAGATGACTCAGGTAGTCTGAGGACCCCCGCCCTTTAGAAATCTTTCCCCCACTTCTGCTTATGTTTACTTTGAACACACCCGTTTTCTAGTCCATAATGGTCCAATTGTTACAGCAAGAGAAAGAATATTTGTGTTGTGTGGGGCGGGGGGAGGGTGGTGGTGGGGAGTGATTGAGAGAGAGAAAGGGATGGATGAACTCTAGGGGAAAAGACAAGAGAATGAATTTTCAAGGCTCCAGGAATCTGTCATGTGTTAATTGGTTCTCATAAACCAAAGCCATCAACCCTTCCACAGAAAACACTAGTCTGGGTAATAAACCAGAAATGATGCTCTGCATTGTTTAAATCCTTCATATTTCAGGCCACAATCACGCCGTTTGACCCCAAAGTTCGACACAGATGTTGGCTTAGGGACCAGCAGCCGATCTCCATGCCAGCTGGGGACACCCAGCCTGGGGGATCCTGCTGATGAGGGTCCTCCGCCCTTGGATGTCATGCCATCCTCATCTTACAAGTGTCAGAGCTTTTGACACAGAACCAAAGGTAAATTGCATTTGCTGTAAATGTGTGAGGTGTATTTGTAAGGGGCTGGGCTTTCCCATGGGAGTAGCTACTGTTTGGACACTACCTTGCAAGTGACACAGAAACCTGGTTTATTTCATGGGGGTACTTTTTTTTATAAATTGTAAATGGTATTTTATTAGGACCCTCAAAGGGATTTGTTGAGAGGAACTGAACCCGCACATTTGGAAATAAACTGTACACAGATACAAAGCTTTAATACAGCCAATTACAGAGACTATTCGGTTACGATGACCCTGTAGGGCTGGTGTTAATTACCCATCTCTCTTTCTAAGGATGGTGGTGCTGGGAGCTGGAGTGGAGGGCGGGGGTGGAGAAGAAGAGGCAGGGACTGTCCCTGACCTGGCCTGACCTAGAGCCTCTTCCTTGTCACCTGATTCTGCGTCTGTCACCCCATCATCTCCTCTGTACCTCAGTCTGGCATCCACCAGAAAGGTCTCTTGTGAGCACTGGAGATGATGCCAGGTTATGGAGATTTCTCAGTGGCAGCCTGCAGCTGCTCAGTATTGAATATATATAACTGCTTTGGCCAGATAGACTCTATCAATCATACTACTTCCTCTTTCACCTTCAATTTTCATTCCTAATTGTTAGTACACAGACCTCCTCACCACAGGCACCCCAGAAAGGACAGCTCCCAAATGCAAAAGCCTCGGAAAAGTCTTAGAATGTCTTCTTTGGTGGTGGGAGGGCTTTTATGATCTCCCAAGGTGTTGGTTAGAGCTCTGTGCACCTTCTCAGTTTAATGATGTGTATGAAAGACTTCCCGTTTTATTCAAAAGGCCTTCTTCTAGGGTTGTTTTCTTTGTCTCTCTTTGAATCAATTCCTCCACCTCTGTTCTCTCTCTCTCCCCTCCCATCTCCCCCACCACACACACACACACACACACACACACACACACACACACACACCAGCTGCAGCAGCTGAATTAAAAAGCTGCCCCTTATAGCAAATTCCACTTCACCAAAACTTTACCCTTTATTGGTTTTTAATTTCAATTGTGCGAAAGAACTTGCCATGAAATGCTCTGGGACTTTACCCCACTTACTTATAAAGCTAACTAACAACTGTCAGGTCAAAACTAATTATAAATAGCACACTTAAAATGTTCTTGAGTTTGGTGAGACAGTTACGTGGGTGAAAGTTGCTTATTTTGACTCTTACCTTATTGCTTCTAGAAACATCCTAGCCTCCCCAGATCAAAGAAGTCTGGGTGGATGAGGCACTGTGCCCCAGGCTGAGTTTACGCAAGACAATGAGAGCTCTTGCCTGCTGTAATTATCTTCCCATCACATCCACTGGCCCCTGGATTTCCCCACCAGACTGGAGCCCACGTGGCATCTGAGAGGACCTCCATCTCTGTTCCTCATTACCTCTTAGCTATGACCACAGCTCCCTGGCGAGTTATGCCTCTTCAAGAGTTTAACTGATCAATAATTCTGTTTGAAACCAGATGGGTCACTTCAGCAAGTGGACCCTTTCTCCCTGTTGGTACCTGTATTTCAGTTTTCTTCTTTTTTGCTATGGATGACAATGTCCCATGGAGGGAGGGTGCCAGTGTGTTTTTGGAGAATGCTCATATGGCAGGGGGTCAGAACATGAGTGATGAGGAATAAGACATCAGCGGGGGAAACATCTGGGACATTCCTTAGACATAAAAACCAGATGAGAACGGAGAGAGGAAAAGGGATGAGACGTTTCACATCAGAAAGAAATTACAGGAAAGTATTGATTCAACCAAGGGTAAAAACTTTTCGAGCAGGTAGAAAACTTGACATTATCTGATACTTGGAAAAGAAGTTTTGCTCTGATCACTCCTGGTCTTGCATAAAAGGAGGAGATTCAAATCGCTCTGGAGGGTCAGGGTGCTTTTGTAATTGGGACTTGTGCCTGGTAAGTTCTGGAAACAGCTTTCCTTCCTGAAGGATGGACGTGGGTAAAGGTTACTGAGAGATCATCTGACTGTGGCAGGGGCATGCCTTGGGGGAGGGGATGACTTTGGATAAATTAAGAGCAGTTGCATGTCACAGTGGGTAAGGTGAATGAGGCTAGATTCTGAATCTCTGATACATGCTTAATTTTCTTATCAAAATGTATTCTGGGAATCCTCACCGTACTAAAGTTATTTCAAGTCAGCTTGTAGGTACCCTTTCCTAGGAAGCCTCTCCTTATTGATTTTTATTTTCTCCTCCTCTTTATCTCCATAACTAGGGTGACCAGATCTCCTAATTTACCCAGAATGGTCTTAGTTTTCATCTTTTGTCCTGACATAATCATTAATAGTGCCTCCTTTTATTCTCCTAAGTATCCTGGTTTGGACAATAAATTGTATGGTCACCTTATCATAGCACTCTGGACTTCTCCAGCTCATAGCACTCATTGATCTGTATATGATATGATTTATCTAAATCCTTCATCATACATGATCATACATCGAGGTCTTTGAGTACGGGTACCTTGACTGCCTTATCTACTGTTGGATCCTCAATACCTAGTACAGAGCCAGGCATACTCCTGGTGTCTAAAAATGTTTATTAGATAGATGGATAAGTGCCCATAATCCAACTCAGATTCCCAGGGGTCTCCTAGCTGGAAATGCTTCATGGACTGTTCTGAGCAAGATTGAAATCACATAGAGAATAAAGGAATTGATTCATCACAAACTGTCCCCATCCCACTGGTAAATAAATGGATTCATATGCATTGGCAGAGCCCAGTTCCCTCTGCCACCTGGGTGTGATCCACACAGGCAGCCCAGGTCTCTCACCTCTTTGCAGTCATTGTTGTACCTCAGCGCCTCTGTCGGCTACTGTCCACATGAATTACTCCCTGGAAATGGTGCTGAACTAAGAGGCCAGCAGCCAGAGCACAAACAGGGAGGAGGGACGGCAGCAGGGTCACCGATGGCAGAGTCCAGCTTCGTCACTCAATGGCTTTGTGATGTTGGTCAAGGCCCTTTGTCTCTCTGGACTTGCAAGAGGAAGTTTCCTTCCAACTGTCACCCTCTCTGAGTCAGTGACTGTCCTAGGATTCACTAGTAAATTGGAGCCGAGGACTGTGAGCCAGGATTACCATAAAATGGGCTGCTACGTGCAACACCATGGAGCGTGTGGCATGGCCGGCCTTTGGAGTTCTCCACCTCTGTTCCCTCCCCCAGCCCAGCCTACCCAGTGCATAGTGCTGAAACCCCCGAAACAGCCCCCAAAGCTCTGTCTGATAGGGCTTCTTGCTCAGAAAGGTCTTTCCCAGGAACTCCATTCTTCCCTCAGAGCCCCACTCACCAGTGCTAAGGTGTTGGCTGTCCTGCTCCATCAAGGGCCTGGTAGATATGAGAAGTGTTTAAGGGTGCACGATCCCAAGCAACCAGCCAGGCTGCCCAGGTTGGCCCAGGTCAGAGCCACTGGAGGCAAATTCTGAGCTGTGGTTTGAGAAAGAATGCTAAGGATAAATCAGAGATGGAGTTAAAGCCATAAACGGGGAGACGGCATCATGAGAGCAGAAGCCAGAACTGTTTGGTACACTTTGGGAAACAGAAGGCAAAACTGGTGAAGACAGAGAGTGGAGTGGAGGCTGTGAGTCAAGGAACCATGTGAGTGATGTGTTTTCACTGGGGCTGAGGGTGTGTGGGAGTCCCAGCTGCTGAGAAGGACTGGAACATTTTAATGGGTAATAAGGGTTCAGATGGTACCATGGTTGGGGTGCTTTGAAATTTAAGAGGCTTCCTGGAGATGCCATGCCTTTACTCAGAGTGCTAATTCTCAAATGATAGAATTTCAGGTGGTGTGGTGAGTCCAGATGGGGAGATATTTGCAGCCACTAATATTGGATCATAAAGCTCCTGCTTACTCTCTCTTCCTCTAAAGCCAGACTTAGTAAGATTAACTAGGATCTAGGGGGATTGTTGAATAAGATGGGTGAAAGCTTGTTCAGGTCTTCCATCCTACAACCTCACTTGAAAGCTGAGGACAACAGCTGGTCAGTTGTGGAGGAAGAAAGAGGTCTGGGTCTGTGCTTCTAAAAGTATCCCTAAGAGCAGAGAAGGGTGTATATGTACCCCGAGATCCTGGGGGGCAGAGCTTGAAGTCATTCCTTGAGGAATCCGAGGTTCTGAAACTGGTGGTCACCAGAGGGGAGAAGGGTGAGAGGTTAGGGGAAATAGGTGAAGGGGATTAAGAGGTACAAACTTCCAGTTATCAAATAAATAAGTCACAGGAGTGTAATGTACAGCACTGGGAATACATACAATAATATTTCAACAACTTTGTATGGTGACAGATTGTTACTAGACTTTTATTTATTTTTATTTTTATTTTTTTTGCGGTGCACAGGCCTCTCACTGTTGTGGCCTCTCACATTGCAGAGCACAGGCTCCGGACGCACAGGCTCAGCGGCCATGGCTCACGGGCCCAGCCTCTCCGCGGCATGTGGTATCTTCCCGGACCGGGGCACGAACCCGTGTCGCCTGCATCAGCAGGCGGACTCCCAACCACTGCACCACCAGGGAAGCCCTGTTACTAGATTTTTTATCATGGAGATCAATCCATGATGTATATAAATGTTGAATCACTATGTTGTTTTCACCTGAAACTAGTATAATTCTGTATGTCAACTATACTTCAATTTATAAACAAACAAACAAATAAAAAAAGAAATCAGAGGTTCTCGTGGGACCTGCCCTCTTACCTAGGAGTTGATGGACTGCTGCTCAGATACTGTGAAACTGAGAACCCTTGGTTGGAGGCTGCTTCTGAGAGAGGAACACCTGACTCTCAGATAGCGGCTGCTTCTGGACCTTGAAAATCACACAGCCCCTGGGAGCTTACCCAGGTGTCAGTGAAGCCGGGGACAGCTCAGAGAGCTGCCAGCTCCCTCCCTCTACCTCTCAATCCTCGAGTTTTAGAATCTCCCTGACACTTGGGCAACACTATAGGTAACAGCAGCAGAGCTAATTTGTTAATCTGCCAGAGCTGCATCCAACATCCTTTTGCGCACTGACACCCGAGTCATAGGAAGGCTCTAGCTCAGCCACTGTTTGCCTGCTGCAACTAAGCTACGGCATTCTCTGCATAGTTCATTTGTGCATGAAATGGAAGCTTAATAGCATAAGTAAAGCACTAAGCAGGAATTGGTGGTTAAATGTCTTTTTTAAGTCTTAAAGATAGACTACATCACTCATAAAGCCCAACTTGGTATTACTTAATGGCATAAAATTCTTTTCTCTGAAGACATACCTACTGAATGATTTTGGATTCTCCCCCCGCCAACACACACCTTCCCTGGCCCCTGCCTGCTGAGATGGCCCACCATCCTCTTGCTACTCTCTGCATTCCCAGCCATCTCTTTCCACCTGGCACTGAGCCCAGCATCCTGTCCTCATAGGACCCTATACCGTCCCCCAGGGGGCGCTCCAGCAGCAAAGGTTGGAGGCACCCAAGCTCTGGGACAACCAGGCCTGGGATTTTTTTATTTTTTTTAACATCTTTATTGGAGTATAATTGCTTTACAATGGTGTGTTAGTTTCTGCTTTATAACACAGTGAATCAGTTATACATATACATATGTTCCCGTATCTCTTCCCTCTTGCGTCTCCCTCCCTCCCACCCTCCCTATCCCACCCCTCTAGGTGGTCACAGAGTCCCCAGCTGATCTCCCTGTGCTATGCGGCTACTTCCCACTACACGCAGGTCGCTGAGACCAGTGAGGCTCTGGGGTGACCTCGGGCGCAATGGTGCTCAACAGGGGAGCTTCCTGCTGAGCTGAGCCTGTTCAGAACTTGATAGGTGCTCAGATGAGTCAAGACTCCAGCAGAAAGGACTTATTGCTTTGTGGGTTTCTTTCCAGTTATCTATCGCTACACAAAAACTTGCCCTAACATACAGTGACTTGAAACAAGCACGAGCCCCAGCCCTCCTGTCAACAGAACTCTTGAACCTTTTCATGCTAGAAGAACGCCTGCCTTTGTTCTGACCTTGAGTTAGTTGTCAAGGTTCCTTGTATTAATAATAACTTGGCCTTGCAAGGCACAATGTCTAATTAATGCTAATTCATTCCATTTTGTTTCCTTTCCCCTTAACTGTAGTAGTTGAGGAAAGGCAAGTCAACCACAGTGAAATGAGCCTTTGAGTCATAGTTTCTTCAGTGCCTGATTCCTCTGCAGGACTGTAAGCTCCACGAAGGCAGTGGCTTTGTCTGTTTTGTTCATTGTTTCTAAGTGGTATGAGGGACCACAGTATCCGGCATGTGGTAGCACTCAAGTTGTTGAATGAATGAATTTATTCAACAACATACATCCAGCAGCTCTCATATGCCAGGCACTGTGCTTGGTGCCAGGGATCTATTAAGGAATAAGACATGGTCCCTACCCTCCAGGAGTCCAGATCTCCATCTGTGTGAGCCCACGTATGTTTCTCGGGTATTTCTTCCTCAGCCCCGGGATCCAGGCACTGTTCAAAAACTATCCAACCATATGGGGACCGTCTCTCCTGTTCGACAACCCAGACGGTGGCTTCACCAGGCGGGATTATTTAGGGGTGATCTTCTCCCAACGTCCTCCTTCCCAGCCCTCACTTAATTACCCAGCATGCCTCATAAATAAAAAGGGAGGGATTGCCTTCACCTTGTGAGCATAAATGTTTTCTAAATGATATTGTTCATGCAGCTTCCGAGAGCCTCGTAAACATGCCTGACCCTGGATTTATTGCCCGACAATAATCCCGCTTAGCCAGCTGGTGAGATTCATAGTTCTGACCCCTTCTCTAGCGCCTGCCTCTCCCTCACTTCATGAAGGGGAATTGGGAGCCCAAGATGAAAGGTCGCAGAGCCTCAGGGACTGTGACTCGGGCCAGCTTCCAGCAGGCTGATGCTCTCAACCAATTTTGAGCGCTGCGGCCTCTCCCCGTTACATCTGCTCCCAAAGCGTTTCAAGGCAGCCTGCTCCCCAGGCAAACCTCCAGGAGTTCTGTGGCAGCAAGACAGACCTCGGTGGGAGTGAGGGGGCCACGCACAGCCCTGCTGCTCTTCTCTGCATGTTCATCCTTGCAAAGCCTCTTTTTTTTTTTTTTTTTTTTCGGTATGCGGGCCTCTCACTGTTGTGGCCTCTCCCGTTGTGGAGCACAGGCTCCGGACGTGCAGGCTCAGTGGCCATGGCTCACGGGCCCAGCTGCTCTGTGGCATGTGGGATCTTCCCAGACCAGGGCACGAACCCGTGTACCCTGCATCGGCAGGCAGACTCTCAACCACTGCACCACCAGGGAAGCCCGCAAAGCCTCTTTAAATGAACCCAACCCACCCGTGTCCATACTGGAATGCTCAGGAGATCACTGCAGGCATCAGCGGACACTCCAGCATCCTTCCAGCCCCTCCTGTGCACCTGATTTGCAGCTTTTCTACTTTCCAGACCCTCCCACACTATTTGGCTCCATAGTTCAGATTCTCTACTTTTGTATCGACAGCCTGGTTTGGGACCAGCTCTCCCAGTTGGCCTCAGAACCGCATCTCACTTAGACTTCCATTCTCTGTGATTTTGTTTCAGATATGTGCATAAGAGATCCCGCAGGCCAGACCCAAAAGCCTTGTCCAGTGGCCTTCCTGACAGAAGAGGGACCTTGGACTTCAGAGACTGATTACTGTGACACTGAGGCCGCTTTGTCAGCATTTCTGGAATGCACATCCTGTTATCCATGTGGGCAAATGAGTGTCATCCAAATATATCTGAGCCATACTGCTTCAGCCTTCAGGCCTGGTTTCCTACAGTGCCACATTAAAAAGAAAAACAAATCTCACTCCAAAAGCTGTGAAAAAGCAGTGTAATTTTTTTTTTCCCCTTAAGGTTCTTGAAGAGATGGCAAAGGGGAACATATATCACATCCCACAGAGGAAAGCATTCTAGAATTCCTGTTTACTAATCTGTCTCTCCATGGGCTTACCATATCCAGCAGCAGAATTGCAGTATACTGTTATGCAGGTTGTATACTGCACAACTTGACAGGGTACCACTCACATTTGTAGCCATCATAGATAAGTATTTATTAGTGCAGTTTTATGGCAGATGGTACTAACGTGTCTTGAAGAAAAAATGCGTTTCCATTTTTCTATATGGCAGGTTCTCTCATTCCTCTTTTCCAGTCCTTTTCCCCCAAATCTCCACCCTGTGCTGGCTTTCCTGCTTTACTTCCTCCATTTCTCTCACCCCAGATCTTTTCTTTGAAGTGTGGTCCATTCCCTCCCTGGGCCATGCGTTTAACCTCAGGCCTTTGCTGTCCTCTGTCATCACCGTTCCCCAGGACCAGTTCTGTGGAAACAAAGACTCCCCTTTACAAATGACATTGTTACCTCTCAGCCTTCAAGGGCTGATGTTGTCATGAAGAAGAGTTAAGAACCTAGAGAAGACAGAAGAAGAAACCTCACTCTTGCAGCGAGAGGCCACTGGTCTGCTCTCTGCCAGCCTCCAGCCGGGCCTTACAGCCAAGCATGTCCAGGGGATCTGAAAAGACTCCATAGAAATGCTCCCAGGGCCTCTCTCTCTCTCATCCCTCTCAGCATCTCAGATTATCTCTGTGGAGTGATTTTCTTTTCTTTCTCATGAACCTAAGTGTCTCCCCTGGCCACAGCCTCTGGTTAAGACCCACACTGGGGCAGGGCTCTCTCCCTGCTCTCCTCTGAACAAGATTTCTAGATCAGCCATCTCCTCACCAGACCGTATTTCCCAAAGTACGGGTTGAGAGGGGAAGGAATGACCCTAATAAAATCCCTAATCTGGGGCTGCTCAGAGTGTGGGCCCTGATGCCCACCTGCCCCTTATCTTCTTAGGTCTTGCTTTCATTAGCATATTTTTTCTTCCTCTCTGTCTCTGTCTGTCTGTCTGTCTGTCTGTCTCTCTCTCTCTCTCGGCTAAATCCTGACTGGAACAGTCTCCAGCAGACTCTGGTGGCTGGAGAAGAGGCTCCATTGTGCCTTTTATCACTTAGCCAGTGCTTCTAGGAGGACTTGCTTCCCGCCTCCCGACCACGCTGCTCTGCTCTGCAGATGCTGCCTTGCTCTAGGCGCTCGCTTTCCGGGCAGTGGAGAGTAGGTGTTCCCCAGACTCTGCCCCCCAGGCCAGCCTCCTCTCAGTGCAGCTGATTTCTCCTAACTTAAGCTGGAGCCCCCCTGACACCCCTCCCAAAGCAATGCATTCACCCTTTTAGAGGAGCCCGTTCCATAGAGATTTCCCTCCATTGGGGCCTTCAGAACAATCCCTGCATCATGGAAGACAGCCACGTCCTCCTGTTTCCCCAAGATCTCTTGGGGGCTGCAGGTTGACTGGTCCCTGACTCCTGTTCAGACATGGGCGAGTGGACCCCAGTCTAGAACCCACATGGGGAGGGGGAGGGTCTGCTCTCTCTCCTGCCATCTCCCTCTTCACTTTCTCTCTCTCTTTTTGTTTTGTTTTTTTTTTGCGGTACGTGGGCCTCTCACTCTTGTGGCCTCTCCCGTTGCGGAGCACAGGCTCCGGACGCGCAGGCTCAGCGGCCATGGCTCACGGGCCCAGCCGCCCCGCGGCATGTGGGATCTTCCCGGACCGGGGCACGAACCCGTGTCCCTTGCACTGGCAGGTGGATTCTCCACCACTGCGTCACCAGGGAAGCCCTCCCCCTTCACTTTCTCTTTCCCTCCATTCTCCTGGCTCCCCCATCTTCTCCCTAAATAACACACCACTGTCTGACCAAAGCAATCACTCTTGCTCAATATCCCCCTTGGGTGGCCTTTTTGGAGAACGTGGTAGGATCTTCCTGTCACTTTCTCATCTGCTGAATCCCAACAGAGATGAGCAGTGGTTCCTGTCAGCACAGCATTGAGAACCGTCTGCTTGGGACAGGCAGAGGAACAGAGAGTAGGCAAAGCAAACACAAGCACTGCTCTTCTGGTTCCCTCCCTGCTGGGGTGAGCTGAGCTCTGGAACCCACCCGTCTCCTGCCACATACATGCATATGTTCCAGAGAATTCCAGAACCAGCATTTGAGGCCTTATCCCCTGGAGTTGTCAGTGTTTCTACACACCTGTTTTAGTGCTGAGAGATGGAATCCTAAGGAGGATGTGATATTGGCAATAGAGACTGGGGCGGGACATAGGGTTGGAAACTCAGCTCTAGAGCATGGAGGTGAGAAAATGCGTGCTGGATCCAAAGTATTGGATGGAAGTGTTAAGGGAACTATGTTACTGAAGCATAAACACAGAAGGAAAAACTGGAAAGTTGGTTGGAGATGATCGTGAGCTTGCAGAACTGGCCAGGAGGTGGACATTTTATTCTGTGGGCAGTTGGGAATCTGGTTGCTGGTAGGTAGCCTAACATTCAGGTAGCAGCCAAGACTGTCTTGAACATCTTGTCTCCAGCCTGTCTGCCCCAACCCCATTCCAGGCTGTCATCATCCCATTCTTCTTGTTTCTTTTCTCTTCTACCCCGGCCATACTATACCTGGCTGCCATAGAGTCCTTCCCGAGCCCAGTTCCAAATGTGTCACTCATGCTCAGAATGTTTCACCAGCACCTGCCCCTGCCCCCGTGCTTATCAACAGATTCCTTATCATGACCTAGCTCAGCATTCCAGGCCCCTCATGCCTTAGTTTTTCTCTTTTGTTCTAGCCTTATTTCCACTTTATGCGAACTTGGATCCATCCAAATCAAGCCACCTACCTATTGGCTCGCCCTGTGTTCTGTTCAAAACCATGATGTCCAAATCATCCCCACCTTTCCAGGTCCAGTTCAGAGGACACTTCCAGTAGGAAGTTTCTCTGATTGCTTTCTCCTCTGTGCCCCTTCAGTCACTTTCTATCCTGACTTATTGTTATTTATGTGCATATCTTACCACCCCTACTCTATACCCACTGGGAGGAGGTCTGCATCTGGCTCCTCCCCTGGGTTGAGTTCAGAGCCTGGACAATCATTAAATATCATGGGATCTGTCCTGGCCAAAGTAACCCTTATGGTATAGGTTAGTGGACACCAGTGGTCACCCTTGCTTCTGTCCAAAAAAAAAAAAAACAAAGAAAAAGACAGACAGACATGAGAAGGAGGCTCTGAGAGACAGAAGAAAAAGGAGAGCTGGGTGTTTATTTTTGGCTTCCTGAGTTGTTTATTATCAGCTGCTCTCAGGTACAGCATACCCTTCACATCCTCACTGACAATTACTGAGGAAGTATTCAACTAATTTCTTCAACCCCAGCTGCCTTTAGTATGATCTAATTTTAACTTTACTCTCAGATATTTTTTGAAGATGCAAATACGCTGAAATGGCAGGAGCCTGTATGCCTGCCTATCTGCCTACCTGTCTGTGTGTCTGTCTTTCACAGTCTATCTGTCTTTCACTGGTGGGCCAGGAAATACATGGACTTTAGGGTCTTCCATGCTGCCTCTGCTCCCTAAAAGCTGGCCAGACAGAGAATAGGCCACTCCTTGGCTCAAACAGGGGAAGGGGTCCAAATAATGACTTTTATAAACTTCGAAAGCCATCAACCATTTGTAGATGTCTCCACAGAGAACCAAGAGCTCTGCTATCTGCCCTGCATTGAACATTAAATGGTTTAATTACCTTGATTGTTGGACAGCGAGTAAGTGTGATGTGGTAGAAGGTGGATGATGAAAGTGAGAAGCTGGGACCAAGGAAGTAGCTCCTGCCACTGGCAGCGGAAATAGTCAAACTTTCTTTGCGAGAAGCCTAAGGGTAAAAGGACCACTGAGGAGTCTTCTGGTTCATTCTCTGCACCCTGGCAGGACTCCTGGTCATTAGGGGAGAAAGCCAGCAGGCTTGTTTGTCACCTGCCCCAAGCTTTATAACATTCATGTCAAGAATTTTTTTTTTTTTTTTTTTGCTGTACCTCAATCATACTTGCTCTAGCTTCAGCCAAATTGTATTATTTTTCTGTTTGATTTGGGGTTGGAGGAGGACAAAAAACTGCTTTTTTTCTGCTCAATTTTACTTTCTATAAAAATAACACCGTTTAAACAGCTCTACATCGACATCTTCTACTAACGTTGAATAACATATATATTTTAAAAACAAAATATACACAATAAGACAGAACTTTCTGAACCAGATTATGTTATATATACTGTGCCTCCCAGCCGAAGTATTTCTTCCACCTACATTGTTTCATTTACTCTTCACCACAGTCCCATGATTCAGATGCCTTTGTAATCTCCTTTTTCTCTGTTGAAAGAAAAAAGTGAAGCAATTCCCCAGGGCTGCACAGCCGGCCTGGACCTAGATCTCGGGGTTCCAAAGCCAGCATTTCTACCACACTAGGCTGTCACTCATTAAATGCCTTCTCAAGGTTGTTTGGAAATTGGTAGCACCAGCCTCACACCACTAAGTGCCTCTCCCAATCTTGAGAACCATTCATTCATCCTTTGGACAAATATTGCTTGAGCACTACTGACTCTGTCCTAGGCACTAGATGGATGCTTAACATCACAGTTAATTAATTAATCAGTCAAGTGCAATTCTGATAAAAGCTGAAGAGACTCCCTCCCCCTCGTCACCCTCTGGTTTCTCGATGCTCTGTCTGCACAGTCAAACTCTACCTTTGTTCCTTGTCCTCCTCCAAACCCCAAATCAAAAATACAGCCAATGGTTCCTCAGAAACTGCATTAACCCACCAAAGCACCCTGGGGGGTTAATGACTGACAGCTGAGTGTCTTCGTTTTCCTGTAAAAATTTCTAGAGTTTTTTAAAAAAGAGTGTCAAGTCTCCTAACTAGGGTACATCTAGACGTGCATGAAGATATTTCAAAGGGATCCTGAGCATGGGTACACTAAAGGGAATCAATTTCCACCTCTGCATCACCCAACACACTCTTTCCTAAAACTGCTCTGCTGAAGAACAAGCCTCCTGTTGAGATGTCATGCTGTTTCTACCTTCCCACTTCCCCTTTCACAATCAGCTTTCTCCCATTTTACAAAAGAAAAGCAGCCTTCTTGTTTGTTCTAAATCTTACTCTAATGCATGATTTGTGCGAAGGTAAACTACCTCCAGAGCATCAAGAAAAGACCCACGCACATATGGTCACCTTATCTTTGATAAAGGAGGCAAGACTATACAGTGGAGAAAAGACAGCCTCTTCAATAAGTGGTGCTGGGAAAACTGGACAGGTACATGTAAAAGTATGAAATTAGAACTCTCCCTAACACCATACATAAAAATAAGCTCAAAATGGATTAAAGACCTAAATGTAAGGCCAGAAACTATCAAACTCTTAGAGGAAAACATAGGCAGAACACTCTATGACATGAATCACAGCAAGATCCTTTTTGACCCACCTCCTAGAGAAATGGAAATAAAAACAAAAATTAACAAATGGGACCTAATGAAACTTCAAAGCTTTTGCACAGCAAAGGAAACCATAAACAAGACCAAAAGACCACCCTCAGAATGGGAGAAAATATTTGCAAATGAAACAACTGACAAAGGATTAATCTCCAAAATTTACAAGCAGCTCATGCAGCTCAATATCAAAAAAACAAATAACCCAATCCAAACATGGGCAGAGGACCTAAATAGACATTTCTCCAAAGAAGATATACAGATTGCCAACAAACACGTGAAAGAATGTTCAACATCATTAATCATTAGAGAAATGCAAATAAAAACTACAATGAGATATCATCTCACACTGGTCAGAATGGCCATCATCAAAAAATCTAGAAACAATAAATGCTGGAGAGGGTGTGGAGAAAAGGGAACCCTCTTGCACTGTTGGTGGGAATGTAAATTGATACAGCCACTATGGAGAACAGTATGGAGGTTCCTTAAAAAACTAAAAATAGAACTACCATACGACCCAGCCATCCCACTACTGGGCATATACCCTGAGAAAACCATAATTCAAAAAGAGTCATGTACCAAAATGTTCATTGCAGTTCTATTTACAATAGCCAGGACATGGAAGAAACCTAAGTGTCCATCAACAGATGAATGGATAAAGAAGATGTGGCACATATAACAATGGAATATTACTCAGCCATAAAAAGAAACGAGGGGCTTCCCTGGTGGCGCAGTGGTTGAGAATCTGCCTGCCAATGCAGGGAACACGTGTTCGAGCCCTGGTCTGGGAACATCCCACATGCCGTGGAGCAACTGGGCCTGTGAGCCACAACTACTGAGCCTGAGTGTCTGGAGCCTGTGCTCCGCCACAAGAGAGGCCGCGATAGTGAGAGGCCCGGGTACCGCAATGAAGAGTGGCCCCCTCTCGCCGCAACTAGAGAAAAGCCTCGCACAGAAACGAAGGCCCAACACAGCCAAAAATAATTAATTAATTAATTAATAAGCAAGTAAAAAAAAAAGAAATGAAATTGAGTTATTTGCAGTGAGGTGGATGGACCTAGAATCTGTCATACAAAGTGAAGTAAGTCAGAAAGAGAAAAACAAATACCGTATGCTAAAACATATATATGGAATCTAAGAAAAAAAAATCATGAAGAATCTAGGGGCAAGACGGGAATAAAGACACAGACCTACTAGAGAATTAATGGACTTGAGGATATGGGGAGGGGGAAGGGTAAGCTGTGACAAAGTGAGAGAGTGGCGTCAACATATATACACTACCAAACGTAAAATAGATATCTAGTGGGAAGCAGCTGCATAGCACAGGGAGATCAGCTCAGTGGTTTGTGACCACCTAGAGGGATGGCATAGGGAGGGTGAGAGGGAGGGAGACACAAGAGGGAGGAGATATGGGAACATATGTATATGTATAACTGATTCACTTTGTTATAAAGCAGAAACTAACACACCATTGTAAAGCAATTATACTCCAATAAAGATGTAAAAAAAAAAAAAAAGAAAAGAGAAAATCCAAAATATCAATATACCAGTCAGGGATTAATGCAGAAAACTGAAACCTTTCTAAGCAAGAAGGAATTTAGAGCCAGGAGCTAGGTATTGATACTTACAAAATCACTAGGAAGGCTGCAAGTGCAGATTCTCGGCTGGGTCCCTTGGAATGATTTCTAGAAGAGTGGAGGACTAGTCTATAGAGATCTCCTCCGAGCCACCGCTGGCTCATTGCTCATCCGGGACAGGAGCCACCATCACTGCCTGAGCAGCCCTTGCACACCAGGAAACTGCACATAGGCCCCCAAAGCTGTGATCTGGGATTAGAGACTGAGGTCAAGAAGTTGCCAATGCCGTGACTGTTGCTTGACACACAGAAAGAAACAGAATAAACACTGGAACATGCCGAAGGCAAATTTCAACCTTCCTGACCAAGGGAGACCATCAGAGGCTTCAGGAAGGATGCCATCATCTCATTTCCACCTTCCAAGTGCCACACAAGCATATCAAATGGCAGAAATTAACTACCCCCTCAATCCTACATGCAAGAGAGCATCAGAAGTGCAGTTGCTAGCTTTCCACCCTCTCTCAATAAGAGTGTGGAATGGAGATTGAAAAGCTACTCCAGGTGTCTGCCCCAATTGGTGTCCATGAAACCTCCTTAAATTCAAGGCACCATAAACTTTCTGGGTGCTCCCATCCTTCCTTACCTTAGACATATTTCTGTTAGGGATAAGGTACGGCATGTTGGGAAGTTCTGAGTTCATGGGCTGATGGGAATGAGGAGTTTTAATTTAAAAACCTCACCTCTGGGCTTCCCTGGTGGCACAGTGGTTGAGAGTCCGCCTGCCGATGCAGGGGACACGGGTTCGTGCCCCGCTCCGGGAAGATCCCACATGCCGCGGAGCGGCTGGGCCCGTGAGCCATGGCCGCTGAGCCTGCGCGTCCGGAGCCTGTGCTCCACAACGGAAGAGGCCACAACAGTGAGAGGCCTGCTTACCGCTTAAAAAAAAAAAACAAAACCTCACCTCTTCCATCTCCAACTCACAAGAGAGAAGCTCACAAGCAAACAGCCGTGAGAGCATCAGTAGGAAGTATGAAGGCAGCTTTGTTTCATCCAGGTTAACAAATTCATAGCTTAGAACTAGAATGCTGAAGATTTATGAAAAGCTAGCTGGGAAGTTTCAGTCTTCTAAAGAGGCATCCAGTCTGCAAGTTCACCATTCTCAATCACAAGAAAGGACTTGGTGAGCTACACTTATTCACCCACAGCTCATTCACGTCTGTTACACATTTTGTATGGTTATAAGGAGAAGGTAAGAAGTCCCCATTCCCATCTTACTGCTCAATATTGCACTTTTAAGTCATAGGAGCCTTTATTAGAGGTGTAGCCATACTCATTCATCACTTGGGCGCCATCTCCTTCTCGTCATCATCCACTTCTCTGCTCAATTATTCATTCCTACCGTGAGCTTATGAGATGTAGATTAATTTAATGAAAATATATTGTGGATCCTATGGTAAAGAATGCTCTTAACAGCAATCATTAATAAATATGCTATGGTAAGCCCCATCTACTTGTCAGTGAACCCCTTCTCTGCTTCTGTTATTAATGTTGTAACAATAGTCAACATTCATCCATGGACACAAATTAATTGTACAAAGGAGACCCATGTCTCTCATTGAGAGATAATTTTCCAAAATATTTTGCTTTGTATATTTAATATTTTCACTAAAAATGTTCTATGTGTATGTTGTTTTAATTGATTATACAATACTAATTATTTTAATAATATTTTAAAGAGAAAAAAATACTTTACCATTTAGAGCCTTATGGTCACAGGAATTTTTAAAATTAATTTTAATGTATGTATGATAGGATGATCAGCTAGAGTTTTTACAGCCTAAGAACACATACTATTACAGTAAAATTCTGTGGGGAGGTAAAATGGAATTCGAGGAGAAAAAGGAATAAAGTAAAATTCCTGTCTGTTAACGAAGAGTTTTTTGTTGTTGCTGCTGCTGTGTTCTTTAAGAAGATGAGGGTTAAGTATCAACTTGCCGTGGTATTTAGTTCCCTTTTGACATGTTTGAAAGAGCTCTGTAGCGATTTCATTATAAAATGGCAATATTTATAATAACCTGAGAGTAACATCTTATGAAACTATTTAAACTTAGAATTTAAAAAGTATTAGATGTCAACTTGAAAATATGCAAGGCAGTGCTTGTTTTTCTCATTTCTTTTAGGGAGCCCATGAGTCAAATGGTCGAGGATCCTTATTCTGGAGCCAGCCATGGCCAAACCCGAGGGATGGACCTGCATGAGCAGTGTTGGAGGGCAGAGGGGAAGTACTTTTGACCAGAAGCAACGCAACGAGGTGACATTTGTCCACCAGGACCTTTACTTGCAATGTCTCATCTCAATTCCCAACCCCCCACTAAGGGAAGCATTCATATTGAGTGCAGCTCTGGAGCCGCACTGCCTGGATTCCAATCCTGGCTCTCCCGCCTGCTGACTGGGTGACCCTGGACACATGCCTTCAAGTCTGTGAAAGCTGGACCCTCATAGTGTATAGGGAGGACTGGACCCATCTCCCGGGGCTGCCGTGAGGACCCAGTGTGATGACTTAGGTAAAGTCCTGAAGTTCCAGCCCTGGAAATGACTCAGTGGACATTTGCTATTAGTATCCTCTCCCCTGTTTTCCAGGAAAGAAACAGAGGCCCAGAGGGGCTAACCACCTTGAGACTTGATCCAGCAATCGCCGCTGCACTGGGCCACCCTTCACAGAGCTGTGGGTGGTGGCCGAGGGGGTGGCCGCCAGCCGCTGCTCTTTCTTCTCACACCTTCCTGCCTCCCTGGGCTTCTCTCCTTCCCCATCTCCATGGAGGGAGGTGGCACAGAAGCCTCTGCAGGACAGGTGTCCGGGGGCGGGGGTGTCGGGGGAGCTGGTGTGACCAGGAAGGAGGGGACAGTGGCAGGTGCACGAAGCCCTTCAGTTTGCCCAGCCGCTATGCCTGTCCATCTGTCAGCTTGGATTTTTCTGTCAAAATTCACAAAATACCTGTCTCTGATTTGAAGAACTTTTTTGCCCTTATGGGCACCTGAATATATCAATTCTTAATATGTTACCAAAGGGGTGAAAAGCGAGGAAAGGGTGAAGAGATTGAGGTGTGGACCTGTCACCTTTTCTCACAATTTATCCCCGGCCCCAGCATCTTCTACCCCCGGACAAATCAGGGAAGGGAGAAGCCCGCAGACTCTGGAAACCACTGGCTGACGTCAGTGGCTGCTCCACTTCTGTCTACAATCTGCTCTGCAAACGGGGCTTGTCAGAGCCAGGCTGAGGGGCACCAAGAGCAGGAGAGAGACTCAGCTGCCCCCCCAAGTTATCTTCGACCCAGGCTCTCAGACACCTCAGTCAGCAAGGCTTCAACCCCCAACACTCCTGAACCAAAGTTCTTCGGCCCAGCATCCTGTTTCTTCTGTGTGTTAACCCAAGCCCTTAACAGTTTTGTTTGTCTGCTGGTTTATTATCAGTGTCCCTCCTCTAGACATTAGAATGTCAGCCTCAGAGGGTCAGGGAGCTTGTGTTTTTCATGCATGGTTGAGTCACCACTGCCCAGTGCAGCCTGTGGCATATAGCAGGCACTCCCTAAATGTTGAGGTGCACGAACAGACGACTGCCTACCTGAAAGGCCTCCACCTCTTTCATGGACCTGAGCTGGTAAGGCCTCTATTTCCCTAGCACAATACAGCTGACTTGGCCCCTAGCCCCCCTACACCCAAACTGACACATTCAGCATTCGTTCATCAAAGATTTGGTGAATGCTGGGTACGTGCCAGACACTGTAATAGGTGTCAGGTAGGCAAGGAGCTCACAGTGCAGGAGAGGGCCAGACATTGAACAAGTAAACCTATGCATTTCACCCCTCTGATGGCTCATGAAGGAAAAAACAGAGTACTAGGAGAGAGAAAAAAGGGGATGGTGTCTAATTTAGAATGTGGGATCAACAAAGACCCGAAAGAGGAACCTAGCAAAGGGAAAGGGAAGATGTTTTGCAGGCAGAGAGAACGGTGTGCAAATGCTCAGAGACAGAGGGATGCTCGAGTGGTGGATGCAGAGGGAGCGAGGGAGGGGCGGCACCGCCTAAGGTTGGAGGGGTGGCTGGGGGCCAGAGTGCACAGAACTGATGTGCTTTGTTCCGAACTTCTGTTTTTATCCTCGGGGCTGTGAAAAGCCTTGAAGATTGATGCGTAGGGGAGTCACATGATCCCACTTATCGTTTAAAAAAATCTCGTTCCTGAGTGGAAAACAGATTAAAGATGGGCAAGAGTGGAGATGCAGAGACTGGTTAGGGAGCTCTTGAAGAAGCGCAGGGGAGAGATAGGCCTCTGGTAGCTTCGACGTAATTTCTGCGGCTCTCGGATGTACACCCCATTGACAAGATCATTCATTCATTCACACATTCATTCATTCAGAAACTCATTCGTGAGAACTTTATATGACAGGTGCTGGTAAAGCAACCAACAAGACAGACAGGGTTCTCGCCTGCATGGAGCTTACAATCTAGAAGAGAAACAGACCATGAAACCCAAACTTCCAGCCTCCTAGCCACCTGAGAGGCAGCCTATGGCAGCAGAGGGAGGAAAGAATAGGGGCTCCAGGAGAGACCCCCAACCCCGACTTGGGATGTCAGGGTAGAGAGATCCTGACCAGGATTACAAATTCCCAGGTACACATGAACTGACTCGGTATTTGCCACTTGAAACAACCCAGAGGTCTCGGTTTTTAGTCATCTGATTGCCTGCTGACTAACTCCACCAAGCTGGCCACAGGCAGCTCAGTCTTAATGGGGCCTAAGCTGTCCCCATGCCCAAACCTGTGCCCACACTGTGATCCTTGACTCAAAGAACGACACTTCCCTCTACATGGTGGTCCAAGCCATAAATCCGGCATCCCTCTCTCACCCCTTACATCCCATCACTCCCCAAGCCCTATTAGTTCAACTTCCCAATGGCCTCATACCTTTCTCTCTTATCTTGATCCCATGGCCATTCACCTGCTCCAGGCCACCATCATCTGCCTAGTTGCTGTGACACCCACACCTGTTCACCCACCTCCAGTCGGCCAACCATCTTCCCTATATTTGGGGGGCTTCTCAAAGATACACTTCTGCCTGGCTGCCTTCTCCTGGCTTCATCTTCAAGCCTCAGCTCGATTGTCACTCCCTTTAGGGAAACACCTCTGACCCCTTCACTGGTTTAAGCCCATCAGCCCTTGATGCTCTGGCACCGGGCACTTCCCATTCACGGCCACGGTCACACGTTGCTTTTATGTGCTGCCTTCTCCATCAGACTCTACCCTCCACGATGGCAGGTGCTGTGGCTTTCTTGCCCACCTCTTTATATACAGCTCCATCCCTCTGAACAGAAATTTCTAGAAAGGGTCATTTGACAAGGGAGAGGTGATCCTTTAGCTGGAGAATCTGGAGGATTGCTCCAATCCTGTGCAGATGAGAAGTCCACAGCAGGGACCCCTCACCCAGCCTGGCTTCCCCCCTTCTGCCTTTCTTCTCCTTCTCCTTCCCTCCTCCCCGAGCTGGCTGCTGTGACCGCAGATGGTGAGAGGAAACACAATTTCTATTTCTTTATTTGGTTTGGAGAGTGCTGTGATAGACGGAAATCAATTCTCCCTCTCCTCACCCCACTCCCAAATTTCTTCTTCTTTGGTTTGTGAATCTTTGAAGACAACTGTCTGAAAAGGGCCGAGAGGCAGATGTTGGAGGGAGGGAGAGAGCCGAGGAGAGGCTGAGCTCTAATGCATCTGTGGCTGTACAAGCACCGTGACAATCACAGTCCTGGAGGCACTTTGACTGGGGAGGAAGAAGAGAGAAGAGAGGAGAGAAAGCATCTTCTTATCCGTCAGAGGCGAGAACAGGGTGTAAGGAGGCTGGAGACTCTCACTGCCTCTGAAGATCTTTACGGACAATAACGAAAAACTAAAATACCAAACGAGGTCTCTCTGTACCTGGGGAGCAGCAAACTGGCCTGACAGTGTGCGTTGAGGGGCGCCACATTCTTTGCGTTGCTCCCTCTGGAACTGATAACTGCAGACCCTTCAGGAGGAATTTCTAGTGACTCAGCACAGTGGCTGCGCTCTGTGCCCCCACCCCAGGGTTCCTATTTCTACCCTTAAAGCTCACGGAAGGCAAGGTGATCCCCGAACTCTGCCCCCTGTTTACCTGAGCCTTTCTCTTCTTCAGATCACGTGCAGTCTTGATTTTTTTGAAACTTTCATTTCAATGGAGAAAGGGAGAGATACGCTCGAACTGAGAAAGTGCTGGGAATTAAAAAGGTACTGCCAGACCCAGTGGCTCTGTGGAATTGCACATGCTTATCCTAGAAAACACAGAGGCAGCAAATGAGAGAGAGAAAGAGAGAGAGAGAGAGAGAGAGAGAGGGCAAAAATTTAGTAGAGTACTGAGTCTTATTGAAAATGAAATCTGAGCTGGAAAACACCAGCAGACTTCTGCTCTGTCTGCAGCAGAGGCAGACGTGAGGGGAGCAGGGTCTCAAGGTGAGTTGTGCACGCCCTTCCCCCCATCGGCCACCCATCTTTGGGAGAGTCAGGCTTTCCTGGGAGCCAGGCAGGCAGAGACAGTCTCTGCTGTCAGATTCTGGGCAAAGGCAGGCAACACTGTGCTCTGTGTCCCCTCCCTTCCTAAATGGCCGGGTTCTGCTACCCCTACACACCTACATCTGCTTGCACCTCAACACACACACACACACACACACACACACACACACACACACACACTCCCGCCCCCCAGCAGCTTTTGCTGGACAGCTGTATCAGGCAGCTTATATCATATTCAGTAACTAACCAAAGGGAAGAAGCTAAAATCCAGCCCCAGACCTGGTGATGTCTCAGCTCCATAAAGGTTTCCAATTTCACAGTCCTTGCCTACCCCAGAAAATAACAGCAACAGAGCAGTTTATATTTATTTGGTGCTAGCTAGGGGTAGGCACTGTGCTAAGTACTTTGAAGACTTATCTTACATAACCCTCACAACATCTCTCTATGATAATTTCAGTTATTAACTTCATTTTTTAGAAGAAGAGACTGAGGCTAGAAATTAAACAAACGAAACAAGCTAACCCAAAGTTATACGTAGCTACTAAGGGTCATGACTTCCAAGAAGGCTTCTTTGATTTCCCATAGCTGACTTAGATGCCCCTCCTTTGGGTTTCTAGTAGGATCATAGCACTTTTCACCCAGCGTTAAAATGAGGGGTTTATATGCTATAACCGAGCAGGACCCTGTGGAACCTTCCTGGGACAGACCCCACCATGTCCTCTCCCTGTCTCTTGACTGTAGAAAAATTTTAATCAAATAATAAATTTAATCAGAGAAATGAGAAAATTCAGAAAGATAGGAAAACAGTTAAAAAAGACAAAATAATAATAGTTTAGCCATTAAGTAAAGTCAAGGACCTTTAGTTCTTCCTCAAAAGCTATAGATAATATTCTGAGCCATATCCTTTGAGCCGTTTTGTAGATACTGAAACCCCCAACAGGTGGAAGAAGTTAATTACATGATGACCAGACTGTAGCCGTAACATAAGCTGCCACAATGCTGAGAACTAGACTCAAGGAAATGGGAACTGACCCTGGAACTGAAGATTAACTGTACTTAAAACAAGATGACGCTGATCAGACCACCACATGACCAATTTCAAGATGACTGTCAGAGCTGACTGTGCTGTTGCGCAAGTAGCCCCCTGCCTCCACTTATACACCCCCCCAATACTCCCCTTTAAAAGCTCTCGCCCCATGATCAGCAGTGGGGAATTGGCTTTTGGACATGAGTCTGCCTTCTCCCCAGGTTGTCAGCCTCCTGAATAAGCAAGCTTTCCTTTCCTACCAATACTTATTTCTCTAGTATTGGCTTTTGAGCAGCAAACAGCCGAACCTGAGTTCAGTAAAAATGCCATGACCAAATTTTCACTAATAGAATGTCAGTGGAAGCTACATGTCTAATTTTCAGGCCTTTGTATACCTGCAACTCAGCTTCAACCATGGGCACAACAGCAATGCCCTACGTCAGTGATTCTCAAACTTGAATGCCATTGGATTCAATATGTAGCTAAGTCCAGGAATCACTGCTTTAGAAGAGACTGGACAAAGAAGATGGAAGGAACCTGGGTCCCTGAATGACTATATGGAGCAGAACCTCTTGCCAACTAAGAATATTCACCTTGAACAGTTACATGGGAGAGACATCAACCTCTATCTTATTTACCTTCACAAATACCATGGAGGAGATGCTTAAGGAATTATAAGGAAAATCTGATAGCACTTGAATGCCTGGAATGTCAACTATTGCTCAGGAAATGCAAAGCCAGGCACCAGCAATCACTTGCTTGTAAACACACACACAATACATACACACACACACACACACACACACACACACTCCTCACATATTTTCCGCATGGCTCTCTCTTCCCAATCACTCTTAAGGCAGCAACCAGCTAGAACCACAGGTTTCCTGGCTTCCCACCAGATTCTGATTAATAGGGAACTAACTTCTCCACCCACCTCCCCCCACCCCAAGGCAGGCTGAACTCCAACTTCCTCCTTTATATTCTCTTCCTGATCCTATAAAGCAATTAAAGAAATATTTCCTATAGACTCTGCTTTTCCTATTTCTTCTCTTAGAACCTGGCTCAGATTCTGTTCAGTTCTTGATCCACAAGTTTTTCCTTTCAGTTCAGGAGGTGAGGAAATTCCATGATGCAACTGACTGCTGTGGGGTCTGGGGCTCCAGCCTCGATCCCTGGTGTAAAACTCAGGTAGAATCCTGCCCCACCTGCTGTTTGGAAGTGTCGGCCAGGCCAGCTCAGTAGCCTTGCAGTTTAGGAACTGGGCTCCTGGCAATCAGGGGCCTGAATGTGAGGATTGCCTTCTGATTAGAGGAATGTTGGCAATTCCTCGGGGACTCAAAGTGGTAGAGCCTGAGTCCAGGGCAATGGACAGGGGAGAGCTGGGCTGGGGAGCACATGAACAAGAAGTAAGGTCATTTCCTGGGTACTGGGAGGAAGTTGTGGCCCCCCTGGGATATCAACACCAGGAAAAGACACCTCAGGCATCATATCCTCTGTCAAGAAGAGATGAGACCCCTTGGAGATTTGGGGTCCAAAACAGAAATGTCAGTGAAAACCATGTGCAATTGTAAAAGCAACACTGGAAAAGGTCCCAGCCATGAAGTGACTTCAATCCCCTAGGACAAAGGATGCTATAGGGCTCCATGAGGGAGGAGCTGCAACCCAAGCTCTAGTCCCCTCCTGTTCCCTATGGGGCCTTGGGCAGGCTGCTGGGCCTCTCTGAACTTCAGTTTCTTCATCCACAAAATGAGTATTATGGTGATATCTTCCCTACTGACTCTACTATAGTGTTAATAAGATAAATTAGTTGATGTATGTGAAAGTAAAGGGCAAAACGTAATTGTGATAAATATTCACATACTCTGATTCTCTCCTGGCTTCAGATGGAATTCAAGTGCTGAGTAGACAGACTTTACTCTAGAAGCTGCTCATTAAATATTTACTAGAGCATTGTTGATTTTGTTCTTTAAAAAAGAAGTTAAGTGAACTCAGTGGCTTATATTCAGAGGAGAAGGAATATCCTCCTAGTCTTAGGAGGAGACGGGAGACAGGCTCAGAGATTCAGACCTGGTGTGGCTCACCAGTGCTGCTCAGATGGCTTCCAATCATTGTCCCTGCTTCTGTGCAGATGCCTCGGAGACTCCACAGATAGACCAGGGGACTGCGCAGGGGAGAGAAAAACAGGGAAGCAAGCGGGTGAGCCCTGGGAAGCATCCTTGGCCCCCAGACTCTCTTCCTTGTTGTTCTAGATGGATCTGCTATATCTGTTGTCCTTGTCTCAGGACCTGTCCTCCCCACAACTCCTGCATCTGCTCCCCACAGCCCCAAAGGAGGCATGTTCTGCGCTGTGGAACATCCCCTCAACTGGCTATAGTTGAGGGATAGGCATCCAACCCAGTGGTCAGTCTACAGACTGGTCAGTGGCTCATGATAATTTCCCCCCAAAGATGAATGTCTTGGAGCCATATGGAAAGAATGGGCAATGAGCAGTGAACACAGAAGCTGAAGGGTCATGAGGTGGAGAGGCTGGGCTAGGGAGCACAGTGAGCTGTGGGTGGGCTGAACTTCTGAGCAAGCAGAAGCCCTGAGCTAGACCACTGAACAGAGTGCAGAGCAGGAGAGCCAGGTGGCAGCGGGAAGAGATGTGAACAGACCTGCAAGGCTACAAACGCAGAGACATTGATGACTCTGCCCTGATGCTACTGCTGGAGTCTTGAAAGCCGGGGGGCTGGAGGGCCTTCTAGCCTCAGCCTCCCCCAGGCCTGGCTCCCCCAGGGCCTGCTCCATCCAGAGCCTGTTTGTTTAGCTTCTCCAGAGCAGCTGGGAGGCCGGGCTTCGTGGCTGGGGTTCTCAGTTTCTTATCCCCGTGTGATCCTTACCGCAAACCCTCCATTATTTGAGGAACCCTGGCCGAGGCTCTGCTTCTTGCAATTCCAAAAGCCAAAGTAACAGGCTGTCTTTGGAGATCTGGAAATTTGAGTTTCAGAGCCCAGGGTCACCGGCAGGTCCCTATGGTACCTGTCTAGCAAAGTTGGGAGGATGAGCCGAGCCTTGCAGTCTGGAAGAGTCAGCCTTGAATGCCTGGAGCCCGGTTTGGAGTCCTCACCAGCCAGAATTGCCAATGAATGAGTGCAAGGTGGCTGGCGTGCAGGCCTGGTCCTCATCCGTCCATACTAGTTAACCAGGAAGGATCTTATCAGCGCCTTTGCCTTGCATTGGCATCAGGACTGTAAACAGGCAAGAATGTTGGTGGAGGGTGGGTAGCATAGAGATGGATGCCCAGCTGGTATCTTTATGTGCTCCCTCCCCTAAAATTTGCAAAACCTGAAGCAAAGGTACAGAGACCCCCTGCCCAGTCCCTTTCTCTTTACACCCATGGCTCCATCCCACACTACCAGGCATCTCCTGTACTTAGGCATGGATTCCCTAGCCCACAGGTTCAAGCTCCATCTATGCTCACCTACACCTTCCTCAACAGCCATTCTCTGACCAACCCTTAAGCCTAGGGGTGTGCACGCCAGTGGTGAAGTCCACCCTTGGGAGGATGGACCCCGGGAAGAGGCCATTATAGATCTTAAAAGGTAGTTCAGGTCTGTTTGATCTGGGGTCCCAAATACCTGGAATGTTGTCCAGAAGGGGATGTGGGTCTAGAGTAAGCCCTGTCTTTATTCTCTCTCTACAGCACCTATCAGCGAGCTGCTTTTCTTCTGGCTTCTTCCTAGGCTATGGGTAAGAACAGCTATCATTTACAGAGAACTTGCTATGTGCCAGGCACAATTCTAATGATGTGTCATATTAATTTACTTGATGGTCAAACAACCCTGACTTATCATTATTCCTATTCTACAGAAGAGGAAATGGGAACAGAGAGGTTAAGTAACTTGCCCAGGAGCACACAGCAAGTAACTGGCAGCAGCAAGTTTCGAACCCGGACAGTATAGCCCCAGGGCCGTGCTCTAATCACCCCGCAACTGTCTCAGCAGCTGAAGTAGCAGCAGGTCTCCCCGCCCACATCACCACCAGGTTGGGCCCAGTGGAGGCCCAGAAACCATGCTCCTCACATCTCCCTTTCTGTCCACAGCTCTGAACACAACACCCCACTCTCAGGGTCATCTGCCTGGGAACCTCTGCAGGTAGCCCATAGACATGTGGAAGAGAGGCAGCCTGGGGAGGGGGTGTCGGGAGGCCTCCCCCATCTCAGATGGAGTAGGGACAAGAGCAAAGCTAATACCCACCCCTCTGTGAGCATCTGCTATGTGCCAGGTATGGGCTTTACCTACATTATCTCATTTAATCCTCACATGACTGAGAGGTAGCTATTATCCCCACTTTAAGATGCGTAACTAAAGCTTTAAAAGGTTGAGCAATCTTCTGAATCACTCAGTAGGTGGCTTAAGTAGGATTTGAACCCAGTTCCATGTGGCTTTAAGCGAATGAGAGCTGGCAAGTCACAAGGCCTTCCCTTCCCTCCATTCTTCTTGCCTCCTGCCCTTCCTCCCTTTTCCTCTTCTCTACTCCCCTTCCCCACCTCGCTTCCTCCTCTCTTCCCTTCTTTTCTACACTTAGGGGGACACCATCACCTGGGTGGGTCCCTTGCATCTCTGACAGTGTCTGATGGGTGTCCCTGAGTCAGCACTTGTGAAGATGCCCCAGGAGCCTGTGGACCCAGGGGAGGGGGCGGTGAGAGAGAGGGGACGGGAACTCTGCCATTGCTGCAGGGACTTCAGATGGTCACACAGGCTGCTGACCCCCAGAAAGATGGAGGTTGGTTGTGGCTCTCCCTGACTCTTCCCCCTCCAACAGCTGAATAAGATAAAACATCTACAGATAAATATTACACTCATGTGATTTGGAGCCTCAGCAACACTCTCTCCCCAAAATGCTGACCCAGTGGGAAGGAGACTAGAGAGGGCAGGCTGGCCTGGGGCTTGAGGCCCAAGGTACCGAGAGAGACTGAGCAGTGTTCTCCGCCCCTCTGAGAGCTTTTATAGGACTGCTGGCTTGTAGGTCCCTAGGAGGGTGGGGGCATTTTCTTACCCACATATTAGGGAGCAGTGAGCCACCTTTGAATGTCTGAGTGGAAGGCTTTAGGTGCTTCCTCTCACCCCTTATCTCACAAAACTTCCACTTAGTTTAAAGCCACCGACTGTTCTAAAGTCATGGTGGTTTGGCTGAGTGTAAAAGACAGGATGGGCTCGCTGCTATGACAAAAAACCTCCCATACTCACTGGCTGAACACAATAAGGCTGTTTCTTCCTCAGCTAACAGTTCACAGGGGCTCAGCAGAGGCAGCCAGAGGGTTCTGCTCCAGACACTCATGCAGGGACCCAGGATCTTCCCATTTCCAGAAAGTCAGCACAAGATGAGAAGAGGAGGTGGGGGGTCACACATGGGAGGTTTGGATGGGCCAGGCCTGGAAGTGGTGTGCCTCACTCCTGCCCACATTCCGTTGACCTGAACTCATCATATAGCTACCCTGAATGGCAAGGGAGGCCAAGAGGAAGAGGAGAACTCAATGTGGGGAGCACAGCCATCCTGGCGCTCTCTGGAAAGAGACCTGGGCTTCTTTCCTTTCAATTGATGCCCCTCTGTGACCCTCTCAGGAAGGATAATAATGAAAACAACAATAAATAATTTAAAAACTATCATATTTGAGTGCTATGTGCCAGACCCTGCACGGAGATTACTGTATTTATTCCTCACAACCACCTAACGCCAAGGTACTGGCATTATTTCTATGTGAGAGGGAAGGACTGAGGTTAAGAGAGGTTTAATGGCTCCTCTTGGGTCACACAGTGTGTGGGTGGTCCTGCTGGGATTTGAGCCCAGCTCCATCTGGCTCCAGGAGGTGCTCCAGTCTCTTGCAGCTGCTGAGCACACCCAGGCCGAGGAGCCAAAGACAGCCAGGCTGTGATCCAGCCATGGCTGGGCCAATTCACCCTCTCACAGACAACAGAGAGGCCAGGCCATTGTCCTCCACAGCAATCTCCTCATCCCACCTCCCAAGCAGTGGTTGTGAGGCAGAGAGTGTCCAAATCACCAGACAACCTGATAGCACATGCTCTGCTGAGCACAACTGCTTTTAAAAAGGCACAAAAGAATCTAAATCAGAGTGGATATATGTATATGTATAACTTCTTTACTTTACTGTACACCTGAAACTAACACAACATTGTAAATCAATTATACTCCAATAAAAATTAAAAAAAAGAAAGCACTTGCTTTTTATGCTCTAATTCAGGATGACATTGGATGTTCTCCAGCAGATCCTTCCATCCCTTCCCCATCAGCTTCCCCCTTCTTTATACCCCCTTCTCTCAAGCTGTCACTGTGGGCACCAAGACCCTTGCCCCGAGCCCAGGTCCTTCCCCATCATTGGGAGGAAACTGACTCCACAAGGGGGTAGGCTTCCCCCAGCTATGGTCTGGCTGCCTTCCTTCCATGTTCCTCTTTGTCCCATAGCCCCAGAGCCTGCCACTGCGTCTGCTCCAGGTCAAAGCACACTCACCAAGATCACAGACACTGGGATCAGACAGGCTGGGTTCAAACCTGGCCCCTCCACTTATACGTTAGTTATGGCACCTTGGTCAATAAGTAATCTCCCTTTCTTTCTTCATCTGATAACTGTGGGTAATAATATCTGCCCCACAGAACTGCAGCAAGGATTAAGTGAAATAATGCAAGTAAAGTTCTTGGTCCAGTACTAGGCATACAGGAAGAATAAAGTGCTCATAGTTCTGGGATAAACACATGGCAGTGAGTAGCTATTCCCAGTAAACTCTTCCCTCATTACTGAGTAAGATGGGGCCACCTTAGCTCAGCTTCTTACCCTTTCTAAATCTCTGAGGCAGTCTCTGCCCCAGCCTAGCTCCTGTACCTGAGTGATGCTAAGTCACCGTGAGGGAGCCCAGGGAAGAACTTAGCTACAGAGGCTGAGTGATCTCTATGATAAATTAAGAGGTGGAGAGGCGGTTAATCCAAGTCCTCTGAGAAGATGCCAAGATGGGATTAAATGTGTGGATTTCATTAAGGAAATGCCCATGGACAAGAAAATAGGGAGGGAACTGGACAAGCCAGGGAGAGCTGTCAGTCTCAGTGAAGGTCTAGCCCCAAAGAAGGGGAAAGAAAGAAAATGGGTGGAAGCACTCTAGTCTGGCCTGCCTTGCAGCCTAAGGAAAGTTCAGCCAAGCCACTGAGAGTCCTTGAGCCAAAGTGGGCTAACAAAGGGTCCCCTGTGTTCCAGGAATGGATCTGCCTTAGTGTCCTAGCCACACGCGGTCAGTGGTGGAACAGCCCAGGAAAGCATGGCCTTGGTGCAAAGCTGACCATGGATTTCCATGCACAGCAACCAGGGACCTCGGTCGGTGACTGGGGCACAATTAGTAACAGGAGGTCATTCTCTTGGCCACCACAGAAGGAGACAGAGAGAAGGGCAGATCGGGGGGCAGAAGCTGAGGTGTGAATGGTGGAGGGAGCCATGGAATGAAAGAATGTAGAGCAGTATGGGGATAAGAGGAATGAGGATATAAAGATTGTTGGAAATTACAAATTATAATCTCTTTAATATTTCTTTAAAGATATAAGTTATAGATTGGGAATTCTTTTTATTATTTTTGACCACCTGGGTTATGCTCCTCCCAATGTGATTGATTCTGAGACTAGCTTCAGTACTCACCAAATCATTCTATAAAATACGGTGCCTACGATGTCACAGATGTGGTTCTAGTGCCTTATAACTATTGAGTCATTTAATCCTCACAACAAACCTTTGATGTGGGTGTGATTGTCATGGTCATTTTACAGATGGGGAACTAGAGGCACAGAGAGGTTGAGTAACTTGCCTGAAGTCACAGCTGGGAAGCGGTGGAGCTGGGATTTGAACCCCAGAGTCTGTGCTCTTACTTGATACACTAGGCTACCACCCACCCCTGGCCACCACCGTGTCTCCTATTCTCTCTTTCCACTGCTCTCCTCTGCATTACAGCCTCACCTCTGCACACCAGTCCTGCAGCCACTCCCCTGTCTGATCCCCAACACTTCTGCACGCTCCTTGAGCACTTAGCACAGGCCAGCCCTGGTGGTCACTACATATCTGCCGAATCTGTGTTGGGATGATCTTCTGAAGTATTTGTACCCTATAATCCCAAACTCTGCTTGGTTATTTGGGGCTTGCCTCACTCAACGTCAGCTCTTAAGTAGGGCTGAGGGCTGAGTTTCATTCTGGATGAGGAGGAGGATCATCTCCATAGGACATGACACAACCTTCAGTGTCACCTATACCAGCATCCCACAGCCTTCCGAAGGTCTAACCACTTTTTCTGTTATCCCCTGATCATTCCTTTCTCCAGCTTCTTAGTAAAGTCTTCAGCCTTCTGCTTAAATATAGGATTAAATGCCACACGTGTGCCTGCATGCCTGGTTCCTGCCAGGTGGGGCCCCACGTGGATGTGAGGGTCTGCACTTGCCAGGAGTATCCCTGTGCCTGAGACAGTGCAACATGAAAGAGCAGATACAAAAACACCATGCCAGATTGAGAGACAAGTTTTATATTTCAAAATTTTAATAGGGAAAAATTTTATATTTTAGAATCTTTAATAGTACTTGTTTCCTGGTTTTTAACAAGGAATTCCACACTTTTATTTTGCAATGGGCTGCACAAATGATGCAGCCAGCCCTGTGTTCACTGCCCAGACAGTACTGGGATTTCTCACCGAAACTCATCTCGCGAGCTTTGAGCTGAGAAGAAGGGTCAGGTCCCACGAGGACAGGGACCTCCAGGACTGCAGTGAAGGGAGAGCATCAGTGTTCCATCCTCAGTCTTCAAGTCCCCGCCTCTCTCTGCCTATCTTCGTGGGCTCCGACAGCATCTGGTTTCCTTCCATATTCCCCCAGCCCTTCCTGATTTCCTGCTTCTGCTTCCCTCTCTGCTTGCCCTCCCCCCCAATGGGAGTGGCCCTCATGCTCTGTGCCTCAGTCTCCCTTTTCTCTCTTTCCCTAACTGACCATGTCCCCTCTTTGGCTCTCACCTACTCCCAAAGGCCATATCCCAGCCACCCTCTTTCAGTGGCTCCTGTTCCCCACTTACGAAGCTAGTTGATTGAGCACATCTTCCTAGGATGCACGCACAAGGCATTCCCAGGACAGACTGTTATCCCAGAATCCACGTATTAAAAATGGAAGCTACTCATCTTCCTCCTCAAGTCACTCTTCTTTCTGACTTTTCTATTTCCAGCCATGACATTCTCATTCTTATGATCATCCAGGACGGAAACTCCCTAGTAGTCTTTTACTCTCCTCTTTCCTTCACCTCCAACCTCCAAAAGAGCACAAATCTTGTCATTCCTTCTTAAAAATGTGTCTTGCATGTGTTTCCTCCTGTCAGTTCCTATTTCCGGCAGCATAAGTCACACCTTTATCAACTCCCTTTTCTACAAGGGCTTCCAGCTGAGCTCTCAGCCTTGAGGCTCTTTCCCTGCCAATTATTCGTCTACATGGCTCTAGGAATAAGTTTATTAAAATTTGCTCTGCTGATGGTGTCGTTCTGTTACTCAAAATTTTTCAGTAGTTCCCTATCATGAGCCTAGTAGTCTTCTCTTATTTACTAGTCATAGGAACTGGTCATGTCAGATACGATCATGTCACTCCCCTACTAAAACCTTCGCTGCTTTCCACTGCTCAGAATAACCTTTAATGTGACCTGGATGCACACAGACTAACATGCACGTACTCACTTTGCCTAGGTAATTCCTAATCATTCTGAGCTCAACTTGCTTGCCATAAATGGTTATAGTACTGTACTTCATATTTTCCTTATGAAACCCTTACCACTATTGTAATTTCACTGTGTAATCAAAGATTTAATGTTACCCTTTCCTACTAGAATATAATCCTCCTAAATGTAAAGACTGGGTTGGTCTTGTTCAGACAGACCTCTCTCCTTGCCTGATGTGTAACAGACATTTAGTAAATATTTGTTGGCTAGATGAATGAACTACCATTTATTAAGCATCAGGGTGGGTCTCTGTCAGGTGCTTCATCTCATTTCATCCTCACAATACATGTTTGATATTATTTCCACACGGCAGAAACCTAAAATGCCAAAGGTCATAAGCATTACAGACCAGAAGCCATTCTACATCCTGGCTAAAGAGGTCTCCACCACTCGCCAAACACACCCTGTACTTTCTCACCTCGCTGCCTTTCTGGCTTTGCCTCCACCTGAAATATCCCTCCTCCCTTCACCTGCTGTAATCCTAGCCACTTTTTAAGCCCCTGCCTTAAAAGAGCCTCCTGTTATCTTCTCATCTGGCCTTGAACATGTATAATGGATTGGAACATAGGCTCTAGAATCAGACAGACTTGGATTTGAATTCTAGCTACTCTGCAACTGTACAAGCTGGTGACTTTGAGCAGGTTACTTGAGCTCATTTCTCTTGTCTACAATGCAGCAGTATTACTTACCTACCTCAGGAGGTTTAAATGAGATCACGTGTCTGGAGGGTTTCACCCAGAGTCTGGTTTATAGAATGGGCTATAGCAACATTAGCTCTTCTCTTCATCCTCCTCTTGTTTCTCCTTCTCCTTCTTGTCCTCTCCTCTTCCTTCTTCTCCAAAATCTGCTCTTATTCTTATTCCAATTCCATGAACTCATACCTACCTACCAGACCTGCCCACATCATTGATATCAATGATACATTTCCTTGCACCATTGATATCAGTGACCAGTGGCAACATGTGCCATCAGTCATGGTAGAACACTCCATGGGGCCCATCTACATGTTTACCCCTTAACATTTGCTGGGTGACAGCAGAGAGAATACACATTTTTCAACCACTTCTGCACCTGAAATCTGTGAGTTCTTTTACACTGTAACCTGGTAAAAGGTCCTCGGGGACTCAGCTCCTCAGGTCCCAGATTCCCTGGTAGGAGAATATCTGGTGAAAGTTGAGTATGAAAGGATTTGGAGCTTGGTTTTCAAGGGCAGTAGAGGCCCAGTGCTGTTTCATTATCATTCAACTTGACAGGGATTCTCATAAGGGAAGGTAATGGGAAAGGCAAAATAACACTTTTGAGTACCTACTCTGTGCCAGGTTCTGTGTTTGACAATTTACATAGATCACCATCCTTACCAGCCTGCTTTATGAGGGAGATCTCATCATCCTTATTTTAGCTCCATCGGGTGGGTAAGAAATGCTTTCTAGAGGTAGCCAATTCCTTCTTAGCTTCTTATACATAAGAAAAGTTTTAAAAATTATCACTGCTGGACACCCTCCAAGAGAATGATGAAGGGTACATACTCCAATCACCGAAGGCAGAGCCCAGAGGAAGATCCCTGGAGGAAAAAGAGGCTATTTCTTCTACATGGGCAAAAGCATCACTGCCATTACGAGGTGAATTTAACATTCATTGTTCCTCAAACCCCTAAGGTCTGCTCAACTTTTTAGTCAACCCTACAAACTCAGGCAGGCCCAGCACTGAACACAGCAGTCCACAAGGAGCAACAGGTGATTCAGCTAATTCAGCAAGGAAGCTGAGTGCATATTTTTTGCTGTTCAAGGGATTATTATAAGCAGCCAACAGGAAAAAAATTAATGATAAAGAATTACTCCAGCCCCCAGAATCTGCTGTGTTGTTTCTGTATATTTCCAAAGCACTTAGGATGTATGAGAAGTGTTATTGAAGGGAATAAATAACAACATTTATAGGCTGTTCCTGCAGCATGTGATCAACTTTGTATAATCCCCTGAAACTGTTCTCAGCATGGATGCCACACCGGGGAGCAGCCTCTTGGAGAGCCCGAGGGTAGGTCCTGCTGGAGCTTGGGGCCCATGGTAGGCAGATCTGAGTCCTCAGACAACTGCTCAGGAGCACTTCTAGAAGCACCACTGGCCCAAAATGAATCCCTTGGGGCCTGCTGCTGGACCCAAATCCACTCCCCCACAGAGGAGAATTATTTTAGGACTTCTCTAGTCATTAACTACAGAGAGAATTAGTCAACTAATTTTGTTCCATGAAGGCAAGCTCCTGGGAGGCCCAGAAGCAATAGGAGTTTGGATTGAAAGAAGGAATCTGAAGGAGAACATGGCAGTAAGAGGCAGAGGGTCTGACTTGATGGGTCTAGTGGGGAAGTGCATTGGTAGATGGAGAAAAAGGAAGAGGGTGGAGGGAGACGGAGGTATAAGTCTGCTGAAATCTTATTTTCCAGACCCTATGACTTGCGCTCTGGAATCAGCTTCTTCACCCACGGTTCTCTTCTTTTCCAGCACAGCCCAGCCCTGTCCTCCACCTTCAATGATTTCCTGCTAAGTCTAACCATCATTCTTCCCCCCAGTCTCAAAATCCACTCCTTCCCCCTCCCCAGGGAGTATCCTTTCTTATTAAAATATTTGAGCAATTGAACAATTAAGCATAATGTTAATTATGTTCTGCTCAGGATGGGGGCATATACAGGCACCTTACAGGATCCTCAGGACCACCAGGGGTCTGCTTATAAGGAACAAAAAGGTTCCTCTCCAGGAAGACTTCACTCTAAAGTGAAGTCATTAGAGGTCAAGGGGAGATGATTTTGGAATCAGAAGAGCAGAATGATTCTGAGTTCAGGCCTCCATCTGTCCTTGGAATCCATGCCCGAGCTCTGGGGTGTGGCGCCAGTTGTAAAAGAAGTCAGAATGATGGTGATGATCATGATCATGAACCACAGCTTCACTAATATCTGCACTGGGCGTATAGAAGTTTAGGCATCTGGTAGCAAGTTTCACATGGGATAGGGGGCTGCTGCAACCTTGGGCCAGTGGCAGCTGCAGGAATGGCCTTCAGCCTGAGCAGACAGAAGTCAACTCCCAGAGCAGCTCTATGAGGAAAATACCTGACCCACCACAGGGGGATCAAGAAGTCCAGCCTATAGAAACCTTGTTAGACTTCCAAGACATCCTCTGTGGACTCCCAGCGCCATTTAAGAGGTTTGAGAATGGGGTTGGAATTCCCAAGGAATGAGAGGATGCAGAAGCAGAGTAGTCCTGGTGGGTGACAGAAATCCTGATGGTCCACACTGGTGTGACTTGACAGGTTAGGTATCTGACTTCAGAAGGAGAGTGGGCCTTATAGAATCTTGTACCTTCCTCTACTCAAAACTCTATCTTGACAAAAAGGTAATTTTTCTAAGAGAGCCGTTGGAAACTCTAGGCAAAGGATTTAAAGGAAAAACAGCGTATGTTTTCCCTTCACCCTAACACTTTGCCCAACATCCATTGTGACACCTTCTTGGCAAAACATTGAGAAGAGTTTGCTCATGGTACATATTTCACCAAATACTCAAACATTTTGTTTACCATAAACTTATAATGTTTCCCAGACAAGGAGTGGGGAGGGGGGGTAGGTACTCAATCAAAAAAGATGAAATTTGCTAATTCATTGCAGTTTCGATGATCTCAGTTCCTAAAATTATGGGGTAGCTTTAAAAATAAAACTCTCCACTAGCTGGTGGTTTCTACATATTACGAAGATGATGCTAGTCGTTAGAGATCGATTTTAAGTTTAGCCTCTGGATCACATTGTCTAATTAGACACCATTAACCTCAGCATAAAATTTTGCACTGTGGCTAGGAAACAAGGAACAAAAACAAAAATATTTAGCTTCAGTAGAGAGGCCTTCCCTCCTCCTATCTTTTGGGATTCCCACAACTCAAATTATCTGTGATGGGGTCAACATAGCCTTGTTTCCTCTGGGTTCCTTCCCCACTTTGGTCGGGGGAGCATGTCTTGCCTGCTATGTGTTGAGTGTGTTACCTCAAGTCTGTCTCCCTATAAGCTGAAGGGAAGGGAGCCAGCCACTGAAAGAATGAATTACTCTGCCATTGCCACCTGTTAATCCTCAACTAGCTCTTAATCCTCCTGCCTTTCCATTTCCTATTGAAACCTCATAGTCATATATGACTCTGGTGCCTGTGTCTTCTGTCTTCTGTGCTCCCCAAATGCTTGATTCACCTGCTGTCAGTGATGATGACAAAGGACAGCTTGAGGGTCCTTCAGCCTCATCTCCATCAGTCTCTCCAAACCCACTTCAAATTTGGAAAAGGCACTATTATTAGACAAAGACAGTGGATATTTTATCACTGAGATATAAACAGCATCTTTATTAAATATTACTCTTCTTATTGATCTGCTACATACACTGTAAAAGAAAACAAAATGGGTTTCATGTAAATGAACCTTCAAAACAAGACCCTTGACCCATTTCTAACCAGATTCCCAACTTTGGGGCAAATCATCATTTTTGCCCAGTAAATGAACTTCTCCTCTGGTGTAACACTTTACTTATCTATGTGGATGGACTCTTGGGTCTACATAGTGAACTTCCCAAGAGAGGGAGGAATATTATGTCATATATTCTTGAAGTACTTTCACTGTGGCTCTTGTTGTAATTGTTGAAGAAAAGAAAATATCACCTTTGTTGATCATTCCACTTGCATCCCTCTAGACAACCATCACAATTCATTTGATATATGTCCTTTCAGTTCACTTGTCATTTGGCCAAACATAATAATAAATAATATTGTTGTATGTAGTTTTAAATTTTACCTATATGAGATCATAATGTAAATATCATACCACTGCTTGATTTTTTCTCTCATTTTTTTAAAAATACAGAACTTAAAAAAATTTTTTTCTTTTTTTTTGGCTGCATTGGGTCTTTGTTGCTGCACGTGGGCTTTCTCTAGTTGGGGCGAGCGAGTGGGGCCTACTCTTCATTGCAGTGCACGGGCTTCTCATTGTGTTGGCTTCTCTTGTTGTGGAGCATGGGCTCTAGGTGTGCGAGCTTCAGTAGTTGTACCATGCGGGCTCAGTAGTTATGGCTCATGGGCTCTAGAGCATAGGCTCAGTAGTTGTGGTGTATGGGCTTAGTTGCTCCGTGGCATGTGGAATCTGCCAGACCAGGGATCGAACCCACATCCCTGCATTGGCAGGCGGATTCTTAACAACTGTGCCACCAGGGAAGTCCTTCTCTCATTATTATAGTTGGAGGTTCATACAAATAGATGATGCCTTCCATTCCATTTAACTGATGTAGTAAAATCCCAACTTGATACATTTCATCTATCCAATTGCATATTGTTGGTCCATTTAAATTGACTACAACTTTCTCCTACTAAAAGTGAAACAGAGAGACTTGTGCTTCCAGCAAAGATAAAGTGCCTTGAACTGGATTTACCTTCCTGCCCAAAGCAACTAAAAATACTAGAAAAATTATATGAAACAATAATTTGTAAGACAGTAAAGATCAGGCAGTAAGAGGAATCATACCTGAGAGACAGGAAACAAAGGAGTTGAGCCCAAAGTTTGCCCCAGTTTACTGCCTTAAGAGCATTTTCAAGCCACAGCATGGCAACTCAGACAGAGACCTCTTTGATTTGGGGAGATGAAGCTGAGAGTCTGGGGAGACAAAGATGGCTAGAGTCCATAAGGCAAAGTACAGGAACAAGCTGCACAGAAACAGAACTCTGGAAAGCTAGAGGGTCCCACTTGAGTCTTTAGCAGAGAGGTGATCAGTACTTGCATGTGAAGAAACTATCAAAGACAATGGAAAGAACCACCCAAAAGGAATAGGAGGAATGCTCCTATGCACCAATGCTCCAGTGCTCATATAGAGCTTGGAATAGTACCTGTTCCCCAAGCCACACTGGAAAATCTCATAATTCATAGAGCACTGGGTTGAGTATTTAGAATAGTCTTGCTTTAGCAGTGGGGAATAATTATCTTTAAATTAAATTCTGCTCCAGTCTCTAACAAATCTTAAAACAAGACCAGAAAGCATTAATCTGTGTTCAAGTAGCTTGACTTATCCCAGATAAAGACATCAAAAATATTTACAGGGATACAAAGATATCTAGCACCCAACAAAGTAGAATTCATAATGCCTGGCTTTCAATAAAAACTTATCAGGCATCTATATTATGTGTCATCTGGAAAGTACAAATGAAAACAATAATGAGATACTACTATACATCTATTGGAATGGCCAAAATCCAGAACACTGACAGCACCAAATGCTGGTGAGGATGTGGAGGAACAGGAACTCTTATTCATTTCTGGTGGGAATGCAAAATGGTACAGCCACTTTGGAAGACAGTTTGGCAGTATCTTACAAAACTAAAGATACTCTTACCATATGATCCAGCAATTGTGCTTCTTGATATTTACCCAAAGAAGTTGAAAACTTATGTCCACACAAAAACCTGCACATGGATGTTTATAGCAGCGTTATTCATAATGGCCAAAACTTGGAAGCCACCAAGATGTCCTTCCACAGGTGAATGAATAGATGTACTATAGTACATCCATACAATGGAGGGTTAGCACTAAAAAAAATGAGCTCTCAAGCCATGAAAAAACATGGAGGAACCCTAACTGTATATTACCAAATGAAGGAAGCCATTCCAAAAAAGCTACATACTATATGATTCCAAAAATATAACATTCTGGAAAAGGTAAATCTATGGAGACAGTAAAAAGATCACTGATTGCCAGAGGTTGGGCCAGGAGGAGGGATAAATAGGCAGAGCTCAGAGGATTTTTAAGACAATGCAACTAGTACTCTGTGTGATACCATATGATGGATACATGTCATTATACATTTGTATAAACCCACAGAATGTGTAACATCAAGGGTGAACCTAATAAGGGGAAACTAGGAACTTTGGGTCATTATAAAGTGTTGATGTAGGTTCATCAGCTATAACAAATGTTGATAATAATTTGTTGTTGATCATGTGGAGGCTCTGCATGTGTGAGGGCATGGAGTATGTGGGGAAATTCTGTACCTTCTGCTTAATTTTAATGTAAACCTAAAACTGCTATAAAAAATAAAATCTATTTTTAAAAAGTTATCAGGCATAAAAAGAAGTAGGAAAATCTGGCCCATAATGAGGAGGTAAATCAATCAATTGAAACTGAGCCAAGGACTCACATAGATATTAGAATTATCAGACAAAAATGTTAAAGCAGTATTTATAATTGTATTCCATATGTTCAAAAAGCTAGAATAAGGAGGAAAAAAACTATAGGAAATATTGAATATATTGAGTAAAGACCCAAATCAAACCTGTATAGATGAACAGTTCAAGGTGTTAAATGAAAAATACACTGGATGGGGTTAATACCAAACTAGAAACAGAAATATAAAAGATCAGTGTACATGAAGACTAGCAATAAAAACTATCCAAAATAGAGAAAAGAAGACTAAAAAGTGAACAGGGCATCGGTAAACTGTGGGACAATCCAAGCAGCCTAATGTACATATAATTGTAGTCCCCAAAGCAGGAGGGTGGGCAGAAAATACATTTGAAGAAATAATGGCCACAATTTCTTCCAAATTTGATGAAAACTATAAATCACAAATCCAAGAAACTCAATGGCCTCAAGCACAAGAAACATGAAGACAACTGAACCAAAGACATGTCATAATCAAGTTGTTCAAAACTAGTGGTAAAAAGAGAATCTTAAAAGCAGTCCGAGAAAAAAGATACCTATGTACAAAGGAACAAAAGTAAGTATGACTTCGGGAGCAATATCTTTAAAATATTGGGGGGAAAATATCTTCCCAATATGAATGCAAAATAAAACATTTTATTCATCCAAAAGCTGAAAGAATTCTTCAACAGCAGATATGCATGACAAGAAATGTGCAAATGTTCAAGGACTTCTTTCAGGAAGAAAGAAAATGTTAGCAGATGAAAATCATATATACACAAAGGAATGAAGAAAAACAGAAATAATAAATCCATGGATAAATGTAGAGAATATCTTCCTTTATTATGCAAATCTCTTTAAACGACATTTGACAAAACAACAACAATAATAATTATGTAGTGTGACATTTATAACATTTACAGAGGTAAGATATAGAACAAAGATGCACAAAATCCAGGAGGGGAGAAATAGAAGTATAATATTAGAAGGTTCTTATACTGTATGTAATGTGCTATACCATCATTTGAAGGTATACTAAGGTAAGTTAAAAGTATGTACTATAAACCCTAAAACAACCACTGTAATAACAAAATAAATAGTTGCAGCTAAAAAGCCACTAAAAGAGATAAAATGGAATAATAAAAATCTTCAATTAAATCAAAAGGAGGCTTTAAAAGAAGAAAAAACAGAAAATAACAGATAGGACAAATAGAAACAAATAGCAAGATGGCAGATTTAAACCTAACTATATCAATAATCACATTTAATAAGGTCTAAATGCTCCAATTAAAAGGCAGACATAAACAGATTGAAAAAAAAAGTGAGACCCAACAATATGCAGCCTGCTAGAAATTCACTTTATAGTGAAAAAAATAGGTTAAAAATAAAATGAAGGAAAAGATATATTATGTGAATACTAATCAAAAGAGAGATGGAATGGCCATATGAGTATCAGACAAAGTAAACTTCACTGCAAAGAATATTAACAGGAATATAAGAAAAGTTCATTTTATAATTATAAACGAGTCAATTCATATAGAGGACATAATTTTAACATGTATGCACCTAATAACAGAACTTTGAAATTCTTGAATCAAAAACTGATAAAATTGTAGACAAATCTACAATTATAATGGGAAATTTTAATACCCCTCTCAATAATGTATAGAATAAGTAGATTTAAAAAATCTGTAAGGATAAAGAAAACTTAAACAATAACTTCAAGCTCCTTTCAGCTATAAGTGGCAGAAATCCCTGATTCAAAGTGACAAGTGACAAGCAAAAAAAAAATTTTTTCTTAAAAGGTAGTCCAAGGTAGGGGGATTCAGTGTTTCAAGAATTTAAGTTCTACTCTTTTGATATTCATACATCAGCTTTCTCCTCAGACCAGCACCTGTCATGGCCACAAGATAGTTACAGCAGTTAGGTATCACATCAGACATATCAACATTAAAGAAAGAAGAGACCTCTTTCTATATCTCTCTTCTATGTCTCTCTCTTATGAGAGAAAATCATTCCCAGAAGCCCTCTTTCAAGTCTCATCGGTCAGAATTGTGACACATGCTCGTGTCTAAACCAATAATTAATGTGAGAAATAAGACAACCATAATTGGCTTAGAACAATCTGGACTGGGTCTGAGAATGGGGCAAGTCTCCCTTGAAGCATGACTGAATGAAAAGAGTAGAAATCTAAATAAAATCAGGGTTCTCCTTGGGATGGAGGAAGGGGATGAGACAGGAAATGAATACAAGTCCGACAATCAATAGTAGGTACTACACCTGATTTCTCCTGCATAAAGAGGTTTCCCAACCTCTGGTAGTATTTAGAATAGACCAGAAACAGCCATAGGAGAGAAAAGTGCATGTGCCAGCAGAAACAGCGATCAATACAGAGCTACCCAGGGACATTTGGCTCGTCTCCTCCAGGACCATTTCTTCCACATGCCTCCATGCTGCTGCCTCCACCTCTTTTGCAAAATCTAACTTAATAAAACCAGAAGCAACTAGCTTTAAAACTGCTGTCATGGGTGCTTTGGCTCTTTTCAAATAGTAGGATTAACAGCAACCTCAGTTAACTGCCCCACCAAGGAGCCATTAGCCAGAGGCACTGACAGCTGGATAGCTGGAGTGAGTCCACCAGGACAGATCTCTCCAGTTGTGAGGGGATGGGATACCATTGTACACAGATGGGTTTGTTGACATCTTTAAGCAGTGTTGACCTCAGGAGCAGGGAATGCTCTGCTCTCACCCCACAGAGGCATTTTACATGCGCAGCCAACCTAGAGGCCAACTGGGACAGGGCGCCAGTAGGAAATAAAAGAAGCAGAAATTGAATTTCAAAGGTCACTCTTTACTGATTACGATTGCTTTAGACCACTTCTACTGAAAATGTAGTATCATCAACATCATCCTCATCAACTTGGTAGAAATGCAGTTTCTAAGCTTCACCCCAGATCTATTGAATCAAAATCTCAGGGTTAGAGACCCATAAATCTGTGTCTTAATAAGATCTCCAGGGATTTCTTCAAGTTTAAGAGACATTGCTTTAGATTTGTGTTGTACTTGTGGGTTTTCCTAGAATTTCAGTAGATCTTAAGAGGGCAGGAGGGAAAACAGGCAATGGGTAAGGCCCCAGACATCCTCCAACGGAAGAAGACAATTAGCTAGATACAACAATGGTGAGGTGGGGAGGGCCTGGGCAGACCAGTAACTTACCCTGAACAGGTGTTTCTTTTAGAGATATCATCATCAATCTGTAATAAAATCTAGTGTGTATAGGCAGCATAATCAGGACCTGATTTTAGAGATATCATCAATCTGTAATAAAATCTAGTGTGTATAGGCAGCATAATCAGGACCTGATTTTAGAGATATCATCAATCTGTAATAAAATCTAGTGTGTATAGGCAGCATAATCAGGACCTGATTTTAGAGATATCATCAATCTGTAGTAAAATCTAGTGTGTATAGGCAGCATAATCAAGACATTACAGGGGAGAACTCTTATGAAGGAAAGGCCATATATCCAGGGCCACTGCCTAAGTCTATTTGGCTGCCCACTGTACAACTCCAGGGGAATCTATGATATTCTTAATGTCCTGGAATTGTGCAGCATGGCAGCCCTGTTGATACACCCCTGAGATCAAAGCATTTTAGATCTAGAAAGGACCACAAATCTCAATCCCTTCAATTTATAGACCAAAGAAAGTGAAATAACTTGACCAAGATCACATGGTTAACTTAGCAAGCAGAACCAAGACCTTGAAATCCAAACTTCTGTCTCAGGAAGTGAGTCCTTAGAGAATAATTCAAAAGAGATAAAGAACTAAATGTTAAAAAATAGTGGTTTCATTTCAACAACAATAACAGAAAAACCCCAACAGAAGTATCCAAGAAGACGGTAAAGGTTATGTAAATTACATTAAATTTAATTACATTAAATGGTCAGGTTAAATACATAAATATATATGTATATACACACATATATACCTAAATTGTATATGTATAAATATGTATATTACCAGTCATGTAAGTGAAGAATCTGTCTTGGACATTCGAGCCCCAACAGATGGTCCATGTTTCCAAGTGGAGACAGGTCTGTCACCAAATGGCTGATTCTTAATTCCTCTTCTCTCCATAGCTGGTGGCATTCATATAGTTATAAGTACATTTATGTGTGTGTGTGTATATATATATATATAGTTATTATGAAATTCATCTTTTCTTGGGCCTCCTCTCATATCTTATCAGTGAGTGGAGAGTGGAAATTAATGATGCAAAGAAACATAGGCAGCTGAGGTGTCCATGGGGTTTAACACAAAAGATTTTTAAGATTTATAGGCTTCAGATAAATATTTCCAAAAATAAGGGCTAGCCTTTATGGGCCCTCTGCCTAGTCCAGCAGAACCTAACTTGTAGCCCACCACTTTAGAGCAAAGTTTTATTCAACCAGTTTTGTCAGAGTGGGTGGAGTGCACACTGCTGTTTACCAGGTTTTGATGCCTCAGTAGGATTCACCTGGATTAAGTATATGATAATGCCTGAAGGGTTCTTTAACAAAGGACTTTATTAAGACTTTATTAAGACTATGAAAGGAATTGTTAAATCTCTAAACCAAATTGCTTCTGATAGATATATACACACTACAAAGTTTCCAATTCCTCGTCAAAACATTCGTGTGAGTAATGGAACTCAGGGTCTGTCTGGCAAACACCTCTTATTTCACGCTCTGCAGCTCTTCTTCCATGTATCCCATCCTGTCTGAGCAGCAGTGTCTGACTCTGCAGGGACCCTTGTTTCTTATTAGAGAAATTTCTAGTCTTCACTTAAGCCATTTTCAAGTAGAGTCTTTAAGAAGCAGTTGATTTACCTGGAGGATTTGGTTTCTCTACAAAATGATTTATAAAATGCTGGGTGCGTAGTTTATTTGTTAATCCCAGGAATGGCTTTTCTTCTCTACTCCAGGTACTGTTTATGCATCTGTATTCCCCTTGGTCTTCATAAGTGTTCCCAGAGGAAGGAAATACCTAAACTTCCTTTGAAAAGAAGTATAACTTCCTTATTAAGTCTCAACCAGGAGATGGCTTTCCATTATGTATGCTGCATAATGCTGAAAACATCTCCTTGGCAGCAGGAGCTCACTGGCATACTAGTACAGTCACTTCATGCCCACGATCACGTGCATCATATGCATATCACGTACAACTAGTTATACAAAAGACTAGAAGAACCAGCCCAAAACAGTACTATTGTAGAACAATTATAGGTGAATTTCTCTTTTACCCAAGTTTGCCTACAAATATTTCTGCTTTTGAAATTTAAATAACTTTAAAAAATAAATCTCTGCTATTTCCAGCAAATTATGCTACCTCTAATATTCCTTCTTTGGATTCATTGAACACGTTCCTCAAAAGAGAAGTTTGTGCTTTTCCCACCCACTGAACCTCAAGAACCCAATTTTTGGAGAACATATCCTAATTTCTTTGACCCTCTGGTTTTAGTGAAAAATTATCTAAGGCAAGCAGCAGTATGAATCTGACTGGACGTGCCCTGTGGAGCTTCTGGGTTGGTCCAGGTTGTCATTTTCCTTGAAAATAGCATGAAGAACTTCAGCTTAAGGAATGAAGGGTTTTACTGACACTAAGATAAGTACCATGGCTTTGTTGGGGAGGTAGAAAGCTCTAGGGGAGATCCTCAGCAGATGCTAGGTTTTAGAGCCAAGAAATTCCCATGAGAATTGCTGAATTTCACATCGTCATCCCTGGAAATAGGTCAGAGCTTTATATTATTTCTCCAATAAAGGATCTTGGATTTCATGAGAAGGGTTGTTATGACCATTTGATAGTGTGCTTGACTCAGCAAACCAGTTCCTATTGAAGTGTCTAGATGATTTATGGGCATCCAGGGAAATAATACACAAGCTCTCAGAAGTGACTACAAAATATGTGCTTCTTGCAGGTAACCCGTTCCACCTAATTTTGGCTTTGGAAGCCTTGCTCTGCTAAACTGCCACAAAAGAGAGCGTCCAACCTTGCACCATTTGCTGATCATGGTGTATGGCCATAGAAAACACTGTTGGGTTTGTTGCCCAGTTCACAGGGATCTCCACTCTCTCTGAGACAGTTTACATGCAGGGGTGGTCACAGAGGCTTTATTGGTTCTCTATGACCCTGAGTTTGAGGACATCCAAGGATGGGCATCTGACCAAGCTAAGCCAATCAGAGTCCTTCCCTGGGATTTTAAAAACTGGATGTAAGGACCAAAGGTCACTCTTTGCTGATGATGAGAGCCAGGATGTGAGGCTTAAGAGTTCTCAATAACTATTTTTTTAAATCCCTTTGTCACAAAAGAGAGGAAAGAAGTGGAGACTAGAGTGGAAAAACCCCTAAGGTCACTTAAGTCCCTATTCCGATGCTTCCTGTGACCCCTTTCTTTTTTGTTGTGTTAAGACATTTCAGTATTCATCCAATAAATTGCCATTTATGCCTAAAATGGTTTCAGTTGGGTTCCTAACACTGTGATTAAAGTGTCCTAATACAAGGACACTTGGCTGTGGTAAACCACACTGATCTGTCCCATATGAAGCCCCAGTCGTCTGTCCTATCCATCTTCCGAGGGGACAGATTTGATCAAGGGCTACTGGCAAGTGTCATCAGTAACTCTGTTCAGAAAAGTGGAAAGTCCTTCCCAGCTTTCTGTTCCAAGAGTGTCCTGACATCTAGGTACTAGACCTAGAGAAAACGAACTCTTTTGAGCTCACCTGCAGAATCTTCCTCTTGCACACACCCCTTCATTCATGCTTCTACCTGTGTGATCACCAGGGCTGGGATGAGAGTGAAACAAGGCAGGTACTAAATTTAAAGAAACACCCAATCTCAGGGTCTTGCAAATGCCCTAGGCCTCCCACTCACTCACCCTAGTACTGGCCCTAATGATTGCATGTGCCTCATTGGGGTTCATGGTACGAGGTGTACACATTCAGGTTGGTGAAGTGTAAAAAAGTTAGAATGAGGACCAAAAAGCAGAATTTTCATCTCAGCTCTATCATTGGCTCAATGTGGTATCAGAAAAACTCTGTAAACTGTCTGGTCCTCCATTTCTAATTGGTAAATTGACGATAACCTCATTTACCCCCACTACTTCCAAAGAATATGACAAGAATAACATAAAATCATGTATAGGGAGGTTAAGAGACTGAGCCAATGTTGGAACATACGTTTGTCAGAACATTAGGCCTTATCTCTTGGGTTTGCCCGTGACTCATCACTTATTTAAGTAATTAAACAAACATATATTCAGTGCCTACTGTCATCACGACCCCAAAGAAAAATTCAGCAAATAACAATCTTTAGAGGAAATGGAAGTTGGATAAAACTAGGGTGAAACTGACACTAGTATCCGCATATCCCCAAGCCCAGTGATCCCTGTGACACAACTGTCTTCCACACCAGGCTCTGAGCTCACCCAGATCTCTCAGGTTTGACTTACTTTTTTTTTTTTTGCGGTACGTGGGCCTCTCACTGTTGTGGCCTCTCCTGTTGCGGAGCACAGGCTCCGGACGCGCAGGCTCAGCGGCCATGGCTCACGGGCCCAGCCGCTCCGCGGCGTGTGGGATCTTCCCGGACTGGGGCACGAACCCACGTCTCCTGTATCGGCAGGCGGACTCTCAACCACTGCGCCACCAGGGAAGCCCTGACTTACTTTTTATTCAAGGTCCACCTGTGTCCAAAGACTAATCAGCAAGAGGCCCAGAGTTGCTACTGGGATGACTCTCATTCAAATTGTCTTAGGAGAAAAGGAATCAGTCCCAAGAACAATCACCCACACCTTTGATTTACCTGGAGCCTCCTAGTCCCAGACCCATGGGACAGAATTAGGTGATGAATAGGTCTAAAGGAGAGAGTTCCCAATGAATATTCTTTGGTCTTTCTTGACCTTCAGTGACACAATCTTATATTTTGAAGACCAGGATAATTGGAAATAAAATGAAATCTCCTATGTTCAGAGTTCATAACACCACAGAACAGTGCCTGGGGATGGAATTGCACTGTACATTTAATACTCTGCATTAACAGACAAGGTAGAAAGTCCCCTGCAAATCTCCTCCTTTGATGCCCTGTCTGGAGCAAGAGATGGCACCAATTTAACAAGCACAAGGGTATAAATCTCACATTGATATCTCTCACCATGGAAGGCCAAAGATTTTCTAAAAGAATGAAAAAACAAGGCCACCCAGCACTAGACATTTTAGGACTCCGTGTTCGTGTTTAAATGTTAAACATTTACATTTTACAGCAAAGTGACATTTTTAGAGGGGTTATATTGCCCATTTGCAGCCGTTATTCACTGCTGGGCACGGGCTTGGAGCTGGAGCTGGGTGATGAATCAAAGACACCCTTTGTGTCATGTCACTAAGCAACTCCCTCCTCTTCTGTCGCTTGCAGAGCCTGGGCTGGGCACACAGCGTGTGTCATCCACATGGTGGATTTACAGGTCACAATTTATGCCAGCCAAAGTTTCCTGAGGAAAAGGCAGCTGGAGCTGGGTTTTGGCCATGTCTCAATTATGTGCTGGGAGTAAAACATGGAGAAAGTGAGGATTGGCAGGCATGGACAAAGTCAGACCTGGCCCTTTGTCAAAGGCTCCCAAATCAACTGTCTAAAATGATGTTTCAGTCTACAGAATACAAATACATAGCAGAGGGTATGACCCCCTCTGCCACCCAGAATAGACATCACTAACTGATTACAGTGCTCTTTCCTGCTGAGCCAGACATGGCCTCAGATATGTACTTGATTCACATTCCAGGCAGCCACTACCAACTTGGTCCGCTGGTACAGAAATGAACCTATTTGTCATCCCTGCCTTGGTTTACATGCCAAAGTCGGTTTCCCATCTCTGTCTTTTTATAGTAAGATGAGAGACTTCAGGAATTCTCCATATACAGCTCTCTCTGAAAATAACAATAACAAGAGTTGTAATAGTTGACATGTGTGCTTCCTATAGACAAAGCACTTTACATGCGTGAAAGCATTTAATTCTACAACAACCCAACGGTATCTATATTATACAAAACAAGATGTGTCATTTAATGGACACCTACTGTGTGTTAGGTACCACATATGATGCTCTAATTCCCACATATCCTCATTTCACCATGAACTGAAAACTCGAAGAGAGTAAGAAAGTCACCATAGCCACACAGCCAGCTAGAGGGAAAGCCTGAATCTGAACCCAAGGATATCTAATTCCAAAGCCTGTGTTTTCAAATAAGCACAAGACCTTGACATTTTGGCACATCAGCTCACCATTTTTGACCCTTTCATCTAGATATCTTCTTAACTGCCAAAGTGGGAGAGCTATTTTTTCTACCAGAAACTAGCCATAGACTTTCCCCAACGTGCTCCAGCTTCCCTGGCAACATCCTTCTACCTTCCTGTCCTCAGCATCCATTTCGAATAGGTGAATCAATAAAGTTTTCACCAGGGAGAGAGAAGTGAGGCTACAACTAGATAGAGTTGAACTAAATTCACTTATTGCTTTATTCAAAATGTGGTGCTCTGCTAGAAAGGAGGGGCTCCCTGCATCCCCCCAGTGGAACTTAGACTGGAGAAAGTGGGGACTCCCCAAGCTTGGTGCCATGAAGGGCTACATGGTTCCTCGTTTGAACAGAGAAGAAAGAGCCCCTGCAGCCTCATCTCTGCTCCCTCATGCTGAAAACTTAAGGCACAACGAGATTCTCTCTTTCTTTCTTTTTTTAATATATTGAAGTATAGTTGATTTTTAATGTTGTGTTAGTTTCTAAGTACAGCAAAGTGATTCAGTTATACATATATATTCTTTTTCATTATAGGTTATTACAAGTTATTGAATATAGTTCTCTGTGCTATTCAGTGGGACCTTGTTGTTTATCTATTTTATATATAGTGGTTGGTAACTGCTAATCCCAAACTTCTAATTTATCCCTCCCTCTCTTTTCGCTTTGGTAACCATAAGTTTGTTTTCTATGACTGTGAGTCTGTTTCTGTTTTGTAAGTAAGTTACTTTGTATCACATTTTAGATTCCACATATAAGTGATACCATATGATATTTGTCTTTGTCTGACTTACTTCACATAGTGTGATAATCTCTAAGTCTACCCACGTTGCTGCAAAGGACATTATTTCATTCTTTTTTATGGCTGAGTATTATTCCATTATATATAGAGTACATCTTTATCCACTCATCTGTCGATGGACATTTAGGTTGCCTCCATGTCAAGATACTTCTTAGTCCCAAGCTTTCACACCTGCTGTTCATTCTGCCAAGAACTCTTATCTGTTAACTATTGTCTGTCCCCTCCTCTACAGCCTCCATCTCCCCCACTCCAGCATCTTTGTCTGGCCAACTCCCACTCATCTTTCATGTTTTAGCTCGTCTGACCTACTTCCTTTGGAAAGCTGAGTTACATGCTTCCTTTATGCTTTCCTTGGCACCCAGCACTTCCTCCAGGCCAGTTTGTGTCACACTGTCTGTCTCCTCCACTGGGCTATAAGCTTAGTGAGGACTGGTATGTGTCTGACTTGTATCCCCAACACCCAATACTGTTTCTGGGTCTGTACTAAAAGACAACTGAATAATGGATGATTGAATTGAATGGATGGATGAACCCACTGTTGAAGAGCAGCTGGATTGGCATGCATAGAGAGATTCTCCCCACCTCACTCCTATGCCCAATTAAGTGTGATTGGCAGATTCCCCCAGGCTGGTGGAAATATGAGAGCAACCATCATATCCCACAGAGAGTTCAGAAGTGAAATCTAAGGGTGGTGAGAAAGCATACCTAGAAAGATTGCTTTGTTCAGATGTTGTCCATCAAACAACTTTGGCTATAATGGAAAGCAAACATGAGCAATTACATCTTAGTTTCATTGCTTATCATAGCCAAAATCCATATCTGATGTTGAAAGAAAAGTTCAAAATTTGTCCTTGGCATACAAATGTGTATTGATTTTTCAAAAATAGATATGTGTTCACCTATACAGGAATATGGGAGTCAAATGAGAATCCTTTCCAGAATCTAAGGACAGGGCTATTAAATGTCACCTGCTCGCATAAATTTAATGAGATTTGCCAGCTTAAGATCGATGAAGGAAGGACACTTGGTTGATTCACATAACTGGGAAGAAGAGAGTGGAGTGGGTCTCAGAACATGGTTGGACCCAGAGACTCAAATTATGTCATCATACTTTTCCTTCTTGAGGCTCAGCTTTGCTCTACACATTGCTTCCTCCTTTTCTACTGTAGATGGCCTTCTCCCTTGGTCTGTATGCCCACAGACCAGACAGCTCTAGGCTTTCATCATGCTGGCTTGGGAACCCTGGAGGAAAGAGAGAGCTCCTCTCTGTATATAAATTCCAAAGAAGGGTATCAATTGATGCTGCTTGGGTCTCATGCCCCCACCCCTAGACTCGAGCACTAACTATGGGTGATGGACACCAAGCTGTGATATACTAAGAAAGATATGTTTGGTCTCTGTCTCTTGTTCTGGACACATAGCTCCTAAAACCATTGTAATTTCTTGAGTTATAGGAGTACCTTTTGTTTTAATGTTTAGTCTTAGTTTCTGTTTCCTTAAACAAGAGATTCCAAGACCCTTGAAATCTCTGGAGTAGTAAGTGTCCTTTTGTGTATTAATAAGAAGACTGGTGGCCGGGGTCTCTAGATAGTTTCAGTATGGGGACTTGTTGCCAGGGGAACCAACCGTGTAATTTTAGGGTTGGAACTTTCAGCCCCTCCCCTCACCTCCAGCCTCCAAGGAGAGGAGAGAGGCTGGAGATTGAGGTCAATCACCAATGACCAGTGATTTAATCAATTGTGCTTACATATTGGAACCACTGTAAAATCCCCAAACAATGGGATTCAGAGAGCTTCCAGGTTGGTGAATGCATCCATGTTCAGGGTTGGTAAAGCTCCCCCAAATTCCATGGAGATAGATGCTTCTGTGCTTGGGACCCTTCTGAACATAAGTAAAGTGTTTCCTTGAGTTCTGTGGACCATTGTAGCAAATTACTGAACCTAAGGAGGGGGTGGTGGGAACCACAAATTTGTAGTCAATTCAGAAAGAAGTTGCAGGTAACCTGGGGACTCACTACTTGTCACTGTTGTCTGAAGTGGAGAGGCAATCTTTTAGGACTGAACCCTTAACCTGTGGGGTCTGTGCTAACTCCAGGCACTTTGTGTCAGAATTGAACTGAACTGCGGAATGCCCAGGTGATGTCCACAGAGAATCAGGGAATTACTTGGTGTGGAAAACCCACACATTTGGTATTAGAAGTGTTGAGAGTAGGCAGGGATGTAAATTGGTGTAGCCACTGTGGAAAACAGTATGGAGGTTTTTCAAAAAACTAAAAATAGAGTTACCATATGACCCAGCAATTCCACTCCTGGGTATATATCCGAAAACAAAAACACTAATTCAAAAAGATACACACACCCCAATGTTCATAGCGGCATTATTTACAGTTGCCAAGATATGAAAGCAACCTAAGTGTCCATCAAGAGATGAATGGATAAAGAAGCTGTGGGGTGTGCGTGTGTGTGTGTGTGTGTGTGTACACATACACACACACACACATAATGGAACACTATGCAGCCATAAAAAAAGAATGAAATTTTGCCATTTTCAGCAACATGGATGGACTTGGAGGGCATTACACTAAGTGGAATAAGTCAAACAGAGAAAGATAAATACAGTATGATATCACCTATATGTGGAATCTAAAAAATACAACACACTAGTGAATATAACATAAAAGAAGCAGACTCGCAGATATAGAGAACAATCTAGTGGTTACCAGTGGAAGGGGAGGGGAGATATAGGGGTTGGGAGTGGGAGGTACAAACTATTAGGTGTAAGATAAACTCAAGGATGTATTGTACAACACAGGGAATAGAGCCAATATTTTGTAATAACTGTAACTGGAAAGTAACCTTTAAAAATTGTACAAAATTTTTTTTAAAAAGTGTTGAGAGTAGGGAAGTCATTTGGCCTGTGGTCGGGGTGGCCAAGTTTCTGTGAACCTCACCAAAACTACCCAGAAAGGAGCAGGGAGGATGGGAGGGAGGGAAGGAAGGGGGAAAGGGGAGGGGGGAAGGGAAGGGAGATGGGAATGATCTATTTCTTGGTTGTGGTAATTGTTATACAGACATATAAATTTATCAAAACTCATCAATACCTATACTTAAAATGGATTTGCATTTTGTTGCATGCAAATTATACCTCAGTAAAGTTGATTTTTTAAAAATTAACTCTTCTAGGGAGCCTCTTCTGACTACCCATATAGATTTGAGCATCACTTCCACAGCCCTTCCAGTGGTCCCTACATCTTTGTTATAGCATGACTCATGCTGCTCTGATTATCAGCTTAGCTGTCTGTCTCCTACACTATTTTGTGAGCCTCTGGAAGGTAAAAACTATGTTCCATTCAACCTTTGTACCCAGAATAACTGGTGCAGAGCTCAATATATAGTAGACAATTTAGTTTTAGCTCTGTAAACTGGAAATTTCATGCATAACTTTAGAATAAACATAAGTAGCATAAATTAAGGAGATTTTCAAAACCTGAAGCTAGAGTAATTGAAATATTACAACTCACTTCTCCCCACTCCTCCAAGAATGGGCCAACATCTTGGGAATCGCTTTAGCTTCCTAAGGTCATGGAATATGAGGATAAAGTAATTTCACTTTGATTTTAAGGGGTAAAGAGATTTCAGCTGATAACTGGGTAAGAAGTTCAAAACAGAATTTAGTTCAAGGCAAAGGAGTGGAATCCAGAAAGAGAAAGATTAACTTTGTATGAAAACAGAAAGCTTCTTGGAAGAGGTAATATCTGAGCTGGAATATAAAAACAGTTTTTGGTGTTTTATTTGGAAGAGGCAACGTAAGTGCTAGAATAAAACCCCAAAACAGAGAGGAGAAAAGGGAATTCCAGGAATTGAGACCAGAGAGCAAATAGGTAATTCAATTAATTAATTAATTTTTAAATGGCACACAGTGTGGATGGGAAACTACCAACAGTTTTGTGCTTCTGGAGGGTCAAGTGCAAGGAAGGATGTGAAAGAGAAACACGGAGAAATTAGCTCAAGGCACTTGATGTCTGTGTAATAGGCGAGAGCCTTGGGAAGTCCTTAGGGTCAGGGTCGTAGCAAAGGCTCAGCTGTGGGAAGGCGTGTCCAGCCCTCTGGTGTTCTTTCTTTCTTTCTGTCTGTCTGGCAGGAGACCCGGACCTGCTTTGGAGAAGAGCCAGAGGCTCCCAGGCTCCTTCCCAACATCACAGCATCATTCAAGGTCCTCAGTGGTGTTCTCCAGCTGAGCACAGTAGCCAGGGATGGTCCGAGCCTCATCTCACGACTATTTTCCTGGTAGTATCAGCTTGCCAACTGCCTTGAAATATTTGAAGATAATGCCTTTTTGCTGAGTTTTATCATGTGTCCATGTTGCCAGACTGACTTTCAAATCTTTTTCTAAAGAAAAAAAAAAAGAAAAGATAAAAGAAAACTTTCCCCCTAATGAAAAGTATATAAAACCTCAATATGCAAAAAAAGGTAAGATTGCAGCAGCTTTGTTGAATCCAGGTGGAGGGGCTTGGAGTTCAGGCCCCAAAAACTTACCCTCTCCCCTTCCTCCCCCTATTTTTACAAGGTCCCTGGGAACACCTCCAGAGGACTCCGTGGCTGTAAGGGGCACAGTCGAAAACCATCCAACAGAGATGACCTCTGGGACAAACGGTCTGGGTTTTCCCGGCCCCCAGGACCTGGAGCCTGGGGGATGCTCAGAGAGCCCATTGTTAAGAGCAACCATGGTTTATCTGGCTTCTCAGGCTGCACATTCATCCTCATCTTTCTTTCTCCCCGTGCTTCCTAAGTGGGAAGGAAACTTTCCTTGGGCCATATCTACTCCTCTCTCCCTACACATTGTGGTTCCCTCCTTCCTTATGGAAGTCTTACCATTTTCAGTTTGTTTTATACTCAAGCCCTCTCCCTCACCCTAGCTGTCCTCTGTCACCCAGCAGGCTTTAGGATTCTCCTTGATCCCTTGTTATTTATTTGAAAACCTCCACTGGAGAGCCTGGGTGGTGGATGTGTTTGCCCCCGAAAGGTCCTAGTGTAGTAAAGGTAGGCACTGGCGGGGTGAGCCCAGCAGAGGGGGGTGGGAGAGATAGACCAAGTGAGCCTGGAGACTGGGGACACATTAGCCCCATCTCGTGAGCAGGGGACAGTTTGGAGCTCAGCCTCTTGTTCTAGTGAGAGAAAAGTCTGTTCGTCCAAGACCCTGCCTTCCCAAACCTGAGGCCCCAAGGATCACATAGGAAAGAGTTAAGTGAGCCACATGGTTATTTGTAAGGGATTTGCTTTTTTCATTTCTTCTTGTATGAAACTCATATTGAAATCTTAGTCCTCCTCCCTAAAGCTCATCATTTCTGTGTTTATTTTTTCCTTCTTGACACGTAATAATACCATATGTTGGGATAAGTGATACAAGGGCATGAGTCTTACTCCACGAATTCAGGTATGCAAGATATTCACACTGTTTTATTCTCTTTAAATCTGACTTTACTGGACTCCTGCCCCAAACACTGGCTGGCAGGAAATTCAGACCTGGTCATTATTGCTGTTCCCTCCCTGGCCTCCGAGCTCTCCCAGAGACTCTCCGGGGTCTCAGGAGTCCTAAGCACCTATCACAGGCTTTGCTTCTCATCCTTAGAAAACTTTTCCTCTCCCTAAATCTAGTACCTGCACTCCTAGGGTCCCCTAGACCACTCCTTAAGACTCCAGACTTAGTCCCAATAATCTCTCTCCTCTATTATTACATCTTTCTGGCCAAAAAATTAAAATAGGGACTATTTGTTAAAAGTTTACCAAAGCCAAGGCATATACCCTTCACTCACTGCATTACCTCGTTTACTCATCACAATGGCCCCAGGCACCCCCAGGTTGGAACAGGAGTATTAGAGTATCGTCTCCTTCATCAGGTAGAGGTGGAAATGGAGGCCTGGAGAGAAGAAATCACGGACTAAAGGCCATGCTGAGCACCTGGAGGGCCTGCCTACCCACGACCACCCACCACCTTCACCAGCCTCCCTCTGCCCTTTGATTTAAGGCCACATCACCCTCCTCTCCTCAACATCCCTCAGGATCCAAGGGATGTTTTCTCTTGCTATAGGTCAATCCAAGATGCCTTCCCAGGACCCCAGGGCATTTTGCTGTAAGCATGGTACCTTCTCTGCTTCTCTCTCCTCTTTCCCTTCAGTCCACCCCCACTTTCTGCTGAGTCCCTTCCCAGACCCAGCGCCCACTTACTCCGAGCCTGCGCCACCTGACTGTGGTACCAAGCCCCACTTATCCTCCAAGACATTTCTCTGCCACCATTCAAGCTGCACATTTCCTCCTTCGAAAAGTGTTTCCAAATCTGCCTAATGGAGCAGACAGCTTGCCCGGCTGGGCCAGGCTCTTCTGCAAATGAACACCCGAACCCTAAGTTGTAGAGTTTGGGTAACATGTTAAATCAAAAATTCTAACCATCTTGTTTCACAGAAAGGGAAATCAGCTGAAGCTCGGAGAAGGGAAGTGATCCAGCCTGGGAAGGTCAAGCAGGATGGAACCCGCGTCTGCACGCACACCTGGGCAGCCTCACTTTCCACTCCTTCTTGCTGGCCTTGGGGAGGGTACTTCTATCTCTACTTCCCCCTGGGGCATTTAGCCAAGTATCCAAGGACCAGCAGTGCCCCCAGGACCTGGAAACTAGATGACAGATCAGACACCCCACACCAGTTCCCCTTCACCATTAAACACCCAAGTAGCCAGATATAATTAAATATCAAATTAGCTCAGTTGTTTCTGGGTGACAGTTCAGAACAGAAAAAAACAAAAAATCTTGGTAACAAATTTGTAGAAGTTCTAAAATTGGAATGGGTGCACAATATCAAACTAATAACTTTTCAACTAATCTCAGAGACAAAATCAGCACAAATTCTAGATGAAGCTGCTATGGGATTGACACACATATAATTTATTTGACAAGCATAGACTTTTTTAAAAGAGAAAACCACTATTAAATGTTACCAAAATCACTTTCAATTTGGAATATGACAGCCCACTCATCACTTTTGAGTCGCCAGCCTCCCAGGGCCCAGGCAATTGCTCCCTTGGGCCTCCAAATCTCACCCCTCCTGCATCCCCTCCCTCCTCTTCCCTGACACTCCTCCCCCATCTGCCAAACCAAGTACAGGGTGCACTTCGTTCTCCCCCCTGAGATTCAGCAATGGATAGAATAATCATAGTACTTACCAGTCATTGTATCCCTACACAGTGCTGTACATCTTGTTTAATCCTCACAGCAACACTATGTGTTAGGTTCTTTTGTTATTTTATAAACGAGGAAACCTAGGCCTACAGAGGATACACACCTGCCAAGGTTCCTCATTGAGCAGTGGAAGCCTTTGGATTCCAGGGTCTCTGGTCTGATTCACTTCCCATAACACCTGCTCCACATGGGTGGATGAAGGAGGATCATGTGAGACAATGCATGTAACAAGTCTGGCACATACTGGTACTTCATATATGTCAGTTCCTTTCCTGCTTCTGATTGATGTATGTATCAGAATAGATGTATCTCCTTCTCTTTCCCACTACACTGCCTTTATTTTCTCTATTAGAGATATATCCCTTTGAGTTTTTAAGGAAGAGTGTTTTAATGATGCTGGGGATTTGTGCTTTCAACATCACTGCTAATTTATCAAATATTTTGAAATAATTACCAGAATTTAACTTCCCTCTTTTGTCCATTCTCTAGTTTCCTCTGGTCACTACGAACGCAAACACAGTCTATCAATATTTTGTGAACAATTTAGGATTCAGGATCCAGGAAGACAAATATTTGTGAAGATGGAATTCCATGTATGGGGAGTGGTGACCTTGGTGGGGACACCTCGGTTAGCCCAACCCCTGCAGGAGCCTAAGGATCCCTGGGCCTTACCAGGGAAAGCCTCTGAATAAAGAAGAAGGTTAGGCCAGATTGGGTCATCATTAAAGTCCATTCATCCACCTTTACCATGGACCCATATGCACCAAAAGCCTAATGCAGAAGCTCATGGGCTCTGGAAGGGAGCTGCCCCTGACATGGCTATCAGAGTTACCTGGGCAAGTGACACAACTTCTCCAAGTTTTCTCATCTCTAAAACTGGGACAATAATAACACCTACATCACAGGATTATTGTAAAAATGAAATGGAATGATTCATTTAAGCGCTTAGCACTGTGCCTGGTACACTATGCTCTGTGAACACCAGCTCTGGCTGTCATTAGTAGTAATAGTATCCATATCTGTTGTAATAGTAGTGATCGTAGGAAAGACATATTCTCAGCAGGGAATGCCTCGACTACACAAACAAGCAATGCAACAACTCAGATTAATCCTGAGCTATGCTTTCAATTTGAATTGATCAATTTTAGCTTTCTGATATACCTTTAATTCATAATTTCATCCCAACTTACTCCTCAAAAGAATTTAAGACATTACAATGAGACACTGTTAAATTAGAGGGAGAAAGTTGGAAATCATGTTGCAAAAGGAGAGAGGAGACATTGGAAGCAATCTCACCTTCAATTCTGACCTACCTCATAGCCAGTACGAAAGGGAAGTCAGGTGGTTTGTGACATACTCATGATCTGATGTTTTGTACATATCAGTTTAGTGTGAATCCAGATTAGCAAAGTTATTTTTCTTAGAATTTGCTATATAGCAGTTGCTACTGACAGAAAGTGATTTCATCAGCTATCTTTGTATTGAACATGTCTATCTTCCCCCACTGTTCTGTAAATTCCTTTGGAGGAGGAGCTGCTTTGTATTCACATTTGTATCTTCTAAGCATACTCCCTGTCTTCAGTAGGTGCTTTAAAATTTTTTGAACAATAAAATATCGTATATAAATTCCTTAGCCCTCAGCCTGGTAACTTGATTGGTGTTTGCACAAAGTCACAAGCAAAATTTGAGTCCAGGTCTTTCCGATCCTGAAATCCTATACTCTTTTCTAAATCTCTACTGTTCTAGTTATCTATTTCTATATTACAAACTATACCAAAACCTACTTGCTTCCAGATAACAATATAGTATCTTTCACATCTCTGTGGGTTACATGGGCTCATCTGGGCTGTTCTTACACAGGATTTTTCTTGAAATTTCAGTCAGATATGACTAGGGTTAAAGTTGCTGAAAGATACTTCAGTCTCCTGTGTGGGGTCTGGGTCGGTACAGCTGGACTAGCTGTGGCTTGTCAGGCCTCTCTTTCTGTACATAACCCCTTTGCATGGCTAGCTTGGGCTTCCTCACAGCATGGTCGTATCCAGGATAGTCAGATTGCTTACACATTGCCTGGTTTATTCCAGAGCGAGCATTTCAAGAGACCAAAGAAGAAGCTGCAACCCTTCTGACTTAGACATCACATAGAAACACTTCTGTTGTATGATATAGTCAAAGCAGTCACAGGTTCACATGGATTCAAGAGATGAAGGAATATACTTTACCTCTTAATAGAAGAAGACTTACCTGTTTCCAAGATTTAAGCTACAATAATCTACACAGTACACTGTTCTCAAGACAAAGTTACAGTAAGCAAGACAGTCTGGGATTGGTGTTGGAATATACAAAGAAATCAATAGAACAGAATACAGAGTCCAGAAATAGACCCATATATTTACATTTAATTGATCTTTTACAAAGGTTCAAGACAAGCACGGTCTTTTCAACAAATGATACTGGAACTACTGATTATTCTTATAGAAATATATTTATATATAAATATTTCAGTATTATAAATATATATTAAATAAATTTAATTTGAGATGGATCATGGACTTAAATATAAAAGGTAAAACTATAAAGCTTCTAAAGGAAAACACAGGGCAATATTTTTTGTGATCTTGTTATAGGTAGATTTCTTAGACAAGACTTAAAGGTAATACCATAAAGGAAAAATTTGATAAACTTTACTTTCTCCATTAAGAAAATGTAAAAGCAAGCCACTGATTGAAAGAAAACGTGTATATATATATATATATATATATATATATATATATACACACACACACACACACACACACACACATACACACACACACATACATATATATCTCCAGTAATCATATGAGAGAAAGTGTTCAACATCATTAGTAGCCAGGGATGTGCAAATTCAAGCCCCAATGAGATACCATTGCACACCTACTAGGATGGCTAAAATTAAAAAGATTGACAATGTAAAATATTGACAAGGATGTGAAGCCACATGCATTGCTAGTGGGAATATAAAATAGGTATAAAATGATTCAAAGTTAAGTATACACCTGTCCTATGACCTAGAAATTCCACTTTCAAGCATTTATCCAATAGATACAAAAATATGTGCTAACAAAAACACTTGTAGAAGAAAGTTAATAGCAGTTTTACTTGTAATAACTCCAAACTGGGAACAACCCAAATGTCCATCAATATGAGAATGGATTAAAAAATTGTGTTATAGTCAAACAATGGGATATTGTTCAGCAATAAAAACAAACTACCAATACACATTAAACATGAATAAATCTCAAAAACATTATGTCAAGTGAAAGTAACTAGACACAAGAGTACTATTCAAGTGAAGTTCAAGAACAAGCAAAATTATGTTGATAAAAATTTTTTTTTAAGTTGCAGGTAATATGGGGTGGGAGTGAGGAGACTGCTGGTAAGAGACATGAGGGAACTGTCTGGGGTGATGGAAATGTTCTCTATATTGATTAGGTGGAGATAACATGGGTGTAAACTGTTGTAAAAATTTCATGGAATTGTAAACTTTACAGTGTTTTTTTTTTAATTGTACCTTCAAAAACCTACTCAAAAGCAGGCAAGAAAATAAGAAACTCAAAAGGAAGATCAGGCAGGGAAATAGAAAGCATATGGTAAGATAGTAGATTTAAACCCAAATCCAGCAACCACTATATTACATGTAAATATGCCAGATGCTCCAATTAAGAGACAAAGATTTGTCTGACAGGATTTTTAAAATTCCAACGATTTGCTGTTCATAAAAGACACATTTAAAACATAAGTTACAGAAAGGTTGAAAGTAAAGGATGAGAAAAAATAACCTATGCAAATTTTAACCAAAGAGAAGCTAGTGGAGCTGTATTATTATTATCAGTCAATGTGAACTTTAAGACTAATGAAATTGCTAGGGAAAAAGAAACTACTTCATAATGATCAGGGTTTCAATTCACCAGGTAGAAAACAGAAATTCTAAATATATAGAATTTATATATTTATAAATATATAAATATTTATATATTTATAAATATATAAATCATCTCAAAATATTTAAAGCAACAATTAAGAGGAAAACTAGATAAATCACATAGTTGAAGATTTTAACTCACTTCTTTAAGTAATTGATTGAAAAGCAGCCCCCAAAATCAGTAAGAATATGAGACATTTTAACAACATAAAGTGTAGATTTAACCTAATGGACAAATAGAATACAAATAGTTTTCCAGTGTTTGTGAAACATTTGCAAAACTGATCATATGTTGGGCCACAAAACAAGTCTCAATAAACTTCAAAAATTGAAATTGTGAATACATACTTTGACAACAGAGGAATTAAGCTAGAAATCAATTGTTAAAAGATAACAAAACTTTCAGTATGTACCTTTAAAATATACTTTCAAATAATTCATAGTTCAAAAATTAATCACACCAAATTAGAAAATATTAATTGCAAGATAAGAATATGGCATACTAAAATAGAATGCAGTGAAAACAATGCTTAAAGGGAAATTTATACTTTAAATGCATTTGTTAGAAGTAAGAAAGAATTTTTTAAATCAGTGATGTAATTAATCATTCCAACAGGTTAGAAACAAACCTCAGCAAATTAAAACCTAAGAAAGTAAGAAGAAGAAAACGACAACAAAAGATAAGGGCAGAAATTAATGAAACAAAAACAAACTAAAATGGAGAGGGAAAATCAGAGCCAAAGGCTGGTTCTTGGAAAAGAATTATAAATTTGATAAATCCTTGACAAAGCTGATTAAGAAAAAAAGAAAGAGCAGGTACAAATGTCAGGAACGAGGAAGACATCCTTACATTTTATACAAACATTAAAGAGACGGTAAGAGGATATTCTGAGTAGCTTTATGCCAATGTTTGAAAATTTCATTAAATGGACAAAGTCCTAGGAGAAACTCAACTTATCAAAATTGACTGAAAAAGTTGAAAATATAATTACATAATTATTTAAGAAATTAAATAATCAATTGAAAATCTCCTCCAAAGAAAATGTTCCTAGACCCAAGTAGCTTCACTAGTGAATTCTGCTAAATGTTTAAGAATGAAAAAAAAAAAGCCAATCCTATTTAATTCTTCCAGAGAATAAAGAAAAGGCAATGGTTCCCAACTTATTTTATGATGCCAACATAATCTTAATACAAAACTTGACAAGAACATGATGAAAAGAAAAACTATATGACAATTGCACTCAGAACAAAGAAGCAAAAATCCTAAACAAAAGATTAGCAAATGGAATCAGCAATGTATAAAAGAATAATGCATCAGATCAAACTGACTTTATTCTGGGAAAGCAAGATTAGTTTAACATTGAAACTTCAATCAACCTAGTTCACAATGACAGAACAAAGAGATTATCTGTAGGATTTTTTTGTGTGTGTGTGGTACACGGGCCTCTCACTGCTGTGGCCTCTCCCGTTGTGGCGCACAGGATCCGGATGCGCAGGCTCATCGGCCATGGCTTATGGGCCTAGCAGCTCCACGGCATGTGGGATCTTCCTGGACCGGGGCATGAACCCGTGTCCCCTGCATCGGCAGGTGGACTCTCAACCACTGCGCCACCAGGGAATCCCCTGTAGGATCATTTTAACAGATAAAGAAAAAGCAATAAAATTCAATATCCATTCTTCATCAAAATAAACAAGAATCACTTAACAAAGTGGGAATAGAAGAGAACTCATTAGTGTGATAAAGTAAATGACAAACCTATAACAAACATCAAACTTAATGATGAAATGTTGAAAGCTTTCCCTTTGAAATAGAGAATGAAATATTTGAACAACACAATTAGACAACTAACAGCATTCCTTGCCAATATGGACTGAAGGTCCTAGCTAGAACAGTGAGGCTAGGAAAAAAAGCATAGAAATTAGAAAGGAAGAAATAAGACTTTTTTGTGTATCTAGAAAATCATTAAAGAACCTACAAATTTCTTAGCAAGTTTATAGATACAAGGTCAATATACAAAAATCAATTGATTTCTATCTAGCAAAAGGAGGAAGTCAGAAAATTTTTAAGAAATTTAAAGATTCCCATTTACAATATCTTTAAAAGAATTATCTATCTAGGAATAAATCTAACAAAAGTTGTGCAAGACATTTATGCAGAAACCTCTGAAATATTATAGGATGAAATAAAAGGAGACCTTAACTAAATAAATAAACAAATAAATGAGGGAGTCATGAAGTAGAAGAGTCCACATGATAAAGATATCAGTTCTTTCCAAATTTATGTGAAGAATCAGGGGAATCCCAATGCAAAATTACAAGGTTTTTTGTGTAGCTCTTGACAAGCTGATTTTAAAATTTATAGGAAATAAGAAAGATGAAGACAATTGTAGAAAAAAAAAAAAGGTGGGAAGAATTGCTCTGCCATAAAGCAAGACTCATAAAACCACACTAGTTAATAAAAGTGAGGAATTGGTACAGGAACAAAGAAATAGACCAATGGAATAGAAGAGCTCTCTAGTCCAAAACCAGACCCACAATTAGGTGCCATGGCAGAGGGGAAAAAGATGTTTTTCCAAGAAATAATTTCCTATATCAATTGGATTTGGGAAAACATTTAAACTTGACCCCTACTTCACATTGTACATCAATAAATCATGATTAAGATGATATAAAAGACATAAATCTTACATCTGAAACAAGAAACTACAAGGCTCTTGAAGAAAATACAGAATATTTTCATAACCTTGTGGTAGGAAAAGACGTCTTACTAGAACAAGACATGAGAAAGGCACTAAGAATAAAGGAAAAGCCTGATGAATTGGACATTAAATTACGAACTTCTGTTCATCAAAAGATACAAGTAAGAAAGTGAAAAAGCCAGCACACGGTGGAAAAGATTTCACAACACATGTAACTTGCAAAGGCCTCATATCCACGGTATAAGAAGACGTCTTATAAATCAGTAAGGAGAAGATGGACAACTTGAAAAAATGGGAAAGAATCACCGATAAGAATGTCACAAAAAGAATATTCAGGGTTTCCCTGGTGGTGCAGTGGTTGAGAGTCCGCCTGCCGATGCAGGGGACACAGGTTCGTGCCCCGGTCCGGGAAGATCCTACATGCCACAGAGTGGCTGGGCCCGTGAGCCATGGCTGCTGAGCCTGCGCGTCCAGAGCCTGTGCTCCGCGGCGGGAGAGGCCACAACAGTGAGAGGCCCATGTACTGCAAAAAAAAAAAAAAAAAAAGAAAAGAAGAATATTCAATTGCCCAGCAAATATATGAAGAGAGAGTCAACTTCATTAGTAATCAATGAAATGGAAAAATGAGCAAATCAGAGTATAGTCATACAGAACAGTATCCAGAATGTCTAAAATTAAAAGAACTAACCACGATAAGTATTGGCAAAGAAGTAGAGAAAGGGAATCCTCATACAGTACTGGTGGGAGTGAAAATTGTTATAATCCCTAGGTGGAACAGTTTGGCATATCTACTAAAACTAAGCGTACATATACTCTATGACCCAGCCATTCCACAAGGACATCAAGAGATGTGGTCAATAACGGTTATAACAGTTTTGTTTGCAGTAGCCCCAAACCAGAAACAACTACTGGTAGTATTTTCATACAAGGGAAATTGATACAGCAATGAAAATAAATGAACTCCAGCCACAATATGTACAAATCTCCAAAACATAATGTTGATCAAAACAAGCCTGACACAAAATGTATACAGTATGACTTCATTTTTTGACTCTAAAAACTATATAGTATTAAGAGCTGCCTGATTGGGTGATAAAAATTTTTAAATGCAAGTGAGCGGTTACCACAAAAGTCTGGCTAGTGGTCATCTCTGGGGGGACAGGAGGGAGGTGATCTGGAGGAGAACCGAGGTAGCTTCTGGGACATTGTTCCATTTTTATTTGGGTGATGGTTTTGTGGATTTTTGCTTTGTGATAATTAAGCTGTACGTTTGTTTTAAGTCACTTCCTATATGTGTGTTACATTCAACAATACCTAGAAAGGAAACAAAAAAGAGATGGGATTGGTGACACAGACCCAAGGGATCCCAGGGAGATTGCCTTATGGGTAGAAAATAATCCATTTGTTTTTGCTGTTTAGACTGAGTGGTGCCCCAAAGAACAAAAGGAATATAACATAAAAATTTTGTGTCAGGGTCCACCCAGGCAAAAGTGTAGCTTGTCATGTAAATGAGATGTAAAACTAGCCGGGTCTGCTTTATTTCAGAGTGACTGGCCCGGTGATGGGCTAAACACAAAACTTTATTTTGAGAGCCGCCACCTGAGAAACCAGAGTCAGAGCTGCAGAGAAGGTGCTCATGGTTTGGGAAGATCTGGTTTGGGAAGGTTGGTAGATGAGGCTCATGAACATGGTGGCCTCCATACAGCCCAGACCCAGTGTTCCAGCCAAGGGAGTTTCCTGAGGGCAGAGCAACTGGGAGCTCCAGGAAAGCTGAAGAAGGAGGTGCCTGAAGCCCCTGTGTAGACACTGGGAACATAATGACTCCTCCTTCCATTTCAGGGCGAGCCAGAGGGATCCCTAAGGGGCGTCTGTGCCTGCAAAGTTTGCCCCAAGTCCCCATGTGTGGTGGTTAGTTTCACGTGTCAACTTGACTGGCCACAGTGTTCCCAGATTAAACATTATTACTGGGTGTGTCTGTGAGGATGTTTCTGGGTGAGATTAGCATCTGAATCAGTGGACTCAAGCAGATTGCCCTCCCCAATATGGATGGGAGTCATCTCATCCTGATAGAACAAAAAACAGAAGAGGAGGAATTTGCCCCTTTTTCCATCTCCCTGTTGAGCTGGGACATCTTATGCCATCGTTTCCAGCCCTTGGCCTGGGGTTTACTCTATCAGCTGCCCTGGGTCTCAGGCCTTTGGGCTCAGACTGAATTATACTTCCCTGGAACTCCAGCTTGCAGCCTGCAAATCCTGGGACTTCTCGGCCTCCATAATCACAGGAGCCAATTCCTCATGATAAAACTCCTTTTATAAATGTCCCACTGGTTCTGTCTCTCTGAAGAATCCTGACTTAGACACCCTGTCTCCAGAATATTCTGCCTGCTTGCTGTCAGTTGTCCCTCTCTCCTTTCTCTGTGTTCCTCTCTCCAAACATTCTCCCAGGGAAGCTGTGCTCTGTTTAATTAGAACCTGGGTCCAGACCCTCGCACCATGCTGTCTTTGGGACTAGACAGACTCCTGGGTGTGTGACTCAAGCAGCTGCTGAGGGCTCAGTTTTATCTGGCATGGGAGTGGCATTTGGCACTGGTGAGGGGACTTCTGGATGAAATGAATCCCCTAGCTGAGTCTGGTGGAGATGATACTGCCTTTAAGGTTATTCTGATCTGGGTTTAAAGCCAAGCTTGGCTGCTGCCTGGCCATGAGCTGTGTCACTTTGGCAAATTCCTAAGAATGTGTGAGTTTTAAACGACATTGCATAGAAAGCACTTGACACAAAGCCTGACGCGTAAAAAGTACTCAGTAAATTCTATTGTTTTATTACTTGTTTGTTATCATCATAAGAATTACTATTATTATACTTATCTTTATTAAAATGATATATTATTGATAGTAACTAATAATAAAAAGTTATTTTATTATTATTTCCATGAGTTTATTTTCTTTTTTTATTTATTTTTTATTTTTTTAACATCTTTATTGGAATATAATTGCTTTACAATGGTGTGTTAGTTTCTGCTTTATAACAAAGTGAATCAGTTATACACATACATATGTTCCCATATCTCTTCCTTCTTTTCTTTTTTGGCCGCACCACGCCGCATGTGGGATCTTAGTCCCCCCATCAGGGAACAAACCCATATCCGCTGCAGTGGAAGTGTGCAGTCTTAACCCCTGGACCACCAGGGAAGTCCTACCATTATTATTATCATCACCATCATCATCTCACTCAGAACCAGAGGATTATTGAGCAATCTTTTCATTAGGAAATAAATAGGAAGCGGCTTATGGAGAAAAGCATAGCTTACTTCTGTGGAGAAGTGGAAGCAAGTCCATTTAAATGGAGGCACGAAGCTCCAGCTTCTCTACACGCTTGAGATGGTGCCCTGGACTCTTGACTGGTCCTGAGGCTGTGATGAGGCACATTGTTTTCCTTCTTGTCTGAGATTCTGCCTGTCCAGGGACAGGAAACAGAGGCTGGGTCTCAAGAAGGAGATGAGGGGCCTTAGCCTAGCACCCTCTTACTGGAGCTTTGTAGATCCTTCCATGAGAGAAGGTCAAAAATACATAGAATAGGTGCCTTTTAGGACTTTCTTGAGGTGCCCATATTTTCCTTACTGTCTCTAAGACCATTCCATCATGGTCTTAACAACTGTCAGGTCAATGTATTTCCTTTAAAAATATGTTGTAAAAGTACCAATTTGGGATAATATGCTTGGAAGGAATGACCACCATCCTCTCAGCCCAAGTGAGTTTGAGGAGTCACGATGAAGAGGCACATGGTGCTGAGAGGACAAAAGAACATGAGCAGAAGGAAGAGCCAGTGGGACTGGGAGAATGGAGGCAGCCAGGGCCTGGCTAGCACCTGGGTTCTGCCAGGTAGCACTTGCTTACAGCTCCATTTAAAGAGGCTGGGATAAATATTGGAGCAAGAGGGTGTGGTAGATTGTTTGCAAAAATGTCCACCAGTAATCCCTCCCATCTTTGTACCTGTGTGCTGCTCTTCCCATCAAGAATAAGGCCTATGTCCCCTTCCCTTAATCTAAGCTCACCCTGTGACTTGCTTTGACCAACAGAATGTATCAGAAGTGATGCTGCATGACTTCCAATTCTAGGCCTTAAGAGGCCTAGAAGCTTATGTTTTCACCCTACTGGGGTCCAGCCTACATGTAATGAAAGTCACGCTAAACTACTACATGAAGAGAGGTCATATGGAGAGCAAGAATTGTCCAGCCAGGCCAAGCTGTTCCAGCCACCCCAGTTGAAGTACCAGGTGTGAGTGGAGCTACCGGGGATGTTCTAGCCCATCCCAGCTCCCAGCAAAGCCAGCTGCACTGGTGACCCTTGCCATCACTGTGTGGAGGAGAACTTCCCAGCGGAGCCTGGCCAACCTTCAGAATCATGGAGAAATAGTAAATCCTTTCAGTTTAAGCCACTAAGGTTGTCCAGCTTTTTATGCAGGAATAGAAAACTGAAACAGAGGTGGACTCACAAGCACTGGCTTAGAGAGAGTGAGAGGCAGTTCAGTGAACATCACTGATTCTCTGGTTTCAGAACACAATGCTTATTGATCTTTTGTGCTTTTAATAAAGCATCTGTTTTAAATATACACTGTGGCCAGCATGCTTGCAAGTGAGAAATCGGTGCCAATAACTGAGACTTCCCATATGTTTCTAATCAAAGATGAGCCAAGAAAAAAGCGACATAAACAGTGATGAGTGTAATCACTTATTGAGCGCCTCCCATGGGATAGGCCCTAAATGAGGTGATTTATAGTTATTATTTCACTTTATCCTCCAGGGGTAGAAGCCATAAAATATCTCATTTTACAGATGAGGAAACTTTGAAGGTTATAAAGCAGAAGCATTTGCCCAGGGCTAAACCATGCATGAGGAACAGAGCCAGTGTTTGAACCCAGAGCTCTGAGTACCTGACCTCCAAACTATATTGTCTTTCTTATACCAGAACATTCCAGTTGTTCTTTGGTTTCAGCTGTTTCTTCTGATTGTGGGCTGGGGGTTGGGAGCTCACAGAGATGGTTTTCTGGATAATTTCTTTCCCTTTCTGGAAGAGGTTACTGGCTCAAGCAGGCTGGCATGGAGGCAGGGGACCAGTATGTCTTTGGGGTCACAGGGACACCTCTCATCTGAAGGCACAGGCCTCTCTCTTCCCGGAAACAACACATTCGACCTTATGCAGTTTGACGGGCTGTCCTCTTCATTTCTAAGAATGGACCTTCCCCCTTTGAAATCCATGAGTAGCCCCAGGCCACTCAGAGCAGGAACTCTGTGGAGTTTCCCCTTGTCCTAAAAGGAAAGAGCTTCATTTCTGCCCCCTTTGAATCTTGGAAGCCTTCTTGGGAGCCTTTAGCTTTGAGCTCTGTTTTGGAAGAAGTGAGGGAGACAGTTGGATGAATGCTAAGTAGGACATTTTTAGTTTGAACAGCAACTCTTGAGACACTGCAGTGAAAATCCCAGTGAAGTGGAGAAGCAGAAATAGTTCATATGCTGTTCAGCAAATTACAATTCAGAATAATTTTGATGGGTTTCAATGATGGGCCAAAATCAACATGAAAACCTTTAGCAGAAATAAATGTAAACTCCCAAATGTAGGTGCAAAGGACCCTCTATACAATTTTAGGGTGGGGAAGAGTTGACTTGAAAGCAGTTCAGGGGGAAACTATTGGGGGTTTGGTGGAACATACAAAAACTTGGAATAACCCAACAGTGAGATGCAGCTGCTAAAAGATCTAAAGCAACCTCCAGTTGCATAAATACATGTTTATTGTGCCTTAACTTTAGGTTAAGGGAAGTTAAAATGACCAAATATAAAGCCTGTGTGCCGTTCTGGGTGACTCTCTTTTATTTTATTTTTTTTTAATTTTTTATTTTTTTTGCAGTACGCAGGCTTCTCACTGTTGTGGCCTCTCCCGTTGCGGAGCACAGGCTCTGGACGCGCAGGCCCAGCGGCCATGGCTCACAGGCCCAGCCGCTCTGCGGCATGTGGGATCTTCCCGGACCAGGGCATGAACCCGTGTCCCCTGCATCGGCAGGCGGACTCTCAACCACTGCGCCACCAGGGAAGCCCATGGGTGACTCTCTTTTAAATGGGTACAGAGTTTGGGCTTCCAGGGAGAGCACTGAATCACTGAGCACTTGCCCTAAATGCCCCCACCCCCAATTTGGATTGGTCAGACTCAAGAGTACCTAATGGAGTCATGTGTTTTGTTTTGGGTTTTTTTTTTTTTTGCAGTACGCAGGCCTCTCACTGTTGTGGCCTCTCCTGTTGCGGAGCACAGGCTCCAGACGCGCAGGCTCAGCAGTCATGGCTCACGGGCCCAGCCACTCTGCGGCATGTGGGATCTTCCCGGACCGGGGCACGAACCCGTGTCCCCTGCATCGGCAGGCAGACTGTCAACCACTGCGCCACCAGGGAAGCCTGAGTCATGTTTTAACAGGGTGAAACTTTCAAAAAAATTAACATATCCAGGCATATAAGTGTGGTCTCTCCCCTTTTGATTTTGACCCTTGACCAGGGCCTGCCCCCAGCATCTCTCCCTCTGACTCTCTTCCTCCCCCTCTTCTCATGGGACTGTTTTAGGGCCAGGACCACTGACCAGCCTGAGAAGACCTGGGCCAGGAGACCCAGACCATTCTACTCTTAAATCAGAGCAAACAGTCTCTCTTGCTCTTTGCTCCTTTCCTCCTAGTGCTGTGGGTGGGGTTGGATCTGCCATTTCTCCCATTGGAGGCTAAGATCTGAGACTCAAGTGTGGCTACTGAGAAGGCACAGAACCAGGCAGACTTTGGGGCTGTACCAATTCTGGCTCTAGGCTGACTCAGACCTAAGCCTAGCAAAAGGAATTTTCTCTTATACAGGCCCGGCTTTGTTGAGCTCTGCACTGGGGTTTGGGGATATGATCCTAACTGATAATAACTCTTTTCTTTGCTTCATTTATGCATATATTTTCTTCTGGAAAATGCTATGGATGGAATTGTGTCCTCCTCAAATTCATATGTTGAAGCCCTAACCACCCCCACACCAAATGTGATGGTATTTGGAGATGGGACATTTGGGATGATGAGATTCAGATGAGGTCATGAGGGTGGGGTCCTCATGATGGGATTAGTGCCTTATATGAAAAGATCTTATAAGAAGACCTCTCTCTCTCTTTCTCTCCAACGCCCCCCCACACCTGCCACCATGTAAAGATGTAGTAAAAAAAGTGGCCATCGGCAAACTAGAAAGAGGGCCTTCACCAGGAGCTGAATTGGCTGGCATCTTGATCTTGGACTTCTCAGCCTCCAGAACTGTGAGAAATAAATGTCTGTTATTTAAGCCACCCAATCTATGGTATTTTTCATTATGACAGCCTGAGCTAAATAATGCAGAAATCTATTATATCTCAATTTTTTTAAAAAAATAAAGTACTTTATTTAAAAAAGAAAGAAACAAGCAAACAAACAAACATATGGAGATACAGATTGTTTGAAGGCAGGATTTGGGTATTCTTATATCACTGGCTTAATCTCATAGCATCAATCCATTATTATTATTCCTGACACTGATGAGCTAAAGAATGACCAGAGGGAAACTGTCAGGCAGGAGAAGGGACTACAGACCATGGCACATGAGAATGATTTGGGGACTAGGGCTGCTAACCTCTCCTAAGAGGAGGGTCAGGACTATAAGGAAATCCCCACAGCTGTGCTATTCCTTAGAGATAAAGGCAAGAGTTGGCTGCTCCCTAATTTAAAGCCACTTGGAGAAGCAAACTGCCCACTTGAGACTAAGGCACACCTAAGAGCAACGTCTTCCAGAGTGAGGAGCCTAAGAGGGAAGAGTTAGAAGAAAGGGGATTGTTATAAATCCTACCCTCAAGATAGTAAAAGTCATTCCTCAATGAGATGCCCAGTTACCATCTTAGCAAGAAGGGCAGTTACAGATTCGGGACCATGATGTGTAAAAAGATATTAGGATTCCAAAACTTCATCATTTTTGGTTTCTTGGTCACCCCTGATCAAGGAAGCAAAATAACTCCTCCTTCCTTCTGCAACCCTAGGGGTAGGGAAGGTACCTTAAACACAACAGAGGGAATTTGAGATACTGGGTTCCCACTTCCTACTGATTGGGTTTGGGGCAAGAGCATGCCAGCCAGCGTGAGCAGAGACCCCCTTGGAGAGGCCTGGGGCCCGCAGGAAAGAAGAAATAAACAGCAGTGACAAAGGAACAGGAAGTGTCACTGGGGTAGAATAATTGCTGGGGCCACAGAAAGACCCAGTATCATCTTATATGTCTATGGGGCCATCCTTAGAATGTGGTCCCAGGTTGGAGAGTCTAGACCAACAGGTGAAGTCACAGGAAGGACTTTTTGGGTTCCACCTGGGCAAGAAATTGCAAAGCCCAGAGCTGTGCAGGACAGGAGGCCCTGCCTCTTGAAATGGTACGTTCCTTGCCCCTGGAGGGGTGGAGGGACTGAGAAGGGTGAGAGGTTGGCCTCGATACTAGAAGCTCTCCAAAGCCCTTTCCAGCAATGAGGCAGGAAAAACACCCTTACCAAAACCCAACAGCAAACCTCAGCTCTCCAGAGCAGGGGTGGGAAAGGGACCAGGCGCAGCTGTCTAACAGTGATTATAAATGCCAGAGAAATAGTCAATGGGCTGTGACTGTTTACGATAATCATTTTCTTTCCAACTCATCTGGAGATGATGTCACCTGATAATTGGACACTGGCATGTGGCCTGCAGCATGCCTGGCCTGCTCTGCCTTCCTGGTCTCTGGCTGATCAGATGGACTCCTCTATAGGAGTTAGGAGTAGAATGGCTGTAATACAGAATGAGGGGGACAATTTCATTTATTCATAAATAGTGCCAGAGTCTTCTCTGCACCATATGCTGGGGCTGCAGAGAGGAAAGAAGCCCCTGCCCTCAAGAGTTCGCAGTCTGTGTGCACCATAGACAACTGGAATTCAGTTATCCGTTTGATAAATGTTTGTTGAGTCTGAGCCCTGTGCTGAGCACCGGAGATTGAGCAGGGACAAGAAAGATGTGGCCTCCACCCTTGGAGAACATTGCAGTGGAGGACTCAGACAGTAGACAAGTTGCACATAAAGGAGATCATGACTTGTGCAAAATACTATGAAGGAAATTTAACATGTGAGGGAATGGGAGATGGGGGAGATCTGCTGTAGAAAGGGTGGTCGGGGAGACCTCTCTGACGAGAAGACAATTAGGTTCCCATGCAAAGCTTGAGGAGCCAGCTGATGTATACAGCACAGACTTCCAAGTAAAGGGGACGGCTTCCACGAAGGCAGGAAAGGGCCTGGTGTGTTAAAGAAGCAGAAACGACATCACCGTGCCCAAGTGTGATAGGCGATGGCATCTGACGGGGTTGGAAAAAGGGCTGGAGGAAGCTGCTTACAGGGCTTTGTGGAATTTGAGGGAGGATTTTATTCTAAGTTCAGCTCAAGATCGATATTCCCAGTATTAGAAATGTGGTGGTGAGGATTTTGAAAGGACCAATATCCAGACTGGCTAGGATCCCGGGATCCAGGACATATGCCCTCTGGTGAGCTTGGCCGGCCCTTCCTCTGCTCCATCTCCTAGCTCTGCCCTTCCTTCATTGAGGAGCAGAAAGAGGTAGATCCTTCCAGGAGACAGAGGAGCTTGGACACTTGGGACACTGCCGGCAAAGGCCTCTGAAGGAATCAGAGATGGCTCAGGAGACAGACAGTGGAAAAAGAGTAGAGACTCATGGAGATAAGATCTGTGTCACCTGGTCACATTCTCCTGAAAGTCACTGATGGGGCAACTCTGTCTCTGTCTTTTCCCCAACTTCTGGTTCCTCCAACTCTCCAGAGGAGAGGGAGCTGCAGAATTCCTCCTTGAAGGTTGCTTTCTTGGAAGACCTAGGCTTTTCAGAGCCAGTGCTACTGCATTAACATTTACCATAACAATTCTGGAAAGGAAGAAGCATAATAAGCGGGTCCAGGCAGAAGGCCGGAAACTTAAGAGCTTCTCTGGTTTTTCTTCTCTGTTTTATTTTTAAAAATCTACTTTGCAAAGATATATGGTCTCCAAGTTTCTGAAAAGGGAAGCAGCAAAGAAACTCCTTCTGGTGTGAATGAAAAGAATTACATAAACCGCAGTAAATTTAGTATGAAATTACATTGCCAGCCCCAGAGGAGAAAGATGCTTTTGCATCCTGCATTATCCATGTTCGAGAATCCATTATCCTGAGTTCCCAGGCTGACGCAATGAAAAGAGACAGTGGCATGTAGGTTTGGTCCATCTACTAGGATAGAAGCTGCTAGAACATAATAATTATTTGACCTTCCTTAGGGCATTGGGTTTTTACAGAAGTTCCTCCTTGGATTTACATTTGTCTCTTCTTTACTTTTTAAATTGGGACTTGGGTTCCTGCTGACTCTTGGGCTCCATTAAATCAGAATTTCCTTCCTCTTGGGGTTTTTCAGTTTTGTTAGTTCCTGAAGTCCTAGGAGGCCCACCTCTGTGGAGGCTCCCATGAAGCTTCTAGGCTGAAAGGAGAGACCTCATGCTTCAGATATGGGTTTCAAGTCCAAGGTCTGCAACTTCCAGCTGTGTGATTTTGGGTAAGTTCCTTAATGTCTCTAGGCCTGTTTCTTTATTTATAAAATGATGATGATAGCAGTATCAACTTGACCACTTACCTCAAAGATTTGCTGGGGAGTTAATTGAGGAAATGTGTTTGTGATGCTCTTGACACAGTACCTGACCCATAGCAATTTTTCAACAAAATTTAACTATTTTTATAGTCAGCTCCTCTTTTAGTTTTTCTGGAAACATCTGTCATCTCCCTCTGAGATGCTAATTTCCTCCAAAGGATGCTATGTGGCCCTAATAATGTGCAGCCCTGCTAAACATATTTCATTCATTCAGTAAACATGTATTGAACTCTAACTGTATGACCAGTGCTGAAATAGATTCTGCTGATAAAAAGAAAAATAAGCACTATCCCTGCCCTTATAAGCATTTAATGACATTAAATAAGAAAGTCATAAAAGCAGCCTTGCAGGATAGAGCAGACTACAGCACAAGTGGGCAGAAGGGAGCCTGAAGGTTGGGCTTTCCCTGACCACCTGTAAGGCAAAGACAAGGCTTAGAAGTAGCCACGGGTCCTCTGAGGAGTTTGCTATAGCAGGTCACCACAGACATGAGAGAAGGCTGTGGGTAGACACTCAACATTGGGAGATACAATTTGACCTCGGGGAGTCCTTAGTCCCAACAGAACTTAGGTGAAGCCAGTGTACCAGGGGAGGCAGGGAAACATGGGCTCTGGCCAAATCCAGAGAGATTAGGTCATAAATTACTCAAGCGCAAGCTTGGCTTACAACACCAGTAAGACAAAGATCAACCATGAGGGAAAGGACGTGGCTCTGGAGACGGAAGGAACCGGAGGACTCTGAAACTTCCCTCCACCATGGGGTTGCATAAAGCCCTCTCCTTCCTTCTTCAATCTTAGGGGAGAAAAAGAAGCAGTACAAGAGACTGAGCATCTTTTGTTCAGGAGACATGCACTTTCCTAAATGAACTATTGCGCTATTGGTTGAACTGAAGCTCTAAACCAGATTGGACCTTTGGTTACTTTTTCCCACCCTTCCCCACTCCTTCTGGGAAAGAAGACCAGATTAATTACACATAACAGAGCTCATTTCCCCTCACGTGTGAGTTGTAATGTGATTAAATTTTGTGACCCATTTTCCTTGATGTATATTCTCCCTACCTAGCACAGTGCCGAGCACCAGAGTGACATTTGATGAATACAGCAAGTGTGCATGGTAAAAAAGAAAAGTCCTATCTGCTGCTCTGGATTCCACTTCTGAAAGACATAATCAAACCAATATGCATGTTTTAAGAGAATACAGCCCTGGATTCTTGGCCATTCATTTCCCATTCTTGATGCCTAAACCACACCCAGACCCTCCCTGCCCTGGAGGTGGGGATAAAGGCAATGGGTATATCTGGACCTGGTGTGAGCATCCATCCTGGGCCTGAGAACATAGTCTATTTTAAATCATTTCTCACTGATGGACAACTCTATGTCCCCCACAGGTCCCCACCTTGGCCGCACACACACAAACACAAAGCCTTACACCCAGATAAACACACAGCTGAGTGGAGATGCCAAGTGGGTGTGGGAGTTTTCAGAGTGGAAGGATCTTGGCTGGTTCCATGATGAAGAGGAGGTGGCAATGGGATGAGAAAGAGTAGCATGTGTAGGCCTCACCTCATCCTGGGGAGATGCTATGCTGACATGTGTAGCCAGAATGGATTGTCCCCTTGGGAGGGGCAGAGGCAGATGGGAAAATATTGACCCCAACCAGAGAAAGATTTTATTTCTCATGAATCTCAGGATTAAAATTTTTCTTGGGATGTGATATAGTCTGTGTCTCCTGCCTGGGCAGGTGGGAACTTGGCTTGGGGGAGTGTGCTGGGGTGTGTGGATGATGTCATGGGAGGAGGAGGGGGAGCGCTGTGATATCACAGACATGTGGGAACTTCCTGGGCGAGAAGTTTGGAGGAGGACGAAAGCGCTCAGGAGCCTATTTCTGGCTTTAATAACAGCTCTGGTGACAACCAACTACATGAGACGGGTGCAGGCAGGCAGGTCTGTCAGGGAACAGTGGCACCTCCTGCCTGGAACACGGGTTTTCTATGAGGTGTTCTAGCCTTTAATGTAAGGGTGGAGCGGGGAATGTGGGATGCATTTTTTTGTCGTGAGAAAGCACAGATGCCCGAGAAAGAATGGAAAGTGGTGGAAAATTGATGTCACAACAGGGCTTCAAAGGAGTCCCTGAAACACAGTGAGGAGGCTGTGTGAGTCAAGTGTAGGGGGTAAGAGCAAAAGCCCTGCCACCTCCTAACTTGTGTCCTTGGGAGATTCACTTAATCTCTCTGCACCTCAGTTGCCTCTTCAGTAAAATGGGAATAATTATAGCACCTTCCTCACAGGATTGTCAAGATTAAATAAGTTAATACATACTTGTAAAGAGCTCATGATGATGCTTTGCATGTAGTATGTGCTCAAGAAAGGTAAACAATTATTATAATAGAAAGAACGCTGGAGTAGGAAACGGAAGACTGAGTTTTAATGCTGACCCAACCTGTGACCAAGTGAGTGTCTCTTTGAGCTTCAGTTTCTTCATTTGCAACAAGAAGGTGAGGGACTAGATAATCTCAACCTTCTCTTCCTGCTCTAACATTCTAAGACCTTGACTCTAAGACCAGGTAGACCTGATACTGACACAAGTCTTCTTTGCTCCAAATTCTCTTGGGCATGTCAGTGCCTACAATTCCACCATTTAGGATATAAGCCTTTGAGTAAAGCATGTTTTAACCCTCTGCTCCTTTCTTCAGATAAAATAGTTGCTGGGGGTGATTGGGGGGTATTAAATCAGTAATACATGGGAATGAATTAATTCTTCCAAAAATAAATGGTCTCTGGGTAACATCAGGTCACATAGTGTGCCTCTGAAAGAATGGAAATGGAGGAATCTTGAGTGTAAATTTCTAGTACACGATTTTGTCTAGGTTAGGCCCTGTCCTGTAAGAAAATAGGAAGACAAGAGCCATTGCAGCATGAAGAATCGAGGTTAAATACAAGTAGAATTTCAACTAATAGCATATGAAAGGAACCAAAACCTTGAATGCGAACCTGAGGGAGGTTGGGACCAGGCAATGGTCTTGAGGGTCTGTCAATGGCTCTGAGCCAGGCAGGGGGTCCCAGGTCATCTGGTGTCTTCTGGGAGTGCATGTCTGTGTGTCCCTGGTAGAGACTGTCCTTCCTGGGCATCCTGGAAGTTCTGTGGCTTCTGGAGTGAAAGCGCAGTTTGGCCTTCCACACAAATCCCAGTTAAGAGATACATTACTTAATGATTCAGTGATGTGCTCCCTGCTGGACACTACAAGTTGATCAGAGGATGTTTGAAATGATCCACAGTCATCAGGCAGAAATTGGAGTGACTCAGATGACAACATTCTTGTCATGCAAGCCAGAGGCTGAGTACTCAGCAACTGGTCCAGAGAGAGAGGAGAAGGGAGTGGGCAAGGGAGGGCAAGAGAGAAGAAGAATGTGGGCATTCCAAAGGGTTAGTGTCTGGATGACCCTGCTCCACGACGCCAGCCCAAGAAAAGAAACCAGTGGTGGAAGTGGAGCCTGGGGTCACTGTTCAGATGTCAGGGATAGAAAGAAGTCAAGGGAAGTGAGATTCTCTTAAGTATTCTCGGTTTCCTATGGATGAAAGAAATCCAGGGTAGCAAAGCGTTTCCCATGCCCACCTGCTGCCCTCCCACAGTATGTGCAGGCCCCCATCCAACTGATGAGGACCTGTCCCACACCAAGGACTCTCAAAAGAGGGTAATGAGGGAGAAGCATTCATATAACCATTCATTCATATATCCAGATAATCATTCATTCATTCATTTGTTCCACATTTATTGAGATTCTACTGTATGCCAGATGCTGTGTCAGGTGCTTAGGACCAGAGAGAAATTAGACACTGTCCCTGCAGGGGATATGGCAATGAGAGCCAAGTGTCACAATACAGCAGTGTAATGTGGTTTAACAGAAGGAGGCAGTGAGCATTGGAAAGCACAGAAGTGGAGCATCTAAGTCGGACTTGGGGCTTGGGAGACACCGGACTGATCAGAATCTTGAAGGTGAGTAGGAGTAACCATGTGGGCAAGGAAGTTGTGAGAGAGCCCTTTGGGCACAGAGAACAGAAATGAAAAGGGGTGGGATGCAGAAGATCACGGTGTAGATGGGGAACTGGACATGTAGGGTGCAAGTGGCATGTTGGGAAGTGGAAGCTGGAAAGATCTTGAAGGGCTGTGTGTGCAACATCAGGGGAGGAGGAGGGTTTGGGCAGGAGATGGAGAAGGTTCAGCTGCAGTGCGGGGAATGGACGGGAGGGGCAGTTCCCTTCAAGGACTGTTATGGAGGAGCTAAACCAGGGAGGTGGGAACAGAAAGACTGGGATGGAGTCATGAGATAAGTGGGAAAGGAGCCATCAACAAGACCTGGACTCCCAGGAAATGTGGATTGAGGGTCAGGGAGAAGGGAAGAGTAGGAAGGGGCGAGGGAGCAGGGAGGAGACACAAGGAAGTGAGTAGAGGTTTACGGAGAGGACATCATTCTCCTATGATGGGAAACAGTGTCCATCAATTCTCAGAATCACTGGGTCATAGTCTGGGTTGGAAGAGACCCTTGAGGTGACCTACTCTAACCTCCCATCTAGTATAGGCATCTCCTCTGGATCCCCTCCTGGCTCAGTCATCCAGCTTCTGCCTTCATTCAAGCATTCAACATAGAACTATTGTGCACTTACCACATGCCTGGCACTATGCCAGGCCTTGGGGATGTGGTGGTGTCAGAAGGCTGGTGGGGAAGAATGGAGAGTAGCTAGAGAAGAATAAAAGAATGAAGACATTTAGAAAATGAGGCCAATCCATGAAGACGTAAAGAATCAGGGTTACGGACCACCTTTACAGACATTACCCGATAGTGGGGCCAGGGAGGCTGGGGTTTCTTAGCCATCCCCCCAACCCCCACTCAGTCATTGGACTCCAGCCGCCCTGGAAGGAAATGTGACCTTGGCGAGGCCATGCACAAAGGGCTGACGGCTGAAGGCTGTCTTCTGGCAGCACCCCCAGCAGCTGGGAAATAAATCCTTTGTTACCAATGGAAGATCTGTGTGATCTTGCATCCCCATGTCTACCACAGAGAGTGTGTCTGTGTGCATCCTGAGGGTGTGGATGTGTGTCTATCAGCATGTGTGTATATCTCTGTGTGTGCACCTCAGTATGTATTAGTGCGTCTGTATCTATTATAGCCCTCTCTTGGATCTGGGATTGTGAGAGCTCTACAGGCGGCCGAGAGTTAAACCTCTGCCACCTTATCATCCACACTGCTTTAGTGCCACCCCCCAACTTCTTCCTATTCCCTGCCCAGTTTGGGACAATTAGTGAAAAGGTGTAGAATGTGGGATTTGGAGTAGGGGGTGTCTGTGGACCCTCTACCAAGAATCCATTTCTATTCTCACTTACTGAGAGTGGGTGAGAGGGGACAATCCCATAAGGTTCCCTTGTGCAAATTAGAAAAAGGCACCCCTACTAGCAGACCTCATGTGAATGCACAGCCAGGCAAACAAATCAGACACTCAGCTCCCACTGGACCTCTCTACTGGGCACTCTCAAAGGTTGTTTTATCTGGATTATATTTCCTGACCCACAAAAGTTAGAATAGGGTCATGTCTTCCCGAGGAAATCTCTTTGATCTCCAAGACCTGAACCTCCTATCACACTGTTGTCAGAAATTAGGAGAACAGTACCTGCCATGAGGCCAGCCTCCTGGGGCAGACTCCTGCCTGAAGGCTTCTGGAAGTCTTGACTTCCCAAATTCAGGGCAGAGGAGGACCTAACGATAGCCTTGGAGAGAGTTGATGCAGGTAAGGAATGGAGCATCTCCTGGAGTTTAGCTCCCACATCTGTCTCCCTCATCAAGGAATGAAGCACGTCCAATGACCAAATGGATGTAGGAAGAAAAATCAGCAGGGATGAGAGTCCATGACCCAACTGTACATAGATGAGAAAACCAGGTCACTGGATGATCTGGACCTTCTGATATTAGATCCAGGGTGGATTCTATCATTGGTTCATCCAAACTTTGTAACATGATGCTTCACCAAATACTTTCTCAAAGAGCCTGTGACCCACTGTCATAGGAATAAAAACCCTCTCTTTCAAAGATTTATGTCATTATTTTACACATGTAATTATTGGCTATGGCAGACTAACCCTACTGGGAACAGCAAAGGGCAGAGTGGCAGGAGGCTTAGTGTCCTTGAATTCTTGAGTGCTGGAGCTGTAGGAAACTTGAGATCATCTCATCCAGTCCCCACAGCTCACAGCCCGGGGCAGAATTCTGCCCATCACCTTGTTTGATTCAATCCACAAAATGAACATTGACAATACGTTTATACAGGGCATGCCCTCTCCTGCTTATCTCCTGCTGCCAGGTTACTGCATTCTACCACTGGCTGAAGCTCATGGAGTACAGTGATTTGCCCAAGATCACACAGCTGCTCAGAACAGGATCAGAACCAAGCCCCCAGGCTGCTATGGCAGAGCAGGGCTTTCTTAGCCCTGGGTGTCTCTGGTTCTCTTTTGATCTACATGGACAGGAGATATGAAGGAACACGATGAACTTACTTGTTTCCTTCATGAGGTAACAGCTTGCACGAGGCCCCCATGTCTCCTTATGCATGCACGTGCACACACACACGCACATGCATGCATGCACACATGTGCACATGAGCTTAGACTCCTAGACTACCAAGAGCATCTCGGTCTTTTTATTCTTTTTTTATCATTTTGGATTCTACCTAACTCAATGCTTGGCATGTTGGTGTATCTCAATCAATGCTTGTTGAATGAAAGAATGATGAATATTAATGGATGCTTATCTTCCCAAGATCAGTGAGGTCTTTACCATAACCTTGATTCAGAGTCCCAGTTAGACTATTTCAAATGGGGGAGGAGAGAGAGAAGAAAAGGAAACATTACATTTGTCAGTACTATGCCAGGCACTTGAATGTATATCATCTCAGTTAATCTCATTTTAAAATGAAAAATCCCAAGTGACGTCACCCCACAAAGGAGCAACCCCCACTTTCTCTGGTGCCCAAACAGAAGGGCTGTAAGTACAGCCAGCTTACACTTCTGCATCAGTGTCTGCTTCTGCTTATCCCCAGAAGATCTGAAAAAGAAAATAACGTCAGAACTTCTGAAGACCAAACTCAGTATCCTAAGTTTGCAGCCTTCCCCCTTTGTGAGACAGAGAATCAGGAGAATATTAAGAGGAGTGAGAGCAGGAAGCTAAAAATATCTTCAAAGCTTATGTAAATTCGATGCACGGAGAGGCCTGGCCTTTGGGCTCCAGCTGCTCCCGGGAACTGACTTAGACGCCCTTGACATGGAGATCCAGATATTCTCAGAACCTGCCCACCATTTAAAACCTTTAAAATATCTTCCCAATTGTGTTCCATGTTCTTTAACTTTGTCACCCTTGGGAGTGGAGCTGCAATATGCTAATGAGGCCATTGATAAGCCCCAGACACCCCTCTCCCCCACCCCACCCCCACCTCTGGCCTCTGGGGAAAACAGTGCAAGGTCAGAGACATCCATCCAACAGGAGCCTTTGCGAGGGGCTGTACCCCTAACCATTAGCATGTTAATAGGGAGGGAATCAAAAGATCACTCAATCAACACCCAATGAAGGAATCATTTCAATCAATAGCACAGCTCATAAACGTCCCCATGCCACTGATACCACATAACAACAATTCTTAATTGAGAATTAAACAAACTTTTATGTGACGCAATTCCAAACTTCAGCCTTTAAAATAATGCCAAGTTCAGAAACACATTCGTCTTCATGATTCAATCTGGCAGCTTGTACACATTTAATGGGTATTTTTCCCTCACAGCTGACACTTTCCCTTCCTGGTTCACATAGGAAAATGAGATGGGTGTCACCTCCCCAAAGGCCACAGTGCTAAGTTAAGTGACTCTGCGTAGGAAGGGGGCTCTAACTGAGCCAATGTTAACCTGAGGTGACCTAAGCTGGGCTGGGACCTGGTTTCCTGTTTGGTAACCAACACCTACTAAGTGTAATTCAGCTCTTAGGTACTCAGGATGCTGGCTGCCAAATGGGAGACAAGTAGCTTTTAAGGCACTGATGAAAGTCTTCCTGACCTTGGAGGCATGGCCATGAACCAGGCGGCCAGTTTCCCTCAGAACGAGCAGCTCAATATCAACTGTGCTAAATCCAAGTCATACTCGGCAGAGGCTATTCAACATCCAGATGGACGTGAATGAGTATCTCCATTCAACAGGGCAATGCATTTCGTTACTTACAGAGTCCTTCTCTAGCCAGCTCATCCTGGCAGTCCTGGGCAAACCAGGTCCTGGCCAGAACTCAGTCTGTTCAGCAGGAATATTAAAGTAAAAGCAGGCAACAAGGTCCTACTGTATAGCACAGGGAACTATATTCAATATCCTGGGATAAACCGTAATGGACAAAATATTAAAAAAGAATGTCTGTACGTGTATAACTGAGTCACTTTGCTGTAGAGCAGAGATTGGCACACCATTGTAAATCAACTGTACTTCAATTAAAAAATAAATAAAATTAAAGTAAAAGCAGGAACTCAAAATACCCAAGTCAACAGCATCTCATTCTTCCGTTAGATGGTTAGAACGCTTGAAATTTCTGTTGAAAACCTGGTCAAGCTTATGAACAAATCCAAAGTGGTTTCTTTAGAACAATGTTGGTTCTGCCTGTGAACATTGTAGGAGCCTTCTGCTACATTTCAGAGCTGACTTGACCTTCCCAGAGAACACGGTGGTTTGACACCCTAATGCTCACAGCTAAACATCCCCTTTGCCTCCTCTCCATTTGGGAGTTCAGGTGTGTGGGGCTCTTCTTCACTGACCTCTGCAAACATTTGCAGCTGCAACGCTCACTTCCATCTCTACAAAATATGCGGCTGACACACTGGAAAAAGTTGTCCAAGGGCCATATCAGCCCCTGCTCATGCATTCAGACATCGCAAATTGAATGCCAACTGGCTGAATTTAGCCACAGATGTATGTGCAGGGTCTCCTCCACCCCATCTCTCTGTCTCTCTGTCTCTCTCTCTCTCTCACACACACACACACACACTTTGACTTTCTAGGTCACCAAAATCCCCACCAGGTCTTGTTGCCACACACATTTGGTTTCACTCATTTACCTTATCTCTCTAGACACCAAAAAAGTCTGAGTGTGTAAAAGACTGCCAGAGTCCACACATTTTAACCCATATTATAAATCTTTTCACCCAGAAACATATATGCTGGAGGCAACAGGTGGCTCCTTCAGGATACACACTAGGATTACAGCCAGTAAACAAATTAGTAGCAACCTCAGGCAACCCAATTTTTTCTTCTAGCTCAAAAGGTATGGGTGGAGTTGGAGATGGGAGGATTCTAGGGTTAGTTACAACTCTTACCTTTCTGTGCCCTTTTCTGGCAAGGTAAACTGTCCCTGGATGCTTGATTCAGTACAACATTGTCTCCTTGGGCTGCCATAACAGAATGCCACACACAGGGTGGATTAAACAATAGGAATCTATTTCTCACGGTTCTGGAGGCCGCAAGTTCAAGCAAGATCGAATTGCCAGGGCTGGTTTCTAATGAGGCTCTCCTTGCTGGCTTGCAGACCACCACCTTCTCACTGTGTCCTCACAGGGACTTTTCTCTGGGTGGAGAGAGTGAGCGAATGCAGGTGTCTCTTCCTCATGTTAGGAGGACGGTCCTATCAGATTCGGATTTTCCTTATGATCTTATTTAAGTTTATTTATCTCTTTAAAGGCACTATCTCCAAATGCAGTCACAGTGGTGATTTGGGCTTCAACATAGGAGTTTGGGAGAGGGGAGACACACTTAAGTCCATAAAAAGTACTAACTGGAAAGCCCATGTGAAATTGTTGCTATTGTACCAACATCAAGGATGGTAAATATGTTAATATTAATTATATCGGTTAATTGTATTTATGCCCATGAATATATGAATATTGATTGTTTATCTTAATGTTTAGTATAGGATTCAATTCTATTAATTACTCTGATCCCAACTCTACGGCAGCCATTGCTGTTCAATAATGATACCTTTTCCTTTTGGGCCAAGGTGAGACCTCAGAAACCTTCTCAACATGGTGTTGAGTCAGCTATAACCAACCAATTGAATTTGGTACAGGAGATGTGACATATTGACACTTGTACTCTGTAACCAGGCCTCCTCCACCTTGGGGGAAGATCTAGAAACCAGATGAAAATCCAGGAGGGGCTGACACACATCTGTGTTGTCGAGCTGTAGCTTCCCTACTGGTCAGAACACGTGGCTTACAGGGACTTTTGACTGACAAAGTCACCCTGGAAATTCCCTTTCCTAGATTCTATATAAAGCGATTCATCCTCTCACAGCTCTTCCTTTTTTTCCTGCAGAGTCATAAGACCCAAGCCACAGCTAATGCTTGGCATCATCAACCTTGTTTCCTGAGCTGGGGAAGGGCTGTTGTCTCAGAAATTGCTTCTTCTCAGCCTCCACTTAAACACAGTCTGAAAATGCTTTTTCTCTACTTTTCCTGGAATTTTATTCTTATCCACTAATCTGTGCTACTCTCCATGGACTACTGTCCCTGGAGCTAAATAAACTTCCCCTTCTCTGTCAGTTGCTTGGCCTTTCTGTAGAAGAGGCAAAAGAGTGGATTTGCAAGGAGTGAATAATACCACATTGAATAGAAATGTCTTCACAAAAATAGGATCTAACATTATGAGCTTAGTTTCAACCAGAGAACAATATGAAGAATGATATTTGGTCTTTTACAAGGTGGGTTTTGAAAATGTTCTTCATATTATTATTCCTTGAGTTTCTCCTTGAATTAAATACTAGGGAAGCAGACTGTCCTTCCTGATAAATGGAGTAATCTGCTTTCTTAGCGCTTAATTCAAGGAGGAACTCAAGTAATAATAATAAACCCATCATGTTTTCCTCCTTTCCTTGGCTGCCAGTAAACTCACAGCTATGTTTTGTAGTCAGTGGTTGTTATAATTATTAGCTAGAGGTTTCTGATAAATTATTTTCTCCTTTCATTACTGGACTCTCTTACTCATCCTTAAAGTGCATGTATCTCCTACATGAGCTGTTTCTTCTCTTAGGAAGTGAATGGGGTACGTTCATTAAATAATACATCAGTGGTTCAGTCAGGGACATATCACCAGCAGACTGGGCTTAAACCCCAATTCAACCCCCCAATCATTTATTGATCCATATTATCAGCTGGTCCCCAAGTGCTCTATAAATGTTCTCCAAGAAGACATGTTGAATCTTTTGAAATGATGAAAGGGTTTAAAACTGAGCAAAGGCTTGTCAATAGTTGTCACACTCTATTTCAGCACAATAACAAATCTCAAGTCCCCAGACTTGCATAACTTAAAACTTGAGAACACCCATGATCTCAACTTCCTCTTCAGTTTCAACCAGGCCCACATTCCAATCATGTCTTGAACATCTCTTTTTGAATATTCCAGAGGCAGCACACACCTAACAGGCACAACCGAATTCTCTCCTTCTACCCTACCCTCCTGCAGATTTATTTCCTTCACCGTATTCTTGGTTTCAGTCAGTGTTATCACTGTTTGCTGAGCTTCCCAAGCTAGAAGCCTTGATGATTTTGCTTCTCATACTCAGTCTCCAAATGCTTCAGAATAAGTTTCTGAACCTGACCCCTTCCCTGAAACCCCACTGTCACTGTCTTAGAATAGGGCTTGGCTTTTCTCTCCCCTGAATTATTGCAACAACCTCCTAAGCATTCTTTCTGCTATCTAGTCTTTTCCTTTACTCTCATACTGACATCAGTGTCATCTTCCTGATCCCTTTCTAGTTAAGGACCTTTGCTGGCCTCTCAATCACTATAAAATAAACACCAAATTCCATAAGGTAGTGGACACGGTTCGTTGCAATCTAGCTCCAACCTTCTGCAGCCTCACCTCTCACTTTGCATTAGCACTCCTACGGTCCAATCCTACTAAATTCCTCATCCTTTTTAAAACAAGCTAAGCCCTTGCACGACTCTGTAATTTTGCACTTGTTATTTCTTCTGCCAAGCATGCTGTTTACATAGTCTACCTTTCTACCTGGAAATTAACTTTTATTTTTCATGAATTAGCTCAATTATCAACAATACTCTAGCCACCTATCCTACAATCAAATCTTTCTTGACCTTTCTACCTTCCCTTAGCTGCTTTTTAAAAAGTCTTCCCTAGAAATTACCCAGGCATGTTTAAATTATTTGTTAACAGCTTTCTCTTTGGCTATCACTCTGAGCTAATTTAGGTCAAGAACCATATTTTTCATAGCCCTAGTACCAAGTACAGTAAATTGCACAATGTTGATGTTCATTAAATACTAATAAAGTAAGCACTGAAATATGAAAATGTAGTAGGTGACAAACATGAGATGATAAAGGATCTCCACTGAACTGTTTTACTAGTGCAGGACCCTTTACTTAATGGCTGTGGACTCTTTGAGGTATAGAGTAATAAAGAGAAAAGCTAAGGCTGTTCTAGTTGATGTTATCTTAGCAACTTTGTGACCTCCTGATGTTTTCTACATTTTACCATTTCCTTTCAGTAGTTCTCCTCTGCCTTCACCATAGCAATCTTATCTTACAATAAGCATCATTCTTAGAAGATTCAGGAGGGATAACCCAATCATGCAATTTTTGCACCCAATTTGGAGTAGACATCACTAGTTTTATCCTGTGATAGAGAATCCTTGTGGGTTTTTTGTATCTGGTGATAAACCCCACCTGCCCACAAGCACTGAAATTGTTATAGATGATGTGGAAGACTGTATTTTCCAAAGGTGGCTGCAGGAGTACCTCCATCTCATTTGCTCTTCTATAACGTGACCTGGCCTTATTCCTTTCAAGACCGCCCCTCTCTCTTTCCCCTGAACCTGAGTAGGCCTGTGATTGCTTTGCTCAATAAATAAGAAGCAGCCTTAAGGAGCTTTTGAGAAAAAGGACAAGACTGGGAAAAAGATGACCCTTGTTATAGAGTGGTAGAAAGTTTAGCAACATTGTTTTTTTGCAATGCAATCATTTTTGCAATGACATGGAAAACAAAAATAAACCTAATGAACCAGTGGGTGTGGTCAATGAGATTTCCAAGCAAAATGCCAAAGTGCCAACTGAGTTATTTTAGCCATATAAAAGTAGCCATGCAGTGTTAAAGAAAATTTAAGGGAAACAAAAAGTATCCAGGACTTGTTGGATTTGAAAATAAAATTAGTTATCATTTCCATTCTCTTACAGCAGAAAATCCTCAAAAACAAGAATGGCTTCAAGGTGAAGATCAAATCCAGGGTGCTAAAATGAATACATCTCACGGTAAATATGAAGCCAAAGCTGTGACCAGAAAACTCTTTCCTAGGACCTTAGATAGATCAAAACTGATATGTCACAGACTTTCAAATAGATAAATGGACTCCTAAGTATCTTAAGGGCATTCCTTGAAGATCTTCTCTGTTCAACAAATCTAAGTCTCTTAAGGATGTTGTCTAATAGCAACCTCAGAGACATCCCAAGGTAAAAAAAAAAAGGGCTCATCTCAAAGAGATTTGTGGATGTGGAGTTTAACTGATGAAATATGTTTTGTTAATATACAAGAAACCCACAGAATTTTTAAAGAATTGTAGCATCTTAAATTGAAAGAGATGGTACAAACTGAACAGAAGCCTTTGAATCTCTAAAATTTTTTGGGCACCAAGCAATCTGAGAGCCTACTTAGTTGAAAACATGGAAGACTTTGTATAGAAATGAAGAATAACTCATGGGATGGAACTAAGAGCCCAGAAGGCAAAGCCAGTTGTCCTGGAGGATGATCCTAGGGAGTAGGACTGAGTCCTAACTCAGGAACTGATAATGTGTACTTGGCTGGATTTTTTAAACTGACTATTGTGTGCCTTTCATTTTTCCTCTTTTTGAATGGGAGGACTGTAATAATTATTCTATGCTTGTCTCATCTGGCTGTGGTTGGAGAGGATGAATAACTTGTGCCTTTAGTTCACAGATTTTTAGAACAAGAATAACTATACTCAAAGAATTGCACCAGAGAAGCCCCACTGTCACCTGGACATAATTTAGTTCACAAGGTCTTCTTAGATTTTGAACTGATGCCTCAATGGGATGAAACTTTGAAAGTCTTGGGGGAAGAGATGACTGAATGCTTGTGAAAGTGGATGTGAATTTTGTGGCCAGAGACAGACTATGGCAGATTTTATTTTCCAAAGATGACCACAAAAGTATCCCATACCTTACATACACTTCTATCATGTAACCTTGCTAATGCTCTATTAAGAGATGGAGCCTAATTCCCTTTCTTTGGATCTAGGTGGGCTTGTGACTGTTTTAGCCAATAGGGTAAAATAGAAATAATGATGTGTGTCTTCCAAGAGTGGATCATTAAACTAATACAATTTTGACCTTGTTCTCTGGGACACAAGGTTAGAAGTCCAACTACCTGAGGCCACTGTGAGAAAGCCCAGGCCACAGGGAGAGACCTTATGTAGGTGTTCCAGTTGACAGCCCCAGTGAGGTTACAGATGACAGCCAATATCAATGGTTAAATATGTGAGTGAAGATGTCTCCAGATGATTCCAACCCCCAGCCATTGGGTCACATCCAGCCATTGAGACTTCCAAGCCCATGTGTCGACACTGTGAAAGGGAGATAAGCCAAATACACAGTGCTCTGTATGAATTCCTGACTCATATAATCCATAAATACAGTTTTAAAATTTAAGCCATTTAGCTTTCAAGTAATATGTTACACAACAATAGAAACTGGAACATATGGACATGGACACTTACAAAATTTTATCACTTATGTTGTTGCTTAAGTACGCCCCTTTGCCAGCATCAATAGAACAGAAAAATTGAAAAATTATATAAATCTTATCCACAAACTAAAAGAAGGGAGAAGATAAAATTCTGTAAAATAATGAGAACGTGGATTGTTATTTCTGGATATATATGTATTTATTAGATAATGAAAATTAGAAGACAGTAAGTTATCCAGAGAATTAAGAAGAGTGAAATATTAACCTACACAGAGTTGACTCCTGAATGCTGGCACCTTAGGAGGTATAATTTTCCTTTATGCCTTCAATAGTTTTCCCCAAATTAAAAACTGTCAAAAAGACTTCCACTTCTGGCAAAAATGGAGTAAGAAACACCAGAATTAGCAAAATTAATTCTAGACTAGTTAATTCTACAGCTCTGGTGCTGCCTAATAAATCTTAAAAACAAGACTAAAAAGGATCAAAGTATTTCCAAGTAACTGACCTTCATCCCAGAAAAAAGATCAAGTATATTTATAAGAATACATAAATAAATATTCAGCACTCAACAAGGTACAATTCAAAATATCTGGCATCCAACCAAAAACTAAAAGACATTAGAAGACGTAGGAAAATATGACCCATAATGAGAAAAAAGATCAGTCAATTCAAACCAACCCAGAACAGACACAGATGTTAGGCTAGCAGAAAAGGCATTAAAACAGTTCCTATAACTTACTTCCATATGTTCAGAAAGTTAAGTAGAGACATGGGAGATATTAAAAAGACTCAAATGAAACTTCTACAGTTGAAAACTATGATGTCTGAGATAAAAATTATACTGGCTAAAATTAACAGTATATTAGAAATTGCAGAAGAAAAGAATAGTAAACATAAAGACATAAAAATAGACAGTACCCCAAATGAAACACATAGAGAAAAAATAATTTTGTAAAATGAACTGTTAGACAATATCCACTGTGCATTTAACTGCAGTTCCTGCAGGAGGAAGATGGAAAAAAATATTTGGAAAAATGAGAGCCAATTTTTTTCCAAATTTGATAAAAACTAATACAAGTAGTTCAATAAACCCCAACCACAACAAACATGAAGAAATGTAAATCAAGGCACATTGTGCTCAAATTGCTTAATATTAGGGCTAAGAGAAAATCTTAAAAGGAACCTGGAGGTGAGGGGTTGAGAGATATCTTACATACAAAGAAACAAAGACAAGAATGATAGAATATTTCTCATCAGAATCAATAAAAGTGAGAAGAGAGTGAAGTAGCATCTTTAAAATAGTGAAAGAAAATAACCACCACCAGAATTCTATACCCAGGGAAACTATCTTTCGAAAACAAAGTTAAAAATAAGACTTTTTCAGAAGTACAAAGCTAGAAGAATGTATCATCAGCAGATTCATACCACAAGAAATGTTAAAGAAAGTCCTTCAGGCAAATGGAAGAATAATACGAGATGGAAATCTTGATCTCTAAAAAAAAAAAAAAAAAAAGAGCACTGGAAATGGTAACTGAATAGGTAAAAGTTAAATATAAAAAAATTCTTTCTGATTATTTAAATTTGTTTGGGAGACAATTGACTGTTTAAATCAAAGTCATACAATGTTTTAAAATTTATAATGTGTATAAAAGTGAAATGTATGACAAAATTAGCCCAAAGAATGGGAGAGGAGAAATGTAAGTACAGTTGACCTTTGACCACCACACATGTGAACTGTACAGGTCTACTTATATGTGGATTTTTTTTCAGTAGTAAATAGTACAGTACTACATGATCCAAGGTTGGTTGAATCCACAGGTATGGAACCCTGGATATGGAGGAACTGTAGATATGAAGGAACTGCATATAAGGAGGCCCAAATATAAATTACACATGTATTTTTCACTGTGCAGAGGGTTGGTGCCCTACCTCCTACATTGTTCAAAGGTCAAATGTCTACTACTTTAAAGTTCTTGTTCTATAAGTGATGTTTTATAAACTCACTGGAAGGTAGGTAGACTGTGATTAGCCAAAGGTACATATTATGAAGTCTAAGGCAAGCACTAAAATAATGAAACAATGATGACTAATGGCTAATAAGCAAAAATGAGATATGTGTACCCAACAATAAGCTGCCCGCAAGAAACACACTTTAAGTATACAACACAAAAAGGTTAAAAGTAAAGGCATGAAAAAAATATAACATTATATTAATGTTATATAATATAATGTTATATTAACACTAATTAATGTTATCAATGCTTGCACTACTCAAAGGAAAGTTGTTGTGGTTATATCAGTATTAGAAAAAGTAAACGTAAGGAGGAGATTGGTTCAAGATGGCAGAGTAGAAGGATATGTGCTCACTCTCTCTTGTGAGAGCATCAGAATCACAACTAACTGCTGAACAATCATAGGCAGGAACACACTGGAACTCACCAAAAAAGATACCCCACATCAAAAGACAAAGGAGACGCCACAATGAGATGGTATGAGGGAGGCAATCACAATAAAATGAAATCCCATAAATGCTGGTTGGGTGACTCACAAACTGGAGAACAATTATACCACAGAAGTCCACCCACTGTAGTGAAGGTTATGAGCCACAAGTGAGGCTTCCCAACCTGGGGTTCCAGCAATGGGAGGTGGAAATCCCAGAGAATCAGACTTTGAAGGCTACTGGGATTTGATTACATGACTCTGACAGGACTGGGGGAAACAGAGAGTCCACTCTTGGAGAGCACAGACAAAGTAGTGTGTGCATCAGGACCCAGGGGGAAGGAACAGAGACCCCATAGGAGACTGAACCAGACCTACCTGCTAGTGTTGGAGGATCTCCTGCAGAGTTGGGGGGATGGGAGTGGCTCACCACTGGGAAGGGGAAACTGGCAGCAGAAGTTCTGGTAAGTGCTCCTTAGCATGAGCCCCCCCAGAGTCTGCCATTAGTCCCACCAAACAACCTGTAGCCTCCAGTGCTGGGTCGCCTCAAGCCAAAAAACCAACAGGGAGGGAATTCAGCATCACCTATCAGCTGACAAGAAGATTAAAGTTTTACTGAGCTCTGCCCACCAGAACAACACCCAGCTCTACCCACTACTAGTCCCTCTCATCTGGAGGCTTGAACAAGCCTCATAGATAGCCTCATTCACCAGAGGGCAGACAGTAGAAACAAGAAGGACTACAATCCTGCAGCCTGTGGAATGAAAACCACATTCACAGAAAGACAGATAAAATGAAAAAGCAGAAGACTATGTACCAGATAAAGGAACAAGATAAAACCCCAGAAAAACAATTAAATGAAGTGGAGATAGGCAACCTTCCAGAAAAAGAAAGCAGAATATTGATAGTGAAGATGATCCAGGACCTCGGAAAAAGAATGGAGGCAAAGATCCAGAAGATGCAAGAAATGGTTAACAAAGACCTAGAAGAATTAAGGAACAAACAGAGATGAACAATACAATAACTGAAATGAAAAATACACTAGAAGGAAACAATAGCAGGATAACTGAGGCAAAAAACCGGATAAATGACCTGGAAGACAGAATGGTGGAATTCACTGCTGCAAACAGAATAAAGAAAAAAGAATGAAAAGAAATGAAGACAGCCTAAGAGACCTCTGGGACAACATTCAATGCACCAACATTTGCATTATAGGGGTTCCAGAAAGAGAAGAGAGAGAAAGGACCTGAGAAAATATTTGAAGACATTATAGTCAAAAACTTCCCTAACATGGGAAAGGAAATAGCCACCTAAGTCCAGGAAGTGCAGAGAATCCCAGGAAGGATAAACCCAAGGAAAAACATGCCGAGACACATAGTAATCAAATTGACAAAAATTAAAGACAAAGAAAAATTATTGAAAGCAACAAGGGAAAACCAACAAGTAGCACATAAGGGAATGCCCATAAGGTTAACAGCTGATTTCTTAGCAGAAACTCTACAAGCCAGAAGGGAGTGGCACAATATACTTAAAGTGATGAAAGGGAAGAATCTACAACCAAGATTACTCTACCCAACAAGGATCTCATTCACATTTGATGGAGAAATCAAAAGCTTTACAGACAAGCAAAAGCTAAGAGAATTCAACACCACCAAATCAGGTCTACAACAAATGCTAAAGGAACTTCTCTAAGTGGGTAACACAAGAGAAGAAAAGGACCTACAAAAACAAACCCAAAACAATTAAGAAAATGGTCATAGGAACATACATATTGATTATTACCTTAAATGTGAATGGATTAAATGCTCCAACCAAAAGACACAGGCTTGCTGAATGGATACAAAAACAAGATCTGTATATATGCTGTCTACAAGAGACCCACTTCAGACCTAGGGACACATGCAGACTGAAAGTGAGGGGATGAAAAAGATATTCCATGCAAATGGAAATCAAAAAAAGCTGGAGTAGCAAGACTCATATCAGACAAAATAGAATTTAAGGTAAAGAATGTTACAAGAGAGAAGGAAGGACACTACATAATGATCAAGGGCACAATCCAAGAAGAAGATATAACAATTATAAATATATATGCACCCAAAATAGGAGCAACTCAATACATAAGGCAAATGCTAACAGCTATAAAAGAGGAAATCGAGAGTAACACAATAACAGCGGTGGACTTTAACACCTCACTTACACCAATGGACAGATCATCCAGACAGAATATTAATAAGGAGACACTAGCTTTAAATGACACAACAGACCAGATAGATTTAATTGATATTTATAGGACATTCCATCCGAAAACAGCAGATTACGCTTTCTTCTCAAGGGCACATGGAACATTCTCCAGGATAGATTATATCGTGGGTCACACAAGTCAAGCCTTGGTAAACTTAAGAAAATTGAAATCATATTAAGCAACTTTTCTGACCACAACCATATGAGTTTAGAAATAAATTACAGGGAATAAAACTTAAAAAACACAAACAAATGGAAGCTAAACAATACATTACTAAATAACAAAGAGGTCACTGAAACAATCAAAGAGGAAATCAAAAAATACCTAGAGACAAATGACAATGAAAACACAATGATCCAAAACCTATGGGATGCAGCAAAAGCAGTTCTAAGAGGGAAGTTTATAGCAATACAATCCTACCTCAAGAAACAAGAAAAATACCAAATAAACAACCTAATCTTACACCTAAAGGAACTAGAGAAAGAAGAACAAACAAAACCCAAAGTTAGTAGAAGGAAAGATATCATAAAGATCAGAGCAGAAATAAATGAAATAGAAACAAAGAAAACAATAGAAAGATCAATAAAACTAAAAGCTCATTCTTTGAGAAGATAAACAAAATTGATAAACCTGTAGACAGACTCATCAAGAAAAAGAGGGAGAGGACTCAGACCAATAAAATTAGAAATGAGGGTTTCCATGGTGGCACAGTGGTTAAGAATCCGCCTGCCAATGCAGGGGACATGGGTTCGAACCCTGGTCCGGGAAGATCCCACATGCTATGGGGCAACTGAGCCCATGCGCCAAAACTACTGAACCTGTGCTCTAGAGCCCATGAGCCACAACTATTGGAGCCTGCACACTTAGAGTCTGTGCTCCACAACACGAAAATCCACTGCAATGAGAAGCCTCTGCACCACAACGAAGAGTAGCCCCTGCTCGCCACAACTAGAGAAAGCCCACGTGCAGCAACAAAGACCAAATGCAGCGAAAAATAAATAAATAAATTTTTAAAAACAACATAAAAGTAAAATTAGAAATGAAAAATGAGAAGTTACAATGGACACTGCAGAAATACAAAACATCAGAAGAGACTACTACAAGCAATGTTATACCAATAAAATGGACAATCTGGAAGAAATGGTCAAATTCTTAGAAAGGTATGACCTTCCAAGGCCGAACCAGGAAGAAGTAGAAAATATGAACAGACCAATCACAAGTAATGAAATTGACTCTATAATTAAAAACCTTCCAACAAAAAATGTTCAGGATCAGATGGCTTCCCAGGTGAATTCTATCAAACATTTAGAGAAGAACTAACACCTATCCTTCTCAAACTCTTCCAAAATATAGCAGAGGAAGTAATATTCCCAAACTCATTCTAGGAGGCCACCATCTCCTTGATACCAAACAAAGATGTCACAAAAAAAGAAAACTACAGGCCAATAACACTGATGAACATAGATGGAAAAATCCTCAACAAAATACTTGCAAACAGAATCCAACAGCACATTAAAAGGATCATACACCATGATCAAGTGGGTTTATCCCAGGAATGCAAGGATTCTTCAATATACACAAATCAATCAATGTGATACACCATATTAACAAGCTGAAGGATAAAAACTGTATGATTATCTCAATAGATGCAGAAAAAGCTTCCGACAAAATTCAACACCCATTTATGATAAAAATTCTCCAGAAAGTGAGCATAGAGAGAACCTACTTCAACATAATAAAGGCCATATATGACAAACCCACAGCAAACATCATTCTCAATGATGAAAAACTGAAAGCATTTCCTCTAAGGTCAGGAACAAGACAAGGATGTCCACTCTCGCCACTATTATTCAACATAGTTTTGGAAGTCCTAGCCATGGCAATCAGAGAAGAAAAAGAAATAAAAGGAATACAAATTGGAAAAGAAGAAATAAAACTGTCACTGTTTGCAGATGACATGATACTATACATAGAAAATCCTAAAGATGCCACCAGAAAACTACTAGAGCTAATCAATGAATTTGGTATTTACAGGATACAAAATTAATGCTCAGAAATCTCTTGCATTCCTATACACTAACAATGAAAGATAAGAAAGAGAAATTAAGGAAACAATCCCATTCACCATTGCAACAAAAAAATAAAATACCTAGGAATAAACCTACCTAAGGAAGTAAAACAGCTGTACTAAGAAAACTATAAGACACTGATGAAAGAAATTAAAGATGACACAAACAGATGGAAAGATATACCACATTCTTGCATTGGAAGAATCAATATTGTGAAAATGACTATACTACCCAAATCAATCTACAGATTCAATGCAATCCCTATCAAATTACCAATGGCATTTTTTACAGAACTAGAACAAAAAATCTTAAAATGTGTAAGCAGACACAAAAGACCCCGAATAGCCAAAGTAATCTTGACAGGGAGAAAAGGAGCTGGAGGAATCAGGCTCCCTTGACTTCAGACTAAACTACAAAGCTACAGTCATCAAGATAATATGGTACTGGCACAAAAACAGAAATATAGATCAATGGAACAGGATAGAAAGCCCAGAGATAAACCCACGCAGCTATGGCTAACTAATCTATGACAAAGGAGGCAAGAACATACAATGGATAAAAGACAGTCTCTTCAATAAGTGGTGCTGGGAAAACTGGACAGCTACATGAAAAAGAATGAAATTAGAACACTCCCTAACACCATACACAAAAATAAACTCAAAATGGATTAAAGACCTAAATGTAAGACAGGACACTATAAAACTCTTAGAGGAAAACACAGGAATAACGCTCTTTGACATAAAGCAAAGCAAGGCCTTTATTGACCCATCTCCTAGAGTAATGGAAATAAAAACAAAAATAAACAAATGGGACCTAATGAAACTTAAAAGCTTTTGCAAACCAAAGGAAACTATAAACAAGAAGAAAGACAACCCTCAGAATGGGAGAAAATATTTACAAATGAATCAATGGACAAAGGATTAACCTCCCAAATATATAAACAGCTCATGCAGCTCAATATTAAGAAAACAAACAATCCAATCCAAAAATGGGTGGAAGACCTAAATAGACATTTCTCCAAAGAAGACATACAGATGGCCAAAAGCACATGAAAAGCTGCTCAACATCACTAATTATTAGGGAAATGCAAATCAAAACTACAATGAAGTATTACCTCACACCATTCAGAATGGCCATCATCAAAAAATCTACAAACAATAAATGCTGGAGAGAGTGTGGAGAAAAGGGAACCCTCTTGCACTGTTGGTGGGAATGTAAATTGATACAGCCACTATGGAGAACAGTATGGAAGTTCCTTAAAAAACTAAAAATAGAATTACCATATGACCCAGAAATCCCACTACTGGGCATATACCCAGAGAAAACCATAATTCAAAAAGACACATGCACCCCAATGTTCATTGCAGCCCTATTTACAATAGCCAGGTCATGGAAGCATCCTAAAAGCCCACTGACAAATGAATGGATAAAGAAGATTTGGTGCATATATACAGTGGAATATTATTCAGCCATAAAATGGAATGAAATTGGGTCATTTGTAGAGACGTGGATGGACCTAGAGGCTGTCATACAGAGTGAAGTAAGTCAGAAAGAGAAAAACAAATATCATATATTAACGCCTATATGTGGAATCTAGAAAAATGGTACAGATGAAACAGTTGGCAAGGCAGAAATAGAGACTCAGATGTAGAGAACAAACGTATGGACACCAAGGGAGGAAAGTGGCAGAGGGGGCGTGGTGATGGTGGTGGGATGAATTGGGAGACTGGGATTGACTTGTATACACTAATTTATATAAAGCAGGTAATTAATGAGAACCTGCTGTATATAAAAAATTAAATTAAAAAGCGAAACAGAAAAAGTAAATGTCAGAACAAAAAAAAATTAACAAGTTTGCAAAACACATATCTGATAAAGGATTTGTATTTAGAATATATAAAGAGCTCTCAAAATGAAGTAAATAAATAAATAAATAAATGGCAAAAGAGTTCAATGAGCACTTCATCAAAGAATATATGTAGATATCAACTATGCACATGAAAGAGGCTTGACATCATTAGACTTTAGAAAAATGCAAATTAAAACCCAAACGACATGTGCTATCTACCTACTAGAATGACTAATATTGAGAAGGCTGATCATACCACGTATGCGTGGAGATGTGTGGGAATGTAAAACGGTGTAATCACTTTGGAAAACAGTTTGGCAGTTTCTTTAAAAATTAAAGATATACCTACCATATGATCCAGCTATTCCACTCCTGGGTATTATCTACTTTAAACAAAAGCATATATCCGTATAAAGACTTGTACATGAATATTCATAACAATTTAATTTATAATAGCCTGGAGCTGGAAACAACCCAAATATCCATCAACATGTGACTGAACAATCATATCCATATACCCATACATTGGAATATCACTCATCAATGAAAAGGAATGAACTCTTAACACATACAACGACATAGATGAATTTCAAAATAATTATGCTGAGTGAAAGAAGCCAGACAATAAAAAAAGAGTTCAAGGGGGCACAGAAGTAACTTTTGGGCGTGATAGATATGTACATTATCTTGATTTGTGGCTATGATTTTCCAGGTATCGATATATGTCAAAAGTTATCAAATATACACTTTAAATACATGCAATTTATTGTATATACATATATATACCTCAACAAAAGTGCTTTAAAAATTAAAATGTATAAAAACTGTCAAAAATGTATAATTTGCCCTAATCTGTGGACCTTAAGAAAAAAAGACAAACCAGAAAGGGCAGCCTGTAGAAACACAAGGTTCTTTCTATAATATGAAGGAAAATAACAGAAAGCCTCGGTCTGTGAAGATACTGTGGGGAGCTAGTGAGTCAGGCATGTGGAGGTAATTAATGCTCTTTCCCCCCATCTTTTGCTCCTGTCACTCAACTTAAATGGGAGCTACAGAGTCTCCCAGGAAGAACAACTCGATCCCATCTATGTAGGGGAGAGGTCATCAGACTCCCAATGCCCTGGGACTTTCCCAGCAGAAGTGAGAAAGAAGATGGGGTCCATGAGAGAGGAGGCTGTCACCGTGAGCCAGGACTAAATGTAGGAGGGGAACTTGTGACTCCAGATGCATCTTGCAGCTGTTGTGGGAACCCAGCCCAGGCAGCCACCATGGTGCTGCATGTGTCCTCAAGGAGAAAAGGGACAGTGTCTGGGAAATGAAAGGACCAATTCACAGAAGTCAGTAGTACTTCGGGATCTGAGCCACCCAGCTGGGACATGCTGTTGGTCTCAGTCACAGCAGCCTCCCTACTCAGTGTTACAGCCCACATCCTTATAGACTCCACAGTCTATAAGGCTGCCATGGCTTTGAGAACATCAAGGGCATCCACTGCCTTCTGTGGATCTCCTTCAGGGCCACCCTGAGGTGGTGCAAAGAAAATTCAATCCAGCCCAGTGAGATGGATAGCAAAGGCCTGGGCTGCACAGCCATGCAAGGGCTCCAGTCAGAGAAGAAAGCTGGACCAAGGAGCTTTAACAATGGGGCCCGGGCTTCCCTGGTGGCGCAGTGGTTGAGAGTTCGCCTGCCGATGCAGGGGACACGGGTTCGTGCCCCAATCCCGGAAGATCCCACATGCCGCGGAGCGGCTGGGCCCGCGAGCCATGGCCGCGGAGCCTGTGTGTCTGGAGCCTGTGCTCCGCAACGGGAGAGGCCACAGTAGTGAGAGGCCCGCGTACAGCAAAAAAAAAAAAAACAATGGGGCCCAAGCAACAACCCTGAGTCTGCTGCCAACCACCAAAGTCCTCGCTTGAGAAAAATGTTGAGAACTAATATTCCCCCTTTTTTCCCAAAAAAAGCATTATTGCTGAGGGTACCCAAAGGTAACCTGCACTGGGATGGCTGTGACAGACTCACAGCTCTGCAGCATGAAGGCCAGGAATCTGGAATAAGAAGCCATGGTGTGGACGATCAGAACACAGCATTTCTTTCACCAGCAGTTCGGAGTGCTGGGCCGGCTAGCTTAACAAAGAGTGAGGAACGAGACCAATTCTTGATGCACTTAAGGCAACCTCTGGAGAATTCCTGGGCACACCTAGGGGCAGGAAATGACAAATCTATCCATGCATTTTAGGTATAAATATATGGTGACTATCAAAATTTAAGTTTTAGTACTAATATGATACATTTCTTTTTTTAAACATCTTTATTAGAGTATAATTGCTTTACAATGGTGTGTTAGTTTCAGCTTTATAACAAAGTGAATCAGTTATACATATACATATGTCCCCACATCTCTTCCCTCTTGCATCTCTCTCCCTCCCACCTTCTCTATCCCACCCCTCTAGGTGGTCACAAACACCAAGCTGATCTCCCTCTGCTATGCAGCTGCTTCCCACTAGCTATCTATTTTACGTTTGGTAGTGTATATATGTCCATGCCACTCTCTCACTTTGTCCCAGCTTACCCTTCCCCCTCCCCATATCCTCAAGTCCATTCTCTAGTAGGTCTGCATCTTTTTTTTTTTTTTTTTTTTTTTTTTTGCGGTACGTGGGCCTCTCACTGTTGTGGCCTCTCCCATTGCGGAGCACAGGCTCCAGATGCACAGGCTCAGCAGCCATGGCTCACAGGCCCAGCCGCTCTGCGGCATGTGGGATCTTCCCAGACTGGGGCATGAACCCGTGTCCCCTGCATCGGCAGGCGGACTCTCAACCACTGCATCACCAGGGAAGCCCGTAGGTCTGCATCTTTATTCCATATATGACAAACCCACAGCCAACATCGTCCTCAATGGTGAAAAACTGAAACCATTTCCACAAAGATCAGGAACAAGACAAGGTTGCCCACTCTCACCACTCTTATTCAACATAGTTTTGGAAGTTTTAAACACAGCAATTAGAGAAGAAAAAGAAATAAAAGGAATCCAATTTGGAAAAGAAGAAGTAAAACTGTCACTGTTTGCAGATGACATGATACTATACATAGAAAATCCTAAAGATGCCACCAGAAAACTACTAGAGCTAATCAATGAATTTGGTAAAGTAGAAGGATACAAAATTAATGCATAGAAATCTCTTGCAAATCTATACACTAATGATGAAAAATCTGAAAGTGAAATTAAGAAAACACTCCCATTTACCACTGCAACAAAAAAAATAAAATATCTAGGAATAAACCTACCTAAGGAGACAAAAGACCTTTATGCTGAAAATTATAAGACACTGATGAAAGAACTTAAAGGTGATACAGCTAGATGGAGAGATATACCATGTTCTTGGATTGGAAGAATCATCATTGTGAAAATGACTCTACTACCCAAAGCAATCTACAGATTCAATACAATCCCTATCAAACTACCACTGGCATTTTTCACAGAACTAGAACAAAAAATATGATACATTTCTACTCAAAGGCTAGGAAATAACTGAAATTAACTTACATTAGTACCTCAATTAATAGGTGTATATTTTCCTCCTATAGAAGAAAGGGATAAATAACAATAACAACAAAGCTCTCTCAGTATGATGGTCCCTATTCGGAGATGCATGCCTGGAGATCAGGACAGGTTCAGACTGACCTCCTACAGTGATAATTCTACAAAACGGTGAGAATGGACACCAGACCCTGTTATAATGTATCCACAAAATCAAAGTAAACAGCACTCTTTAGACAAAAGCATAGACTAAAGTTTCACAAGCATTTTCACTGTGAGGTTTTTATTTTCATTTATTCATTTTATATATTATGAACATATTCTTTTTATAAATTAATTTATTTAATTTATTTATTTTTGGCTGCGTTGGGTCTTAGTTGCTGTGCACTGGCTTTCTCTAGTTGTGGCGAGCGGGGATTACTCTTCGTTGCGGTGCGTGGGCTTCAGTAGTTGTGGCATGCAGGCTCAGTAGTTGTGGCCCACAAGCTCTAGAGTGCAGGCTCAGTAGTTTTGGCACATGGGCTTAGTTGCTCTGCAGCATGTGGAATCTTCTCAGACCAGGGCTCGAACCCATGTCCCCTGCATTGGCAGGCAGATCCTTAACCACTGCACCCCCAGGGAAGCCCTGTGAGATTTTTTCAAGTGTTTTTCTATTGGGTTCTCAACACTTAAATGACCCAGTACTTCCCAGTGAGTAAAAGATCTGCTGTGCATGGATATTGGTGACTGAGGGAGCTCTATCTCTCTTGATAACAGAACAAGACGAAACAGAATGAAACTTTATCAGAAACGAGTTAGATTAGACTGCAGGAGGCACAGAGTTCTGGAATTGATGTCCAAGTGACATTTTAAATTCCTTGATACTCCAGAGTACCTGTCCATCAGGGACAGAACCATCTGCACACATCCTGACAGTTCAAAGAAACATAAACAGCAAAAACTAACACTACGATACATTGTTCTTGTGCTGACTGCTTTATCCCTAAGGCTAAATATTTTTAAATATCCATCTGATGTGTTAACTAATGAAGGCAGAGTCCATTCTCTCCATAAACAGACTGTTTTGTTAAGAATGCAAATCAGACATGGCAGAATCTCCCCATGTGCTGATTGTTAATGTATCTTAGCCATGACATATTCTTACATGTTCCAGTTCAGCAAAGTCTCCTTCTCTTAGCTGGAGATGCCAAGTTTGGATGGCTATGTTTAATCTAGCCAAGAGAACATATTTCCTCCCTGAAACACAGCCTTGACAGTGAAGCAAAATGTGATTAAGTTGTGTCACAAATAGGTGCAGCTCAATCCATCTGGCAAAGGGGAGTCTGTGCTGCCTAATTAGGAAATTTAATGATCTGATCTGATCAAACATCCATTTACAGTTTTGATAAGTGAAATTACCCAGTTAGATTACTGCAAAAGAGTGTGAGCTGGTGTCCTAACAAAACCCCTGGAGCTGGGAGTGTGGACCTGGGGATGGCGAGATTGGTACACATTTAGGTCAGCAACGCATTGTAGCAAAGGAATGCCACATGACTTTCTGAATATTTTTGGCCGGTAGCTTGAGAAACGCTGATCTGATTTGCTTGGAAATTTTTAAAATAATTGGCTCCTGCTGGCTGAGGCCCCATGCCAACACCACATGGTAATTCATTCGTGACATTCCTAGAAGAGAGAATCTGCCTGAAGAGCTGCAGTAATATGTTTAGGGAATAATCATGCCATCCTCCAAATAGGATGCATAAAAGGAAGCAAGCAGCAGGGAGGCCTCTGCGTTTCCTGGGAAAAGATTCTCAATCTAAATGGAAATTATATGTCTCTTCCTCTTTTCTTCATTCTCAGACTCCAAGTAAGAGCCTGGGACCATTTTAAGATCAAGTACGCAATCCCAGAGATGATTGTTTAGGTCTCCTGCATTTGGATTGACCCAACCTCTAGAAACTGTGATGGTGATTTTGCAAAGAATCCACTTGAGGTATCATTTTCTGGGCTTTTGTAGATGTCACTTGATTCTTGGGAAGCTTTTCAAGAAATACATGCGTCCTTTGGGAAACAAAAGAAAGCACCAAGGTAATCTGACCCTTCTGGAAATAGTAAGAGTCGTATTGTAGCTCAGAGCTAGAGTAGGGAATTCAAAGAGAACATTCAACAGGTTCCAAGATCATGAGAAAGTAAAGAGTGGAACTAGGGTTTATCTCTTAAAATTGTAAAAGAAGTAAAGGAAGAGAGGGAGGGAAGGACAAAGCAAGTTTCATGGAAAGATTCAAGGGAAGATGTTTAAAGAAAGGCAACATCAGAAACTCTGAGCAACTGGAGAGTCCAAGAGGGAACAAGGTTGTTCTGGTACCACATCAAGTCCCAGGACACAGAAAAACAGCTCTGTCCCTGTTTTCCACCAACCTCAAATGGAGATAGTTTTCTTCAGGAATTCATATATCAGGGAAACCATAAGGGGCACAGTAGAGGTATCTGGAGCTGGATACTAGTCGGGACACCCTGTGGTGTGAACAAGGCATTCATGCCAGGTACTCTTAACAATCCACTGCTGGATGTCCATTTTCAAATCCCATCTCTTGGACTTTCCCATGTACAAGGATGAAGAAAGGTGGTATCAGTAACCAGTGGTCTAGGGGTAAGAACAGCAAGATGGAATTCCAAATCTAGGAAATACCAACAAAACAGCCCACTCTGACAATGTCATAAAGTAAATGTCTTAACTGGCAGATCTGCTGGGAGGCTAATACAAGGAGAAGGGAAGGGATGATGAATGGAAATCTAGCAAAACCTGAATGGAAGGTTGAGTGGACTGACCGACACCAGCCAAGACCACCCAACAGTAAGCGGATACAATAAACTCCATCATCAGTTTCAAAGGGTCCAATCGGATGGAACAGAGAAGCACAGTGCCGGTAGCTTCTTAGGCAGGGACAATTCTTGGGAGAGGTAGTCTTGATGACATGGATTCTGTCTGAGTTAGGGTAGATGTTAGGCTCTCAAGAGTAGAACACAGCCACCAGGTGAAAAGGAGTCCCCCCCAAATTAAGTGATTAGAATTAGGGTCCAGGACTGCTGAATTGGGATCAGAGCCAGGGTCTGAGAGAAGGGTCCTGCAAGGAAATTGCCCCCATGCAGAGTGATGCGGAAAAGAGGAGCTAGAGTTCGTTGCTTATCTAGTGCTTGAACCTCTGATAATTCCTTTTTGAAGTCAGGTGGTCTAAGCTAGAAAATGGAATGCCTCCCCTCGCCCCAGGGGAAAGGAGTTCTCAATACAACATGAAGCCTGGCTCAAGGATTGGATGTGGCTAAACACACAGCGGGCAGGTTATTATTGCTGGCAGATGGCTAGGCTGATTCAGGCAAGGAAGCTAATAAGAATCCACACATCAGGAGTCTCCAGATTCCCCCAATTTGGCAAGAGTTTCCTATAGAGATTAAGTTGAGATATATAGAAACAAGACCTGTGATCTAACATAGGTTTATTTATTTATAAATGCAATTGCTTGAGAAGTATTACAAAAGTATAAAATCAGATCATGTTCAATTATATATTTAATGGATAAAAACATAATGACATGAAATTCATTCTCGCCCAGAAAAATCAAGGTATACGGAGGCAATACCAATAGATCACTGGGAGGAAAAATAGCCTGAAATGTCATTAATTAAGCAAAGCATAAATATTTATTGACCATTATGATGTGTTAAATATCGTGCTAGGCTTGTGGGAAGTTCCAGAATAAATAAGACATGGTTCCTAGACTAATGGCGGGGAGGACCTAACACATATTAAACACTGCAGACTCTGCTTATGCCCCTTGGACATTTTGTGCTTAGGCTGGAACTACAGAAGGCCACTCTGCCCACGTGTGCAGCAGGCTAGCGGTGCTGAGGAATGACTCCACCCCCAAGAGCAGCTCTTAGCCAGTGTCTCTATGAAGTTGAGATAGAAATATTTCTACTCCTTTGCCCTTCAGGTGAAATAATTCTAAGGCATGTGTTTTGTAATGCTTCCAAGAGTTTCCCCATGGGCTTAGGCTCCAGCCAACCACTGTAGTCACGGCTTAATAATTCAGCCTTTATCATCTGCCTTGCCCTCTCCACTCCACTACTGGTACCCCTGCACTTCCCAAATAAACGAATTACACTTGAAGCCTTGTTTCAAAGTCAGCTTCTGGGAGAATTCAAACCAAGACAAGCACCTACTCTGTACTATGTACTATACCAGCCAATTTATATTCATTATCTCATTGAGTCCCTTTAGTAATTGGATAAAGAAAAATATTATTTCATTATGCCACTTTACTGATTAAGGTTCTGCATTAGTTCTCTATCACAGTCAAGACTTAAAAAAAAGTGTATCATAGTGTAGTGGACACAATTGTGACAGCCTCCTGACCCTCGACCCCCAGTGGCTATGACCATGCTATCAGCCCCTCCTTTGGCTACCTACTTCTCACCCATCTCCAAAATGAGTTTTTTATTTTATTCTCTTAATAATTTTCTTTTTTTGGCTGCGCCGCATGGCATGCGGCATCTTAGTTCCTCGAGCAGGGATCGAACCCGCGCCCCCTGCTGTGGAAGCACAGAGTCCTAATCACTGGACCGCCAGGGAAGTCCTGAGTTTTTTAAATGGACTGCCAATCACAGAATCCTGCTTCCAGTGCACACATTGTGAGCACGTGACTCAATCTAGACAAATCAGAGCTTTTTCTGTGTATTTTCACAATTAGAACCAAGAAATGCCAGCTTCTTTCCCTGCAGTGGGGAAGAGATAAAAGGTGGGTGCCTGGGAGTGTTATGGCCACATCTCCAGGTCTATGAACAAAGTCTGTCTTCAGTGGGGAGCATGGAACAAACATTGAGAAAAGCAGAGGTAGCAGATAGAGAAAGAGGAAGTTTGGGCAGCCACTTGTCTCTAAAGCCAGACTGACCCCTGCCCTAACCTGGCATTCATTACAGATCAATGATATTTCTTGATCAGATAAAGTTGGATTCCTGCCACTGGCAACAGAAAGATTCCTGCCTAATGCACACAACATGGTGGACTGACTTGCTCAGCATTTCTCCCAACGAGGTTGGAAATAAAACCATAAATTTCCCAGTATCTCTTGTAAACGGAGCTCTGGATATGACTTAGATCCACAAATCAGAAGAGCTCAAGTGAGACTTTGTTTCAGAACAGAGTCAAACAGGAAGAGAGGCAGGGTGTATAGCATCCAGGTTTGGGTGCTGATCAGGCGGAGGTAAGGCTGTTCTTCAATCAGTAGCTTCCTGATTTGGCAGCTTTCTGCACTGGGGAGGCAGCTTTCCTGATCATGCCAGCAGCTGAGTGCTCCTAAGACTTGACTGTTATTCATTCCAACAATTTTGCAGCACCTAAACCCCTATATTAAAACCCTTCCTGCTTGCACCAGGTAGAGTGAATTCTATTATCGGTACCTGAACTCTGACTGATACACCTAGCCTGCAGGACCCTTCATAGCCTCTTGCTGTCTACTTCTTGTCCCTTTGCCCTTCCTCCTCCTCCATGTTCCAGCCACACTGAATGACTCGGTGTTTCACCAACATACCCATGTTGTGATGCCCACTGGTTAACTGGAAATGTGTGTCTATCACTCGGAAGGGAGTTCTAGGTTAGAGGGATTCAGGAATCAGCTACAGAGAGTGAAAAATAAAACGGTATGGATGGACTTTAGAGAGGACAAGTAAGAGGATGAGATGGCCAGAAAACAAGCTTCAGGGGATGTCTGTATTTAAGGGGTAAAATGACGAAAGGAGCAGTTGAAGAGAGCCTGGTGGGGGGTTCAGAGACGCTTGGGGAGAGGACATTGTCACAGACACTAAGGAAGAGCAGGATCCTTCACAACATCCACACTGCAGAGAGAGGAGTGGGGAACTCAGGAGAGGTGTTCAGCATGTGGGGTGGATTTCTGATGACTTTCCTCACCGGGTCGTAGGGAAAGAAGCCCAAACGTAGGAGGTTAAGGAATGGGTAGGAAGGAAGCAGAGGTGAAGAATGGAGTGAAGGGAGAGTGATGGTGTCATTGCAGATGTTACTATCTTATTATGAAGGGTGCCCTCTGCAAACATTACACACCACACTGACTTTAGTCTGATATGCTTGTGGAATCCTCACCCTAATAGTTTTAATCCTTGTGACATGTGCTCCCACCCCCAATAAAAAAGACAAGAGAAAAAAAAAAGAATAGAGAAAGAAAAAAATTTAATATATTAAAAATAATTTTAAAATTTATATTTAATAAATAAAAAAATAAATAAAGGAAGAGAAGGAAGAAAGTTCAGACCACATCCAGTTCCACCTTCCATCTCTAGGCTCCTGTCCCGCTGGCCCTGCCACTCTCCATCATCACAAAAATACCCCCAGCTCCAAAAGGCTGTTCACTCTTGGGAAGGTCACAATTACTGTGTTGCCTTCTTGTGTTGGTGCCTGAAAGACAACTCCCCTGTGGGTGGAAGGTCTCCGCTGAACAGCAAGATCGTGGGGTTAACCACCCGGAAGAGGTGGGGTTCAGATGGGACCCAGCGCTCAGGGGTGGAGCTCGGGAAGAAACATCAGTCTCAGTCTCAGCTTCAGACCTACAAGCTCATCCTCAGTGTCAGAGGGACTAAGTCTGAACCTGTGCGCTGGGCAAGTACAGGTCAGAGATGGTCTCTGCTGCATCCTGCAGTGGACCAGAAGCTGAAGGTATGTTAGCTGTATCTGGAGGGCAGATCACCTTGCTGTCTTTATTCTGCGTCTCCTTTCTTGGTCCATCTTGTGTCAGCCTTGCAGTGAGCTCCAGTGAAGTGTTCTGTGTCAATCCTCGGGCTGCTGTAAGAGGTCAGATCAGAAGCCCCTGATCTCAGTGGGACTTCCAGCGCCGGGTCTGTCCCTCCTCACTCTTCCTCCAGGAAACCTCTGAGGTCACAGTGTTTCTCTTCTCCAGTGCTGGGTTTGATTCTCATCCCCTCCCAAGGGCCTGATTGGGGAAAACCATTCCAATCACGCATGCATGGGGGTCAGAATAACCCCACCTTCCCTAGATTCCATACATTTATCTGTTCACTCAACTATTCCTTGAACATGTATGTGTTGAGCATCTTCTCTGTTTGGGGCATTATATTAGGCCCTGCAACAGAATGGCAACAAGACACGTTTCCTCCCTCAAGAAGTTTGCAATCTAGTGATTTCCTAGCTTGTGAGAATAGGGGGACTACAGTAACCTCATTCATGCTTCAGAAACCTCTCTCTACAGAGTTGCTTTGAGTGATGGGGGTGAACCAGGCACCTGAGAGAGGTACCCAGTCAGTGGACCATGACTGCTGTTGCCACCTCCATGGAGCCTATGCACATTGGCTTTGTGGTCATGCAGGTATGATCCATCCTCACCCACGCTCTCCTACCCAGGCTGAGCTGCCAGGGGTTCACTATGAAACACCATGAAAAGGTGTGTAAAATATCTCTGAGCCAAACTGAAATTATTTCTTCTGGGAGAGGAAAAACAAGGGAAGATAATCCAGAACAGGATGTTCACACACAGAAGGAGTATGAAAACCAACATATTTGCACACAAACGGAACATTTTAAAATGTGAGTCAGAAAGAAGGTAATTGCTGAGTTGAAGATCTGAGGCCTGTGGGGGGAACCAGGCCAAGGGCCCAAGTAGAATTATAGGGAAGCTTTGGAGGGAAAGAAGGACACATCTCACCCAGGGACAAGAAAGAAGGGAAGAAGAGAAGGATGATCCAGACAGACTGTGGTTAGAAGAACAGAGGCATTGTGGGAACTCAGGTACAAAGGGGTAATGGATCTTTCTTCATCGTGACTGCTCAAACTCCAACTGCCTTTCTAGTTAGGGGGCTTTCCTTCATGTGCAGTGGTGGCAGAAGCAGTGCCCCTCCCCCCTAAAGAGGCAAAGGGGAGAGAGTCTGCCTTCATCTCACTCTATTCCACCAGCACCTGGAAGCCAGGATATGACCTGTGACTCACGTTCAATCAGAAGCTCCCCCTAAATCTTTCAGTGTGGTGAGTGTGACCCACAAATGAAGGGGAGGTGTATTAGCTACCTATTGCTGTGTAACAAATTACCCCAAAACATAGTGGCTTAAAAGAACAAATATTTATTCTCTCCATTTCTGTTGGTCAAGAATTGAGAAGTGGCTTATCTACGTGATTCTGGCTCAGGGTCTCTGACGAGATTTCCATCAAGATTTTGGCTGGGCCTGCAGTAGGCTGGGGATCCACTTCCAAGATAGTTGACTCACATGGCCATTAGCAGGAGGCCAAAGTCTGTCACTGGCTGTTGGCAGGAGGCTTCAGTTCTTCTTCTTCAGTTCTTCAGTTCTTCTTCAGGGCTTCTTGAGTGTGTTTATGGCATGGCAGCTGGTTTTCATGAGAATAATTGATCCAAGAGAGAGAAAGGCAAAAACCACAATGTCTTTTATAACCTATCCTCAGAAGTCACACACTATCATTTGCACAATATCCCATTGGCTATACAGAAAAACCCTATCACTGCAGGCAGGGGGTGAAGATCATCAGGCGCCATTTTGGAGGCTGGCTACCACAGTCACTCATGGTCAGCCAGCTGTCCAGCACAGTGTCCTGCAGTGGTGGCAGTAGGGTCAGAGGCAGCAGCCGTGGTGCCATCTGGCCATACTCCTCCTGCAGCCCAGCCTCCAGACCCCCTTTAAGTCCTGCTTATTTTCCAAGCTTGTTCCTCCAGCCTCCTGTGGATTCTGTTGGTCTCCACATCCTTATAAAGCCCTTGTTTTGCTAAAGACAACAAGGCTAGTTTCTGTTGTTTGCAATCAAGAGCCCTAAGTGGGACAGATGATGTTGATCTCCAGGAGGTTGTTGGTGAGTTCACGTGATGAGAGGAAGGGAGAAGACAGAACTGAGGTAGAGACTTAGAGAGAGTGAAGTTTAAAAAAGGATGTCAGGGCTTCCCTGGTGGCGCAGTGCTTGAGAATCTGCCTGCCGATGCAGGGGACACGGGTTCGAGCCCTGGTCTGGGAAGATCCCACATGCCGTGGAGCAACTAGGCCCGTGAGCCACAACTACTGAGCCTGCACGTCTGGAGCCCGTGCTCCGCAACAAGAGAGGCCGCGATAGTGAGAGGCCCACGTACCGCGATGAAGAGTGGCCCCCGCTCGCTGCAACTAGAGAGAGCCCTCCCACAGAAACGAAGACCCAACACAGCCAAAAATAAATAAATTAATTAATTTTTTAAAAAAAGGATGCCAAGTGGGACATGAGCTGGAGTATCCAAGAGAAAAATGTAAGAACTGTTGAACAGCCATGAGGACCAACAGGGATTTATGTAAGACCCAACTGAGAGATCAGTGCAAAACAGGTTGTTCGTTTTTTGTTGTTTTTTTAATTCAGTAAAACATCCTCTCCTTTTATTCTAGGTCCTATTGGGTCATTGAGAAATTACAGACCATGGAGCCCAGACTAACTCAGAAACTTAGGAGGTTTCATATTTTTATTCATTTATTTATTTTGAACCTCAGGTGCAGAGGATTGAGTAAGTCATTCTTACATTTTCCCATTCAAGCCCTCCCTCGTATTTTATGTATTACTTATTCTCTTATCCATCTCCCTACTCTCACCCTCACAGTCAATCATTCTAATGGCTCAATGTGTATCTGTTTATTTGTATGTATTAATGCAAATGGGTATTGTTTTGTATGCATGCATTTTTAAATTGTATAAATGTTGTGTGATAGATTTCATTTCATGTCTTACTTTTTTTCATGAGCTCTGCTTTTAAGATTCATCTATGTTGTTATATTTACATCTAATCAATGGCTGTTAATGGCTGCCGGACTCCCATGGTGTATATCCACTACATTTTGCCTTCCCATTCTCCAGGAACGAATGCCCAGGATGCACTTACCTCCTCACCATCACCACAAATAACTCTGTCATGAGTATACATGTCCCCTTTGCCATCTATCTCCAGCGCTGGAGCTACTGGGTCAGAGGGTGTGTGTATTCTTAATCTGATGAAGTCATGCCTGATTACTCTCCAGAATGCCTCCACAAGTCCACTTCCACTGGAGATACACGGGGTGAACAGTTTAACTTAAAGATTCATGGCAGTGGCTGGCATGTGGGCATCATAAGAGCAGGCTCTGGGTGTCTCCAACGTAGGTTAAAAGTATCTTTTACTTAGAGCTATACATTAATTTTTTTCTCTCTTTATGACATTTTGTAGGTCCCTCCCAATCCAGTGCCCCCTTCCTGAACAATGCATTCCATGAGAAACCTCAGGATATTATTGTAAAGGAAGAGAAAGGAGTTGATTGATGCAATCCTCACCTCCAATTCAGTCCTACCCTCATCTTCAGACACATGTGGGCACTCATAAACACTGGGAAGCTTTCGAATAAAAGTGAGTTTCCCTCAACAGATAACTTGACACTGAGTGTATAGCTTGAGTCCTCCTCTTTTCCCAGCATCAACAAATCAGATGGCCACCAAAACTAAGTCCTACATGTCATCTTGGAAAAAGTAAAAGAAAGTGACACAAGAGCCAAAGGGAAAGCAGGACAGCACAACAGGCTTTGCTGTTGAACATAAGTAAATGCAGGTTACAGAGGATGTGGATTATCTAATGCTGGAAAACAAAGAGGGTGAATTTGCCAAAGCAAATTGGATTTCAAACCACTGCCCCACGTAAGCAGAGGGCCCAAAATAGCTTCTCCAATTGTGATCAGTATTCCATCAAAAAAATAAGCTAACAGTTATTAGGAGAGCTATACCTAATGTCTCCAATTTATGGTAGATGAAAATAATGATCAAAGAGTTCAAATGACTTGCTAGCAATGATCACATTGCTGGTGAGCTGTGGAGATGAAAACCAAATGCAAACTCCAAGCTGAAGCCTGGAAATGTGATTTATAACAATGCACTCATTCTAACAAAATTCCACTGTTGTAAAAGAATTTAGAGCCCAAGTGGAGTTCAGTATAATAGAATCTGATCCAAGTATAATATTCATAGCTACAGGAAACATTTAAAGTAGGACAATAAATTACACATTTCACTTCCAATTTGGGGCAACGTTTACTGGGGAGAAAAGGATAAGAGGAGATAATCTTTGTTTCTTAAGGAAAATCTACAGTTCCTTTCCTCTTTCACCTGTTTAGTCAATAGAAGAGATCATTTCACTGGTGGTTTTAAAGCGACTCTCTCAGGTTTTCCCTGCGTAGAGATCAGAAGATCTGCTGCTTTCCACACCCCATTGTGCACACACAGCTCCAGCAACTCCTGGGACTCCCCAAGGGTGCAGCCTCCCTTGACCCCCCATGTTCAGAGAGAGACAGGGCAGGGCTTCCAGGCTGGGGGTTTGCAATCCACACTGAGAAGAGGGAGATCAAAAACACTATGGTTCTAGGATCCCAGGCAGCAGTCTGTTACAGAACAGCTGCAAAAAAATTCTGTTTGATTGTAGAGACAGAAGAGACCTCCTGCTCCGAAGATGTGCAGTGTCTTGTCGAAACTCCTCCTGAGCCCTGGGGAGTCAGTTCAGGTCCAAATCCTGCTGTCTGTGATGCTGCTCCACGTGCCCCGCTTTGGGCACTGAATGGGAGGATCCTTCTCATGGTTCCAACCAGCCCAAGGGACTCCTGATACTGACCTCTGACCTCTGGCCACTCACTGCCCATCTCCCAGCAGGATCCTAAGGGATTAGCTCAAGCATGAATAATAGAAGCATCGCCCCGATCTCTGCCTTCCTCATCACATGGTGTTCTACCTGTGTGCACGCCTGTGTTCAAATTTCCCCCTTTTGTAAAGACACCAGTCCTATTTTGTAAAAAGGCCCACTCTATTCCAGTATGACCTCATCTTTACTAATTACATCTGCAATCATCCCATTTCCAAATAAGGTCACATTTTGAGGTGCTGGAGGTTAGGGCTTCAAGATATTAATTTTGAAGGGTGGCGATCCAACGCATCACACTGGATCTTTCCCATCCTTCAAGTTCCTAGTGGAAGCATCACATCCCCAGACAAGCTCCTTTAACCCTCTTATCCACAGCATCTCTACCACCAACCCTGGCTGTCTCATGGATCCCAACTGTCAACCTTTGCTGGTTTCCTCATTCATTTCTGTTTTACTGAGATTGGAAGATTGGAAGTGGGGAGGGGGAAGCATGTCTGTCCTTTCCACCAGACCCCCCAGGGCCCAGCACACTGAGTGGTTCTGTATCCTGTGCTTTGTGAACCATAGTGAAGTTTGAGGTGAAAGGAGAATTCAGTACTGATCTTAACTTTGTTTAAATTTTGGATATTTTATTCATAAAGGATTTTTTGCATTAATTTTGATTTTTAACATATTATATCAAAATAGCATTTACCTTGATTACTGAGTTTTTTGGTGCCCCCTTATATTTCATGCCAGAGGCAAGTGCCTCATTCACCTCCTCTGAGTCCTGATCCCGTGTCTGTATCATTGGAAATGAAGAAAAAAGGGAGCAGGTCCTTAGCCAGCAAGGACCAAGAGACTCTTCTCATTGTGAAAGGCAACAGACAGAAGAGGATCCTCTGCAATAGAACTAGGTGGCAATGGACTTGAGGAAAACTGAGGCAAAAGTTGAGTGATAGAAACCCAAGAAGGACACATCATCCTTTTCAATTCCTTGTTCCTCAGAGCAAAAACCAATTATTTTTGTCCCAACGACCGTATTCCCCTCTTCCCCTCTGGCCTCAAAGCGGTCGAGACCCCAGTGCAGATGTCACCCCATTTCTGCCCAGCCTCAGCTGCAGAGAGCCAAGTGGGAACCCAGGCTCCTGGTGCAGAGGTCTCTCCCCCATCCCCTACCTTCTCCAAGGTGCTGACACCAGGGTGGAGCCAGGGCTTCTGACACACCTATATCGCTGAGTGGCAGGGATTTCCCCAGAAAGTGTAAGGATTGTTGGGCTTCCAGGTGAGAGGGAAGCTCCACGCACCTTCCCGGACACCAGCTCCTCAGCTAGTAACCATAGCACTGCCAATTCCTCTCTCTGCAGGGCCTCTTCACCTCTGCTGGCGCCCACTTCCTGCCCCACCTCCCCTGCCGCCCCCTTCCTGTCCCACCTCCCCTGCCACACTTCCCTCCTCGTCCCTTCCTTGCAGCCAGAATGAGGCATGGCACCTTAGAGACAGGTTTATTCTTCCAGCTCCCCGCAAGAGTCATTTCCATGTTAAACAACTCTCCATAACCCTGTTTATGGGTGATAGAGTACCTGGCAAGGCGAAAAGTGAGGAATGATATCTCCCCGGTGCTGAGTGGGGCTTCTATGCCAGAGATGATGGGAGCTGGGAGGGGACAGGTGGCTCTGGAGCTGCCCCTCACTTAGCATCAGAGATGCTTACCTAGCAGCCTGGGAAGGTGGCACCCACCCCAGGCCTGCATGTGGGGCAGCTCAGCAGCCCAGGGGCCCTGCTCAAGTGCAGTGACTCTTTGAAGACTCCAGAGCCAGCTTCGTCTCTTTGCCTGGAGCCAGCAGTTTCTTGAGCACTTAAGGGCCTCAGCTTCTTCCTGTGGGGCCTGACAGTGAGTCACTCTGGCAGAGGGGTCTTCTTAGAGCCAGGTACCTCTCCCACCTGGAAGGAGTTGGGAATTTGAATGACTCTGTCTTTGAAGCCCACATTCTGTGGGAGCTAAAGGGGGGAGGCAGCATGGTACCCTAGACCTGGAGCCAGAGACTTGCTCTCCCCCTGGGAAACTCAGTTTTATTTACCCAAAGGATAACAATGCCACCTCCTCTGAGTGAGTTGTTGTGAGGGTTAAATGTGTGATGTACATGAACGTGCCTAAATTGTTCTGTGAATGCTACACACACACACACACACACACACACACACACACACACACACACACACACACCTCTCCAAAGGGGCCACTGGGAATGGTCACACCACAGGGGCCTGGCCCATCTGGAGCCCTTTACTCTCATGCCCAACCCCACCTGGAGGGAAGAGTGTGTAGACCCTGCATCCCCTCTCCTTTTTACTGGGCTGGACCTCTGTGGATGCTGCCTTTCAGAGCCGGAGTTCTAGACATCTCTGTTTAGGAACCACCTGCTTCTGCTGGGCCTTCTGCCATGTTTGGATCGAATGCATTCAGTGGCCTAAACAGGACCAAGAGAGAAATGTTTAGTTTTCCTTTTGTATCTCCAACCCACAGCTGATTGTATTTTATTTTTTCAGATTCTTGGCCCATTAGGATTCCACTGCCTGACTGGTCAAGAGAGACATAGGTGAGGGAAAGGCTTGCAGACTCTGGACTGCCCAAGCTCCAGGAGGAAGCTGAGCTTGACTTCAAGAGATCAAGGCATAAGACTAAAAGAGGCAGGTAGAAAGGAGCGCCAGAAACCCCTCCAGGGCCAAGGGCATCTCCCCGCCATGTCCACAAGGCACAGGGGAGAGAAGGCACAGAGTGAGGAATGGCAAAGCACTTTCAGAGTCAGCCAGTAGGCCTCCTCATCCAATGCTGAAAACCATTCATCGTTCACTCATTCATTCAACAAGCAACTTTTGCTTATCTAATCTCTGCTTGTGGATTTGGTGACCAGAAAGGAAGCTCACCATTTCCCTTGGCCTGACCTTCAAACACAAATGAGAGAATCTGGGCTCATCAATGCTTTCAAAGATTTCCCCTAGAGTATAAACTCCATGAACTCAAGGTCCATGTGTGTTTTTCTCCCTGCTGCATCTCTTGTGCCTAACTCATAGTTGTCACTCAATAAATATTTGTTGAATGAATAAATGGATGAATGCATGATTGAATGAAATACCCTAATGTCAGAAAAGAGCAAATTCATACCTCCAGAGCTCTAGGGGCATGACCTGATGACTGAGCAGCAAGAAAAAAATTGGAAGTCTTAGTTGTTTTCTTAATAATTCATGTAAAATAATTGTACTTTACATCAAAATATATCCTTATTTATTTTTACTATAAAAATGATGTTTTAATTGACTCACTAAAGAGTACAATTTGTATGTACTTTGTAGTTTTGCCCCAGGCACACTGCCACATGCCCCTGGTGGTACACACAGCTGATGGTCTGGGAGCCTGTTGCCAGGTGATTTCCTGATTTCAACTCTGCATCCTGTTGCCCAAATCCTGCATCATCTTTCTGATGCCATTCCATCCCATATGCTACCTCTTGCTCTGGCCCACTCCACACCTAGATTCTACTCTCAGGCAAAGTCTCCCAGGTACAGCAGGAAGTAGCACTCCTCTTGCCACGTTTTTTCTTTCATAAAACTCTAGGTGAGGCCATGAATAATTGTTTTTTTCTGGAGAGGGATTGATAATCTGTTTTTCTTGGAGCTATTACTAAGCTGGCCTGGCAAGTGGACAAGTGTTAAGAGGAGAAAATGGGGCAGTGGCCAGGGTAGGCAGTGAGCTCAAGATAATGGAGTCAAAAGCTACAAAGAGGTCCCCTCGTGGCAGCCAGGATATGAATCATGTCAGTCCTGGAGGAGAGTAATAATTCATAGCCCTCCTGCCCTCCCCCTGCAGCTGGACCTTCTCAGTCTGGACCTGGGCAATTTGACTCTCACTGCTGAAGAGGTCTTGCCCCAGGTATGGTGGACACTCTGCCACCCACCTGTGTGGAGTAATGTGAAGGGCAACAAAGGTCCCAGTCAATGGCACCAACCTCTGAATGAGCAGCCATTGTTGAACTTACTATAAACCTAGCACAGTGCTGGGCCCTGGGGCTGGCACCTGCCTTCCATCAGCTCACAACTGGAAATGTCCACATCCCCAGCTCTGACCTGAACTGACACCCCTCAGAATCACTCTTATAGTCCAAGGCACCCTGTTAGACTGGAAGTGTGCTACCCAGGAGGTTGAACAATCAGTCCTTGTCGGGGCATTATGTCCTTTGTTTGCAGAGCATTTTCACGTTCATTATGTCATCTAATCCTTAGAATCATCTTGTAAATTTATTTTATAATATAAACTTAAATAAGAGATTCCTCCAAGCTCACAAATCTAGAAAGTGGCAAGCTGCGATTCAAACCCAGCATTTTCTAAGAACAGAGTGCTTTCTCTTTCCTCTACTCCATGCTTGAGAAAGAAGAGGTAAATGTTGACATGATGAGATGGCAGGAGCTGTGTGTGGAATGGGTCTCAGAAGGGCAGGATGTCACTATGGGTGGCTCTGAGCAAACTTTATGAAGTCTGAGGGCCCTGGGGCCCTGGAAGCCACTGAAAAGGGAGAAGAACCACCAGCTCAGCCTGGGAGATGTTTATCCATATTTCTTCCTGGGACTAAGACTACTAGAGATAAAATTCCCAGATGTGCATAAGGGCCTGAATACTTGGATAGTAATGACATAGAGATTAATTAGGTGGCATTTGTTTTGTTTCTTTGAGTGTGTATACAGTGACAATAAGCTTCACACTACTGGGTGCTTCTGGTCCTTGGAAGCCAGGTGGTTGACTGATTGAGTGTCCCACTTACCTCAAGGACAAACAGGTGACACAGAAGAAAGAGTACTGGCCTTTTTCAGGTACACTCTACCCATGTCACGGATGGGATTCCTATTTCCCATCACTTAAACCCTTTTTATGACCTTTTGTTTTATACGCAGGTCTCTCTTTTGGTTTGGTTTTCCTGGGATGTTCACCATGGAATTGCTGTCTTCTTGACAAGGAAGGTTCCCTACTGTGATTGTGGGGGTGGAGAGAGAGAGATTGAGAGAGAGGGGGAGACCATGTTATCCCTATATCCTCAGGCTGAACTATGAGAGTTTCCTCTAAGACCCTTGAAATCTCCAAGTTGCCTTCCGATGAGGTTCTTCATATGTCCATGATGGAAAGACAATTTCTCTAACACACACACACACACACACACACACACACACACACACACACACACACACACACCATAGTATCTGCACAGTAAGTGTGTGGCCATCCCAGAAGGACCAGGATTAGGTGTGGCATTGATTCTAAACTCCCAACGGCACTTCCTTTTCCCCAGCCCATCTCTCATGGAGAAAACCTGAATTTTGTTTCCCTGACAACCAAACTCCCTCTCTCCCCATATTTTTTAATGCTGTGATGATAAGGTGTATTTAAACCCAGCAGCCATGTTCCCATGGTGATAGAAGACCCCCAGTAAGTTGCCATGGGAACAGGAGATGGCTTTGAAAGAGGATAAAAGTAAGTCAGCTTTGCCAGTGATGACAGCAAAGTTAGAAGCAGAGAGGCTGGAGAATATGTCTTAAGAAGGCATCAGGTCATAGGTAACGGTCCAGCTTAGTCTATCTGAGGCCAGCAGGAGGTCGGCAGGGGAAGGAGGAATGTGACACCAAGCTTCTGGCTCTGTTTGCGAGACAACTCTGAGCAAAGCAATGTGACTGCTGGAATCTAAAGACAAGTTCTGTTCATTTGCTCTGATTTTCTATTTTCTCTTGTCTCTCGTCTTCTGAAAGGATTTTAGGAAATAGAAGAACTTGGTGGGGCAACTGAAATGTGAAGACCAGAAAAATGCAGGCTTTTGTTTTCTTTAGTGGCTCTATGACATGGAAAAACTAGGTTCCTCTGAGTTCTGAGATCTGCTACCCCAGAACCAAGCCGCATTACCCCTGTTTTGTCTTTTCCCCAACATTTTATTATTTCCAAACATAAAGCAAAGTTGAAAGAATTTTACAGTTAACACATGTATACCCATCACCCAGGTTGTACCATTAACATTTTACTCTATTTGTTCTGTCACATATCTATCCATCTGTCCGTCACTCTTTCCCTTGACTGATTTCACACAGCTAGTAGGTGAACTAGGTAGGATTCAAACTGAGTCAGTTCCTTGCCAAAACCTCTTTCCTTTGCATTATACCATATTTAGGGTGACCAGCCATCCCAGTTTGTCCAGGAAAGGACTAAGAGCGGTCCTGGGACACAGAACTTGCAGTTTTAACATCAGTACAGCCCAGGGGAGTTTTACCCTGTAATCCCTACATAGTATGTTTTGAGGAATTAAAGGTGTAGTTAAGGGGGAAGGGACCCCAGGTAAGCAGACATGCAGCAACTTCATGTGTAAATAACTATAAGTAGATAGAGAGTCAAAACTGAGTGCTGGAGAGGATATGGAGCTACCGGAATGCTCACACATTGCGGACAGGAGTGCAAATTGTTACAACTCCTTGGAATGTGGGGTTTGGAAGCATCTACTAAAGCTTAAACATACACATACCCTATGACTCAGCAATTCCATTCTTAGGCGTACTCCCAAAAATGAGAGCATATGTCCACCAAACAACAACAATAACAAAACCCCAATGTGTAAAAGAATGTTCAGAGCAGCTTTATTCATGTTAGCCCAAACTAGAAACAATTCAAATATTCATCAAATATCTATTCAGGAGAATAGATAAATTCTATATATTCCTAAAATGAGCTACACAGAGTTAAAAATAAGAAACCTATTGATACATGCAACAACATGGATGAAGCTTCAAAACATAACGTTGAATGAAAAAAAACAGGCATGAGAGAGTACATACTAGATGATTCCATTCATATGAAAGTCTAGAAAAGACAAATCTCACCTACAGTGATAGATGTGAAGATGGGGTTACATCCAGGCAGGGAGGAGGTGTTGTGGACATGGTAGGGGAGGGCGCTGGGTGGGCGATTACATGGTATATTCACAAAAGAAACATTCACTGAGCTGTACGGGTGAGATTAGTGTACACTTTACTGAGTGTAGGTTATATCTCAATAAAAAAATTTTCAAAAAGTTTAAAAAGGCAGACATTCTAACTCCAAAAGCAAAAATAAAAGTGAAAAGTATAGGAAGAGAGCAGTAAATCGTGGAGCTGAGAGCAAAAGCTACCATGTGGTTGCCAGCAAGCCCAAAGGGAGCTGGAAAACACTAGAGCGCATTACCAAATTACTATTTCACTCCGGAAATTTGATCTGTGAGTCTGTCAGTACCAGGAATTTTACATCACACTGTGAAGAGCCAAAGCAAGTGGTTTGAAATAGAAAGGTACTGTATTTTAAGAGTAGAAAAGTCACCTTCTGTCCTTAAGCAGGAAAGAGCAAAAAAGTTTTTCTCTTGTCTGAACTGAGGAACTATTTTGGAAAAAAGAAGAAAAGACATTACCCTTGGGGCAGATTCTAGGAAATTAAAACCTGGAAACAAAGGCAAAGCTGTTTCTGTCTTTCCCACCCCTGAGGAAAGAACCTCGTCTGGGAAATTTCCATCCCCCCAGCACAGGAGGGGCATCTGCTGGGGACAGATGACCTCAGATCTCAGCCCGAGTCACCTCTAACTCTGCATGTCTGGAGCCAGCCCCGAGGGGGCCAGGGTCGGGGAAGCCACATCTGTGCCTTCTGTGTGCGCATGCCAAGCTTTCCACCCATTTCCAGGTGCCCTAGAAAGTCAGGGACAGCAGTTTGGAGGCACATTGCACAGAGATTTCCTCCCTGGGTGTTTCGCTCCTCAGAAATGAAAAACTCACTCTGCTTTTCGTAGCTCCTGGTTCCCGCAGCAACCATCCTCTTCAAACAAAGCCTCTCCTGCCCCCCAGAGAGCTGGGGAGGACAAGGGCAGGAGACAGCTAACTACCTCGCGCCCTCTGGGCCCCTCCATCCCAGATACCTCGACTGCATCATTTCATTTTGTCTGGATTAATTTTGCTTTGCTGCATGATTCTCACTTCCTGTCTGGAGCCCAAAGCACATAACTAGAGGATCCTTCCAGAGAGGAACACTAATTGTTAATACCTTTAACATGCCTGCTTCTCACAGTGAGAGCAGGAAAAATATATATTTTCCTATCACATCTATATCCATCTATATATTTTTAACATGTCATTGTGCCACTTTGCCCAGGATTGTCATTTTAAGTGGCTGTCTGGCCTCACTCCAGGGCTTGATGCATCAGGGTCAGGTGGCCTCTAAGGCAGCTGTAATTTTTATGCTGAGCTCCCAGAATGCGATGGGCTTGCTTGGGGAGGTTCTGCCACATTGCAGAGCTGGAGTGAGTGGCTCTCAACTGGAAGGGCACAGCTTTTAAAGAGAAGGAGAGTCTTGTCCTTTTCCTCTCTCTCTTTTCTCTGGGAGAGAAGAAAAAACCTCTGCCTGGACTGAGAGATTATTGCAAGACTCAAGAAACGTGCGTGCAAACACCCCAACCAAAGATCCCTGAGATGTGGTTACTTTTTTCCTTAATTGAAGTATAGGTAATTTACAATGTTGTGTTAGTTTCTGGTGTACAGCAAAGTGATTCAGTTGTGTATGTATACATAGTCTTTTTCAGATTCTTTTCCATTATGGTTTATTACAAGATACTGAATATAGTTCCCTGTGCTATACAGTAGGACCTTGTTGTTTTTCTATTTTATGTATAGTAGCGTGTCTCTGTGAACCCCAAACTCCTAATTTATCCCCCACTCCCCACTTTCCCCTTTGGTAACCATAAGCTTGTTTTCTTTTTCTTTTCTTTTTTTTAATTTATTTTTGGCTGTGTTGGGTCTTCGCTTCTGTGCGAGGGCTTTCTCTAGTTGCGGCAAGTGGGGGCCACTCTTCATCGCGGTGTGCGGGCCTCTCACTATCGCGGCCTCTCCCGCTACGGAGCACAGGCTCCAGACGCGCAGGCTCAGTAATTGTGACTCACGGGCCTAGTTGCTCCGCGGCATGTGGGATCCTCCCAGACCAGGGCTCGAACCCGTGTCCCCTGCATCAGCAGGCAGACTCTCAACCACTGCGCCACCAGGGAAGCCCAAGCTTGTTTTCTATGTCTGTGACCTGGAACACTATTAACTGGAGTCAGAAGGCAAATGGAAATGTAGCCCTGAGTGTTTGTGCACCTGGAAGTGATTTAGAATTTAGGCAAAGAGCCTCGATGTTTAAGGGCCACTGGGACCTGCAGGTGCGTCAGCCCTTCCCAGGTAACTACCTGCCCTCCTGCCTATAGAAGGAGGCTCCATGGCTTCGGTGTGGGAGTATCAGGTGTCCTCCAGGGTCCCGAGCTTCTCTCTGGGGCCGAAGGAAATGTACCCAGAAGCAATGAAGAAGGTAGATGATGGATTGTCCAGACCACAGAACACCTGGCTTCTAGACTAGGGGCTAAAGGAAGCAGAAGTGGGCTTTAAATTCTCCTATAAAGGGGCATCATCAGAACGACTCTCCTCTCTTCAACTTTGGGGACCAGGATCCAGCTCCAGCTTTTCCAGGCTCTCATCTCCCTCCTCCCTCCAGGCTGGCCTGACGCTTCCAGCTCTTGGGCAACTGTTCCTGGCCCCTCAGATTCTCTCCTATGGTACAGCCCCCCTCCCTCCAAGTGGCTATTTAGAGTCAGGGAAATAAATGGAGGAAAAAAGTTCTTATTAAATATGTGTATTTCTGCTATCCCTTCTGGTGGGATAATCCCTAACAAACCACAGCTGCAGAAGACCAACTGAGCAAATGACGAAAGGATATAAATATCTTGAATTACTGTATCTCAAATTCAGTTTTCCTGCAGCAGTCCCAAAAAGCCAGATTTAATTTTTAAAAGAGACTTGAGAGAAGAAGCTTGGGCTCCTGACAAGGCTTTAGATACACAGTAAATGAAATAAGGCCTTAGGTTGAGTCAGCAGCATTGCCCTGTGGCTGAAAGTGAATGCACGTGTTTTTGCATATGTGCATGTGTGTGTGTGTGTGTGTGTCTGTGTGTGTGTGTGTGTGTGTGTGTGTGTTGGTGGTCAGGAAGAAGAAGGCTGGAGAGCTATGAAGATGAGCTTTACCACTTAACATTCTGATTTCCACACCCCTGATATAGGACATTTGTTTACATGAGAAGGTGGGAAGGGAAATTAAACAATGATTTTCAAATCCCTCAAGAGCTATTATGTAGCAAATGCCATCCAGCTGTTCTCCACCTCCTGCCCCCATTTCCCATCTGCTGCCTATTTTAGGTGGGGCTTACAGGACAGGACCACTCACCATCTTTTGGTTGGCAACATCCCGGGTAGTTTGGCATGTGGGTTCTTTATAGACTGTCTCCTTGGAGATGGAGTTGGCAGGACCTGGCCTTTCCAAATGGACTGGAATCTGAGTCTATACCATCTGGGTGGTAGGCTCTGCATAGCGGGTGCCTGGACCCAAAGCCAATATGAATAGTGCCTTGGCCCTCTCAGGGCACAGTGCCATTCTGCTTGTGCCAGATACCAGAGTCACTCTCTGGATCCCCTGGGAGCAGTTAAGAAAAGATCAAGACTGGTGATTTGGAAGACTTCCCAGTAGGCATCTGGCCTCTAGCCATGGAAACCAAATCAAATCTTGGGCTGGAAGAATATGGTGCATGCATATGCAATTGATTCATCCATTCAACTGATATTTACAGACCCCTATTAGGGGAAGAGTGTCTATTTCAACTTGCTGGCTTGGGCTTTATTGTTACCTATGTTAGTTTGCTCTGTGGCCATCCTAACACAGGGTAGCATAGCCTTAAATGTTATGAGTAACTTCCACTCCTGTGGCCATTTCTCAACTCCTGTGACAGACCTCTTCAATCTCAGGTTTGCCTTTACTTTTATTGGGCCAACCAGTAAGCCAGGATGAGGGACTTAGAACCTAGGTGGATGTGGCTCAGAAGGTGGATGGGATTGGGGTCATGTTTCCCATCCTCCCTCATTCCAGCACTACCTCTGGCCAGGGATGCACCTGGAAAGGAACTATTCTGATTTCTGGTATCAGAGCTGGAGGCTTTAGATGATCTGAGCACTCGGGGACCAAGAGAGATGTTATATGTTTATTATCCCGATGATCTCTCTTCCATGTCATTTATTCTACTTCCCTGGAGAGTTCTATGTATTAGTCATCCTGTGGCCATACTACGCCAAAGCTCACAGAGAGAGAAGGGCCCTGGCTCCATTTTACAACTCCTTTTCACCATACCTGCTCTGTACTTTGGGCATTCATCCCAGAAGTAGAAGATCAGTTCTTTACCTGCTTCCATTATTGCTCTCTCCTCTTTTGACTACAGATGTTTGTTAACCTCACTTGTTACCTTCTGAGTTCCTTGAGGGTTGCTGTGCTCATTCCCAAGGTCTTGGACTGTACTTTTCATGTAAGGAGAGCTCAATACATATTTGTTAAATGAGTGAATGAATGAATGGATTACAAAATGATACAAGTTGTACCCTCACAGCACTTTTGTTTAAAAGAAGTTGAAAGGTCAGATTTGCAAAAAAGCTACCCTTCCATTCTCCTGGATGGAAGAGAGTATTAACTCTCATTTTGCATTCTCAAGAAGGCAGGCAGACATATTTGAACTTTATTTGCAAAGCTGCTTTAAGCCATTTTTCTATAAACCAGCCCAACAGAATGCTTCTGTCTAGGAAAGAGAAAGGCCAAACAGATGTCAATGGGCTAACCTTTCCCGCACCACCATCGGGACAAGAAACAGTTAGTCCTGCCAGTGTTACTTAAGCCACTATCTCTGGACTTGATCACATACCCTAGTCATTAACCATGAATCCAACTCAACCTATCCCAACACATATGGTGAAGCACTTAGATTAAGGGTTTCTTAATTCCTACATTTACATTTTTGTTTGCTCCCCTACCTTGTCTATCAGGGACCATGCAACCTCTTAAAGACCCCTAGAGCATGGAAAATGTGACATCCCTGGTCTAATGCAGATAGCCCCAGGCCAGACAGATGTGCCTATAAGATTGTCAAATCCCCTGCCATTTGCTTCTGTCACCTTATTGACTTTCCATTTCTTTTTTTCAATTGAAATATAGTTACTTTACAATATTATATTAATTTCAGGTGTAAAGCATCAGTATTTTTACAGATATTACAACATAATGACTGTAATTCCCTGTGCTGCATAATATATTCTTGTTGCTTATCTACTTTATATGTAGTAGTTTGTATCTCTTAATCCCATACCCCTAAGTTACCCCTCCCCCTTTCCCTGTTGCTGTTGGTAACCACTAGTTTGTTTTCTGTATTTGTGAGTCTGTTTCCATTTTGCATATATATTTATTTGTATAATTTTTTAGATTCCACATATAAGTGATGTCATACAGTATTTGTCTTTTTCTGACTTATTTCACTAAGCAAAATGTTCTCTGGTTCCATCCACATTGCTGCAAATGGTAGAATTTCATTCTTTTTTTATGGCTGAGTAATATTCCATTGTATAGATATACTATGTCTTCTTTATCCATTCAACTGTTGATGGGCACTTAGGTTGCTTCCATATCTTGGATATTATAAATAGTGCTAACTTTCCATTTCTTTTATTCTCTGCACACCTTTCTCAGCTCCACCTCTGAAGATGCAAATACTTATGAAAAATGCACTGAGTGCTTTCTATGGGCCACACACTGTGTTAGGAGCTTCACACATTACTGAACATCACTCTCACCACAACGTTGTGAGATCAGCACAATTATGATTTCCATTCTATGCACAAGACAAAGAGACAGAGGAAGGATGAGCCACTCATTCAAGTCACACAGCTAGTCAGTGTCAGAATTAGAGTTCAAGCCCAGGTCCTCCTAATTCTAATGGCTACTCTTTTAACCACAATACTGTTCTCCAACAATTTGCTCTGATCTTGAAGTAACTTGTTCTAATACTGGAAATTCAACTCTGGGATCATCTGCAAACCTGTCTCATGGAAAGACTAAGAGTCTCCATCACTGCTTCTCTAGTACTAGTCCTCTCCCAGTTCCCACACACCCCCAGCACGGCTCTTCCGTGCATCGTGAAAGGCATGATGAATAAATAGCAGTGGTGGGCAAATAGAAGGTGCCACAAAATACTTGTTCAGCTAATTGATTGGTTGCTGGCTTTCTACCCCAGGCAGGTAGGTCATCTGGTCCTAGTTCTGGAGTCACTACTTTGTTTCCTGAAGGGTGGTTCTTGGGGTTCTTCTGGTTCTCTGCCTTTTGTTTGGCAGGCTGTCACCCACCTACCCAATGCCCTGCTCACCCTCAACCACACAGGTACAGCACGCTTTACGCACTCTCCTCTCTGCCTGAACTGTGTAAATTCACAGACAAGAATCTGGGAGAGTTATCCAAGTGATCCCCACCTCGCGGGGCATCTCAATGGTCAGCACACACTGGAGCCCCTTGGAGTGATGTATTTCAGCAAGCACTGGTTTCTAAGGGAAACAAAGGCGCTTGAAAAGCACTTTCTTTTTCAGGGTGAATGTGGCCAGGTTAGGCAGAGCACACCTCTCCAGCTCCATCCCCTCCTAACAGTTCTCAAGAACCCAGCATTTGGGAAACAATCCTCCTCAGTAGAATGCAAAGCTGCACTCCCCCGGCACCCTCTGACAGCACAGGCAGCCTCAGCCTCTGCCATCCTGGGGCCCTGTTTTCCACTAATATGCTCATCTTTCAACTGCTTTAGCATTTTGCTTTCCCAAGCCTCTTAATCCCTCATAATTGAATATATTTTATGCTGCTGAGCAGTGGTATTAATCATGCCTCTGGGCCATGCTTAAAGGGACATTTTACTTCATTCTTTCTTGGGCCTTATGCCAGCCTGCACTTTTTTCCACCTCTAGGAAATAGGCTTTCTCCATGAGGTTGCAATGTGAGCTAGAGGTGAGGAAGGACTTCCTGACCTTTTGAGACCCAGAAACTAAGCACCCGAAGGGAATAGCCTTAAAAGAGAGATTTTTAAGAATGGAGACACTCTTTTACCTTCATTGTCATGCAATCAGCTAAACATTTCATCTTGGAACCCTGGAGACAAATCAAATGATGCATGGATTCTTCTCTAAGGCTGAGAGTGCAAACTCTTCTATCCTACTAGGTTTCTGTATGTTCTCAAGAGGGAGACAAAACAAGAGGGGTAAGTGGGGAAGATTTACAACCTGACTGGAATTCATAAGAACACAAAGTCAGCTGAGGGTCCCCTGAAGATTAAGGATGGAGCCAATTCCCTGCAAAGCTTCCACTGATCTGACTTCTCCAAAGGCTTTCCTGGTGGCCACACCATTCCGCCAGAAGCATTGTTTCCCTCAACTTCAAAGCTGGGATTTTGTTAAATTAAAAATGCATAAAGCCACAACCTTGTTTTCTTTCAATTTTAGTGCTCACGGAACTAGAAAGGATTGATATGCCAGCAATAGCAGACAAGAGGGAGAAGAATTTATGACCCCAGAAATGCTGAGGCAAAGCAATAGAAAGAAGCATTTAAGTCTTTCTAATAAGTAGCTCATATTAAAAAGTAACAGAAGCTGGGGTGGCAGAGGCCTTACTTATTTCATCAGTGATGTCAGCAGTCAGCAATTTGTCATGGCTGGAGAACAGGCAACAACCGTCTACCCCATGAATGAGACAACACTCAGCACAGCCTGTCAACGAAAAGCCGATTGTAATCTGGGAACACGGAAATAGACAGTTTAAAGACTCACGTGGAGGAGACAGGAGAGACAGCAGCCTCACTGTCTGAGGCTGTAGAGCAGGAGGATCTTGGATTTCTTAGTCTTTTTGGGCTGCTAGAACCAAGTGCCATGGACTAGGTGGCTAAAACAACAAGCATTCGTTTGTCACAGTTTTGGAGGCTGGGAAGTCCAAGATCTTGGTGCTGGCAGATTCAGTTCATGATGAGAGTCCTCTTCCTGGCTTGTAGATGGCCACCTTCTCACTGTATCCTCACATGGAGGAGGGAGTGAGGCGGAGGGAGAGGGATTGAGAGAGAAAGAGAGAGAGAGAAAGAGAGAGAGAGCTAGCCCTCTTGAGTCTTTTATAAGGGCACTAATGCTTCATGGAGGCTCCACCCTCATGACCTAATCACCTCCCAAAGGCCTCATCTACAAATACCATCACACTGGGGATTAGGGTTTCAACATATGACTTAGCAGGAGGTGGGGAGTACACAAATATGCAATCCATAACAATTTCATTGTCCTTGAAGTGCCAAAGTTTAAAATTAAACAAGAACAAGAGAATTCAGCAGTTAACCTTAGAAAGCTGGGGTTTGTTTCTTTCCAAGTGACAGCCTCTGGAAAGTCTGGCCTAGTCATAGTAGATGTGACTCACTGTGTTTTCACATTCTTCCTTACCAAGGATATGGAGGACTTAGATGTGAACACTTTGACCTTTCCCTCTTGCTGTAAAAAGACACCTTTCCTTAGCTCCTCCCCTCCTTCCCCAGAGAGTGAGAGAATGAAGCATAAATAGGCACAGGTTTCCTTTAGCTTTAATTAAAAAAAAAAAAAAGCAACAACAATGAAAACCTCCTTCATTTGATAAATGTGTCCCTTTAGCGTCACCTCATTTCTTTCTTTATACACAGATGAGTTCCTCAACCTTTTGTGTACAACTTCTTTCTTTTTTAAAAAAATTTATTTATTTTATTTATTTATTTTTGGCTGCGCTGGGTGTTCTTTGCTGTGTGTGGGTCCTCTCTAGCTGCAGTGAGCGGGGGCTATTCTTCATTGCGGTGCACAGGGCTCTCACTGTGGTGGCCCCTCCTGTTGCAGAGCACGGGCTCCAGGCACGCAGGCCTAGTAGTTGTGGCTTGCAGGGTCCAGAGCACAGGCTCAGCAGCCGTGGCACAAGGGCCCAGTTGCTCCGCAGCATGTGGGATCCTCCTAGACCAGGGCTCGAACCCGTGTCCCCTGCATTGGCAGGTGGACTCTTAACCACTGTGCCACCAGGGAAGCCCCGTGTACAATTTCTGACCCTGTGTCTGCTCCATCCATTCACTGCCCAAATCCCTAGAGCCAAGCATCCATTCTGCTAGAGCTGTTCCCGCCCAGGTCACCAATGGTTTCCAGGCACCAAGTCCCAAGGCCCCTCAGCATCCTTTGGTGCTGTAGACACTACCTTTGCTTCTTGAAATTCTTTTTCTCCTCCTTTGACCTCAGAAACAATATTGTGGTTCTCCTTCACATCTTTGATACAAATTTCCATCTAGGGATGAACATGACCTCCTACTTTCTCATTACAGCCCTTGGGTACCTCCCTTTATTTATTGGTGACTTCAGTACCTGGATATCTCTCTACTACTATGACTATGACTATGACTATGACGACGACTACTACTATTACTACTGACATTATCCTTGGGAACTTCAATATCTACGTGATGACCCATCGAATACTCTGACTTCTCAGCTCCTTAAGCTCCATATCTCTGATAATAATGGCCTGCCCCCACCTCAGCCTCATTCACATGGCCACACCGAAACCTTCCCATCAACAAACCACCTCTGAAGCCTCCACTTCAAACATCACCCTCACGGAGCACAATCTCCTGCCTTCCCCACACACTCTCGTACTCCCATTCCAGAGTTTCTATGACCTCACTGGAACCTCTAATTCATTGACCCCAATGTGGTTTTTCAGACCACCTTATTCTCCTCATATCCTCACCAAGATAGTGGCAATTGGAATTGAGAGATAGGATATTTAAGACTTTGAATTTTCAAGGGTAGATGACTGTTGGATGTATGGAATGAAGGAGAAGCAGACTCTTGGTATCTTGCTTGGGTGACTGGTCTCAAGAACTGAAATAGGGAATGCATGTTAAGGAAGAAAGGAGTCAATGATGAGTTTAGGTTTGCACAAGTTGAGTCAAGGTGTCTGGTGGATTCCAGCAGGCACTGGTTGTACAAAACAGTACAGAACCAGAGACTAGGAAGTCATCAAGGTATAAGACTTCATTATCTTTCATTTATATGACAGTAACCTCCTAATTCAACTCCCTGCTTCCAGGCATGCCCCTTCCAATCCACCCTGCATTATAAAACACAGAATTCATCCTGTCACTGACCTACTTAAGACAATTTATGACCTCTTATGGCCTTCAAGTTAAAGTTTGAGATATACTGGGACTTCCAAGATATAGCCTCTGGTACCCAGCCAAGCCTAATCTTCCACCCATTCCCCATTTGCTTCCAGTTCACTAAATATGAAATACGCGTTCCTGCATTTTATCTCTAGTAAACTCCTATTCATTCTTTAAAACTCAACTCAAATGCCACTGAGTTAGCAAGACAGAATCCCTGCTTCCACCTCTCTTGTTTCCTCCCACTGTTAGTTGTACTTACATCTTACAGCACTTACCACACTGGTTGTGTAATGCATGCAAACTCATTCCATTAGACAGTGAACTCTTTGTGGAAAACAACTTTGCTTTGTTCCTCACTATTTCTCCCCATGTTCAGCTGAGTGCCTAGCACATCATAGATTCACCATTTGTGTTGTTGGACTGAATGAGTAAAAGCCTTCACTGGTGTTTTGGGCCTTGACGCCACCATTCTACCCCCATGGTTTCTTTGCCAGAGAAACAAATGAAAAACTGATGATAAAACAATCCCTAAGGATTCTAAAGGAAAGGAGAGGAGACCATTCTGTGTTCTTATTTCTTCTCTTCTCTTAGCTTCTTATATGCAAATAAACCTCTAGCTTCAATCAGACCTAAGAATCTCTACTCCTCCTCCTGCACAGCCAGAGATAAGAAGATGAAGACAAATTCCTCTAGGACCAGAGGTTTTTCCTTGGACTTCTGTTGGAATTTCAAGCTACTCAGGAGGGCAACTACTATTTTGTATATCCTCTCAGGATACAAATAAGTGTGTGGGAACCCCTGAGATTTCTGAATTTGTGAATTTCTCCCCATAGTGCAATTTAACTGCTTTGAAAGAGTATTTTGTTGTTAAAGGATATAAAGGAAGTATGACTGTAGTCTTGGCTCTGCTCTTGTGTAACCCTGAGAGAAATGTTTGCTGTCAGTGGGACTAAGTTTATCATTTGTAAATAAAGGGGTTTGGAATAAATAATCTCTAACATTTATCTCAAATTACAAAGCTTATGGGACTTCCCTGGTGGGGCAATGGTTAAAGAATCTGCCTGCCAATGCAGGGGACACAGGTTCAAGTCCTGATCTGGGTAGATCCCACATGCGCCAGAGTAACTAAGCCCATGAGCCACAACTACTGAAGCCTGCATACCACTACTACTGAAGTCCATGCACCTAGAGCCCATGCTCCACAGCAAGAGAAGCCACAGCAATGAGAAGCCTGTGCACTGCAACAAAGAGGAGCCCCTGCTCCCCGCAACTAGAGAAACACCTGCACAGCAATAAAGACCCAGCACAGTCAAAAATAAATAAATAAATAAAGGCTTATGAGGGCTCTAAGTTCCAGTAGGATAATAGTAGTTACTTATATCCAAATCAATTCACACATCTCAAAAAAAAAAGAGTAAATACACTCATAACCCAGCTATAGCATAAGTAGGAAGCCAAGAATAGCATGAAATTAAAATTAAAATCATGCACAAGTCAGGAAATAAACCAAACCAGCAGAGTCAACTGGAGAATGCATGCCAGAGAGGAGAGAGAAACAAGGGGTGGAGGAGGTGAAGGAGGTGCAGAGACCAGAAAGAGAAAGTACCACCCAGAGTGGGGAAGTGATGAGAAGAAGTTGGAGACTTATTCTGAGCTCTGGCTACTGGGACATTAATTGGAAAAAGCTTGAAGATGCAAGGGGCCAAAGGCAGCAATCTTGAGTAGGGGTTACTTCTGAGGGAGCGTAAGAAGACTTCCAAGGAGCATCATTTGAAGGCTTAACAGCGAAGGGAAAGAAGGAAAAGGAGGTAGATATTAACAGTACTACGGAAACTAAAGAGAATCACCAACTCAGAAGGCACTCCAACCCCTCTCCTATCTCAGGCACCATGCAGTAAAATTGCATTTTATGGGCTTCCCTGGTGGCGCAGTGGTTGAGAGTCCGCCTGCCGATGCAGGGGACGTGAGTTTGTGCCCTGGTCCGGGAAGATTCCACATGCCACGGAGCGGCTGGGCCTGTGAGCCATTGCTGCTGAGCCTGCACATCTGGAGCCTGTGCTCCACAGAGGGAGAGGCCACAACAGTGAGAGGCCCACATACCACAAAAAAAAAAAAAAAAAAAAATTGCATTTTATATCTCAACAAGAGGGTACCCTTGAACTAACAAAATTCTGGTAAGTCTTCCCCTGAAATAATTTTGTTAAAACTTCTTCATCCCTGTATTCATGCAACTGTAACTGCTAGTCTGGGAAAATAAATAGTTCAAAGTTAGCAGAAAATTACAGAGAGTATCCATACAAAGTTACTATAAAAAGAAAAATCAAAATGAGATTTTACAATATTTCAGTTGGTGAAAATTCTCCCCCAAATCCAACCACGAAGCAGAAGAAAATTATACCACAACACCTCAACCTAGATTAAATATCCTCAAACAGGCATTTGCATATATAAAAACAACTCAAATTAGATATTAAAAAACGGAAAAAAGGGCTTCCCTGGTGGTGCAGTGGTTGAGAGTCTGCCTGCCGATGCAGGGGACACGGGTTCATGCCCCGGTCTGGGAAGATCCCACATGTCACAGAGTGGCTGCGTCCGTGAGCCATGGCCACTGGTCCTGCGCGTCTGGAGCCTGTGCTCCACAGAAGGAGAGGCCACAACAGTGAGAGGCCCGTGTACTGCAAAAAAAAAAAAAAAAAAAAAAAGGAAAGCAGAAACAGACCCAAAACAGAAAGATATGAAACAAGTGTTCACTAAATTTAGAAAACAAATTGAAGAAAAAGACAAAATCATCTTAGAAATGAAAACTAAATTACAAAGGGCCCAATAGAGAATATATTTAACTAAAAATATAATAAGAGGGCCTCCCTGGTGGCGCAAGTGGTTGAGAGTCCGCCTGCCGATGCCAGGGGATACGGGTTCGTGCCCCGGTCTGGGAGGATCCCATATGCCGCGGAGCGGCTGGGCCCGTGGGCCATGGCCGCTGAGCCTGCGCGTCCGGAGCCTGCGCGTCCGGAACCTGTGCTCCGCGACGGGGGAGGCCACAGCAGTGAGAGGCCCGCATACCGCAAAAAAATAAAAAAAAATAAAAAATAAATAAAAATATAATAAGAGACATTAAGGAAAGACACAAAACAGTCAAGAAAACAAAAACGATGGAAAGAAGGTGTTTAAAAAATAATTAGAGAAAAAGTAATTACTATAGAAGACAGCAAAGATAATCCAATATAGATAATTGGAGTCTCTGAAGAAGAAAAAAATAGAACAGAAATAATATTTAAATCTATCATTCAAGAAAACTTTGCAGAAATAAAAGACCAGGATCTGTGTATTGAAACGCCACACCATGTACCTGGGAAAACTAACTGGAACGCTTAAGTTAACACTATCTCGACCCAACTTAAAACTTTCATCTCGTCTTGATATTTGAAAGAAAGATTTGAAGTTAGGCTTCTCCATTTCTGCCAACAATGGAACAATACTTTCAAGAAACTCAAGAGAAGAGTGTGAGCAAAGAATTTTATATCCAACCAAGCATCCTTCAAATATCAAAGCTAGAAGAAGAAAAGTTTTAGACATACAAAAATGGAGGGAAATCTGTACTCAGAAACTTTTTTTGAGGAATCTACTAAAAGTCAAGCTTCATCTAACCAAGAGATGTCTGGAAAACTTCAAGAAAGGAGTTAGAGAAAGTACTGAATATGTTTAATTGTTGCTCTAAGACTAAAACCAATGTGGGTCAAGTGTAGAAGACCATAATGAAAATGCTAAATGTTCTATAAAAGTAAATATAATTCAAAATTTAAAAAGACTGAGGAAGTGAGAGATAAAGAAGAAAGAGAATAAACTCAATGATGGTCACATAGGTAAGTAGAGAGGAGTCACAGGTTACATTTAAACTTAACAACCAAATAGTAAATCTCTAAGTAAGAAAAAAAGGGGTTATGGGTGTCATAAAAAGTATAAAATACTAAAACAACCATAAAAATTCTTAAATTCTGAGAGAGATACAATAAAGAAAAATAAGCAAAGAACAGATAATAGAAAGGAACACAGTAAATACAACATAATGCTTTTAGTAAATATAACAAAAAAGATGTCAAAGTTGGAGCCAAACCTTATTCGCATTAGTAAATGTAAATGTACTTAACTTATCTATTAAAATAAAGAAATTTTTGAGTTGGCTCAAAGAGCAAAACCCTATTATGTGATGAATACAAAAGATAAATGTAAAATGAAGTAAATCAAAAATGCTAAAAATAAATTGTTGGGGAATTGTATCAGGTAAATGGAAACAATAAGAAAGAAAGATTCTGATTCTAACATCAGACAAAGTAAAATTCAGACCAATTATCTGAATAGAAAGTGCAGAAATAGTCCAAGTACACACGGAAGTTTAGTATATTATAAAGCTGATGTCGCAAATCACCGAGAAAAAGATGGACGTTTTAACAAATGGCATTAGAACAACTGAAGCACCTCTGAGAAAATGATCAAATTGGCTTCTTTCCTTCACATCATTAGCAGAAAAATCTCCAAATGCACAAAAGATCTAAATATAAAAGATGGAACGATACAAATACTAGACAAGGGGAAAGCCTTTCTAACTATGATTGGATATCCAGCTACAATTTAAAAAAATAAATTCATTATTTAACTACATTTTAAAAATCTTCCCCATCATAAAAAACACCATAAGTCAAGATGGCGGAAGAGTAAGACGCGGAGATCACCTTCCTCCCCACGGATACACCAGAAATACAGCTACACATGGAACAACTCCTACAGAACACCTACTGAACCCTGGCAGAAGACCCCAGACCTCCCAAAAGGCTCGCCCCGCACTCCGTGCCCCTCCCTCCCGCCCGGCCTGAGTGAGCCAGAGCCCCCGAAGAGGCTGCTCCTTTAACCCTGTCCTGTCTGAGCGAAGAACAGACGCCCTCCAGTGACCTACACGCAGAGACGGGGCCAAATCCAAAGCTGAGACCGAGGAGCTGTGAGAACAAAGAAGAGAAAGGGAAACCTCTCCCAGCAGCCTCAGAAGCAGCGGATTAAAGCTCCACAATCAACTTGATGTACCCTGCATCTGTGGAATACAGGAATAGACAACAAATCATCCCAAATTGAGGAGTCAGGAGTCAGTGCTGTGCCTCTGAGGTGGGAGAGCCAACTTCAGGACACTGGTCCACAAGAGACCTCCCAGCTCCACACAATATCAAACGGCGAAAATCTTCCAGAGATCTCCATCTCAACAGCAGCACCCAGCTTCACTCAACGACCAGCAAGCTATAGTGCTGGACACCCTATGCCAAACAACTAGCAAGACAGGAACACAACGCCACCCATTAGCAGAGAGGTGGCCTAAAATCATAAAAAGTCCGCAGACACCCCAAAACACACCACCAGACGTGGACCTGCCCACCAGAAAGACAAGATCCAGCCTCATCCACCAGAACACAGGCAGTACTCCCCTCCACCAAGAAGCCTACACAACCCACTAAACCAACCTTAGCCACTGGGGACAGACACCAAAAACAACGGGAACTACGAACCTGCAGCCTGCAAAAAGGAGACCCCAAACACAGTAACATAAGCAAAATGAGAAGACAGAAAAACACACAGCAGGAGAAGGAGCAAGATAAAAACCCACAAGACCTAACAAATGAAGAGGTAATAGGCAGTCTACCTGAAAAAGAATTCAGAATAATGATGGTAAAGATGATCCAAAACTTGGAAATAGAATAGACAAAATGCAAGAAACAGTTAACAAGGACCTAGAAGAACTAAAGATGAATCAAGCATCGATTAAAAACACAATACATGAAATAAAAAATACTCTAGATGGGATCAATAGCAGAATAACTGAGGCAGAAGAACGGATAAGTGAGGTGGAAGATAAAATAGTGGAAATAACTGCTGCACAGCAAAATAAAGAAAAAAGAATGAAAAGAACAGAGGACAGTCTCAGAGACCTCTGGGACAACATTAAACGCACCAACATTCGAATTATAGGGGTTCCAGAAGAAGAAGAGAAAAAGAAAGGGACTGAGAAAATATTTGAAGAGATTATAGTTGAAAACTTCCCTAATATGGGAAAGGAAATAGTTAATCAAGTCCAGGAGGCACAGAGAGTCCCATACAGAATAAATCCAAGGAGAAATACACCAAGACACATATTAATCAAACTGTCAAAAATTAAACACAAAGAAATCATATTAAAAGCAGCAAGGCAAAAACAACAAATAACACACAAGGGAATCCCCATCAGGATAACAGCTGATCTCTCAGCAGAAACTCTACAAGCCAGAAGGGAGTGGCAGGACATACTTAAAGTGATGAAGGAGAAAAACCTGCAACCAAGATTACTCTACCCAGCAAGGATCTCATTCAGATTTGATGGAGAAATTAAAACCTTTACAGACAAGCAAAAGCTGAGAGAGTTCAGCACCACCAAACCAGCTTTACAACAAATGCTAAAGGAACTTCTCTAGGCAAGAAACACAACAGAAGGAAAAGACCTACCATAACGAACCCAAAACAATTAAGAAAATGGGAATAGGAACATACATATCAATAATTACCTTAAATGTAAATGGACTAAATGCTCCCACCAAAAGACACAGACTGGCTGAATGGATACAAAAACAAGACCCATATATATGCTGTCTACAAGAGACCCACTTCAGACCTAGAGACACATACAGACTGAAAGTAAGGGGATGGAAAAAGATATTCCATGCAAATGGAAACCAAAAGAAAGCTGGAGTAGCAATTCTCATATCAGACAAAATAGACTTTAAAATAAAGACTACCAGAAGAGACAAAGAAGGACACTACATAATGATCAAGGGATCAATCCAAGAAGAAGATATAACAATTGTAAATATTTATGCACCCAACATAGGAGCACCTCAATACATAAGGGAAATATTAACAGCCATAAAAGGAGAAATCGACAGTAACACAATCATAGTAGGGGACTTTAACACCCCACTTTCACCAATGGACAGGTCATCCAAAATGAAAATAAATAAGGAAACACAAGCTTTAAATGATACATTAAACAAGATGGACTTAATTGATATTTATAGGACATTCCATCCAAAAACAACAGAATACACATTTTTCTCAAGTGCTCATGGAACATTCTCCAGGATAGATCATATCTTGGGTCACAAATCAAGCCTTGGTAAATTTAAGAAAATTGAAATTGTATCAAGTATCTTTTCCGACCACAATGCTATGAGACTAGATATCAATTACAGGCAAAGAGCTGTAAAACATACAAACACATGGAGGCTAAACAATACACTACTTAATAACGAAGTGATCACTGAAGAAATCAAAGAGGAAATTTAAAAATACCTAGAAACAAATGACAATGGAGACACGACGACCCAAAACCTATGGGATGCAGCAAAAGCAGTTCTAAGAGGGAAGTTTATGGCAATACAATCCCACCTTAAGAAACAGGAAACATCTCGAATAAACAACCTAACCTTGCACCTAAAGCAATTAGAGAAAGAAGAACAAAAACATCCCAAAGTTAGCAGAAGGAAAGAAATCATAAAAATCAGATCAGAAATAAATGAAAAAGAAATGAAGGAAACGATAGCAAAGATCAATAAAACTAAAAGCTGGTTCTTTGAGAAGATAAACAAAATTGATAAACCATTAGCCAGACTCATCAAGAAAAAAAGGGAGAAAACTCAAATCAATAGAATTAGAAATGAAAAAGGAGAAGTAACAACTGACACTGCAGAAATACAAAAGATCATGAGAGATTACTATAAGCAACTCTATGCCAATAAAATGGACAATCTGGAAGAAATGGACAAATTCTTAGAAATGCACAACGTGCCAAGACTGAATCAGGAAGAAATAGAAAATATGAACAGACCAATCACAAGCACTGAAATTGAAACTGTGATCAAAAATCTTCCGACAAACAAAAGCCCAGGACCAGATGGCTTCACAGGCGAATTCTATCAAGCATTTAGAGAAGAGCTAACACCTATCCTTCTCAGACTCTTCCAAAATATAGCAGAGGGAGGAACACTCCCAAACTCATTCTACGAGGCCACCATCACCTTGATACCAAAACCAGACAAGGATGTCACAAAGAAAGAAAACTACAGACCAATATCACTGATGAACATAGATGCAAAAATCCTCAACAAAATACTAGCAAACAGAATCCAACAGCACATTAAAAGGATCATACACCATGATCAAGTGGGGTTTATTCCAGGAATGCAAGGATTCTTCAATATACGCAAATCAATCAACGTGATACACCATATTAACAAACTGAAGGAGAAAAACCATATGATCATCTCAATAGATGCAGAGAAAGCTTTTGACAAAATTCAACACCCATTTATGATAAAAACCCTGCAGAAAGTAGGCATAGAGGGAACTTTCCTCAACATAATAAAGGCCATATATGACAAACCCACAGCCAGCATCGTCCTCAATGGTGAAAAATTGAAACCATTTCCACTAAGATCAGGAACAAGACAAGGTTGCCCACTCTCACCACTCTTATTCAACATAGTTTTGGAAGTTTTAGCCACAGCAATCAGAGAAAAAAAGGAAATAAAAGGAATCCAAATCGGAAAAGAAGAAGTAAAGCTGTCACTGTTTGCAGATGACATGATACTATACATAGAGAATCCTAAAGATGCTACCAGAAAACTACTAGAGCTAATCAATGAATTTGGTAAAGTTGCAGGATACAAAATTAATGCACAGAAATCTCTGGCATTCCTATATACTAATGATGAAAAATCTGAAAGTGAAATCAAGGAAACACTCCCATTTACCATTGCAACAAAAAGAATAAAATATCTAGGAATAAACCTACCTAAGGAGACAAAAGACCTGTATGCAGAAAATTATAAGACACTGATGAAAGAAATTAAAGATGATACAAATAGATGGAGAGATGTACCATGTTCTTGGATTGGAAGAATCAACATTGTGAAAATGACTCTACTACCCAAAGCAATCTACAGATTCAATGCAATCCCTATCAAACTACCAATGGCATTTTTCACAGAACTAGAACAAAAAATTTCACAATTTGTATGGAAACACAAAAGACCCCGAATAGCCAAAGCAATCTTGAGAACGAAAAATGGAGCTGGAGGAATCAGGCTCCCTGACTTCAGACTATACTACAAGGCTACAGTAATCAAGACAGTATGGTACTGGCACAAAAACAGAAAGATAGATCAATGGAACAGGATAGAAAGCCCAGAGATAAACCCACGGACATATGGTCACCTTATCTTTGATAAAGGAGGCAGGAATGTACAGTGGAGAAAGGACAGTCTCTTCAATAAGTGGTGCTGGGAAAACTGGACAGGGACATGTAAAAGTATGAGATTAGATCACTCCCTACCACCATACACAAAAATAAGCTCAAAATGGATGAAAGACCTAAATGTAAGGCCAGACACTATCAAACTCCTAGAGGAAAACATAGGCAGAACACTCTATGACATAAATCACAGCAAGATCCTTTTTGACCCACCTCCTAGAGAAATGGAAATAAAGACAAAAATAAACACATGGGACCTAATGAAACTTAAAAGCTTTTGCACAGCAAAGGAAACCATAAACAAGACCAAAAGACAACCCTCAGAATGGGAGAAAATATTTGCAAATGAAGCAACTGACAAAGGATTAATCTCCAAAATTTATAAACAGCTCATGCAGCTCAATAGCAAAAAAACAAACAACCCAATCCAAAAATGGGCAGAAGACCTAAATAGACATTTCTCCACAGAAGATATACAGACAGCCAACAAACACATGAAAGGATGCTCAACATCTTTACTCATTAGAGAAATGCAAATCAAAACTACAATGAGATATCATCTCACACCAGTCAGAATGGCCATCATCAAAAAATCTAGAAACAATAAATGCTGGAGAGGGTGTGGAAAAAAGGGAACACTCTTGCACTGCTGGTGGGAATGTGAATTGGTACAGCCACTATGGAGAACGGTATGGAGGTTCCTTAAAAAACTACAAATAGAACTACCATATGACCCAGCAATCCCACTACTGGGCATATACCCTGAGAAAACTATAATTCAAAAAGAGACATGTACCAAAATGTTCATAGCAGCCCTATTTACAATAGCCCGGAGATGGAAACAACCTAAGTGTCCATCATCGGATGAATGGGTAAAGAAGATGTGGCACATATATACAATGGAATATTACTCAGCCATAAAAAGAAATGAAATTGAGCTATTTGTAATGAGGTGGATGGACCTAGAGTCTGTCATACAGAGTGAAGTAAGTCAGAAAGAGAAAGACAAATACTGTATGCTGACACATATATATGGAATTTAAGAAAAAAAAAATGTCATGAAGAATATAGGGGTAAGACAGGAATAAAGACACAGACCTACTAGAGCATGGACTTGAGGATATGGGGAGGGGGAAGGGTAAGCTGTGACAAAGTGAAAGAGCGGCATGGACATATATACACTACCAAACGTAAGGTAGATAGCTAGTGGGAAGCAGCCGCATAGCACAGGGAGATCAGCTCGGTTCTTTGTGACCGCCTGGAGGGGTGGGATAGGGAGGGTGGGAGGGAGACGCAAAAGGGAGGGGATATGGGAACATATGTATATGTATAACTGATTAAATTTGTAAAATAAAATTAAAAAATAAAAATAAAAAAAAAAATAAAGGTCTCTTACGAGTCAAAAAAAAAAAAAAAAAAACACCATAAGTCTAAAGACAAGTGAGAAATTGGGAGAAAAAAATTATAACATATATAACAGATAAAAAACTAATATCTCTAACTATTAATATTGAGAATAACTATTTTAAAACCTTATAAAAAGTATTAAAGGTTATAAACAGTTCAACAAAAAATGTCTCTTAAAGATATTAAAAGATATTCCACTACTATATATAAAATATATATACATATAAAATAGGTAAACAAGGACCTACTATATATAAAATAGGTAAACAACAAAGACCTACTATACAGCACAGGGAACTAACTATACTCAATATCCTATAATATCCTACAGTGGAAAAGAATCTGAAAAAGAATATATAGATGTATATATATATATATATATATATATATATATATATATATATAGCTGAATCACTTTGCTGTACACTTGAAATGAACACAACATTGTAAATTAACCAAAACTAAATAAATAAAAAATAAATTTATGCACATACACACACAAATATTAAAAGATGTTCTACTTCATTCTTAATGAAGAAAGGCAAATTAAAACTAAGTTATTTTCTCACCTAAAAATTTAGCAAAAATTTCAAAATCTTGACAGCCAGTCTGTTGGCACTCTCATATGCTGTTGACGGGAATGAAAAAATGCTACAACTCCTAGGGAGGGGACTTGCGCAGTATCTGATACAACTACAAAGACATTTGTCCTCTGGCTCAGCAGTCCCATTTTCTAAAGTTAACCCTGAAGATACCCCTCCAACAACTACACAATGAAAACAACCACAAGGTTTTTCTTTGTTGCACTGTTTGTGATAAAAATGATTGGAAATGATCTAAATGCACATCCACAAGGGTCTGATTAAATAAATGGCAATACCATCACATAATAGAGGACTCTACAGCTGCAAGAAGGAATAAGGAAGGTGTCTATGAACTGCTACTGAGTGATTGATGTATTATAAACTAAAAAAAAAAAAGCAAGATGCATAGGAGTTTTTACAATACACTGACTTTCATGTAAGAAATTAGGGGAGATAGGAAAAAATACATACATATATACATGTATATATGTATGTATTTGTTTATTTTTACAAAACAAAACACAGGAAGTTGAACCAAGAAATAATGAAATTTGTTACGTAAAAGGGGATGAGTAGGAATGAGGTTAAGAGGATTAGGGAGGGGAGGGAGAATTCTGAGTATGATTTTTATATAGATGTAAGAAGTTAACATTTTATGTATTTTAAAAAGTAAGTTAAATCAACAAGGAAGAAAGAAGTAGATTTACATATTCAAAACATTAAGCTAAATCAGTAAAAAAATCTAGAGTTGAATACAAATAAAACAAATAGTCCTAATTGTACATCAAAATAATAAAGTAACCAAATAGAAAAAAAAAGGTAATTCAAGTAACTTTTGAATAGAATACATTGGCTGAATACCCTCAATGAAATATATTCTAAGGACAAACGAAACTGTAATGAAATCTTGAACTTTAATTTGTTGTTGGTAGTGGTATCGATGTTGAATTCCAACACTATTTTGTTTGTATTGTAGAAGCAGGCAAATCCTACTTGCCAGGGTTCAAGATACAAATGTAGGATGGGGAGGAGGAAAGGGAGACCCTGTGGCATTGAATTGGAATTGAGTATATCGGTAGAAATTCATGATTGTGTATGAGTGATATATAATATACATGTATATACATATGTATGTTTTTTTCAACCTAGCTCTGTTCACTGAAATGGCCCAGAAAAATGACATCTTACTTTCAGTGAGTATACTCGGTATTGTGAGTTGAATTGTGTCTCCCACAAAGATATGCTGAAGTCCTAACCCCAGATACCTGTGAATGTCACCTAATTTGGAAGTAGGGTCGTGGCAGATGTAATCAAGTTAAGATGAGAGCATACTAAATTAGGATGAGCCCCTAAACCCATGACTGGCGGCCTTATAAGAAGACAGCCACGTGAAGACACACAGACACACAGAGGAGAGATAGTCCTGTGAAGACAGAGACAGATATTGAAGTGAGGCAGCTACAAGGCAAGGAAAACCAAGGACAGCTGGGAAGCACCAGAAGCTAGGAAGAGGCAGAGAAGGATTCTTCCTTAGATCCTCCAGAAAAAGTATGACTGCCAACACTTTGATATGAGATTTCGAGCCTCCAGAATTGGGAGAAAATAAACTCCTGTTGTCTTAAGCCACCCAGTTTGTGGTATTTTTGATATAGCAGCCCTAGGAAACTAATATATCCAGCAACTAAATCTTGGATTCTAAATACCATTTGACCCACACACAAAAATAGGGGCTCCTTAAAGAAATACCTGGTTCCAGAGGTCTGGGGCATCTTATTGTGCTGGAAAGCAAGAATGTGCTCAAAAACTGATGGGACTATGACAAAAAGACCTAGGAACCAGCTTAAAGAGGCTCTCATTAACGAAATTTGGAAGAGTTTGAGTGTTAAAAAGAATAAGGAAATGTGATTGCCTAGAGTGATTACAAGAATTAACAAGGAAGGGATACAAGGAAACTTTCTGCAATGATGGAAGTGTTCTGTATCTTAGTAGGGGTGTGAGTTACATGAATATATATGCTTGTCAAATTCAGCTAACTGCATATTTAAGACCTGGACATTGTACCATGTGTAAATTATATCTCAATTTTAAAAAAGAGTAATGACAGTAAGAGATTATAACATATTGAACTTAATTTTTTCTAATTCATGAGTCCATAACGATACTAAAATCAAAAGTTGAAGGAAGGAAAGCTCTTTTTAACAGAAGAATGCCAGCTAGCACATGTAGAATTATAGGATTAGAAAATCTCCATTTTTCAACCACCAATGCAATACTTACTTCAAGCAAGGATAATCAGTGTAAGCTAAAATATTAAATGAATGGTTTTGGAGATCAGGACAGTCAAATAATCTCAAAGTACCATCCAACAGGTAAAGGGAAAGGTGCCTTTGTAATGAAGAAATCTGGCAGACACCAACTTAACCAAAAGATCAAACCTAACATCAGTAAAAATGGAACAGATCAACTTTATGTGCCTTTGTATATGCTCTGATTGGGATGCAGCCCCACCTGTATTACACCTGCCAAAACCCATGAAATTGAATCTAATCATGAGGAAGCATTTGGACAAATCCAAATCCTCAGGCATTCTTCAAAGCCACTGGTCTAGATTCTTCAAAAGGTCAATGTCATAAAAGACCAAAAGAGAAGGGGCTACTGCTCTAAATTAAATAAGATTTAAAAGACATGAAAAAGTAAATACGATGCTGGGCCATTGACTGAATACTAAAAAAAAAAAAAAGCTATAAAAGTCATTGTTAGGACAATCATGGAAATTTGAACATATGTTATATATTAGGTAAAACTATGGTATCTTTGTTAAATGTCCTGAGTGTGATCATTATAATGTGGTGATATAGAACAGTGCCCTTTATCTGAAAAGAAAGAGAAAGAAAGCAAATATGGCAAAAGATGCTAACAATTAGAGAATCTATGTGAAGAGAATATGGGTATTTATTGTACTGTTTTTTTCCAATGATTGGTTTAGTATTTTTCAAAATAAAATAGTAGGCAAAATGCTATTTTAAAGGAAAGAAATCTATAATTTTTGCTAAGTTTTTGCAAAATACCTTTTGCATCTCTCTGTCACTTTCTCATCTTACTGCCCCCACCCTAGCTCCCAGCCTCATCATATTATAGACAGGATCATTGGAAGTTACCTCACAACTCCTTTTCCTCCTCCAAAATAATTTTTCTAAACAGAGCTTTTGTGAAGAAACACCTCTGCACAATTTTTTTTCCCAATAGGTCCAAGTTGTCCTGGGGCTAAATTCAAAACTCTTTAATCTGGCAGTTTCATTAGTTCTGAACCTGTGTTTCAAATTGCTGGCCTGACACCTCCATGTGAAAACAACAGTATTCTCAGATTTAACACATCCAGCACAGAGTTTGACACCTCCCCCTCCCAACCTGATTCTCCGCTCTGTTTCCTATTATTTAGTGGTGTCACCATCTTCCCAGTCACCCAGGCTGGCCCTCTCAGGATCAGCCTAAGTTCCTAGCTGTTCTTCATACCCTACACCAAGCCCTTACGGTCTGTTGAATTCATCCTCTTAATCTCTCTTACATTAGACCTTTATCAACTCTAAGCTCTAACCTATTAACTGCCTACCAAATGGTCTCCCTGATGTTCCATAATAAATGTTAAATAATTATCTACTGATGGAGGGCAATGAGGAAATGAAGACCCTGACTCTAATTATTACCCTTTCCACCCACTTCTTCTCCCCAAACAGGCTTATGACAAATGTCTCTCAGAAAGAAGGAACAACAAAGCAGTTATTGCCTACAGTCTTAGAGGAGAAAAGTGCCACAGAATTCATTGCCTTGTCACCTGGGGCCCTGAATGCTCAGCGTGACCAATGGGACAAGGAGATTAAAAAACAAGCAAACAATTCAGTCCTAAGGTCTGCTGTCCTAATTCCCATTTCAGAAAGCAAGGGCAAAAACCCAGCTGGAACATTCTAGCTGTTTGAAGAGCACAGGCTTTGCCTGCCTCTAAATCATTACTTGCTGCAATGTGCCTGGTGTTCATGGTGCTTGTGAGGCACAAGCAAAATGGAATTGTGCCCCATCTGGCCACCCACTCCTGGCTATGGTGGTTGAAGACAGATGCTCTAAAGCAGGGTTTGGCAAACTATGTCCAGCAGTTCAAATGTGGCCCATGCCCTGTTATTTATAGCCCTCTAGCTAAGAACAGTTTTTACATTTTTAAAGAGGTATTAAAAAAGAATATGTGAAAGAGATCATATATGGCCTGCAAAGCCTAAAATATTTACTATCAGGGTCTTTGCAAAAGAAGTTTACTCTAAAATCATACAGGCATGAGTCTGAACCCCATTTGTGACCTTCAATAGCTGAAACCAGAGGTAACTGTTTCACCTCTCTCAGCCTCAGTTTTCTCACCTGTATATGTAGATGAAACATTCAGGATGTTGTAAGAATTAAGTAAGCTAGTGCTGGTAATCTATTTAATATAATTCTTGATACATAAGTACTCCATAAATGTTACTGATAATTGTAATAGACAAAAAAAATTATTAGTTAAAACAATCACACCTGCCTTTTAAAGAAGAAAACATAATTCATATTAAGGAGGATATAAAGCTCTAAACAGCTCCCTTCCCTGGCTGAGATTAATGGGGGAAGATGAAGGGAAAGATGGACATTTCAAAACTCCTGCCAATTATTCCAGGCTGCCAAAGAGGCAACTTGGAATATATAACCTACTGTTTAGTAGAGGACATCAATGTCTTTGCATATATAAATAGGGGATCAAAGCCGAGCAGGGGATGGGGAGATAAGTTGATCTACAAAATAAAGAGAGGAGAATTGTGTTGAAGAGGGGGAATCAGGCTTCCTGCCAGGGCATGATGGCAGATTGAGCACACAATAAGATCTCCTCCTTTGCTGAACTCACAGAAATAGTAGAAAATGTAAAAGTAGTAGAAAAAATAAATACACACAAATTCAGGTTCAAAGGCAAGAAACAGAACTCTCAGTAAAATGGAAAACAGAAAGATATCCCTAAAAAGAAGAAGTGGAACTCTTTAGCTTCATCCAAGTACCATGACAGGACAGTTAGGGTGGCATTCCTAGCTTTTAAAAGCTCAGGATTCCTACAAGTAGGCTATCAATACTAATACGGGTCAATGACCAGATCCCCCAAACAAATCCAATCTTCTACTGTTTGACCCAAATCCTGCTTGTATGAATGGCTTAAGAAACTAAGCCATAAAGGAGGTGGTCATACAGGACTTCTAGTGCATGGGCAAGATAGGACATACAGAGAGAGAGAGACAGGGAGCCAGGACAGTGGTACCATTGGCTTTTGAAAGGCCATTCTACTTTTCAGTGATGCTGACTGCCTGAAGGTAGAGGCTAGGTAGAAAGTCCACCTAAGGCTCCTCTTTCATACTCAAAATTGGGCAGAAGCATCAGTTGAATGAATGCTCTGGTCACTGAAGATGTAAAAGAAGGCTCCATGGGGTGTCTTGCTGTGAAATTCCATATCTCTAATGGCAGACTGGGCTTCCCTAACAGCAAACAACACATTAACCAGAAAGCAATGTCAAACCCAGAGTAAGAGTCCTCCGTGGTCACTATAAATTTTGGTCCTGGCAAAAAGTGAAGAGTCCCATAGAGTCAATAGGCCAACAACACCTAGCCGATGTAGTTATATAAAATGGACTCTCAACGGGCCCATGCTGCTAGCAGCTGGTACCAAAAGAAAATGCATCTGCATAATAAGGAGGTGGAATTCTCTAGTAATGACCACTGCCTACATGTACTAGTGAGACAAGGGTCAGGATGGAGAAGACAACTTGAGTCACAGCATCCATGTTAAAGACAATGGCAAGAAGAGGAGCTTTCTGGTTCTTTTCATCCTAATAGATTTGGATACTCACACTATCCAATAGGCTTAATATCTTTCCACAGGTGCCTCTGCCAAAGCAGTTTGGTCTTAATGGGAAATATGCCCCCCCAAGAGGACCAGTGAATGAGGCCATTATCCACAGTCCAGGAGTCCTTCAGCAGGAGATGGAGGGAGCGGACAAGTGGGCAACCTTGGTGATGACTGTATGCAGAGCCTCCACCCCACCTCCCACTAGAATGAGGCACCAGAGCCCTTATACACTCATGTAGAAATCTCTCAGGGATGGATAATCACAGTTGCTCGCATTCTCTAATCATATTACACAGAATCATCCAGAACCAGGGCAGATAGTCTTCCTCACCCACTCAAAAGTCAGATCTACCATAAAGCAAGAGGCAGTTAAGAACAAACAACCCCTGAAGGTACTACATGCATGGCCAGGGGATAGCTCACCACCACTACATGGAAGTGAAAGATATCCATGGAAGGATGCCATGATCCAGATATACCACTTCTACCTAACTACAGTCATCTGTGGCATGGCCAAGATTGTTTTAGGCCAGATAGGATATAACCTAAGTAAAACACTAAACGCTAAAATGTGGGGTGCATATGGCTTCGTTGCTTTTCTAAAGTAAAGGGGCCTAATGGCCATGATATAGAGGCTCAATTTTAATGAGATCTCTATAAGCAGATAAAAGTTGACTTTCCACAGGAGAGTATCTAAAGACTAATAGTAGGAGTTTGCTTACATAGAAGTTCAGGAATCATTTCTACAGGGAGGAACCTACCAGAAGCTCAAGAAGGCATATGGGGGCTTCCCTGGTGGCACAGTGGTTGAGAGTCTGCCTGCTGATGCAGGGGACACGGGTTCGTGCCCCAGTCCGGGAGGATCCCACATGCCACGGAGCGGCTGGGCCCGTGAGCCATGGCCGCAGAGCCTGAGCATCCGGAGCCTGTGCTCCGCAACGGGAGAGGCCACAGCAGTGAGAGGCCCGTGTACTGCAAAAAAAAAAAAAAAAAGAAGGCATATGGTTCTAACACAGATGCAAAGGAATGTGCTGCAGAATAGCATGCAGCCAGGGTAATAGGATATCAAAACAGGGGTCACTTTACCAGTCTCCACACCAACTCAAGACCTCTGGTTTGAGTGTTCATTCAAAGATAGAAGGCATGCATGAACCCTGGTGGATGGCTCTGTGCAAGAGGCTGAGAGCAGGACTATAGATGCACCATAAAACAACAACATGAGTAGGTGCTGGACCACCTATTTGGAAAAGGGCTCCTGCAATGACACTTTAGCCTGGAGTCCTGACAATTCAAGGCCCAGACAGTGGTGCTGGGATCCTGGACTTTAGATTAACTGTGAAGCCATTCCCTAAGAAGCCATCTCCTTGTCACATGGGAGATGAGATCTTGATGATCATCAAATGATCCCTGAATGAGGACACATCAATATGCTATCTCAGGACAATTCCTGGGATAGGGTGGGAGTTATATCAAGAGGAGAAAGATGTCATTGCACTATATAGTGACAGAGGGATGGACAGTGAATGTGTACTGGTGAGATTCCCAAGTAGTGGTTGGAGTGGAAAGGAATAGAGTAGACAGTTTTGGCTAGATCAATGGCCACATAACATTGGAGTAGACAGCTATGATTTGCTGAATCGTGGTGATGTTATCAGGGAACAAAGACAGGCAGGCAAACTCTATCAACTAACCATCTCCAGGAAACAGTGAGGTTCCAAAATCCACTGCACTTTTTAATTAACCATGCCAGGAATTGAAGGGTGATAATGGTAAAACTTCAAATGAACTTCGTCTGAAGAGGCTCATTCCATTAAGCTTTGTGGGGGAAGTAAGATTCAAAAGAAGTAATGAATAAATGAAAATCTGATTTTATGCCTATCTTAATCTAGTGATGCTGAGGATTTCTCAACCCGAGGGAAGAGCTCTGGTAGCCAAGACATGAAGAAATGCCATGTACTAATGTGAGAGAGCCTGGAACAAATATAGGATAGTTATAATATACAAGATAGTTATATTTTCTTATCCGGTTAAAATAAATCCTGAAAGACCTTAGCAAAGCCAGGTACAACTTGACTACAATGTTTCTGTGTGTCTAGTCATAAACCACCTGCACCTGTATGGCGTAAAACAGCTATTTTTCTTGACAAAGGCTACCACCAGCAGCTCTGGAACAAATCAGGCGTGAATCAATAATGACATTTCTTCTTGTCCCACAAAAGAAGAGATGCCACTCATTGGAAGCAAATTTAATACCATAAATGGAAGCAAAACAGAGACAAACACACAGGGCAACATCATAAGCAAAAGTGGTGAGAAAACATCACCATGGGTGGTCAGGATTTATGGGGTTGTTGCTTGCCTGGATGCAAGAAGCACTATGGTGTCTCAAGTCTCGAGCTTAAGACTTCTTCTAGATCCTGTTCAGTTATATTTCCCACCCCTGGGGGGTGAAAGCAGCTTCTACAAGAAGCAGCCCTTGAGAGGAGGTCGTGGCAGGACTACGCTGGCCTGCTCCTCCTGTTATTCTCTGGCCCAGAGCTCCTCCCAGGTCCCCTCAGGCTGGCGCTGTGAGAACCTTATTCTTAGTACTCCTATTGAGCAGGAAGCTTCAGTGATGATGCTGATGATTGGATGGATGAAGTTCATAAATATATCATTGGGGAAGCCAGCCCCCAAGATGGCCCCAATGATCCTGGCCCCATGGCCCCTGCTATAGTCCCCTCCCACACTGGGCTGGGCTATCCCGTATAACCAATAGGATGTTGCAGAAATGATGGGGTGTGTGTGTGTGACCTCCAAAGCTAGGTCATGAAAGACATTGTTCTTTCTTGGGTTACTTGCTCTGGGGGAAAGACAGCTGCCACATCATGAGGTTACTCCAGCATCTCAGTGGAGAGGTTTAGGTGGTAACAGATTGGGGGCTCCTGCCATCAGCCAGCACCAACTTGTCAGCCATGTCAACGGCATCTCGAAAGTGGACCCTCCATCCCAGTTAGGCTTTCAGATGATTGCAGCCTCAGTTGACATTTCGACTGCAACCGCATGAGACACCTCAAGCCACCCAGCCAAGCTGCTCCCAAATTCCTGACCCACAAAAACTGTGAGGGATGAAAAAATTTTAAAAAAGGTGTATTAGAGTAACTTGCTGCACAGCAATAGATAACTAAAACTCACATAGATAGAAAGCAAGTAGCTTATGAGATATAGGCAAAACACGTAAGATGTGTGAAGTATAGAGGATGAGTAAGTAGCTTGTGAACATATGCAGCATTCATAAGATCTGCTAATTATAAATAATAAGTTTGTAACCTGTAAGACATGCTAAAGATATACAGAATACATGGAATGTACGGTGCAATGAGTAGAATGTGGTGGAAAGCACAGGTTATGCTATCCCCGCTCTGGGCTGACAGATCGGTCATGACTAAATCAGCAGGCCATTGGTTGACAACCATATGGTCTCATTTTGGCCCCATGTGCTCTGTGCAAGAAATGCAAATAACATTCTTGGCTGTTCAGAAGGTTAATTGGCAAGCTATAGCTGCGGCCAATCACACTTGTTCTTGCCCTTGTGATCCTCTTATCAGAGCAAATGCATGCTTTGGTCCAAGGGACCCTCTGTGTACTGGGCCTTGTGGCTCAGATCTTAATTCCCATCCTCATAACCACCCCATCAGCAGGCAAGGCTGATGCAGCAGAGAGAGGGGACATATAAGCATTGTGCAACCCAAGATTTAGGGAGTATGGCCCTTCCCCCTGCTTGCCCCTAGCCTACATGAGTTAACCCACCCCAGCCCTCTCCCCTTGTCTCTTGATTTATGTTTTAAATAAAGGTAAAGAAACCATGTATTTGGATCACCTTAATTTGGTCTGTGAGCCTTTCTGTTCTGAGACCTCTGAAATAACTGACGCCATAGAGTACTTATTGCATCAGGGTAATTTCCCCCATGGGAGGGATTGCACTTGACTGCTCTGAGCCTCAGTTGTCTCATTTTTGAAAAATGGAGCTAATGCTACATACTGGGAAGTACTCTAAGAACAAATGAGATACTTGTGAGAAGGCATAGCAAAAGTTCCAGGCACAAGGTAGGCACTCACCAAAAACAGCTCCTTCTGCCTTCGTGTGACCCTGTACAGTGGCTAAACTCAGCTTTGTCATCAATTAAAAAGGTATCATCATACCTACCCCACAGAGTTGCTACAAGGATTAAATGAAAACATTTTTGAAAGCACCTAGCACAGCGCTTGCCACACCATAGACGGTCAATCCATTTTAAAATTCTGTTTTCTTCTTCTTACAAACTAAAAAGAACAACAATAAAACTATAATAGCTGTTTCAAAAACGTGGGAAATCTCTCTACCCCCACCACCAACCCAGGTTACCGCCCTGACTACTTCCCCTGCCCCCCATCACTTTGAAGGGTTAGAGTTTTTGTTCCTTTATGGAGAATTACAATTCATCCTAGAGGAAGAAGCCAAATGACTTAAATTCCACCCTAAGACACAAATGACTAACAATAGATCCTTACACAGAAAGAAAGATTTTATAGGGAGAGGGAGGAGGGAATAAGAAGACAGGGTTCACAGGAAGGGCACTCAGAGGTGAGAGAAAGAGAAAGGCTTCAAGACGAGGGCCTGGAGACAGGCCATAACAGAGGGAACCTTAGCTGCCAAGGGAGCCCCTCCCTCTGACAGCCCCTCCACACACAGCCCCTCCCTCAGACAGGCCCTCCCCCATACAGCCCCTCCCACACGCAGCCCCTCCCTCGGACAGCCCCTCCCTCAGACAGCCCCTCCCTCAGACAGCCCCTCACTCAGACGGCCCCTCCACACGCAGCCCCTCCCTCAGACAGCCCCTCCCACACACAGCCCCTCCCATACACAGCCTCTCCCTCAGACAGGCCCTCCCATACACAGCCCCTCCCACACACAGCCCCTCCCACACACAGCCCCTCCCACCCGCAGCCTCTCCCTCAGACAGGCTCTCTCTCTGACAGCCCCTCTCACACACTACCTCCTTGAGAAAAGACCACCTCCTCCTCTCCTTAGGGCTTCTCCTTGGCCTCCAGAAGAGGGAAGGGAAGAGGACTGTGAGATTTGTGGCTCAAACCAAAAGTGGCCCTTGAGTGGGTTTCAAGCTAGGCCACCAGAGTCCCAGACCAACCTGCAGCCATGCAGGAGGCGGTAGAGTGCAGTGAAAAGCACATTAGGCTTGGAGTCAAAAGTTCTGATTGCAGATTTCAGCTTCACACCTTTTTAGGGCTGTGCCCTGGCATGAGTCACATACTGTTTCTATCAGAGTCACCAGGGTAAAATAGGGATCATCACATACCTGCAGAGCAAATTTATCTCCAAGCTAGCTGAGCCAAGCCTCTCGCCCCTGCTTTTCAGGGCCCCGGTGAGGGTAGACTGTTCTGGGGGAAGGGGGAAGCCAGGTTGCCAGGGGGATGTGTAATGTAAGCATTTCTGGTAAATTGCCTAAAGAGATCTCAGAAGAAAGAGATCTGAATTTCCAAAGCTATAGTCATTTTTTTATGTGTGAGATGAATTTTGCATCATACTAAATGAATATTCACTTTTATATCGAATTGTTTGTCTGTTTGCTTTTTCTTAAAGCCCCCTCCCCCTAAACTGTACCAACTTCAAGTCTCATAAAACCTGGACCCACCCCTAAAGGCCTCAGAAGGTTGTTTTGTGGATTAAATGAAATGGCCACAAAAGAGTGACTGGCACAGAAAGCTGGAAATAAATGCTTATGAAGTCAAATTCTGAGGTCCCTGCTCAGCACCTCTCTACCCAGGTGAGGTGGGGTAGGAGGAGAAAGGCAGCCAGGAGACCTCCCTCTCTGCTGGGCTGGGAAACAGAATGAAGAGCTGGCAAGGAGCCTGCTGCTCTCCAGCCAGGGCCCCTCTGGTCAGCCAGGGCCAGATGATATAGTGGCTTGATTCAGTGGATAAACATCCAATGCAGCTTGCTGGAGGCCCCCAGCCTCATATTACTGTTGACACAGAGCAGATTCCCTTTCTCTAAACCGCTGTTTATATTTTAGCCAAGTGTCCTACATAAATCTCCGAACCAACCAGCAGACTCTCTGGCTGCTACAGAAGTGACCAACTAGAAAATAGCCTAATAAGGAGTTTGCTGCAGAAACTGGGGGTATCTCCATATGAAAGGCTGCCTTGGGGGCACTGACCAGGAAACCCTGATAGGAGACCTTCCACAGTGGAGCGCCAGAACAGGGTTGGAGGCAGCTTCAACTAAAAGAAAGGTTCTTTTAAAGAACTGTGTCTCAACCGGGTTCAGAGAACATTCTGAAGCCCCGGTTCAATAGCTCTAGGAATAAGTAAGTTCATTTGCATCATTTTTTTTTTTTAGATTCTGCATATAAGCAATATCATATGATATTTGTCTTTCTAATAAACTTATTTACAAAACAGAACAGAAACTTATTTACAAAACAGAGTCACAGGCTTAGAGAATGAACTTACAGTTACCAAGGGGGTTGGGTGGGGCAGGGGAGGGATAGATTGGGAGTTGGGGATTGACATGTACATACTGCTATACGTAAAATAGATAACCAACAAGGACCTACTGCATAGCACAGGGAACTCTGCTCAATATTCTGTAATAACCTAAATGGGAAAAGAATTTGAAAAGAAATAGCTACATGTATATGTATATTGGCATCACTTTGCTGTACACCTGAAACTAACACAATATTGTTAATCAAGCATACTCCAATATAAAGTAAAAAAAATTTTTTTACTAAAATTAAAAAATAAATAGTTCTAGGAAATATGTAGGCTTGGTTCCAGTTCAAACTTGTATAGGGGATTTTCAGAAGAAAAATAGAACACAACTTTGTAATCGCTTTGTGGTTCCATAAATTAATATTAGGCCTTGGTTCAGAGCTCAGCACAGTTGTGTGGTAAGCTGCAGTTCGGGGCTCATGGTCTGGCTGAGGTCCTTGATTGGAAGGCCCAACGCCTGGAGAGCTGGGGCTTAAAAGGAGCAAAGGAGCAATCTTCTCCTTGCAGTAGGAGCTCACAGCCGCCTCCAGTTCATCTTGACTCAGCAAGGGGCAATTCAGAAACTGCTCCCGCAGCTATATACACAGGTCTCTATTTCTTTTCTGCCAAAGTCCTGCATGTATCATAAATAGCCTAGTCCAGAGTAGCTGTTATTTTAAATAATAATTAAAAAGAGTAAAAGTCATCCTCAGGGAATGGAGGAGGGGAGAGGGAGTCTTTATATTTAGATATTCTGGACTTGTTTATAAATCCTAGAGCTTGGCTGCTCTGTGGGGATCTCGTTTCTCTAGGTGGGCCTTCTCTACATGATTAACTCACTACTGCCATCTAGTGGATTTGGAGGTCTTTGATGATCCAGCTCCTATGGAAAAGATGTTGGGCATTGATCTTGAGAGAAGCTATGCTTAATTAGGGCAGCAAAACTTAGGGTGGCCTGTAGGTAAGATTATGGCTCAGTCACCCTGGCATATCCCCACGCGTAAGTTCTCCTCTTCAACGTAGATTAAAAGAGAAAAAGGAAAAGTTAAAAAATTCAGTGCCAATGGGTCATCAATGTTCTGGAGTTTATTTGGCAATTGAATCAAAACTGCCATGGGGAGGCTTACAAAGACTTAAGTCAATGCTAAGGCTGTGGATAGCCAGCCTTGCTACTCTATTCCAAGCTCTCCGTGCAGGCTGCAGTGGCCAGACTGGATGATGGATGTGGCTAGGGCAATGGGAGGAAGGCTTCAGCCAGGAAACAGATACCCAGGTCCTGCAGCCATTCTCAGAGAGAGCTGTGCCAGCCTGTCTGGGCAGCCCTCCGGGCTCAACCCCAGGTGGTGGGTATGCCCTTCCTTGAAGAAGGAGGAAAAAAGGAGCCTGGATCCCTATAACTTCCCTCTATCGAAGCTTCTGATTACCTAGTGTGGTTGTTCTGAGGACAGAGCAGATCAAAGAACTGCTGATCTAGAGTTTTCAGGGAGCTTAGGAAAGGGAGCAGATCAACTACATCAGGAATCAGCAAACGTGCACAAGTCAGTCTTTAAGATGGACAAGAAACTTGGTACGGGCCAAGACATTTGAATCAACCACCACAAGCTACACAAAGCATTTCGTTGAGGTCTGTAAAGATTTGTCTCAGTTATTGTAGCTTCATTTTCTCCTGGGTTACAACCAAACCCTTTCCCCTGTCTACTGAGGCTACGAGGTTTCTGTCCAAAGCTGGGAATGGACCCAAATCACGACACCCTCCCCAACCCAGTCTTCAGTTTTCTCATCTGGAAAATGAAGGCGTGGGTTTGATTACCCCTCAAATCTCTTCCAGCTGAATTTGAATTCTTCAAATCTAAATTTTCTCTTGTAAGTTTTAGTTGGGTTTCAGCTGAAGTCAGGGTCTGGAGTGGACTGAACTCAGCATCTTTTACTAATACCTGGAATGTCTTCTAAGGAGTGTTCATCTAGAACAGGAGGCTTTGGGGACTAGAATATGAACTTGAACGACCATCAAGGGAGGTGTGCTAAAACGATTTTTGTAGAGCTGGCCTACTGATAAGACAGCCTACCTGGGTTCCATCCTGCCTTTAACCCTTCGTGTGACCTTGGCAAGTCATTCATTCACTTAAACATTGCTTTCCAGATCTAAAAATTGAAAATAATTACCCTCTATCTTGTCTCCTTCCCAGGATTGTTGAGGGAGGGAAGACCTAAACAGACGCAAGAAGCTAAGAAGCTCAATATGGATTTTAAATGCCACTTTTCTGTTTAGGTTGGATTAACTCTATTTAATATTATAAATCTCTTCCAGATGATACCCAACAAACAAACAGCCAAACAGTCCATGTCCGGAAGATCACAGACTTTGAGAAAAAAAGCTAGGCCAAGCCTGAGATAAATCAGTCTTTCTAACCAACAGGGAAAGGCTGACCCTCCTTTGGGCCCATTCCTTCCTATCCCTGGAGCCTCGTTGCCTGGAACTGGCACAAGGAGGTGAGGACAGAAGATGCCCTGGAACCCGCTGGCATCTTGCTCTGAGTGGGTGGTAATGAGGAGAGCTGGAACTCACGTTTTTACCCGGAAGATCTGATGCTGCTTCCCCTGCACCATGGTGAAACCTCTCCATGGAAGAGCAGAGAACCAAAAAACCTGTAAGACGTGATTCATAATTGTCAATAACATTTGTGTCATTTTGATGCTCTAACTCTATTACATTAATTGCTTTCCTCTCTACACTTTATTTTAAGGTGAACATTAATTGATTCCCAACTGTAATCACAATTAGGGTGAGTTATCCTGATTAATGGAAAATGTGATTAATAGGTAGGAAGGTGTAACTGTTTCTCCTTCCCAGGGAAGAGATGATATATGCTATTATGGCTCTGCCGTAGGCTGCATTTTCCTCAAGAATTCAGAGCGAATGCACAGCTATCCATCACCAAATTCCATTGCTCTGTCCAGTTGACTAGACACAGCTCCCTTCAGCCTGGCCTGTTTCTCCTTGCCCATTCACTGGCCATGCTTCCTTGGGGAACTCTCCTATTCCAGACCTCCAGTGTCTCAGAGATAAGAGAGATGCTGGCATGTCAACTCTGAATTCGGAATCACAAATTCTGGTGCAGTTAAGATGGGCCAGGTGATGGGCGTGTACACCCAGGGCCATCCCCAGAAAAGACAATGAAGTAGGCAGAGGAGGAAAACTCTGTGCCTGGCACATGATAGCTCTTCACCGCATGGCATTTGAAAAGGAGAATGGGCAAATGAAATTTCTCTTTGCTTCCTGTGCCCTTGGCTATCCAGCTCCCTGGCTGTGGGTTGTCCTGCGGTAATTCTGGACTCCCCTCTGCCACCCCACCCAGCCTTATCCTCCTGAAGGGGAGACGCCTCTCCAAACCTCTCTTCTTACACCCAACCTCACCTGCCCTGTGTCCTGCTCTATCGGTGCCTTTCTGGGAGACAGGGTAGTGCATCGGATATACTGATCGGTTTGGTAACCAACAGGGAAAGGCTGACCCTCCTTTGAGCCCATTCCTTCCTATCCTTAGAGCCTGTTGACAGCTACTGTTGATTACTTGGAGCATGTTGATTACTGTTGACGTAATGAACTCTCCTCAGTAATCCTGTAACAGGAACCTTAATACTGCTCTTTGTGACTACTTCACATCCATCATACTTCCTCCCCAGCCTCGTCTCTGGGCAGCGTCCCCTCCTGCCAAGCTGTCTCACACACTAGTCACAGATGTCCTATAATTCAGTCTCATTAGTCCAGTGGCATATTCTGTGTAGAAGCTTCAGGCTATTTGGAAAGGAGGGCTAAAAGACTTGCTTCGACGCATCACTGCTTGTGGTATTTGTTTATTTAGGGCCTCTCGTGGAGAATTTTTGTGGGGAGCTTATGTCTTCACTCACATTATCAGCCATTGATAGTGTCCAAAATTCATACTTCTGTGCCTTTCCCAGAGGCAAGAAGGTCCTTTGCTCTGTCATCTCTAGGGGGGTTGCTCATCCCCCAGGTTTCAGCTTAAACCTAAGATCTTTCCAATCTGGGTGTCCTTCGAGCCAGATGGATCGCACCTCCCTCCCCTGGGCTCAGAGGCACCCTGACCATACCACTACGCGGTCCACACAGAACAGCAGCATCACAACCTTGTAACCCAGATGCTTGCTGTCCCCCTGCTGTGCCAGACAAATGTCTGGGCCCCTGCAGACCTTAATGCAGCTTGTACCTGCCCAGAGACAGCCAGCAGAGGGGGTGGGTGGAGACTGGAGTCCAGCTCTCACTCTGCACCAAGGGGTGCTCCCTGGCCTGGGGCTGAACCTGCCTGTGTGAAGGGAGCCTTTTTCTTTCTAGAAAGGCTAGCTGTTAGCCCTGGCTGATCAGCCTAGGGGTGCCTCATTCCCTGCAGAGCCTAGAGATGCTGATGAGCTCACAGCCGCCCCACTCTGGTTCTGTGGGCATGATTCTACTGGCATCACCCTGGCACATGACCTCAGCTCCTTCACTGTTTTTCATAAATAATCAGTCACACTAAGCATTTTGTGGCTTTTCTGTAGACTTTACTGAAAATCTCATCGGGAAGAAAATGGAGAGTTTTGCGTCTTCCATACCAATAGCACACAGTCTCGCTAATCCACCTGGGCCATTGTGTTCTCCCCACATATGAGCATCACCAGACCTCCTCCTCCTGGCCCTGCCCCTTGCAGCAGCATCACCTTCCCACCCTCCACTCCTGTCCCGTATCTTCTTCCTCCCAGATTCCCCCTCCTCCTTACACCTCTCTTCAGATCCACACCCACCCCACCTCCTACCTCAAACTGCAAACTGTCCTCTATCACAGCTCAGTAAAAAGCTGCCAAGATGCACATTTCCCCATTTTACTGTTTCCTCCTGTGCCCCACCCTCAGATTAATAACGAGTTTAAAAATACCCTTCTAGGGACTTCCCTGGCGGTCCAGCAGTTAAGACTCCGCGCCGCCAAGGCAGGGGGCCCAGGTTCGATCCCTGGTCAGGCAACTAGATCCCGCATGCCACGACGAACATCCTGCACATGGCAGCGAAGATCCTGTGCGCCGCAACTGAGATTCAATGCAGCCAAGTAAATACTTTCTTTAAATACTCTTCTATTATAATTTATGAGTTAATCTACCAATTCAAATGTGATCTGACTGGATTCAAACTCCAGCTCCTTCACATATTGGCTGTGTGACTTTGGGCAAGTCAATTACCTTTTCTGAGCCTCAGTTTCCTCACTCATAAAATAGAGGCAATTGTCACGCTACATCAGAGGGTTCAATAACTCTCTCATGCAGTTATGAGGATTGAATGAGATGATGCACATAAAGATCTTGGTGTATGTGTTTGATAGATTGGTATTATCATTAGTATATTACTAGGTATTATTATTATTAAATATTAGTGGAATGATTACTGAACATGAGCAGTTGACATCATGCATGGGGTGATATTAGGTCCATCCCTATCCTCCAGCCATAATCACCAGCAATATTATTTCTCACAGAAAATCATCAGGTTTGTATTTACACATGAGACCCAGGAACTGCTTTATCCAAATCATAAGCCAGGATCTTGCCCACACGTGTCAATTTAGTCCCAGGATTGTACATTATTTTTAAATTTATTTATTTTATTTATTTTTGGCTGCGTTGGGTCTTCGCTGCTATGTGTGGGCTTTCTCTAGTTGTGGTGAGTGGGGGCTACTCTTCGTTGCGGTGCGCGGGCTTCTCATTGCGGTGGCTTCTCTTGTGGAGCACGGGCTTTAGGTGCATGGGCTTCAGTAGTTGTGGCACATGGGCTTAGTTGCTCGGCGGCGTGTAGGATCTTCCTGGACCAGGGCTCGAACCCCTGTTCCCTGCATTGGCAGGCGGATTCTTAACCACTGCCACCAGGGGAGTCCAGTCCCAGGACTGTGCCTTTTAAGGATCTGTGGTTGCTGGGTCTTCCTTCAGCCTAAGGGCCTTGCTGCTCTTAATTGGTTTGGTTTCAAAATAACTCCGCCCTTCCAGGCATAGGAAGCTAGGCTAGGTCTTGATGGAACGTTAATAGATGCATGTGGGCATGTGGGCATGTGTGTATGTAAATGGGGCATGTGTGTATGTAAATGTTTAACTACCTCAGAAGAACTGAGATTCAGAGCTGTGAACCTGTACTTGAAGGATTATGTTACAAGCTGGGGCCCTTCAGCGAAAGCCTTGCTCTGAAGCTGCCATAGAGACAACAGATACATTTTCAATTCAATTCAGATCAACAGATATTTTATCTACTAAGTGCCCAGCCCTGGGGTAGACAGTCTGATGGATCACCCTGTGTTGTTACAATAATACTGTATAACAATAACAAAATACACAGCAGCTGAGATTTCTTTCTCATGCATTACATTTCTTCCCCACACAGCTGGGGTCATCTGGAGTCAGATGTCCTAAGGTCTGTGGGTCAGCCGGAGACAATGCTTTATGTGTTTCTCATCCTCTGTGGAGGATAAGCTACCCATAAGCTACTCCAGGAATGTTCTTTTCATGGCCTTCACAGAGGGGAAAAGCCCAAGCCCAACCATGCAAGCCTCTGTTTTGTCATATCTACAAATATTCCATTGGCCAAAGCAGTGATGTGTCCAAACCCCAAGTTAAGGGGCAAGAAACTATTCTCCACCTACTATTGATATCGAACAGGGTTCTTGGCCTTCCCCAATCAATAGAAATTGATAAGAGGCCAGACAAGAAATTCAGGCAAAGCTTTATTGGGGCCCCTGCTGCAGTAGGGGGGCACAAAAACAAGTAACAGTTTCCCTTGCTAGCTCCCCAAGGCGGCGGGCCTGGGGGGCAGCTGTTTCCTTATATGGGGTGAGGGTAGAGATATGTCCAGGAGTCAGACTAGAAGGGTGTCTTAGGTGGTTTGCCCACCACCCTTTGGTGGTGTTGAGTGCAGGGGGCATGTGCAGTACCCTGGTTTTGCCCTTGACACTCTGTTTGGGCTCCTAGCTCTTCAGAAGTGGCAGTTGGGTTTTCTTCGGTCTTTTTGTATCTTGTTGTCCGTAATTTGCCCCAACTGCACATGCATGCAGTTATTTTCAGTCCCTCATAGTTTCTTTGTATTCTGTTGCTCGAGGAGAGGTGTGTCCAGGTACAGCCCTGCAGCCCAGCAGCAAAGGGTCCCAGGTCCCAGCCTATCTCACTTTGAGGCCAAACCAAGCACCCAGCCAAGCCCAAAATCTATAAAGTAGGGAAATATACCATCACCAATGGCAGAGAGTGAGTATTTCTGCACAATAATCCAGTTTACCTCATGCTTCCATGAGATTGAGTATAAAAGAGAGCTTCATCTAAACCCCAGAAGTGAGTTCAGGCTTTACCAAAAAGAAGAGGTGATTGTACGTTGTGATTGTGATTTTTGTCATCATTGGTGTTGCTGGCTTGTGTTTAGTTATATTTGGGGCAAGCTGATCAAGGAAGAGGCAGGATGAGTGCTCAGAGCTGGTGTTTTGATCCATTCTCTGGATATTTAGAAGCATCTCAATAGCAATACTTAGGTTACAGCTTTAAGTGTTCAAGCAATGAGGTGCTTTTTGAAGTTTCAATTTCTAATTGAAAGTGTGTGTGTTTTATTCTTTCCAGTATGGAGATCATTCTCTTTGAAGAACTTAATCAAGGGTTTTTGGCCTAGGGTTACTGACAATAAAAGTAGAATGTTAAAAGCAGGGTCCACAGTTTCATCAGGTTGTCAAAAGGCCAGTAATTGGAACAGGGGAATACTATTCTGGCCTTCCACAAAAAGGATTAACAGGAACTTCAGAAACAAAAGCTCAATGTTGAATCCCAGTAAAAGTCCAGAGAAGATCATGAGGGAGATGGTTTCTGAATCCTTATTAAATAAATGGTGGTCGCATTCTCCATGACTCCATTCAAAATATCCAAGCCACATTTGCTTCTTTCCTTTTGAGAAGTCTGTAGATTTTGGTAAGAAATTTGGCATTGATGTCTATAATACTTTTGTAGTCAGGCTAGAAATATGAGCAACATAATAATAAAGTTAGGTCAAATCTTTGTTGTTTAAAGTGCTATTTGGGCAATACTGATTAATGTCACCCTGAAGGTCTACCTCTGGCAAAGGGCCTCAGGACTCTGTCCTTGGCCCTTCCCACACTTGTATCAATTACTTGAATTAAAAAAAAAAAATCAGAAAGCATGTTAAGTTTGTAGGTGACACACTGCTGGGAGGGTCACTAAAATGACTACAAACTCACACTCAGAGAAACAGGTTAGAAGTGATAGAGAACATTTAGCAGAGATAATCACAAAACCCCACATTTAGGCCCTGAAGCAGCACAGGTTGTGAAAGTCTTCTGCCTTGACAACAGTTTAAGTAGAAAACATCTGGGGATTTCAGAGGGGATTGGAGCTCAGTATGAATCCAAGCTCAGGGTGATACAACTGCCCAGAGAGCTGAGAAAATGTTAGAAGCCACATTCATAGCAATTATGTTCCAGATCAGAGAAAGTCATAGTCCCACCAGACACGAAGTTGATTCAGGCACTTCTGTCGCCCCAGAAATGATCAGGGATAATTTGATACTTTACATAGCCAGAAAGACATTCTCCTCTTCTCTCATTTTTGTCTGATTTCCCTTCCTGGAGCTCTACCTTTAGGCATAGAGGGCATAACATTTGATTTAGCAAATAAGCATTTCATGCATTCAACAAATATTTATTTAGCGCCTATCCTACGTAAGCACTATACTGAACACCTCTTCCAATTCTGGGGGTAGTGTGAGAACCAAGGTAAACACCAGGAGTCCGCAGTAATGGGGGGAAATGCACAAACACACACATTACAATGTGAAAAATGCTAAAATGATGGTGTCTGCAAAGTGCTGTGTTAACACTGATTTCCCCCAGATAAGAAGTATATTCTCGGGCCACAGGAGGTATCTTGTTGTTTAAAGAGAATCAGAGTTTGAGACATTTCATTTCCAGGGCCAAGCACAGAGTCTGACACAGAGTAGATATTTCCTAAGTAACTGATGAATGGAAGCCTGGGAAGGAAGCCTTCCTGGCAGATCTGAGAGCAAGTCCCAACCCCGCCACCTCCCAACAGTGAGAAGGTGGGCAGGCTGAAGCAACTCACCGAACCTTAGTTTCCTCCTAAGTAAAATAGGAATGACAGTCTTTATCTCCCAGGGTTATTTTGCAGATTTAATGGAATGGAACAGGATAACAGATGTAAAGAACCCATAATGCTAGAAGATACGTGGGCCCTTGTAAGAATAAACTTTAGTATTAATTGTCCCTGTGACTCATCGGCCAGCAAGATCATTACTCTGGGCATCACATTTTAAGAAGGGCATTTACAAACTATAGTCTGTTCAGAGAAGAGACCAAAATGAAGGGAAGTCTAGGTAGCGGGAAAGATCAAGGGGCAAAGCAGGTGAAGAAAATTTAAGGGCCTTCCTTGATGAAGGAAAGAGCCCCAGAAGTCAGCACCAAAAGGGGGAGGAATTGGAGGAGTTCGATTCCAGCTCAGGTAGGGAGGAATATTCGGCATTGACAGCTGCCCGGAATACAGTGAGAGGCCTCCTCAAGCCGGGAGCCCCCATCGCTGGGATGTATAAAGCCGAGTCTGGAGGGACATCTGCCAGGGGTGTTCATACCGTCCCTTATTTATTCATTAGAGTGCCTACTGTGTGTTCTCATGTTAGTCTAGGGAATTTTGGATTAAAAAGGAAAAATCTTGCCCCTGGATTTAAGGTGCTCACAAAACTCAAACCACTACGTTCATTATGCTCTAAGCTGCTGTGGGAATGCAGGGGATTTTGTAGGAGGGGTTTTGCATCTGGGTGGGAGGTGGAATGGGATGATCCCTACGGTCTCTTGGCTCCAATTACTCAGTGATTCTATGTAAGTCATAATCTCTGCAAAGCACTTACTCATCTCATCCACAGACCTTCCTCGAGATTAAACCTGGGCCTGGAGACCCAGGCCCCCAAGGCTTGAAAGGTAATACTCCACAAAAACAATAAAAATGATTCCTGATACCAATAACACACTTCCCCCTCTAATCTGCTGGAAGAACTTTTCCATCTATTATAACATCCAAACCTCACATCTAACCTATACATAAGATCATGTCTAAATAGATAAGGAAATAGAACAACAGCAACCATATCTGAGACTCGCCTGAAGTTATCCAGATCGTTCACAGCAGGGCTTGGTAGAGCTCAGCTTTCCTGAGGCTCATTTACTGCTCTTGCCAATGGACCATAATGCATTTAGGGTTCTCCTTTGGTGGTTTTTATCCTGGAAAATTTCTCTTCCTCTGCCTTCTCCCCTCCTCCCTACTCTGTTACTGCAAGCGCAGAATCTGGCAGATGAATGACCTGGCTGATCTCCCAAGTTTTCCTCTGAAATGTAGACATCCAACGTCCTTTCCATTTGGAATTCCAAACACAGTCACTGCTGTGTCAGAAGAATATTAACTGTTTAAGCAGTGGACCTCGCCACCAGCCCAGGAGAATGATAAGCCCAAGCAGGGAAGGAAGGCTCCGCACTGCCTTTGTTCAGCTCTAAGGGAAGATGCATGACCTAGTTTGGGTTGGTGATGCTGTTTTTTAAAAATAAAATATAGGGATTTGGCCTGTGCTGAGAGCGTGAGCTCTATGGGGAAACAGCCTTCTCTGAGAGACCAATAAATGTCTGCTTTGGCTTATTTATTTGGCTTTCATTGGAGGTTGAAGCAGCAACCAGTGGGCAGGTCCTGAGGCCAAGACTTCTGCAAATGTTGGGCCAATTAGGTTGCTGGCAGTTCCGTTGTCATTTTTTATTCCTTGGAGTGAATAACTCTGATAGCCTAACAAGGCTGCTGAGAAACAGCGTGAGGCCCCTGTATTGACAGTTGTCCCATCAGACATGCCGTGTCTTCATGGACAGGGAGAAGACTGAGGAAGGATGTGGGTGCCTGAGTGGAGAGCTGCACCGTAGCCTGAGTGCGTCCCACTACCATGGGCCCTGGAGTCACCACGGAGCCACTCCCCAGGCTGGTTTGGAATTCTCTGACTTGACCCATCAGGTGATTTATGTGATTTGCTTCTAGAAACACCAGAGAAAATATAGGAAAACCTCTAGGCTTTCACCCATGAAAGATCAGGCTTTGAAGGAATTCCCTAAAAGGAATTTCATATGTTTGGCAATGGCAGTATCATTGGAAGATGATCCACGCCTACACACACCCACATCCGCGCCACCACCACCCCCCCGGCCCCGTCACACACACACATTTAAGTGCACTTCCTAAGCCCCTTCTCTTGCTTTATTTTTTTCCATAGCACTTAACATTTGCAGAGTCATGTGCTTGTATATTGTCTGTCTTCCCTACTAGAGAACTGGCTTCCATGAAGCCAGGACTTTGTTGCTCATCACCACAGTCTATCCATAAAACAGTGACAGGCACATAAGTTGTTCTCATTAAATAGCTGTTTTTTCTCTTGTGGCCTGAAGTCCTAGTACTGTTGGAGATTTATTAAGTTAGTTTTCAAAGGCTTCAAAGTTATTAAAATGCAAACATCCCTAGAATAGCACTTTAAGTCTTAATAATAGTTCTCAGCTAATAAATTTTGAGGGCAGGAGACTCTTCCATGACATTATGGAGCATAGATACTTTCTAGAATTATGCTTGAGAGGGAAGCATACAGGTCAGGAGGACCAGAAACAAGAGGGGGAGAAACAGGGAGGAGACAGTAGGTGAAGCCTGAAATGTGGCCTCTTGATGATTTTGTCTATGGGTCCTGCCTAGGAGTCATGTTTGGATGTTTGACTCTCTAGCCTCTCCTAATCCAGCATTAGCTCCCACCACATGTAAGTCAGCTCTGGTGCAATGACTCTTTTCCTCTCTTCTCCATTCTCACTATTGTCCCCAGAGAGCAAGACCTCATTGCCTGTCCCCTGATGTCAATGGTCAGTCCGCTGCCTCCAGTCTCCCCTATGAGCCATGCATACCACTTCAGGCCAGCTTGATAGAATACCACTTCCACCTTGCTGTCCTGTAGTAGACATTTGGACAACTTATCAATATTTCTGATTCTCCCCCACCCCCACTTTTTTTCTGGCCGTCCCCTGCAGCTTGCGAGATCTCAGTTCCCTGACTAGGGGTTGAACCCAGGTCACGGCAGTGAAAGCCCGGAATCCTAACCACTAGGCCACCAGGGAACTCCCCCTGATTCTCCCTTTATAGGCATATGATAAGTGTGGGACTAGTTCTGCTCAGTGAACTGGGAGCAGAAGTGATGGGTGCCTCTTCTGGACTTGAGCATTTCACTGCTAATGTGAGACCCTCCAGAGCTCTTTCTCTGTGACACACTGACCATCAACATTTGAGATTAGCCTGGGTCCCTGAGTGACCAGGATGAGCAGACTCCCCCACTACCCCACGATGGACATGGGGCAGAAAAAGTAACATCTGTTGTTTGAGGCCCTGGTAATTGAGGATTGTTTCTTACTGCAGCATAACATAGCCTATCCTAACTGATACTTGCCACCCACACAAGAACGTACCATGTCTCTCATTACCCATTACTGTGTGTGAGGTAGTACACAGGCTGTGATTAAACAGACCTGCATCTAAATCCTAGTTTTGCTGCTTACCATTAGTTAAGAACAAGCTACATAACCTCCTAAGTCTCCTCATTTGTTAAATTGGAATAAAAATACTACTTCCGGTTGATGAAATGAAATAACCCAGGTGTAGTGCCTGGCCAGTAGCAACCATTCGACAAGTGTGCCTCGTATGGATAGGTTCCCTTCTTCTTCCTCTTCTTTATGCTGACATTTGCATGTTTCTAGCACCTGCCCTACCTGGCCCACCTGACTTCTCTCCCAGTCCTTTCCTTCACAGCAGAATCTCATGGTATCAGGAACAGCGGTTCTCAACCTGCCATCACCCTCAGAGTACTCTGTTAAACTGTTCGTGACTCACCGTCACCTAGACCAATTTAATCAATCTCTAGAACTGGGGCCTGGCCTTGGTTTCTGGAAAAAGCACCTCTGGTGATTTAAATGTGCAGCCAAGATTGAGAACCCTGATCTAGAAGCACGCCGTATGGGTTATGAGTATAGATTCTGGAGCCAGTTGCCTCCTGCCACTTCCTGCCCATGTGACTCAAAGTAGTTTTCTCTGTGCTTCCATTTCCTCATTTGAAAATGAGGGTGAGAATAATAAAGCCTCTGCCTTGCAGGCTGTTGTGCAGATTAATGGAATAGTGTGTACAGCACTTCCACAGCGCCTGGCTCATGGTCCATTCTCTAAGAATGTGATGGCTCCTTCCCTCTGACGGTTCTCAGCTCTGCATCCCCCTCTCCCTCCTCTGAATCCCACCCCTCCCTGAAGCTTTTTCTTGTAACTCCTTCCATGCCTTCTCTTCTCCAGATATGACTGCACGTGGAGCGTGCACTGCTTTGCAGCCTTCAAATACTCAGCGAACTGCTCTTCGATGTTTTCTTTTTTTTTTTTTTTTTTTTTTGCGGTACGTGGGCCTCTCACTGCTGTGGCCTCTCCTGTTGCAGAGCACAGGCTCCGGACACGCAGGCTCAGCGGCCATGGCTCACGGGCCCAGCCGCTCCACGGCATGTGGGATATTCCCAGACCGGGGCACGAACCCGTGTCCCTTGCATCGGCAGGCGGACTCTCAACCACTGCGCCACCAGGAAAGCCCATCTTCGACCTTTTAAGTCTGTCTCCTCAACGAGACCAGAAACTGCTGAAAGACGTGGTGATGGTCCACTCTTCGTCTTCTCTACCCACTACAAGAACCTGCATAGGGCTGTGCCCACAGCACCGCTTGCTGATTGATTGATGACTCTGTGATTCAAAGTTCTTCCCAGGAACAGCCACAGCCACTGGCACCGGCACCAGCTTTAACCCGGTCACATTCTCAGGGCTGGCTCCCCTTCCAGAAGAGAGAGATTAAATACCTTAGTGGTTGGAGAGCCTGGACCGGGACCATACAGCACAAAGGGGAACAGGAGGGCAAACTTGTCTCCCCAAGTTCCTTTGAGAGTGGTGACCTCACCCAGTTGGAGAAGAGAACTGAATTTTAACTTGTGCATTCTGGCTGACAAAGGATGCTACTGCAAAGAAAGGGAGTGCTGGACCAATTTTCTTTCTCATTCTTCCTGATACCTCAGGATCTGTTGAGAAATTTCCCAGCAGCTATGGGCCCCCCTGACTTTGGCCCAGGAGACCTGGGATCCATCTTTCCAGCAGGCTGCCTCCTGGAAATCAGAGCCTGTGGGTACATCCAGGCACCCCTGCTTCATCCCAGAGGCCTTTCCTGTGGGAGAAGGAGAGACGGTAGAAACTTGTGACAATTTCTGAGGAGGCTGGGCTCGGAGGCCCACCAGGTTGGTATCTGTTATCACTGCCTCTTCTCTCTCCAGTGGTCTGCTGTGAGCAGAGATATAGTGACTGATGGTTGGGAACTGAAGCCAAAAAAAAAATTACCAGATTCCTATGATTCCTGCCACCCTCAGCCAAATGTCCTCAGGTAAGGAAGGGAAAAGGAAAAAAGGAACTAACATTTGCCACCTCCTGTGTCCCAGCTCCAGGTTCTAGGTGCTTTACCTAGTTTTTCATCAACTCCTTGTCACAGCTTGTGGATAAGTATTGTCCCAGTTTCCCAGATGAGGAAAGAGTCTCAGAAAAGTGAGGCAACTTGCCTGGTGAGGGTGAGAGTCAGAATTGGAACCAAGTCTGACATTTATTCATTCACTTATTCACCCACTTACAGGATTTAGAGTTCCTCATGATGATGGCAGATGATGATAGCAGGAATTGAGGTCAAAACGAGGAATATTAGAGATTTGAAGCTCAAGGGAGGGTGTATGTATTAAAATTATACCCGGGAATTGTTTTGTTCAGGCATGGTAAGACAGCAGACATGAAAATGATTGTCATGAAGGAAGAAGTTTATACTCACAGATCCCTAGAAATGGGAGGCACAGCACGCCACCCAGGGTCACATGAGGATGGACTAGGGTCAGTCAGGAAGCAAAAGAAGGAGAAGGAAGGGCATGGCCCAGAGACTTTACTGGGGTTCTAACAGGAAGGAAGAGGCAAGGCAAGATAGGTACACTGAGTAAGCTTAGAATTGGATAGTCTGAATAATTTCATGTGGCTCTGAGCTAGAGTGGTCCTAGCTGTCCAGCACCTGGCCAGCTGTCCAGCACCTGGCCCTGGGGCAAGTTAGGTACACTGAGTAAGCTTAGAATTGGATAGTCTGAATAATTTCAGGTGGCTCTGAGCTAGAGTGGTCCTAGCTGTCCAGCACCTGGCCCTGGGGTGATTTGGGGCAGGAAGAATACGGACTTAGTGCGTGAGAGTTTGAGAAAAGAGATGGTTGGGCGTGTGGGCTCTGGATTGCTTGGCTTGTAATATCAGAGGTACAGTCTTAGGGGAGCTGTTGGCGCTCTCTGGGAATTAGCTAGCCAGGCCCTCCTAAATGCCAGAGCCTCAAGAATACAGAAAATGAGAAAATATAGACAATACAGTGCAGGGAACGCTGTAGATGAAAACAACTGGAAGAAATAAAAGGTAATTTAGTTCCACAGCTGAAGCCACAAAAGACAAACTTTCCCCTGAGTTGAGTCTACAAATGACAATGATGATGCTCGGAGAATGCCAGCACCTACTCTGGGGTCCATGCAGAAGAAAGGAAGCAGCATCCTTTGGGAAGAACCAAGTTTTGGTTAAGGCCGAAGGATAGAGGAAGGAGACCAGAAATGTAGGGAGTTAGGACTGAGTAACAGCTCTGGAGAGAACCATGGCAAGAGTGCCAAAGAGATCAGGAGTGGAAGACAGAGCACAGAGACTGAAGAGAAGGCAGAAGACAGTAGGCAAGAGGGTTGCAGGGACTGAGGAACAAAGGGTCATGGCTGGACTGACCACCCTGGGTCATGGACCCACAGAGGCTAAAGTCCCAAGTAGTTCAAAAAGCCTGATCAAATTAGCAGTTTGTAATCAATGCTCATTGGTTTGATAATATGTAGCTAAGAAGTTCATGATTTCTTTTTATTATGAGAATTCTGCACAGGCAGCTATAGAAAGGATTTCTTGGCCTCTGAATGTCTTACTGTCAGTAGAATTACCAAAGCTCAGGATGGCTCAGGGATTTAAGGCTTCAGTTGTGTACATGGAGAAGGCTGACTTCTCCCCACAGAAACAGGAAAGGATGAGCTGAATCCCTGGTACCTCCACATGGAGTCCATGTGTCCCATATTTTGGGGGGGGTCTTTGTTTTTGAATCTGTCACTATGCCAACAGACAAGATGAGCACTCAAGATATCAAGACACAGGAGACAGAGGAAGTGGGCATAAGAGGTAGTTGATCTGAGATCACTTCTAAGAGTTCTAGGCTTGAAAATCAAGGAGCTCCAGGTGGTCATACCAGGGCATGGAGAGGCTGTCCCCGAACATCCTCCTTTTAACCGGAAGAATCAGTCATTGCTCAGTTTTCCCCGTGTGGCCAAGTGGAGAGCCTGAAGCTTGACCTCCTCCCATGCCTCTGCACCTGCCTCCCAAGACTTCATTCCGTCCATGTTGCATGACCCCTTGCTAGCGCCGACGTTTACTCTTTCCCTCCCTACCGCACCCCACACTTCGTACTTGCCCCACGTGACTGCTTTTTAATATGCTTATTCATTCATTCCTCAAATGTAGAGCATCTACCAAGTATCAAGCACTGCACCAGAGGTTGGCAGCCCCTGATTCCCATCCTCCAGACCAGTCCTCAGTCAACCCAGATTCACGAAGCATTCGCTACATGCGAACACAAGGACCAGAGTAGGTCCCAGATGTGATGCAGGAGGGGAAGAATTCAATTGATCAATTCAATCCCTGACTGGCTGGAGCTTTCAATCTGTGGAAAGGTCTTCATTCTGCAAGACAAGATGAGCAGTGGATGGGACACTGCTAAGAGGTGTGTTTTGAATTATGAGAAGAGCAGAATCAAAATCCCTGACTGGGGCTTCCCTGGTGGCGCAGTGGTTGAGAGTCTGCCTGCCGATGCAGGGGACACGGGTTCGTGCCCCAGTCCGGGAAGATCCTACATGCCGCGGAGCAGCTGGGCCCGTGAGCCATGGCCGCTGAGCCTGCGCGTCCGGAGCCTGTGCTCTGCAATGGGAGAGGCTACAACAGTGAGAGGCCCGCGTACCGCAAAAACAAAAAACAACAACAACAACAAAAAACAAAATCCCTGACTGTTCCATTTAACTCATGTTTGATCTTGGATGAGTTTTTATTCCTCGGAGAGCTTCAGTACATCAGGCTGTAAAATGAGAATAATAATGATCCACCCCCAAAGTTGTGGTGAAGATCAGATGAAATGAGCCTGTGGAAGTGTTTTATAAACTGTGAAGAAAGATGAACGTTATTATTTATCTGCAAGTTAAAAGAAAAGCATGCCCCCAAACCTCACTCCTGAAAGATAAGCCCTAGTGGTGAAAATGTTCCCTATTTTATCCAGATCTCAAAACCAAAGAAGCTGGCTTCTGAAAGTTCTATAAAAATAGCCCTGGAGGAAACACCACACCCTCTTCCAAGTTTCTATCACAAACTTCAGTAGTTCCCAGAGAGCCATGGGAGTAAGGACTACACAGCTACCTCAGATGCTCGCACCCCATTAGGGCCTCTATACCTCATGGAAATCCTCTTTAGGAACACACCTGGTCCCAGAGAGCAGCGCTGAGTGCTCCTTTAGATATCAAGTTGCACAGCTGTGCAGCAGCTGATATGTCCCCAATGATTGTGGCATTAGGGAAAGTTATTGGAAAGGACTTTCTCCCACCGTTGACTAGTAAATGTTTTGCTAATTTGCCTGATGATACATTTATGATGGTTGCTTGCTGATCCTCCTCCACAGTCCACCTTTAATGGCATGTGTGTTAGGAGAGGCCAGTGTTCTCCAATGGGCCAACTTTATTTCGTAATGGTTTATTATTGTATTTTGTTCAGGGAGTGCCTGCAAAATGAGACAGTGGCCTGCAAAACTCTCTCATCGTGCGTGTAATTACTACCTCAGTGCTTAAAAAGAAAGAGAAAAAAATAGTAATCTTTGCTGATTGAAACAGTAAAATATGTGCAGTTAACTATTCTGTATAAAATTTTAAGAGGAAAAAAACCTACAAACACACACACAAAAGTACACACTCACATTCAAAATGGAGCATTGCCCCTAAAACTATGAATTATAAATATACAGGACTCTCTCTCCTCTTTCTTGCTTGCTCATCTGTCTTCCACAGCCCTGTGTGTGTGTGTGTGTGTGTGTGTGTGTGTGTGTAGCTCAGTGTACTGGTATGAGTTATTTTTCAGGTTCTTTTGGCAGAATTGTTTGATAATTAAATCCATTTCTCTTGGGGGAATTTACTTCACTTGTTTGCACTTCTTGTGCTTCTTTTATGGAATGAAATATGAAAAGAAGGTTTTGTTCGCACATGGTTCTGCAATTACTCCACTCCCTCTTTTACTTTCTTTTTTTCTTCAGGCTCTTCCTGCCTCTGGCCATAGCCATAAAACAAACAAATCAAGGGTTCTCAGGACAGTTGTGTGCTGTTTGGGTTAGGGGTGAGAGAGTGGTGTTGTCATCCATAAGAAAAGCCAATCATCATGTAATTAGTTTCTCTGGTAATGATAAACTAACTGCTGGCCTCTGCTGGTTCTGCCTCCATAACTGAATCAGAAACACTGTGTACAAAGGTAGAGAAAGCAGCTGAAGCTTCGTGGATAATTTTCTGGCCAATTTGGTAGTCATGACTTTTAAAAGCATAGGAATAGGAGGCTGTGTGATATGTGGAAAAATGGAAGCTTAATGGTCAAACAATCTTGGCTTCAAACCCTACAGTAAAGACTGTAAGGACATTCCAAGATGGAGCAAGCCTGGGAAAGCCTCTCTCTCTCTCTCCCACTGATTACAACTAAAAACTATGAACCAAGTACAAAAAGCACCTCTCTGAAGATCCTAAAGTAAACCACAACAAGCAGATTGCAAAGAGAAAGTAACACTAGGAGATGCAAACCATCTGAAGATGAGTTCTTGGGCATTTCTTTCCCTTTTCTTTCACAGCATGTCCCTGAGCATGGCCCCCACCTGGAATTGTACCCCACTGGTGGCAAGTGCAGCTAAAACTCTGATTGAAACGCCACTTTTCTGGAACTAGAGAGTGTGAGGGGAAAATTGGAGAGGAGAGAGCTGGAGAAGAAAATCTTCTAATTCTGTGTATGAACCCACACAAGTCCCAGGACACCCCTAAACTGCACATACATAGGACCTTATAACAAGGGTGTTGAGAATTGAGCTGAAATATGAATCACCACCCACAGAAGGTAAGACAAAACTTACAATCTGAGCCTAACTGATCTAAACTAAAATAGAACAAATAAAAATAAATCAACCCTCTCTAGAGGGTTTTAATCATTATGGAGTATGCACAACATAGCATTTATACCATCCTGGATACAATTCAACATTACTCGACAAAGAAGCAGAAAAACGTGACCTCATCTCAAGGGAAAAGACTATCATCAGACACTAACCTACAGCTGATCTGGATACTGTAATTATCAGACAGAGACTTGAAAGGCTTTAAAACGATTATTAGAATTATCTTGCATGAGGTAAAGGTAAACACACTTGAAAAGGATGGAAAACAAGTTCTCAGAAGAGAAGTAGAGATCATGAAAAAAGAACCAAATGGAAATTTTAGAACTTAAAAATAAAACATCTGAAACTTAAAAAAAAAATTCCCACTGGATGGCCTCAATAGAACTTGGAGGTAAAGCAATAGAAATTTCCCAGTCTGAGAAATGGAGAGAAATTAAAACAAACAAATGAACAGAGCATCACAGACTTGCGAGACAATATGAAAAATTTGTTGGTGTCCCATGAGGAGAGGAGAAAAGGTGTTTGAAGAAATAGTGACTGAAAACTACCCAAATTTGGTGAAAGATATAAATTTACAGACGCAGGAAGCTCAGCAAGCCCTAAAGGAGACAAATTCATAGAAAACCATGCCTAGACACATAATAACCAAACTACTGAAGAACAGAAATAAAGAAAAACTAATGAAAGTAGCTACATAAAAATGTTATTATAGGGAAACCAAGTATTTAAAATATGATGGATTTCTCATAAGAAACCATGGAGGCCAGAAGACAATGGAACAACATTTTAAAGTACTAAAAGATAAAATTGTCCACTCATAATTCTATGCTAGCAAAAATACTCTTTATAAATGAAGGTCAAACAAAGATATTCTCAGATGAAAGAAAACTCACAGAATTCATAACCAGCAGACCTGCTATAAAAGAACTGTTAAAGGAAGTATATCTGGATAAATATAAAAAATATTTTTCTCCTCTTAAGGTCTTTAAAGTATTGAAAGTTGAAAGTGGAAATTATAACGTTATTTACTGGGGTTTTCAATGTATGTAGAGGTGATATATAAAACAATTAAAACATAAAGAGACGTATATGGTTCTAATGTTTTTCTAATGTTTTATTTGAAGTGGTAAAATATTAACTATAACTATACAGTAAATGGTTAGGAATGTACTTTGCAATCCTTAGAGCAACTACTAAAAAAATAATACAAAGGGAATAGTGGAAAAGCTGATAGATAAATTAAAACAGAATACTAAAATAATAATAGTAATAATCCAAAAGAAGTAATTAAAGAGCTAATAAGGGAACCAAAAATAGAAGGGACAACAGAAAAAGAATATTGACATGGTAAATGTAAATCCAACCATATTAATAATTATATTAAATTAAGTAACCTAAACACAAGTTGAAAGATAGAGATAGATTGGATTTTATTTTTAATCTCCTTTTACTACTTACTAACTGTAAGACTTTGGAGAGTTGTCATGGTTTGATGAGGCTTTGGACCTACTGCATAGGTGTGGCTCTGTAGTAACCTGGTCTCCTTGAAGCATATAGTGTTTGGCTCTCAAAAAAAAGGATGTTGGAAAATTACTTAATCTTAATGATTCATAGTTTCTTTATCAGTTACAATATCTACCATGTCTATAATATCTACCATATATGGCTATCGTGCAGATAAAGTGAGGTGGTGTTAGTTAAATGCCTAGTGAATAGTAAGTGCTCAATATATGACATCACCTGTCTGCTAATGACCACTAACAGTTACTAAATTCATTAACAGTGGTCCAAGACCACTATTCATTTGGCCCTATATTCTTTGGACTTTGAGGAAAGCACTAACAGGATGGTGTGATTGCAAAAGATTAAGTATGTATCATCCCCAAAAGCATGGTTTCTCTTCTCCCACCTTGAGTCTGACACAAAATTACTATATAATTTTTCTTTAGCATCACTACATATTTATAATGTCTTTAGCATTATGGATTGGTAAATTTTATAGATTGAGACCCTATTTATACATATTCCATCAAATCTAAACATTATTTGTTGGACTAACTCCTTCTAGCCTCATTGAAATAATGCCTGCTTACTAAAGAGTAATAATCGATTTTACTTCCCATAAGCGTATTTGAATTTAATAATATTAAATGTCATAGCAAGGACCCAGGCCCCTCAAGATCTGCCTTTACTGATTCATAAAATTAAGACATCTGCTAATGAGCACACAGCCTCTATAGGAAGGCACAGCAGTGATCCATTCTCCTTGCTGAGAAAGTAGACAGCTGGGATTCCAGCCAGAAAACACAGGGACTTAGAGATTGTCCGTACATTTAAGAAGGCAGCGTTGCCCAGGTGGCAGAGAGGGCATGGACCTTGAGATCCATCAGTGGTTGTCAGATTTCCTCAGTGAATATTGATTGTTCCAGAGGGAAAAATGCAAAGTTCATCTCAACAACTATATATTGAGGGCTACCCATGTGCAGGGCATGGAGCCAAGTGCCAGGAACGGAGGGATGAATCAGTAGCATGAGTCAACATGACTGCTGTCCTCAGATGGCCCGAAGGTCTGCTGGGGGAGACAGCTGGTCAACAGACCATTTCAATCAGATGTCATCATTGTTCCATTAATACCCCATTGGACCTGCCCTCTGAGACACCACGTTCCCTCAGATGTCCCAGAGATCAATCTGGAGAATCCCTGTTCTGGGAACTACTGGGTTTACTTCCGTCAACATCGTACACACAGGGAGGTCTGGGAGTCGATAGTTCCTGGTGGTGTTTGCAGTGTCATTTACCATTTTTGTCGCCTATCCTAGGAGCCATTATAATATTTGCTTAAGTATTTAAATCAAGTCCTTTAAGCCAGTGGCTGCTGAGCTTTAATTAAAGCATATTTGCATACATTAATATCACCCAGCTTCTCTACATTTTAACTGTATTTTTGCATTCAAAACATGACATTTCAATAACAATAGTTGTCAGTGCCTGGGCTCTTATTTATGTCACAATTACAGGTCCTGTTAATTACAGCCCTGGCTGGCTTCTCCAGCTCCTTCTGACAGTCCATGTGAAGCCGAGGCTGGACTCTTTCAGTGTGTGCATTTCACTGTTTATAGAGCAGCTCCACCAAGCTGCAAGGGGTTTAAAGACATTGGGCTCCCTTTATCTCCAGCCCTGCTGCTGTTTTGGAACTTTGGGGGTCAAGAGGAGCAAATGCAGCTTTGGTATCAGAGACTGTAGGGCATCTTCTGGCTCATGTCTCAGTCTTTACTAAGGATGGATCTGATGTATTTAAAGCTGAGGACCAACTTGAACTTTGATCCAGGCTGGGATCTTCTCTGATGTTGAAGTAGTTAAAAGAAAGAAAAGGATTTTGGTGGGCTGTGAATGCTGTGAGTTGCAGGTGATGAAGTAATAGGGCACTTCCCACTGAGTGAGTACTGCTGAGTGTCACTGGAATCTAGGAGGCGGTGGGAGTGGAGAGCTGCTGCTTAGTGAGCGTCAGAGATGGGCTGGCTGCTCGGCACCATGGACAGTACAGTCCCCTGGTGAATTCCTGCCCTTTCTTGAGGATCAGGTCCACGTCACCACCTCTCTTGACAAGCAGAGTCAGTCACTCCCTCCTCTGTGCTCTCCAGGAATCTTGTCCTAGGTCTGTTAGCACTGATGTCTCATTGTTATTTTTCTCTCTCTTTCCAACTGAACCATGACTCCTTAGGGGAGGGGCCATACTTTGTCTCCCAGTTCGCTAACACATAGGGGCCCCCAATAAACATTTCTGAGAAAAAAGTGAAGAAGAAACCATAATACCAGCCCTCAAGTGTCTGAGCTGGAGCAAATCAGGTAAAGGCCATACCTAGCAGTGGAAAGGTCAAGATCAAGGCCACGACCACACCTGATAGAGGGCAATCCTGTTCCCTCTAGTGGCAGAGCCCAGCCAGGCCAGATGCTGCAGGGCATCCAGGAGCCCATGACATTCATTCTGCCCAGGCAGTCTCACCAAGTAGACTATGCTGAACTCCACACCCCTCCCCTATGACCCCCGTGGAAATGTTCAGAAATCAGAAACACAAGTGGCTTGTGGTGTCCCCAAACTGCAGAGACAGCCAGAGACCGTAGGCCCTTCCAAAACCTCGGAGGGTACAGTGCCTTTCTGACCCCTGCGGTGAAGCCAGAGGAGGGAAGAGTCAGCCTGAGTCTGACATTTCCAAATACTGAGGCTAGAACAATAAACAGTGAGGTCCCCAGGCAAGGACACAAGCCTGATCTGCGTTTCTTATGTTTCTGTCAAAACCCTCCCCAGCAGGAACTTCCCTGGCGGTCCAGTTAAGACTCCGCACTTCCAGTGCAGGGGGTGTGGGTTTGATCCCTGGTCAGAGAACTAAGATCCCACATGCTGCATGGCATGACAAAAAACAAAACAAAACAAAACAAAACAAAACAAAAAACCCTCCCATGCGGTCCCAGCCCCCAGATGGTGGTTTGTTTCTGTGGGCCCCTGAGCAGTCACTGACCTCCAAGAGCAGGCAGAGCTTCCTGGGCCCGAAAACAAGGTGACAGTAAGTAATCTCTGCAGCACAGAGAACAACAGGACACTGTGAGCCAGAAACTGCTTTGAGCCGAATTGGAGCCCTAAGGGGGCAGGGATGGTAGGGCCGCTGGAGGAGAGAATGTCACTTGCATTTGAGCTGTCTGCACTGGACAGGGAGGCTTGTCTGTCCCACTTTAGCTGCCCCTTTTTTAAGCCCTGTCTGTGTACTGCCTTCTCTGTCAAGTTTTCTGTCTCCCTGACTATCAGTTCACCTCAACAAAAATATACAGAACTCAGATTACGTGACAAGCACTGGGGATTTTAGAGATAAAAGGTGAATTAGACTCAGATTCTGTCTTAAGAGAGTTTGCCATTTAACTGGAAAAACAAATAGGTAATACTTCTATAGAATGGTACGTGGTGATTTTGGGGTGTACAAAGTACCACAGAAGAGACGAGGACCACTAGGCAGAGTCTGGGCATCCAGGAAGCCTTCCTGGAAGAGGAGACATCTGAAGTGAGTTCAGAAAATAAATAGTATCCAGATGAAGAAAGATGGGTAAGGTATTTCAGGCAGCACAACCAACAGGAGCAAAGGCACAAACATGTGAAGCCCCGTGGTGTGTGCAGGAAGCTAGAGACAGTGTAATGGGACTACATGCACCAAGCAAGGTAGAATAAGGAGGGGCAAGGCTGGGGGACCAGTGAGATCAGGTCTGGAGGGTTTTGTAGGGTCCTTCATGCAAAGGCAGGAGCTTGGATTTTCTCCTGAGGAAAATGGGAAGTTCCAGAACAGGTTTAGGTAAGGAAGTGACATGAGATCTGCTTTTCAGAAAGATGGCTTGGCCTGTGATGTGAAGAATGGGTGATCAGAGGACACTCCAGAGGTACAGGGACCAGTGAGGAGGCTGTCACTGCAATCCAGAAGAGAGTGCATGTGGTGGCAAAAAGTAGGGGTGGAGCACATTGGGTGAATCTGAGCAATATGGAGAGGACATGTTGACCAGACTTGGTCATGAGGCTTTAAGGGGGGAGAGAAGCACTAAGGGCAACCTTGATCGTATAGCTCAATATCAAAAAAACAAACAACCCAATTAAAAATGAGCAGAAGACCTAAATAGACATTTCTCCAAAGCAGACATACAGATGGTCAAATGGCACATGGAAAGATGCTCAACATCATTAATTATTAGAGAAATGCAAATCAAAACTACAATGAGGTACCACCTCACACCAGTCAGAGTGCCATCATCAAAAAGTCTACAAATAATAAATACTGGAGAGGGTAGGGTGTGGAGAAAAGGAACCCTCCTACACTGTTGGTGGGAAAGCAAATTGGTGCTGCCACTATGTAAAACACTATGGAGGTTTTCCTTAAAAAACCAAAAAGCTACCATATCATCCAGCAATTCCATTCCTCGGCATATACCCGAAAAAGATGAAAACTCTAATTTGAAAAGATACATGCACCCCAATGTTCATAGCAGCACCAACTACAATAGCCAAGACATGGAAGCAACCTAAATGTCCATCAACAGATGAACAGATATAAAAGATGTGGTACATATATACAATGGAATATTACTCAGCCATAAAAAAGAATGACATCACGCCCTTTGCAGCAATATGGATGGACCTAGAAATTATCATACTAAGCAAAGTAAGTCAGACAGAGAAAGACAAACATCATATGGTATCACTCATATGTAGAATCTAAAATATGATACAAATTAACTTATTTACAGAACAGAAACAGACTCACAGTCATAGAAAACAAACTTACAGTTACCAAATGGAAAAGAGAGGGAGGCATAAATTAGGAGATTGGGAGTATCAGATACAAACTACTATATATAAAATAAATAAACAACAAGGTCCTACTATGGCACAGGGAACTATATTCAATATCTTGTAATAACCTATAATGGAAAAGAATCTGAAAAATAATATATGTATAACTGAATCACTTTGCTGTACACCTGAAATTAACAGAATATTGTAAATCAACAATACTTCAATAAAAAAAAAAAGAACAACCTCAAGATTTCTGAATCAAAGAGCTCTGGGAAAGGTAGTGCCATTGGTTGAGATAATAGTGGTAATTATTATTATATTAACAGCTTACTATGTGCCAGACATTACTGTGAGTGCTTTTCATACAATATTTTATTTACTATTCACAACAATCCTATGAAATTGAGACTATTGCTTTATTTTTATAAAAGGGACTCTTATAAAAGTAAAAGCAAGGGACTTCCCTGGTGGTGCAGTGGTTAAGAATCCTCCTGCCAATGCAGGGGACACGAGTTTGAGCCCTGCTCCGGGAAGATACCACATCCCGCGGAGCAACTAAGCCCGTGCGCCACAACTACTGAGCCTGCGCTCTAGAGCCTGTGAGCCACAATTACTGAGCCCGCTCGCCTAGAGCCCGTGCTCTTCAACAAGAGAAGCCACCGCAATGAGAAACCCGCTCACGACAGCCAAGAGTAGCCCCCGCTCGCCGCAACTAGAGAAAGCCCGCGCGCAGCAATGAAGACCCAATGAAACCAAAAATAAATAAATAAAAATAAATGAGGAGAGCAAGATACAAAGAGTATTAAGTTGTCCAAGGTCACACAACTACTAGAGGGTGACATTGAGACTGTGAACCCTGGGCAGTTGGGTTCTGAAGGCTGTGACCTTGACCACTGCGCTGTGTAGCCCCCAGGTGGTGTCACAGGCACCGCGCATGGTGTCTGGCACTCAGTCGTGGGAATCTACCTTGGTTTCAGTTACTCCAGCAAGTAATTTATTTGGGAGATTGTGACATAGTGAGAAATATATATTTGGTCTCTGTCTTCAGTTCTCGACAAAGAGCTCCAAAACCCTTGTAATTTCCTGAGTGATAGGGGTACTAGAAACACCTTTTGTTTTAATATCTGGTCTTTGATCCTGGCTTCTGACACAGAGCCCCTAAAATCCTTGTAATTTCCTGAGTGATAGGGATGCTAGCAGCATCTTACACAGAGCTACTAAATCCTTTGGAATTTCCTGGATGATAGGAGCATCTTTTGTTCTAATGAGGTGTCTCTTAGTGGGCTCCTGGATGGCTTCAGGATGGGAGCCCGTCACCAGAAAGGCCAGAACTTTTTTTTTTTTAAGTGAAACCAAACGATTTATTTGTGCTAAATGAATGGAAATGGCGCATTCAGGATATACTTCTTTGTACTCTGCGCTTGCTTTTACGGGGCGAACTAAGCAGTCCTCAACGCGGATGTGCTACTTTCCTCTACGCCTCTTTCCTGCCAGCAATAAAGTATTTTGGCCATTGTGCCAAGAGGTTCCTATAATGTTCATTTCACATAGTATTTTCTCATAGTACCCTGCACCTTTAAAATATCTGTTCGAACTCTATTTTAGGGGAACGCAAGTAAAGATTGTAAAGGGAAATTAGCTGTTTCTGTCACCATCACATTGCCTTCTGCAGCAGAAATCACACAGCACATTCTAATCAGCCATCGCAACCACTGGCGGGTAGGACAACAGTTATCAACTCACGTGAGAGAGCCAGTTTGGGTAGGGTAACATCAAGGATAAAAAAAGACTCACACCCGGATATACGATAATTAGAAGCTTGGAACTTTCAGCCTCATCTTCATTCTCAGGGGAGGGGAGAGGACCTCAAGATGGAGTCAATAATCAATCACACCTACGTGATGAAGTCTCCATAAAAAAATCCCTAAACTATGGGTTGAAGAGAGTTTACAAGTTGTTGAACACATGCCAGGAGGGCAGTGCACCCCAACTCCATGGGGACAGAAGCTCCTGCACTCAAGACCCTTCTAGACTTTGCCCTATGTACCTCTTCATCTGGGTGTTCATCTGGATCCTTTACAATAAATGGGCAAATGTAAGTAAATCTTTCCATGAGTTTTTGGATGCATTTCAGCAAATAATCAAAACTGGAGCGGGGGTGGGGGGTGGGGGAGAGAGTAGAGTAGGTGGGTGGGGTGTTATAGGAACCCCTGCCTTTGTAGCCAAGGCCGAGAGAAGTGTGGGAACCCTAAGGACCCACTGCTTGCCACTGGCCTCTGAAGTGGGGGCAGTCTTGTGGGACGGGGTCCTTAACCTGCGGGGTCTGACACTGACTCCAGGTAGCTAGGGTCAGAATTGAATTAAGTTATAGGACACCCAGCTGGTGTCCAGGGATTTGGAAATTGGCTGGTGTGGGGAGAAATGTTCCCCACACACTTGGTATCAGAAGTGATGTAAGTAGAGAAATCGTTTTTCTTTAGAAGTGACCTCAGAAAACATCAGTAGGGTAATGGGGAAGTGAGATGGGGAGGGAAGAAAACCAATAGGGATGAGGTGACGTACAGGTTACAAGTGTAACACCCAGGCTCAATCCTACTAGGACCTCTGGCATCAGTGTAGAGCGTGTGCTTCAGAGCCTGAGGGTCTTGCCTGAGAGACAGGAGGCTGGGATGCATCTACTCATTCCCAGGTACTTCCAGCCAGCTGCTCTGACAGGCATAGCAGGCTCTGGTGGCTAGAGAGAGCCAACAGGCAATGTATCCTAGGCGCCGGCAGTGGAAGCCCGGCTGGAATGCAGATGAGGGCCAGGGGGCATGGGCGGGGCATTGACAGCCCCTGCTACAAAACCTAGCAAGCACTTTTGAAATGCAAAACGCTCTACATAATAGATGATTACTGTCAGACTTCTAAGCTAAGCAGAGCGGGGAGGCCACTAGACCCAACATAAACCAGATATCCCAAGTGTGTAACCAACAGACATCCAGAGCCTCTTTAAAGTAACATCACGAAACTTGCAGGACTGAAGGGTTCTAGATAAAGTTTCTGCTGGGAAAGGTGGGAGTTTGGGGCGGGGGGGGGGGGGGAAGGAGAAAGGAAAAGTGCTCTTAAGGCTTTTCCACCCTTCCTTATTCCAAAACCATGAATGGAGGGAATACTCCCCAACCCAAGCCTGATGGAGCATCCTCTAAATAAAAACTTCCTGATTCCACTTGCACAGGGTCCAGTCTGGGTGTGTGTGGGGAGTGGATGCCTCCACTGCTTTTCCGTAGCCCATACACCCATCAACAAGGTCTCCCCACGAAACCTCACCTAGAACACAACCTTGTAGACCTCAGTCCTGGCTACAACCCACTATAGGTATGAATTTCCATTCACTTCTCTAAAGCAGAAAACTAGGCAGTTCTGTAGCCCAAGGTCAAGAGAATGACCATGCAGCCACGTTCCTGAAGTTTGGTGCAGAAGCAGTGGAGAGATTGAAGTAGAGTTCAATGTTTTTTATAGTCTTAAAGGTAATGAAGGTTTAGAGGATTAGAGGAGGTGCTTTATAACAACATCTGCCCATTTAAGATAAAATGTGCAGATCAAGACTTGGACCCTGTGTTCAAAACCATACAAGATTGTCTTCCATAGAAAGATAAAGTGATCCAAGGTGGACTGACTAGATATGGAAAAATCAGAGAGATGCCCCTTGTAGATACAGAAGTAGGAATTAAATTTCATCGAGGCTGTCACCTTGTCACCATGCTATCAGGTGAACTGTTTACTGGGTTACTCACTGCAAGTACCACAATTCAAAATTATACCAATCTCTCCACCCAAAATTTTCAATAGATTCTTTTACAAAGACAAAGAGAAGGTTTAGCTGAGAATGACCCAACCAGTTCAATGGAATGCACTAGGTACAGTTTCTTAAATGGTTACCTTTTAAGCATGAATGTATGTATGAGATCAAGTAAGTAGGGAAATGAAGTCCCAGCTAGGTCTGTCAGACACCCAAGTTCATCGCTTTTCAACTATGTCCTCCCTATCTCCCACATGAACAAGAAGGCTTAGGGATACCCACAGTCTGAGGCGTGACTGAAGGTTAGGTGAGGAGGAGAGAGTTAGGGGGTAAGAGAAGGGAGCCCTGATGCTGGGCGTGGATAAGAACTTGGGAAACCTGTGGCCAAGGGTGACTCCACAACACCCCCTGTTGGCCTCTCTGTGCCACTACTGGGCAGCTTCCAGTTGGAAGGATCTCTCCAGATATCTCTTAACACTTCCCCCCTTAACTCTCCACAGCCACCACCAAAGGACTGGGGAGAGCTCACCTTCAAATACCACTCCTTTGGGATTCTTAGGTTTGCCTCTTTCTCTCGTCTTTTGTTTCCTTCCCTGTTGTGAACTGCATTGTGCCCCACTCAAAATTCTTATGTTTAAGTCCTAACTCCTAGTACCTCAGGATGTGAATGTATCTGGAGATAGAGCCTTTACAGAGGTAATTAAGATTAAATGAGGTCATAAGTAAGGGCCCTAATCCAATAGGACTGACATCTTTAGAAGAAGAGACAGCAGGGATGTACGTAAACAGAGTAAAGGCCATGTGAGGACCCAGGGAGAAAGCAACCACCTGCAAGACAAGGAGGGAGACTTCCCCAGAAACTGACCCTGCCAACACCTCGACCTTGGGCGTGCAGCCTCCAGAACTGTGATAAAATAAACTTCTGTTGGCTGAAGCCACCCAGTCTGTGGTAGTTTGTTTTGGCAGCAATAGCAAACTAATGCACTCTACCTGCCCTTTTCCCCCACTGCCCTCCACTCCATCTCCCCACCCCGAGACCCCAGCAGCCCAGCATACAAAGTCAGCGGCATCCTCATTCCTTCATCTCTAAACTGAAGTGCTCTAAGACCCTCTCTAGTCACTTCTAACTATGGTCTTCCATCCACCTGTAACATGAATTATTCCACTAGAGTGGGAGAGAAGTCAACATGTAAACTATGAGAGACTAAGACGGCCGTCTCTCAGTTCTGCTGACTTTTAAAGCATTGCCTAAGTCCCTGCAGGATTTTATGTTCCATTTGCTTCATATTTACTGAGCCCCCCATTAGGTGCTGGGGATAGTACTGGGCTGCTGATTTCTCTGTCTCTGCCTCCCTAATTTACCCCTAGGTCCAAGTAAAATTCGCTGATAAACTTTGTCCCACACTCTTTTTCTCTTGCTCTCCTTCTCACCTGTGTTCTCTTTCTCTCTCTGGAACTTCAGAGTCAGACACTCTGGATTTGAGACCTAGTTCTGTTGCTTAATATTCAACACATGATTTTAGGCCTGTTGACCTTCCCGAGCCTCACATGCAAAAAACATATGGCAAAAACTGCTGCACGCCATCCTATATCCAGTCTTCCTTTCATCCTTAGAGGTAGGCTGACTTTTCTTGGGCATAAATGTGCAAAGCTAAAAGACACAGCATCTTTGCAGCTAGAAGCAGCCATGTGACTAATATCTGGCCAATAAGATGGAAGTAAAAGTACTGTGTGCAACTGGTAGAGAAGCTGCTTATAAAGAGCTAGTTTGGCTGGGAAATAAGCCCTTTGTCTTGCCCCCTTTCTTTCCTTCCTGCTGCCCAGAATGTGGATGTGATGACTAGATCTTAAGCAGCCATCTTGGACCATGAGGTGAGCGAGAAGAGAAAGAAATACACTGAGGATGACAAAACAGAAAGATGGAGGACCCTGGATCCCTGTCAACTCTGAGGAGCCTCCATACCAGCCCTGGGCTGTCTTGCTGTAAGTTTCTTTTACATGAAAGAATAAATCCTTATGTATTTAAGCTAGTTATTTTGGGCTGCATATTATGAGTAGCCAAAACATTACCTATCAGATACGGAAGATAATAATACCTCATAGAATTTTTGTCAGGGTGAAGTTAGATAATAGATGTTAAAAACTTGGTGTATTGTGATATACAGAAAGTGCTCGGTATATCATGCAAAATAAATAGATAACCATGAGGGACTGTTTGTTTGGACCCCAGCTCCATTATTTATCAGAAGCTCGCCTCCTAGTCACTTAGCCTCCAGTGTCCAGTGTCGAGAATACTGCCCTGATAACAGCTCCTCTCTCTGTTGTGTATAGATGCAGACCTGGTGGCTGACCTTGGTCTGCTGATCTCAGCACTTTCTTGGACATTTCGCACTGTTTATTCCACCCCAAGTTTGTGTACAACATCACCCCTCCCCCGACATTGGTGCTCCCCTACCTGACCCCCTGAATACACTCTCCCCCAATCTCTCATGATCACCACACACACTATGTCTTCCCACGGAGTTACTGCCACTTGTGGAACCTCATCTCCAGGCCTAATCCTTCTCAAATACATGCCTCTCTCCTTCTGAATTATAGTCCAACTCCTCTGGCTTGGGCAAAGTGGGCCTGCCTCTAATGAACAGTAATTTCTGAGTTGAGCATTTGTGTGTTTATTTGTTTACAAAATCTAGCTCCTTCTATATAACAGATACCTTTTGCTTCTGTTAGAAAACCAGAGGCACGTGGCATGTTTATTCCCAGCTTCTTGCCTTTGCTCATGGCTATTGTCCCCTCAGAAAGGCTCCCCCTCCTCCTTTTCTACCCACATGATTTTGTATTTTTCTTCTTTATATTCTACATTTTCAAAATGTCTATATTGTGTACTGCTTACTTTTAATAATTTTTGAAAGAGGTAGTGTTTGTTTTTTAATGTTACACTGTTTTTTCAAGCCTGGCTCCTGGAGGTCTTTGCTGACCCCTAGAGTCCACACCTTCATTTTCCTGATCTTTGCTCCAGGGACAGGAGCTTCTGGTCAGTTCTGCCTCTAATTAGGGGCTGCCCTTCATTGTCCTACAGTGCAGGGATGTTCAGGCCCCTCATCTCCACTGTAAACTCCTTGTAATGATTTTAAAATATATCCACAAATTCTCCGTGAAGCCTAATTCTCCTTTCCTGGAATGTGGGCTGTACTTAATAATTCGCTTTTGATGAACAGAATGTGACAACAGTGATGGCATGTAACTTCCAAGACTAGGTCATAAAGGCACAGCAGCTTCTTTTTGCTCTCTCTCTCTCTCTCTCTGTGGGAAGCAGCTGCCATGACATGAAGACACTCAAGCAGCCCTGTGGAGAGACCCACATAGTGAGGAACTGAGGTCTCCTGCTGATAACCAGCAAGAAACTAAGGTCTGCCAACAACTCCGTGAGTGAGTCATTTACTAGAGAATGCAAGAAATTTCAGAATAGGGTTTTCTGATGCTAAATTCTAAACTTTCTTCCATCTTACAAGTAGATCCTCCAGCCCTAGTCAAGCCTTCAGATAACTGTAGTCCAGCTGACAGCTTGACTGCAGTCTCATGAGAGACCCTGAGTCAGAACCTCTCAACAATACTTGCTAAATAGCAACTGACCCATAGAAACTGGGTGAGATCAGAAAATATATATTGTTCTGAGGTGCTGAGTTCTAGGGTTGCACCATAGATACTAACAGGTTCCTTGAGGACCATTTTGGGGCATCTTTCACAATGTCTTTTGCAGGGTGGTCTCCTAGTAGGTATATATTAAACTATTAAATATTTTTCAGCAAATTGCTTTGACCAGGAAGGACTGCCTGATCCTCCAGGGCATAGGAAGGTTTGGAGAAATCTATAATTTGGAACTTTAGGGCAGCAAAGAGAATATAAAATGGTGAACTAAGGACATGGCACGATTGAGCAGTTTACTAGTTTCCTATGGCCACACTAACAAATTACTGCAAACTTTGTGTCTTAAAACAAATTTATTATCTTATAATTCTGAAGACCAGAAGTTGAAAATCTGTTTCACTAAAGTCAAGGTGTCAGAAGATCTGGTTCCTTCTGGAGGTTCTAGAAGAGAATCCATTTCCTAGCTTTTCAGACTTCTAGAGTTGCGTTTCTTGCATTCCTCGGCTCACAGCCACTTCCTCCATCTTCAAAGCCATCAGGAAAGCATCTTCAAACCTCTCTCTGCTACAACCTTCACATCACCTTCTCTCTACAAAGACACCTGTGACTACATCTGTCCACTGGAAAAAAAATGCAGTGCACAACCTAGAAGTTGAGAATCATGTTTTATTCAGCAGATGTACTGAGGAATTAAGCCAGGGAGACAGCCTCTCAGATAGCTCTGAGGGACTGCTCTGAAGCAGTAAGGGAGGAATCAGGATATATAGGGGTCCTTGTAGAATAATCCAGGTAGTCAGAACATCGAAAGATTACTGTTAATTAAATAAAGCCAGACATCTCAAGTTAATGAATTTAGTGCTTTTCTATGTATTGGAAGATGCAAGAGTTTGGGCTCATTGAAATCATTCCTTTGATGTGCACCTTAACTATCTAGGACCAGCATCCAGTTTTTCACCATCCTGAATCCCCTCAGGGTGCACTGCAGCTGGGGTGGCTGCAGTGGCTGATGCATTGATGGCCACAACATCCTTTGTTTTCCGATATGGCAGGAGACATTCTTCATCCACACATCTGTCCCACCTGGGTAATCCAGAATAACTGCCCCATCTCAAGATCTGCAACTTACTCATATTTGCAAAGTCCTTTTTTCTATATAAGGTGACACTCGTATTCTGGGGATTAGGATCATTAGGACCATCTGGGGCTGACCACAAGCAGAAATACCCTACTTCTAAGGTCACACAGATTCAAATTCAAATCCTCTGAGTATCAATTGTATGATGTTGAACAAAAACAGTTAACTAAGCCTACATCTTTCTCATCTCCATAATGCAGACAATAAATCTTATTAAATGAACAAGATATGTAAAAGCACTTGGAACTTGGTGGTTTCTAAATAAGTGCTGGCTTTTCTCTTCCTCCCTTTTATTGAGTATCAAGGAAGAATAATACTGGGCCAAGAAAGAAGAGGACTCAGAGACCATGGGACTCGTAACTAGTTTTGTATGGCACTTACTATTTACAAGGCAGTTTTATACCTATTATCTCATCTGACTATCTCTTGCACTTTACCACATAAAGAAAACAGAGACTCAAAGGAGTTACATGATTTTCCCCAAATCACCTAGCTAGTAAGTGTCATCACTGGGTTTTCTGCTACTAACTTCTTAACTTTTTCCTTTATACCCCAATGCATTTGAGTAGGGCCTGCAAAAGTCAGAACAGCTACCCAACAAAGTATGAAATGAGGACAGCAAAGTAGCATGTTATCGCGAACGCTCGGAGGGACAGTACATAAAATCCTGGAGACGACAGAAGGGAAGAGCGATCCTGAGAAGACAGTGTTCTCTGAAGGCTGGCTCCTGGGAAGCAGGAAGATACAATCCACTCTTATTCTTTTCCTCTGACAAAGGCCCAGAATAGCACTGGTAAGAGTTATCTCAGACCCTTCGTAATAACCTTCAGATGTGGCTGATCCATGTGGCTTACCTCGGGAGTCAAAGGCCAATCCGGGGACAATTCCATGGTTCCTGGAGGGAATGACGTGGGATTGCACTTCGGTGGAGCCAGACCCAGAAGGTGGGAGAGCTGCTCTGCCCGGGTGAGGACTTTTACACTGAGAGGAGAGGGCTGCTTGTGACCCCCTAGGGTGACAATAACAAAATAAAATTAATAATAGAAACACTTCACACTTAGCCCTCTACACTGACAAAGCATTTTAACCTACATTTTCTCTCTTGGCCTCACAAAATCATGCTCACTTTACAGAGAAAGAAATGGATATGATGAAAGAGCTATCACTTATTGAGGGCTTAATGTGGGCCAATCACAGGACCAGGAGCGCTACAAGCATCACGCAAACATAATCATCTCACGTTCTCCATGAGGCAGGTCTTCTTATCTCCAGATCTGAAGCTCAGATAGGTTAAGTGGCTTGCCCAAGACCACAGCTCCCAGGAATCAGAATTCAAACAGGACAAGGCACTTGCTAGCAGAGGATTTTAAAGGAGCACGTGCCTGGCACCAGTAAACACTCTGTGAGCAGCAAGTGTTACTTGCTGCTGTCAGTATTCTTAGGAAGGCTGTGGCCCATCCCCTGTCTAAGGATCACCCTTCCCCAGGCTCCTCGCTGGGACCAGCTCTTCACTCTGGAGTTAGGTCCAGTTAGCCATTGCCAGCTTCAGGCCCTTCTCCATCAAAAAGGGTTCACTAGGAAAATGAACGTACTGAGTTCCTACCTGTCATCACACTTCAGTGTAAACCATTTACCAGAAGGAATACCCCATAGGAAGCCTAGAAGGAGGAATTCCTCTCCAGCCAGCAGAGGATTTAATGAGAGAAAAGAGGGAACTTGAGGGGCCGGCACAGTGCATTATACAGTGTCTGCTTACAGGAGCCCTAGTGGTGGTCTGGAGGGCCCCGTGTGACCATCACTCCCCCAGAGGCCACCCCAGCAGAGGGCACCATGGCTATCCCTCTAGTGTAGCTGCAGCTGCCTTTGGAGCTTACTCAGGAGCCTGGTTGTCCACTGATTGGACAAACGGACACAAACCCACCACTAGTCTCTCAGCTAGGCCAACTCCAGTGCAACCAGCAGGGGTCACACCTTTCTGCCTTGTTTCTCCAGAGAAGGGTGAAATCCTTGGGCTGCTGCTGAGACCCCACCCAGCCCCACCTCCCTCAGCAATCAATCCTACTTCCTGAGGGACCACCACTGGGTCCTTATCCCTGGCTCTGCCCCAGGGCAAAGCATGGAAAGGTCAATTTAAAGACAGGATATGGAGTCGGAAGAGGTAGGCTTGGGGCAGAGTGAATCCAATCCAGGCCCCACTTACAGGCTTTAATTAATAAATTCGTTTGCTTCATTCATTTCTTTACACCTCCCTTTCTTCCTCTGTAAAGTGAGGATAATGATCTCCACCTCAAAAGTCTTTTATGAAGGCTGGTAGAGTTTATGAGTGCGTGGAGAACAGACAGCGGAGGGCCTGTCACGTAAGTGTCCAGTAAAGATCCTTGTCCACTTCCCCTTTCCTCTGAGCAGGGCCCCAGGTAAAGGGCGGGGACCCCAGCCTCAGAGCGCTTGCTGCCAGCCCTAATGGTATCTGACACACTTCAGTTGAGCCTCTCACTTGAGGAGGGGAGATCCACAGTGGGACAGGACAGAGCCCCAGACCCTGAGACAAGGACAGTCTGGACTGAAGCTGGACATCTACTGGGCTCTCACTCACTACAGGGTCCCTGGACGCCAACCAGGGAAGCACCCATAGGCAGCCCCATTTGCATAGCATATCTTAAACCTCAAAGCATCTTCACCTACATCATCAGCTTTGGCTTAATACCAGATACTGCATAGTATTAAGCAGATAGAGCAAGTATGTCTTTTATCTTTCTCATTTTACAGATGAGAAGCCCAAGGTTTCAGCAGTTTATATAAATTACCTGAGGTCATGGAGCTAATGAGATGCAGAGTTGGGGTTCAAACCCACTTCGTATGGTCCCCAGCTCAGTCCACCACACCCTGTCCATGAGCATCTTTCTGCCAAAGCTGCACCTGAGGCTGAGAAAGAAGCGACAGGAACCTGTTCAAGGTTACCCATGGCCTCTGGGCTGGAAGCGCTTGTCTGGGGACTGTGACCCCTCGAGAGTGGTTTGTTAATTTAGTGCTAGCTCGACCCCTTCCATTAGCTGCTGGACAGAGCCAGGCCCAGGGGAGATGGACAGCAGGGCTTAATGGAAATGGGGACGCTGGTGACGATATGAACAATCTGAATTATGGTCTCAATTTGCACAGAGCCTGATGGATTTGCAATAATTCCAAACCAGGTCAAGTGTCTGTGCCTCCTCTTTTGCTGATCTCACACAAAGCCCCTCCATTTGTCACGCTCCGACTCGCTCTCTCTGGGTAGCTGCCCGCCCCTCCCTCCCTTTGTTAGCCCTGCTCTCCACAGCTCTCTCCACAGTACGCTGACCCAAGGCCACCTCTGCAGCTGGGCCCAGAGGGACTGGGGCTGTGATTAGCAGGGCTTAGGGAACAGGGAGCTTGATGATCATCCACAGAGACTGACTGCACTCCGTCCCAGGACCGCATCCTGTGGTACTTTTGAAGACAAAGGAACAGCATGATTTGGTATCTTAGGGGTTCATTGTGTGTAGGTGAAATATGGTTATAGATAATGGAGTCTGGGATATAGGTGAGGCCTCCTGGCAGTGGGAACTTGGACGGCAGAATCCTGGAGCAGATGCCAGAACTTCTTCCTGGCCAGGCCAGGACTAACTGACATATTCTGTAGTTATAAGAATTCTTGAAACCTTGAACGATCTTATGACATCTTCCATCTTCCTGCACTCCTGCAGCAGGGGCCTTTGAACAGGAGGAGGGAGGGTAGTGGGGTTGGGTGGAGGACAGTGGCCGGGAGGCAGGCTTGCTGATCTCAATCTCACATGTCTGGTACGAGCTTGGCTAAAGTGGTGGAGGAAAGCCCTCAGGTCATCTTGACCAATCACCTAGCAGGTCTGCAAATTTTCTCTGCAGTTTCCCTAGCGAGCAGCCATTCGGCCTTGCCTGAGGGCTTCGGTACCAGGGAACTCTATGGGGTAACCCAGGCCAGCTCTAAGTGTTCAAACAGTTCTCCTTCTATTCAGGAAAAAATCTCCCTTTGGCTTCCACCTTTTCTTATCTATAGCAAGGGTGAAAACGTGGCTAATAAGGTACTTATTAATAATTTTCTTCTGGTGTGCTTTGCTTGGTGATAGTAAGATAGCCTCCTCCCTGTCTTCTCCCAGGAGCACTTCCTTGGTCTACTTAACATCGTGGGAAATGGGAAAGAGCTCTAGAATAGCATTCAGAAGACCTGGGCACTGACCCCAGCTAAACTATGTATAATGTTTGGCAAGTCTGTTCATGAGTCTGTCCTTGCCCTCTTAACTCTTTTTTTTTTCAGGGGTTTACCTCTTTATTTTTTTTAGTTGAAGTATAGTTTGTTTACAATGTTGTGTTAGTTTCAGATTTATAGCAAAGTGATTCAGTTATTCTTTTTCAGATTTACTCTCTTAACTCTTGATACAAATTCATGGATTTCTGGATGAGCTACAATTGCTGGATAAGCACCTACTATACACTTGACTCTAGTATGTGTGTTGTAGAAGAGACAGGACTTAAAAAAATAACAACAGTTATTATTACTATCATTTAATGAACATTTATTATATGCTAGGAATTTTGCTAAACACACTACATACATTATCTCTTCCTTTCTCATGTTTCCATCTTCACAGGTAAAGTCCATTATTATCTCCACTTCATAGATGAAGAAACAGAGGTCCAGAGAAGTTAAGTAACTTGCTAAACATGACATAACTGATGAGTGGTGGAGGTGCAATTTGAGCTCAAATTTGTCTGGTTCCCAAAATATGCTCTTAACCACTATGCACAGATACCATCCCATACTCACGGAACCTAAAATCTAGCAGGGGAGAAAAAACTAAACCACAAAAAACACTAATATATATATATAGACATATATAGATATATAGATATATATACACACACAAATATTGAATCATTATGTTGTACGCCTTAAACTAGTGTAATGTTATGCGTCAATGACATCTCAATGAAAAATTTTTAAGTAAAAAGTTTTTTAAAAAACCACTAAAGACAACAAAAGGTAATGAAAAGAGAAAGTAGAATTAAAGTTGAGGTTAAACTTCAGTCTAATAAGTGTGTTGTGCTAAAAACCAGTAGCAAATATATGTAATAATATACATGCATATATATACACATATATATACAATAAATTGATATATATACAAAAATTGATATATATACAAAAAAATTGACATATATGTATACACACACACACAGTGAATGAATGACTCTCTAGGCAGAGCAAGGCCAAAAATCCCAAAGAAAACACAGGATTTGAGAAATTTCTAGGGTACTATTTCCAGGGGATTAAAAAGAACCAAAATGGGAACTCCTGTGCAGAAAGCACATTAAAGAAAAGATGAAGTTTTTACTACCCATTCATCCATTTATTTACTCAACAAATGTTTTGAGCACCTCTATGTGATAGGCATTGTGTTAATAATACAGTAACATTCAGTCCTTGCCCTTCAAGGAGCTAGCCTAGAAAGAAAGTCAGACACTCAGGGCAGTGGAGTAAAAAAAAGAAAAAAAGAAACACTAAGCTAATGAAGCAAAACAACAAAGATGCTACTCTGTGCTGTGCAGACAATAAGTGCTTTGGCCTTGAGAGAGAAGAGAGGGCGGCATGGGCCGAATGAACAAAGGAAGACTTTCTGGAGTAAGTTTGAAGGAGAAGGAGAGAGCGAGGCAGGAAAAGGACATGTATTTAGTGAACAGTGAGTAGAGCAGAGAAGCCAAAACAGGGACTTAGTGTGTGGTGGGCAAAAGGCGTAGAGAGAGTGTATCGAGCCACGTTGTGAAGGACTTTGGATGCTGGGGTAAGGGATGGAAATGGATCTCCTGGGCATTGTGGATGAAGAGCCATCCGGCTGGAGAAAGGCTGGAGGCAGGACGGCATGATGGTGTGTGGAGCAGAGAGCTGCTGCCCCGCCTGCAGAACACAGCCTCCTTGACACTCAGCCCTGGCACTGAGCACCCACCGCAGTAGAATCTGTGAGACAGGGTGTGGAGACTCCTTGAATAAGGAGATCCATTAAACCAGCTCATCTTCTGGCTGACAGGAGGTTAAGAGAGAGAATGAAAGGGACAGAGAGCCAGGGGAGGCTGGGACAGAAGGCAGTAAGGCATGGCACAAGCCAAGCTCTGAGCCCTGGGGAGGCTGGGGGAGACCACAGCCATGACGAGTCTGGGTACCAAATGTAAAACAGATGGCTAATGGGAAGCAGCCGCATAGCACAGGGAGATCAGCTCGGTGCTTTGTGACCACCTAGGGGGGTGGGATAGGGAGAGTGGGAGGGAGACGCAAAAGGGAGGAGATATGGGGATATATGTATATGTATAGTTGACTCACTTTGTTATAAAGCAGAAACTAACACACCATGGTAAAGCAATTTTACTCCAATAAAGATGTTAAAAAAATTAAAAGAAAAAAAAAAAGAACCAGACCTAGGATTTAATTGTCAAAAAAAAAAAAAAAAAAGACTCTGGATAACCACAGGTGAGCTCACCAGAAACACCCTGGGGTCCAAATGTTTCCAAGCTGAGGAAGCCAAGGAAATGCTTTGTACAGCATCATGCCCCAGCTCATTCCTGAGCAGTGGGTTTGGGCAGGTGCTCTGTAAGAGCTGAGAGGCTCTCCTCCCATCTAAGATGGGGAGCAGCCAAGCCAACTGGAGCATCTGTGCAGACACTGCGAAGGGCAAGGCTGGCTCCAGTTGTCTTCCAGCAGGGCTGAGGTTGGCAGGGGCGAGCTGAACAGCCGGTCTGGTGGCTGTTCCAGACTGTCAGCCTCGACAAACCAAACAGTAAATGTCACCCTGTGGTTCGGGAGCACAGTTCTGACCCAGTCGCTAGTGAGTCCCACATTCTATCTGTCCCGCCAGATGGAAACTGTGCCTGATGGAGCAGAAACAGCTGACATGTTTGTTCGCTATGGGAACACATAGGACCTGGGAGGTGGAGGTGGGAAGAGATCACAGGACTTCGGCAAAGCCCCAGCCCAGCAGAGGTCAAGCACTGGGGAAAGGCACTCTTTAAATCTTTCCTTGGAGGGATCTGAATGTCACTGGTTACTTCCTGACAAGAAGAGCTCCATGAAACCCTTGTAAATCATTTGTTCAGTGCTTTACGATTTATGAAGTTCTTTCATTGATGTTTTCCCACTTAATCACCACCTCAGCCCTTTGAAGTAGATTAAACAGATAATACTCTGCATTTTACAGACAAGAAAATGGAGAGTCAGAGAGGGCTGTGTCTTGCCCAAGATTACACAACTCATGAGTGGCGGTGCTGGGCTTTGATCATGGCTTCTTCCTTCACAGCCCTTGTTTGTCTATTAAACCATGTAATCTATCCTACAGTGACTGTTGGATTGGAGGAGACAAGACAAAACCTAAAAATAAGAACCCCAACTAGTCACTTTGGGGACACTAACCTTCCATGAGAAATAGTTTAAGCAGTTTTAGGGTCACCCACTTATATCCCATAAAGGAAAAGACTCAGATCTAAAGGTGAGCTGAGAGCCATGAAATATATTGAGTGGGCTGGGCACAGTATGTATCTTCATGTAACATTTGTTGTTTATTCATCTATGCATTCTACAGTGTTTCTAAAAGTCAGGCACTGTACCAGGCAGAGGGGCATGATGAGAAACAGAGAAGACAAGGTTCCTGCCCTCAGAATTTAAATTCTAGTAAAGATTATAGAAAATAAACAAACAACCAAAAAACCCATCTACATTATGCTAAGTACAACAAAGTAAAGAAATAAAGGACTAAGGTAGATAATGAGCAGGAAGGTGGGCATGTTCCTTAGATACCGCAGTTGAAGAAGACCTCTGTGAGGAGGTCTCATTGGAAAGATGAGAAGAAAGCAGCTATGTGAAGAGACCATGGAGATCATTTGAGGCTCACAGTCTGGGGCAGCTGGCCGCACCAGAGGAGGGAGACTAGGCAGAATATTTAAATGAAGCCAGATTTGCTAGAATGAACAGAATGGGGGGTGGGGCAGATGGCATAGGCTTGGCTTAGCCAAGGAAAAGAGTTTGGATTTAGTCCCAGTGCAGTGTATTGAAGGGTATTACACAGGTAGAAGGCGTGATCTAATATATATTTTATAAAAGTCATTCTTGTTGCTTTGGGGGGACTAAAGAGGGTAAAGTTGAAACAGGAAGCCTAATTAGAATGGTAATTCAATAATTCTGTTGGGAAGTGATGACAAGGGGATTGGGAAGGCAATGGAAAAGAGGTAAATGAATGCAGAATATATATTGGAGGTATAATTGACAGAATTTGTCATTGGATTGGGTACATGGGGGTTAGAGTAGGGAAAGACTCAAGAAAGATTTCTAGAATTCTACTTTAGTAATTGGTTGGGTGGCAGTGACATATACTGAGATGGAGAAGACAGGTTGAAAGCAAGTTTGAGTGACGAGGTGGAAGTGAAGAGTTCTTTTAGACATGTTAACTGTGAGATGTGAGTGGGACATTTAGGAGAATATGGGAAGTAAGGATTTGGATATGCAAGTCTAGAGTTCAGATGATAGGGCTGGGCTGGAGATAAAAATATGGTAATTTGATAATTATCAAAAGATATGTGGCATTTTACAATCATGGGGATGAGAGCATCTAGAAGGAGAATGAAGAGAGGGGAAAGAGGGGATCCATGATCCAGCCTTAAGGAAGTCCAGCATTGAGAATTCCAGCAGAAGAGGAGAATCCAGCAAAGGAAACCAGAAGGAGTGGACAGTGGTGTAAGAAGAAAGCTAGGAGCTAAAAGTCACAGCCTTCACAAAAAGCTGCATGTTTCAAGAAGGAAGTGTAATCAGCGGTGCCAAATTCTGCTGGAAGTTCAAGATGAAGATTAATGTGGCCACATCAAAACCATCAGGTGACCTTGAGAAGAGGAGTTTTAGTAGTGTGGAAGCAGAAGCCAAATGGGAAAGGGTTGAGTAGTAAATATAAGGTGTGAGACTAAAACAAACAACTCCTCTCTCCAACAAAACAAAACAAACAAAAACCAAAAGACAAACAAACAAACAAAAATCAGGTTGGTAGGATCAAGGAAGGTCATTATCATTTTTATGTTTTGTAAGTTGGGAACATGTCTTACATGATACGAATGATTTGGTAGAGTGGGAGAAAATAATGATGCAGTAGAGACAGGGGATAGATAATCAAAGAAATACAATCTTCGAAAAAGTGAAGGAAGACAGAACCAAAATATCTGAGGAATTGGCCTTTAATAGGGAAGAGATATTTTCTCCATTGCAGTACGAGGGAAGGAGAAAGTTGTTGCTGATGCAGGTGGATTTTCAGGTTCAGTAGGGAGTTAACATCCAGTAGTTTCTACCTCCTCAGCAAGACTGAGGTCTTCAACTGAGAATGGGTGTGGAGTAAGGGAATGTGTTGTTGGGAAAGAGAAGAAAAGGCATGAAATGATTATCTTCAGAAATGGAGAGTAAGCTTACCAGGACAGTGTAGGATTGCCAGGCAGCAATGGGTGCCCAATTGAAATATATCATCATGAATTTAATTAAAAATCAGTTTGTTTTGTGACTTTTTCCATTACTAGTCAGCTGCTCGGGGGCAGGCACAGAGAAGGCACAGTATTTAGAAGTCCAGTAAAAGAGTTTTGTAAGACAAGTTCAGTGGAGGGAGAGAGGACCAAAGGGGTTGAGTGTATCTGTAAAGAAATTATGATGAGATGGAGCATAGAATCTAGGCTGGACAAGAATGGATGTAAAGCTAGGCAAGTACTAATAGAAAATAGGAAATGAATGTGGTCAAAAGATTAAGGGTCTCCTTGAAGTCAAATATTCATGATAGAGGAGGTATCTAGAAAGATGGAGTGAGGTGGATTGGAAAATGGTGTGTTTGAAATTGAGATTTGAGAAGTGGTATAGTTCCTGTTAATTGCAAGACCCAGAGTATGGTCATAGGAGTGGGGGTGGGCTGAGGAAGAATAGAAGAAAACGTGGCTGGACATGAGAAGGTCAAGGAGCAGAGAGGCCAGAGTGTTGAATGGCTCATACCTCTGCTGAAGTTTGCTTATGCTTTGTTTAGAGGCAAATGGAAGATGTTTACAAATACATACTTTGAAAAGGACCCACCATCTTTCCCGGATGTAAATGTCCCATTTGACTTAAGAAGCACATGTATGATCTATTCCAGTGTTGATCAAGCTTGTCCTTTATGGCTATACAACTATCAGCTGTGGTGCTCTTTATGGAACATCATGAAATATGGACATATTAAATTTAAAAATAACTCAACATAAAATTTTCACAATATCAGACACCATCTAATGCTAGATTCTAGTTTAGATAAGTGGAGTAACTGGTGTCAAAGGCTTAAGAGAATGAAATTTAAAGTAGAGAAAATTCTATCCATTAACTTAATTTTTTCCACATATTGGGAAAAGACACCCATCCCGCATTGCTCCTTTTTAGCTTGAGAATAGTGTATACCTGATGCTCTTCCCAAAGTGTCTCCAGTTCTCAGAGAGGAAAGGGAAGTACCCCAAGGCCTAGGAAGGGGGAGCACTCTGAGAAGCTACCCCCCGCCAAGGATTTAGTAGTAAAGGGAGATAGAGATTCTTCCTCTGGGTCCTCTGAGAAAGGAGTCTAAGGAGGGGTTCTGGAAAACAACAGGCTATCCATTTACATTTATACACAGATCAAAGAATAACAGAGCAGAACTTCAGAAACTTGCCTGAATCTTTACACCTGGCACATGTTTGTAGGTTTTATTACCCAAATTCTTTTTTTCCATTAACTAGTGTTCTAAAATCCCTTAAAGTGAGAAACATTGTATATATGCTTCTGAAACTGAGGAAATAATCTTAGAGGGAGCTGGAGAATGACTTTGTCATTCTAACTTCAGTCATTTATAGCCTATTTCTATTCTCCTCAGTCCACTCAAAGGGCTTATCTGACTCAAACACTCTGTAACATGAGGCAATTAAAAATGGAAAAGAAGCCTATTAGTTGCATGCATGGACAAAAGGAAAAGATAGAAAAGGCACCAGTCTCCCAGTTCTCCTTGTCTATTCTGAACCCCTGGGTAAATAAAAGACTCACAGATCTAGGCTTACAACAGACCTGACGGAAGAGGCTGATGAGAACCAGAGGAGAAGTATGGAATCTCAAACCCTCATTCTGACAGGAGGGGTCCAATGCCACCCACATCACCCAAGGACATGACCAGAGCTCAGACCTTCTCTCCATCCCTTTCTCAAAACCCGACTCTAATTTGACTTCTGGAGATGTTCAATAAACCAAAACATTCTTCTGTTAGTCATATGGACCACAGAAAATTGCTTTCAGCTCATACCTTGGGAGCTACCATGTGAACCTTGGACCGTGGAATGGCCTTGACTTCTGTCTTTTCCCAAGAGGGGAAGTATCTACGGTAGAGATCCCCATGTAGAGGGTTCACAGAGTGAAACTTCTTCAACTTGTTCCTCTTAACCCCCAAGGTAAGATGATCACAACAATAATTAGATTTCTAAAAGAGATCATCTACTCAAGAAAGAAAACCCTGAGAGGGAGAATAGGCTGTGGCAGCTGTGAAAAGGGACAAAAAGCCAGCTGAATCCTGGAGTCTGTGAGAAGAAAGGGCAGCTAGTCTGAAATGAAGCTTCACCAGCAGAAGGCTTCTTGAAGTTATCCTGACAATAATGATGATGGTAATTTGTGGAATGTATAAATCTGAGACTTGGGGAAATAGCAGGTAGCAAATTTGAAAAGAAATGCTTTTTCCAACCCCTCTAAAAAGAGGATATTATCACTTGATGATCTGCCTTGTCTAAAATGCTCCTTGGAGGAGCTAAAGGAATTGAGTGTCTAAAACTTGAAGAAAGGGGTAGAAATGTAGAAAACTCTTGGAAGGTGATGAGAGTTGAGATAAATGAGGAAGGTGTTCTTCGTCCTTCTCCCAGTCAATCAGAGTTCACTGCTACTGTGACCAACAGAAAGAAAGGGGGTCACCTTGTCCTTTGCAACTCTATTTCTGGGTTCCTGGCTTCTTGCTTCAAACTTTATCTCAGCCCCTCATCCAAGCTGCTTCCAGTGTTCCAGTCCAGGTTGGACATTAATTGTGTGACTGATCTTACTACAAGATGAGAGTATTACAGTCATATTCAGGTCATATGGGTTTAGATAGATTCACTTCATAATCTGCTCAGGCCGCCAATGGTTCAGGTTTTAAATTAACATTAAGACTCATACGCATTGTAGGAGTACAAACACCGTACAGGCTTTTTAGAGGGTAGCTTGTCAGTCTGTACAGAAAAACTCTTGAAGTGACTGCATTCTCTTGGAACCAGCAAGTTGTGTTCTAGGAATTCATAGTAAGGAAGTAATCAGCTCGTGCCAAGAGATCACATAGCAAGGTTGTTCCTCTCAGCACCGTTTACAATTGTGAAAACTTGGAAATAGATTTAGTATCCAGCAAAAAGGGATTGGTCAAATAAATTGTTCACATTCAAAAATGGAGTGTTAGGCAACCATTAAAAATAATATTGAAGGGAAATACTTATTAACTTAGAAATTGATTCACTAAGTATGTTAAATGGAAAAAAATCACAAAATGTTATTTACAAAACATACCATTTTGGTAATCTCTACTTAGATGAGTAGAAAAAAATAAACACTAAGAGTTTAACAGAATTATTGTTGGGTGGTGAGATTCTGAATGTTTACAGTTTCTGTTTCCTGCTTTACCCGTGTTTTCTAACTTTTCTGCAGTGAACAAGTATTGCTTTCATAATAAGGAAAAAGTATTTATCTTAATAAGGTTTTCCTTAAAAATTTAAAAGCACACTTTCTAAGGCAAATCTCCCTTCCATCCTCCCCCCCCATTCCCATTTCCCATCCCCAGAAGCAACCTCTGTTACTAGTTTCTTGGGTAACCTTTCAATGATACTCTGTGCACATAGAAGCAGCGGGGAAAAAAAGTGTTTTTCAAAACCACGCTAAATTAAACCTTAACCCAGGGAGTCAGGAAAGGCTGGTTTCTGAGGAAGGAAATGTAGCTCAGGTTACTCTTCAAACACCTATGACAAGCAGGGCTGAGACCAGGGTGAAGAGAGTAAGGAGCGTGCCTAAGACGCAAAATTAAAGAGAGTTACCAAATCCTCAGTAATCAAGATAAAGAATATGCTGATGCAATATTTTAAACGTCAGAATCAATGCAAGAAATCCATGAAGAACAAAGTAAAGACAGGACCTATATGACTATTTTTCCCTTTTGCCTCAGGCTCCAATATGGCTCCATCTGGCGCTGTTCCTGTCAGTGACACAGGAAGGAGAGAGAGTAGGAGGGAATATTGGGGGACGGGAGGGAGGAAGGTGGGAAAGAGACCACCTACACCGAGGATTCACTCTGGGCCAGACACTGCAGCTGCCGCTTTCTGTCCCTTATTTTAGGGGGTGGAACCATCTCAGCTCCCCCAGGAGCACTCTGGCTTTCCTGCCTCCTCTCTCACTCTTCCAACAGGGAGACACCTAGCTGGTGGGTTTGGGAGAAGAACTGTGCCCACATAACTAGCCTCTCCTTGTGGGCCATTCCTCCTTGCAGTAAGTTTTCAGGTGTTGGGCACAAATACCTTACTTTCTCTCAGGGAATTACCTCCCTCTGTGAAGAGGGAAGGCCCCTGGCAGCCATGTTCATATAGTATGGCTTCACCTCCTGGTCAAAGCAGATTCAACCGCAGAGGAGACCTGACCTCACTGCGTTAGAGTCTCTGTAGACATTGGAGGTAAGATCCAAAGTGACCTAGTTGGTCTGTGTGAATTAGGACAAAGGGAGAGCCAGTTTGGTCTGTGTGGCTGGATGGATCCGTAACCGTGAATCCAGGAGTCCGGAGAAACTTCCATTCACCATGCAGGGTACTTAGTGGGTGGAGCTGTTCCACAACAATGCAAACATGAAGAGAGCTGCCGGGGCAAGGGACAGGTTTCTTGTGATTTCCAGACCCTTCAGAAGCCCAGCTATGTTTCTGCCCTTGGCCTCCACGAGATGTTCCTGTGTACTTAAAATAAATGTCCCTTTTCAAAGTTTAAGCTAGCTCAAATTGTTGCCTGTTACTTGCGCCCGAAGAGTCCTGACTAATACAGTCTCCAGTGTTAATATCATGATTATTCATATTTGCAGTCGTATCACGGCCAAGACCCTGAATACTTACCTGTCTGCCAGATTGCTTTCCTGTGTTCCACCATTACACTTCCCGTCCACAGAGTTTTTCATCCTCTACTTCTTTTCAGTTATAAATTCGTACCTTATGAATTAAGTAGGACCGTTTTGCATTGATTATTTCCAAGGTGTATTAGTCCCCATAAGCAGCACTGGCAGTTGCAACAAACAACTCAAATCCGAATGGCTTAACACAGTTAAAGTTTATTTCTCATTTGCACAAAATCTAGTGTGGATATTCCTAGGTGGCTCTTGGCCAAACGGTGTTTCAGAGATCTGGGCTTCTTCCAATATGCAACTCCTCCATCTTCTAGAGCTCCATACAATTCACTTCTGCCATGCGGTTGGGGAGGGGTAGAGACCATAGAGGATTACACTGAGTGTGTTATGGTAAGAAGGTCTAGAATCGACGCACATCAGTTACACTCATATTCCATCCACCAAAGTCAATCCCATGGATTACACAGATGCAAAGGGAGCTGTGGGATGCAGTGTAGCTGTGTGTCTAGGAGGGAGAGGACAGCAGATTCTCTACCGCAGGGAAGAGGACAATGTCTAACTCTAGGGGAAAATGTGCTGTTTCTGATTCTATGACCCTGCGAAGGTCATAGCCTCTCATTTTCCTCATCCTGTAAAACTAGGGAGTATACATCCGTTGTTCAAACTATGTCCTTTGGAACCCTAGACTTCAAAACAGGTGCCCTAGAAGGAGTGGTGTGATGGAGCCAGCTGGTACTGGCTTCTAACATGGATTGCTAAGTTCTATGAAATTTTGTTAGCATGTTGTTAAATGAAGCCATTATTAACATTAAATCACAGGTGTACAAACTTATAATTCTATTTCAAGCAAAGGTAATAAATATTCAGAATTTATCACTCAATTATTTTATCACATCGTATTATTATCTTTGTTCTTGAGGTTGTTTACATCATTTTTATGTTTATGGTGAAAATGCTACACAACGATGTGCTTCTGAGCAATGCTCCCAACTTCACATCCAGTGACATCACACAGGTAGCTTGAAATCAGTGCAGGTATGGACACCATGGAAATCTGAAAATGCTACAAATCAGGGCTCCCCCTCTGCAGAACCATTTGGAATCTACCTACTAGTAATCACTGCCCAAGGCCACAGAGGGTGGGGAGCTGGACAAAGCTGTGAAAGAGAAACAGGGCCAGAAGTACCCAGGGCCGTGCCTCCTCCCACCCGCTGCAATCAGAGCCAATGTGGTTCTGTTAGTTTTACATACTGGGCTCCCATGTAAGCTTTTGTTTGTTAAGAGTATCCTACTGCTTAAAAAAAAAATCTTTCTAAGTTCCTGGCTACAAGATTTAAAGGTCCCTTCTTGGGCTTCCCTGGTGGTGCAGTGGTTGAGAGTCCGCCTGCCGATGCAGGGGACACGGGTTCATGCCCCAGTCTGGGAAGATCCCACATGCCGCGGAGCGGCTGGGCCTGTGAGCCATGGCCGCTGAGCCTGTGTGTCCGGAGCCTGTGCTCTGCAACGGGAGAGGCCACAAGAGTGAGAGGCCCGTGTACTGCAAAAAAAAAAAAAAAAAAAAAAAGGTCCCTTCTTGCTCATTCATTCTTTCCTTCATGCATTCATTTAACATTTACTGATGCTTAACTTTTACAGTGTACACAAGGGAACAACTTATTTGAAGTCAATTATGATATTAATGTTCCACTCTGTTCCCAGGAAAGGGGAAAAAAAGTAGAATTAACATACACTGCATGCCTATAGTTTAGATGCAATCTCAAGTCGCTCTCACCATACCTACAGAAAAGGAAAAGGAAATCTTAAAAGTTAAGTGACCCAGCCAAGGTATCCATAAGGAGCAAGCAGCAGAAGAGACCCCAGGGTTAGTTACTGCAGAACGAACCCTGGGTCTGCAGCCCAGACTACCTGACCCCTCTCCAATGCTCCCTCTCCATTTTCCCCAGGACTTTTTGGAGAAGTGGGGCCAGGGATCAGGGGCTGGACAGCAAATCCAGGAGCACCGAGAACTCTGCTCTGCACCCACTCTGAGCCTCCAGCCAGCTGCAGAAGCTTTCCCCAGTCTCTGTTGCTCTTGTCCTCTTTCACCCCAGACCCACCACCCACCCTAATCTGGGGACCCCTGACAGTCAGTGTAGGGTGTGATTCTGCCCTCCAGGCATTCCACGTTCCTTAGGTGACTGGTTTTGCATTTTTAGGAGAGGGAAGTTTTGTAATGAATCCACTCGTGCACACCCAACTCACATTACCCCCTTCCCAAAGATGATACATCCTGTGGAGGAGGATGTATCTCCTACCTCTTGCTCTATATATAGAGAGCCTATAGATAGATAGATAGATAGATAGATAGATAGATAGATAGATATAGATATAGATATAGAGAGAGATTGGTTTCTTTTAAGGAATTGGCTCACACGACAGGGAAGAAGGGTCTGCAAAGTCCAAACTCTGTAGAGTTGTTTGGCAGCCTTCAGATTCAGGTAAGAGCTGGTGTTGCAGCTCGAGTCCAGATTCCTCAGGGTAGCAGACTGGAAACTCATCCAGGGTTTCTATGTTGCAGTCTTGAGGCCCAATTTCTTCTACTTCTGGAAACCTCAGTCTTTGCTCTTAAGGCCTTCAGTTGATCAGATAAGACCCACCCACATTATGGGGGTCTACTGATTTTAATGTTAACCACATCTAAAAGCTACCTTCACAGCAAACCTCTAGACTGGTATTTGACTAAACAACAGAGCACCAGAGCCCAGCCAAGTTGACCATCACAGGGGTGTTTCCACCTCAGAACCCCTCTGCCCTTTGGCTCTTACAGTGGGGTAATATGGACTTCTCCACCCTAAGACTTGGAAGAAGGCGTTTGAGAACAATACCCTTAATTATCATTGAATATAAAGGAGCTTTGCAACTAGTCTAGAATAAGAGGGGGAAATTTTCCACAAGAAATAGAGATGAAATTAAGTTGCTAAAAAGAAAAGAGTGTTGTTGGAAGGAAATTAACCTCTATGAATTAGGACATTGGGGGCAAAACAAACCATTGCTCCAAATGGGTCTTGCCCCTAACCCCTGCCACCAGCCCCTTGTTCCCCATTCATGGAACAAGAATTCACCCTTTCCTCCCCACCCACCCCTGTGGAGCCAGCAGTCACTGAGACCACAGTCCACCACAGGCAGCCTGCAGAAAACAGGCCAAAGAACACAGCTGCATGGTCACCCAAGACTTCAACCCCGCCAAGGAAAGGAAGTGCCAAATTCACACGGGCTTTATTTTCTCTGTAAAAAGGGGGACATGTCCAGGGAAAAAGAGGTGGAGCCAGGACGCCAGAGGAAGAAGAGATTAAAAGAAAATGGCGGGGAGGGAGAAATATCATGGTCCAAACTGGAAATCCACCCACAGCCCAGGAGCGTCCGTATGGAGGATGGATGACGTCATCAAGGGTTCAGCGGCAAGGATTAGCCCCAAGTGTGGGGGAGGGGCAACGAACGAGGGTTACAGCCCCCCGTTCCTCAGTAAAAATCTGCTAAATCTTCCTCCTGGCCAGCAGGGGGTGCTCTTTAGGAACAACGAGGGAGGACTATTTAAAACCGGCAGCAGAGAGATGGCACCGTCCTTTCTTCCTGCCAGGGGAGCAGAGTAGTAGCTCCCCTGGGCAGAGAGAAGCACAACCTGCAGCAAACAGCTCCGTTGGAGAAACGACAAAGCTCATCACCCAGCTTCCCCCTCCATGGAGATTGGGGCCAGACACAGACCCAGAGGGACAGAGACAAATGGAGAGCACCGCATGGGTTACAAATGCAGCTAGCCTGTGGCCATCACCAAAAGAGCCTCTAGATCAGCCAGGATCCCAATAGAAAACGCAGAGCACACTCACATCAGGAAGGCTCAAGGAGGGTTTAACGAAAGACTATCTACAGAAAGGTAGGCAGGACACAGAAGAAAGAGAGAACGCAGTAACCCGGAGGAATAAGGGATGGGGCAGTGCCCATAACCTGGAAGGAACACACCAGCAGAGAGGGCTGCCTTGATACAGGCGGTGGTCTAGGAACGTGGCCAGCCCAAGGCAACCCTGCGGGAAAGAGGCCAGTGATAAATGCTCTGACCTTACACTCTCCTTTCCCTCCCATCAACCACTGGAGCTCCCCAATGGCCAAACTCAACGGAAAGCTAGAGGGCAAGGAGCACATTGATGCTGTCCATCAGGTCGGCCCCAGGGGGTGAGAGCCACGCAGAGAGCTGGGGAGAGAATCTGGAGATCAAATGGAAAGTATCTCTCCCGTCACCTGCATCCATGAGGGATCCCTGCGTGTTAGGGATGCTGCGAGAGGCAACCAGTGTACAGCAACAGATAACTGGTCCACACTGCTTTGTGCCTTCTACTGATCTCAAAAACCCCTACCTACATGTGTGAATGTGCCACATGCACACACATACACACATGCACACACATATATGCACAGAGACACATGTGCATATGCACACACGTACACACATGTGCACACATACACATTCCACAGTCACTCACAGCCTGCAGAGGCCCCTTCAGCTCAAAAATTACAGGAGTTAAAACCAATGGAATTTAAATTTAGGCAAAGAAAAGAAAACAGGAATGATGGGCAGACGTCCCTAATTGTTACTATTTTTAGAAAGCGGACAGTGAATGACAGGAAAGAGAGAAGCATGCCCCCTAAGAGCAGGGAAACTGACCAAAGAGGTCACTTCATTGTTGGAAACAGAAGGGAAAGAGGCTGAGGAGGGGGTTTGGGAAGTTGGGGCCAGGGAGGCTGCACTTCCCCAGGGGGTGTGAGGGCAGTCCTGCCCCTCCTCCTTTTCCCCTCCTGCTCTCTCCTGCCTTCCCCACCCATCTTCCTCTTCCATCCCAGGAACTAAGTATGGGCCGGGAGGAAAGCGTGCTGGACCAGGTGGTGGAAGTTGGCCTGGATTTCCACTCTGACCACACTACTTTCTAGCTGTGTGACTTTGGATGTATTCTTGAGGGCCAGCTCCAGACTTCAGGGTGTCTCTCTGCAGATTAGAAGAAGACATTCCCTTCAGGCAGGTAAGTAAGTGAACTTTCTCTGGTTGGACAGAGTACCTCAGGGTTCCTGACACGGCAAATGGTGCACAGCTGGATTTCCACCCTCCACCCTTTCTCAACAGGGCACAGCTGCCCACTGAACGCGGCAGACAGGTGTCCCTCCACAGCTGTGCACCTCAGCTTGTCTTCTCCATATGTGGGAATAGCATCTACAGAAAAGTGAGACCCAGTGCAAGACACGAGGTAAGAAACAAGGATTTAGAAGTAACTCAGGGCCTGAGGGTACAGCCTACCCAGGACAGAGACTGGCTGGGGCGTTGGGTTCTCTGTCTTATGTGAAAGGCCAGTGAAGGCCAAGTTTACTGAAATCTTCAAGGAAGAAGTTGGAGGATTTAGGGATATCCAGTGACTGAATTCTAGGCTACATCATAATCATCATCGTAATTGTAATTATCATTAATTTCTTGATATTGAAGCAGAGCTGCTCCCAGCACTTCCTAATCATTGCGAGTGGAGGCCAGAAGATCCGGGGTCCTAGCCCTGCCAATTACTAGCTGATCTGGGGCAACTATACTTCCCACTTCCTTATTCTGAAGAAATAGGTAAGTAGAGTACCTTTTTCACAGAGGAAGTATAAGAATAAAGTGAAAGAATACGTATGAAATTGTTTTGTGACTCACATAGCATTACAAGGCTTCTTGTACTTGCTGAATGATAAAACGCTATTTTCGATGACAACTGGGCTTTGTTCCAGCCTCCCCCTGGGTCTCTTGCTCAGTTTTTTAGGCACTTCACTGTCAGCTTAGGAAGTGGGTTTTCATTGTCTGCCCTGAGCTGGTCCAGGAAAAAAGAAGGCTTATGTTGCAGCAGGAAAACTTTAGGGTAGACTTAAGGGAGAACTTCCTCACCGTGTAGCAGGTGAGTAAATGAGAGAGTGGACTTTCTGGGAGAGAGGGGAAGGGTCTTTCAGAGCAGGAGCCAGCCCCTCATCTGCTGAGGAATGTGATTTTACTAAATCTGTTTGGATTGACTCCGGGGACGCCCTGAGCCATGGAGATAAGAGCCATACTTACGCACCCCTTCTAGGCTCGTCTCCAGGCTCCAGAGGTTAATGTTTCCATTTAAATGGAAATTGAGTGCAAAATTATTAGCAACTCTTGAAAAAGAACCAAATTACAAGGGACTGTTCTTTGTACAGTACAAACAGAGCTGCCACGGATATTCTGCACCTTAAATATTCAGGTGATTCCCACTGAAGGTCACCTCCATCTGCTGATTAACTGAACCCCAGGAGATGTTTCATTTGGAACACACAGACCCTACAGCCAGAAAACTCCCCTCAAGCCACCAGATTCTGGTGGGCCAAGAAGGAAGGTCAAATGCAGACCCTCCAAGAATATCTGCAGAACACGGGCTACCCCAGCCTCACCTCCCAGGGCAGTGCCTGGCACTGCAAGTCAATCCTCACTATTTGCAGATTCCGCATTTTCAAGTTTGCCTACTTGCTAAATTTTTCTGTCGTCTCCAAATTGAGACTCGTGGCACATCCACAGCCACGCACACAGGGAGCAGTGACAAATCTGAGGGAGCTAGTGCACACAGTCCCAGCTGAGGTGGCACCAGGAGAGGCTTGGCGTCTGTGCTGAGCTCATCCTGCAAACAAATGTCCCTTTCATGGTCTATTTAGTGCCACATTTTTCATATTTTTGTGCTTTTGCCCGTGTGTGTGTGTGTGTGTGTGTGTGTGTGTGTGATGTCACTGTTCAAATGGCACCGAGCCTCGTGCTGAGGTGCCATCTAGGTTCCCACGAGCAAGGAGGCTGAGCGTGCCTCACGGAGAAAGTCCTCGTATCAGACGAGCTCCGCTGAGCTCGAGTGATCATGCTGTTGGCCGCAAGTTCAGCATTAGTGAATCAAAAAATATATTAAATAAGGTGTCTTTGGAAACACACAGAAAACAAGGGTGTGTACTGAATGGTTGACCACAGTGTGGTGACCAGAGGCTGGGAGGAAGCTAATCCGGTACTTGCGCAGGAACTGCAGGTCATCACTCGTGCTAGTTCAGCATCGTGGAGACTTTACAGACCCCGAGACTGCAGAGAACAAGAAGCGACTATAGTAGGTGCTCCTTAGTAGGAATTATATCTTCACAAGGTGGTCTTGGGACTCAAACGTGGAGGTGCTGTTCTCAATAAAAGGCAACCCTTGCCGGTGGGTTTAAAAGACCTCCCCACCCATAAAGAGGCCTTGCTTCTCAGCCCACTTTTTTTCCCCCAGGCTCAGATCTGCACAGCCCAGTACAAAGTAGGAGGCCCAACAGGATCCATAGTGGGTTATGTCGTGAAGGCTAGGCCACTCAATCTCCTCTTCGTATGCATGAGGGTGCCCGGGGCACTGATGGAGAAGGGGCTCCGTGATCAGTAACTAGGGCACAATCCTCGCCTCTGAGACTGCAGGGACCTCCCCAAAACCCAAAGAGTGGCCACAGCACCAAACCGTGTAAGAATCCAAAGTTCAAAACCCCAGGAAGGGACAGTGTCACCAAAATCAGTGCTGGAGGGTAAAGTCCAGTCCTCAAGGGGCCTGGAGCCATGACTGTGCTCGTGGGAATGAGGGCAGGAGCCAGGGAGTGGCCTGCAGGTGGCAAGGGGCCTGCAGGTGGAGAGGGCCGAGACCAGGCAGGAGTGGCAGCCTGCCGTTATGAGCCCTGAACTGAGAGCTGGCAGAGGAGAAGCTCCCAGAAGGGTGGGGAAGAACAGGAGTTGACCTTTTTAATAAAAGCAATGTGCCCCTATAAATGCCATTGGAGAAGGAGGGCTGTGGACACGGAAACCCGAGGCTTTAGAGGAGACTACGCTTGAGAGGGGGAGAAGCAGAGAAGGAGGAAATCCTTGCCAGCTCTCATCTCCCTGAGCAATTGCTCCTGCACCACACAGAGTACCCTCATCCTTAAAACAAGATTCCCATGTTAATTAGACCCACCCTCCTTAAAAGACAGTTTAGCGGACTTCCCTGGTGGCGCAGTGGTTAAGAATCTGCCTGCCAATGCAGGGGACACGGGTTCAAGCCCTGGTCTGGGAAGATCCCACATGCGGCAGAGCAACTAAGCCCGTGCACCACAACTACTGAGCCTGCACTCTAGAGCCCGCGAGCCACATATACCGAGCCCACGTGCTGCAACTACTGAAGCCCGTGCGCCTAGAGTCCATGCTCCGCAACAAGAGAAGCCACTGCAATGAGCAGCACGCACACTGCAACGAAGAGTAGCCCCCGCTCGCCACAACTAGAGAAAGCCCGCGCGTAGCAACAAAGACCCAATGCAGCCAAAAATAAATAAATTTAAAAAAAAAAGAAAAGACAGTTTAGCAAGTGTTTTTGTTGATCAGGCTTGCCCTTTGAGGAGGTCTCACCATTGACCTCCAAGAAGTTTATCAAAACATTTCTAATAAGTTCATGGAATACTCTTCTTGAGAGAAGTTTTCTCCATCTTATCACGTTTTTGATGATGTTTTCACGCTCTTGGTTTTGTTTTGTTTTTTTTTTTTTTTGCGGTACACGGGCCTCTCACTGCTGTGGCCTCTCCTGTTGCGGAGCACAGGCTCCAGATGCGCAGGCTCAGCGGCCATGGCTCACTGGCCCAGCCACTCCGCGGCATGTGGGATCTTCCGGGACCAGGGCACGAACCCGTGTCCCCTGCATCGGCAGGCGGACTCTTAACAACTGCGCCACCAGGGAAGCCCTGTTTTCATGCTCTTTAGAGACTGTGGTCCAGGAAATGGCCCAACTAGCCTGGCTCTCTCAGGGTCTGGCAGCAGGGCCCATAGAGCTAGGGGAGGGCCTGGATTGCTCACTCAAAAAGCCCCATCCACATCGGCTTCTAGATTCATCCATATACATCGTCAGGCTGGTTGCCAGGTGCTAACTCCAGATGAGGGCTCATTAGGGTGTGACTTAAGGCCTGAGAAGTTGCCATGTGAGTGTCTTAGTAAATGTATCCTTTCCCAACCAGGACAATCATTATCTAGATGATCCTTCAGTGGCTTACCAGCTAATCAGAATCACAGGGACTGGGGCCCAGGATTCAGCTTCTAGAAACATTTGGATGGCTGGTGGCTTGTAGTCCAAACACTCTCACCGTTGGCCTGGCCCTAAGTTGTCTGCTCCTGTATCCCTAAGGCCCTTCCTGCCAGGCTCTCTGCAGGGCGGCTCTACCCCAGGAAGCCCTTGAGAAGTGTCTCTCAATGAGAACTTGCCTATCTGCTGAGGATGAGAGCTCAATTCTGGGACAATGGCTTTTCCACAGACAGTTCCAGGAACCGGAAAGCTAATTAGAAGCATAAATATGCTTGGATAATTTTTAAAGAAAAAAACATTTCCACAACCATTCCTACTAAAACCTATTTGAGGTAAAATCAGGAATTAGGACCGTTGGAGAGAGTCCAGCAATTCAGTTTGTGATGGACCTGTGGGTGGAGAGGGAATGACACGCAGCCTGTCTTCCCTCTTTTCCGTTCTTTCTTCCTGATTCCTCCCCTTCCCCTCCTCCTTCTGGTCGTCATCCTTCTCCTTCTCCTTCTTAGTCTTCCTCTTCTTTTCTACCTCTCCCCATCTCTCTGTGGTTTGGAGGAATTAAAGTGTAAAACTGTGGGCACTCAGCTGGCTGCCCGCCTCCCATGGCCTGTCTTCTCTCCCTTGATGGCAGATCATGAGACTGTAGTCGCTTTCTGAAAACTCTAGTGATGCCCTCTCCAATTTAGGGAAATTTTGCTGGCTCCACTTTCCACCTTTCACTTTAAAAGTTTCTTATTTTCATGTAATTTCCCATTTTCTGTCCAGCAGCCTTTTATCTGGATTTGCCATCTCTTTCCAGCTCTTTTGGGATCATGGCTTGGCTGGGTGACCTTGGCTCTGATTTCTGTTCCTTTCCCATTGGATCTTCTTGAGTCACTTTCCCTCATCTCTACTCTGCCTGGATCCAGAGCTGTGTCACAGTACCGGCATCAAGGTGTGTGGTGGCCTCAGGAAAGCCCATATGTGAAGATGGCCCCAAAACTCGAAATTTGTAAGGCTGGTGGGACACACACATAAGATGGGGACTGGGGTTGGGAGAGAAAGGTTTGCCAGGCTCATGTTTTGAGCCCTGAATTAATATTGTTTTAGACTAACTCAGTGTAGGGATCGTCAATCCACACGGCCCAGGCATGAGGGATAAGAGAAGGAGAAGGGAAATCATGTGAGCTGGGCTGGAGAAGTAGTTTGGGATTTGGGGTGTCAGAGGAGGCTGTGGGGAGTGAGACAACTGGAGAGGAGAACAGGGGACTTCTGAGAAGGATTCCTGTGGGTTGTGAGACAGATCTCTCTTAACATTCCTTATGAGATCTAAGTCAAGATTTTAATGATTGTTTGGTGGTTGGAGCACCCTTCTCTAAATGCAACTCTATATAGAAACTAATCCACACGGGACCATGGCTTTTTTTCAGGTTGTATCAGGATGGAGTCTAAACTTCTTAACATGGTTAACCAGGCCTTACACAGCCTTAACTCTCCTGAGTCACCTGTCACCATTGTTCCAGTCATAGTTTACATCTATCCAGACGCAACTTATTTCAGCTCCTTTAAAAGGCCAGGCTTTTTCTCCCCGGATCTGAAACCATCTTCCCCTGGCTAATTCCTATGCAAGGTTTTAGCTTAGGTGCCACTTCCCAGCTCCCCAAACCTGGTTTCCATGCCTTTCCTGTGTCCCCCATAGCACCCTGTGCCTCTCCAACGTAGTTTTCTCAAATTACGTGATAATTGTGGGTTGTCTTCTCCACCTGATTATCAACACCATGAGGGCAGGGATTGTCTGTCTCACTCATCACTCAGTCCTCTGTGGTTAGTAGGGTCTGATACATAGTAAATGCTCAATAAATATCTACTGAATGAAGGACTCTAATGCAAAGCTTCTTCCAAGATATTGTGCTAACTCTTGACGTTCTCCAATTCCCCACCCCCGTTGCCACTTCTGTCTCTTTCCTGACAGTTTTCAGTCTCTAGAGCATAGAGTTCACCCCCTCCTTCTGCTGGAACAGCAAAAATGTCACCTTGGGGTCTCCATCAGCCTGAGCAGCCTCAGTGGAATGAGGGAGTGTTACACAGTGGCAGCATCCTCTAACAGGGAGGACATCACCAGCCAGGTGTTCACATCTCCAAGACTGCCTCTGCCTAGACTAGAGGCAGAACTTAACTTCAAAGAGGATTTTTTTCCTTTTTTTTAGGATTTCCTTTCTCAGGCTGGATCTTCCTTCAGTTCCCCCAAATCCTTGTTGTGCCTAGGATAAGATTCATTCATTCATCTCAGTAAACAAACATGTAGAGAGCACTTATTGCATGCCGGGGCCTTTGTCTCGAGTGACTTGCAGTCTACTAGGAGAGGCAACCACCTAGAGACACAATTAGAAAACATATGAGCTGTAACTTAGGAGCCCGCCTGCCGCAACTAAGACCTGGCACAACCAAATAAATAAATATCAAAAAAAAAATACATGGAAAGTAGGGGGTGCAGAGGAAGAAGCCTAATACAGCCTGAGAGTGTTCCTCCAGCCTCCTGAGACTTCCCTGGGTGATGCTCGTTTTATTCTTTCCCAATCAAGCCCCTTCTCTCCATTCATTTCCTTTTTGGTGATTCCTCGCGTTTCCTTCTGCCCTGGACACCTGGGCCCTCCTGCCCACCAGCTTCCTGGTCCTTCTCTAAATAGTAAGGGCCTCAAATATGTCAAAGTCCTCCTAGAAGATATCGCCTTCAGTCTCAGCTCCTCTATGCCCCGGTCATCCTTTGCTCACAAATGAGTGACTTAGCTGAGCTCCAGATTTAAGCATCCGAGGATGATGGGCTGTGTGACCTAGGAAGGGGCTGCCACCCTGTCACTTGGATCTTCTATTTGTATGCAAGACCTAACACAGATATCTCTACGGCAGAGTTTTCCTAATCCTGACGTAGACTGAACCCTAGAAGAGAGAAGGAGATTCCAAGGCTCATGTTTGAGGTGTCAAAATACTTTCTAAGGCAAGATCTTAGGGAGTGAGTTTAGCTGCATAGACTTTGAGGTCAGGCTGCTGAGTTTTAAATCCCAGCTCTGCTGCTGAGTGGCTAACCATTGGCTGAGCTACTGATCCTCTTTAAGCCTGAGTTTCCTCAACCACAGAGTAAGGGCAATAACAGCTCATCCTTCATGGTGTTTCCGTGAGGATTAACTGAGATAATTTATGTAAAGCCCTCTGTACAGTGCCTGACACATAGCATCAATAAATATCAGCTTTAGTCTCAGAAGCGTCTTTCAGATGTTGGGTAGCACAGTTCCCAAGCAAGACTCTGTAGGAGCCACATCTTGATGGGAGAGCCCAGAAGAAGGTATTTTTTTATGTAACACTTTTTTTTTTTTTTTTTTTTTGCTGTACGCGGGCCTCTGACTGCTGTGGCCTCTCCCGTTGCGGAGCACAGGCTCCGGACACACAGGCTCCGCGGCCATGGCTCACGGGCCCAGCCGCTCCGCGGCATGTGGGATCTTCCCAGACCGGGGCACGAACCCGTGTCCCCTGCATCGGCAGGCGGACTCTCAACCACTGCGCCACCAGGGAAGCCCCAGAAGAAGGTATTTTTTAAGAGAGATGACATTGATGGATTCAGTCCCACTTTGGGACTCCATGGGCTGCCCTCCTCCTTTGATTTCTTGTAGGTGAGTCTTAGCTGGTGGCCCAGCATTTTACATCAAACAGCTCTAGGGGAGACACAGTCTAGAAAGTCTTCTATTCCAACCTAGAAACCTGGGGCTGAAGGGAAAGGACCAGCCAAGAGTGACCAGCTGTGAATCCCATCATCTATCCCAGGAGACAAACAGGAAAGACCCTGGACACCGTTGCTGCAAACTCCCCTCCCATCACTGCCGCCAGGAACTTGTGTTTCCCACTTACAACTTGGCCCTGGAAGCCTCACCTCCTCCATGTTCTACTCCCTGCTTCTCCTGCCTGCTGCCCCCCAAAACATAGTCAACGCATCCACCCCCTTAGGCAGCACCCTTGAGTGAAACGGAAACTGCTCTCCCACAAAGGTGCGGGTGAACACCTTAGACAGGGGGTGACGTGGGCAGTTGTCAAGGTTTCTGTCTGTCCAGCACCTTCTGAACACCCTTTTTACATTTGAGGAGTTTCCCCCCCTACAGTTCTACAGACCGTAATGGAATATTATTCTGGAAGTGTAGCCTCAGGCCCGGTTCTCCTGGCTCCACTGATTCTGTGAGACACCCAATATCCTTGTACCAAACGTTTCCTGCTTAATCAGCCAGAACTGGCTTCTATTGCTTGCAGTGAAGAACCTTGATTCTTACAGGTGAACATCACATGATGACAGTTTAGAAGTTGAGTTTTACTGAGATCTCTTAATAAATCTGCTCAGTTCCTTTAAATTCCTTGTGCCCCTGGCCCTGCCCCAAAGGAAAAACAACTCAGACTCAAGTGGTTTCTAGGCAAGAAGAGCAGGCTGTGGGCTGCACTGTGGTCTGAGAAGGAATGAACAGCATCGGAGCATTTGTCAAAACAGCTTCTTCCACAGCGGGGGGCTGGGTTGTCTTGGTTGAGATGATTCCAAAAGCAGGCCCCAGGGGCCACAGCTATAGGCTGAGACCAAAGGTCTCTCCCAGGCAGCGGACACACACCAAGCAAAGGGACAGCGGTCACACCTGAGTCCAGAGCTTAAAGGGACTGAGACACCAGGCCGAGGCGAGGCTGGAAGACTGATGGGAAAGACTGAGAAGTTCAGGCCAACGCAGCGGGATGTGTTGGTGATTCCTTGCCTGCAACTCCTCCTGGCCAGAGCTTGGAAGCAGCCACCACTTTAAGCCCTTAAAGGGTCCTGGCACTGCTAACAGAAACGCTGGCAATGTGCCTGGTTGAGGATAAACAAATTAACCTTCCCAGACTCCTGGGGAGCTGAAGAAGAAAGGCATGGCAGGCCCTGGGGCATGTGTCTACAAGCTCCCTGCTAAGGGCCTTCCTGTTTCCTGAAGACCCTCTGATCAGGACAACTGTCTCAGAGAGAGCTGGCTTCTAGGCTTAAGGACAGCGGGGAGATGAAGACATGGGATGGCTGGAATGTGAGCTGTGGGTTTGGAGTCCCCTGAACAATCTCTCCCAGGCAACCGCCTGGCTGATGTGCAAAAAGAATCAAAGCCGAGCCGAGAGAGGGAGAGGGATGAGAGCCCCGATGGCGAAGTGTGAGGCCATGCACACTCTGTGCCAGATCTCCTCTGGTTTCAGGAGCCGAGAAGCATCCTTTGCTGTTCAAGCTAGTTTAATAGAGTGTTATACGTGTTTCGTGTTCTGCATATGCTTCTTATTCTGACTAGAGAGGCATCTCTTGTTCATGCTTTACCTATGAGCACCTCACAAAAGAGCCAACACAATCCAAACACCTACAAAAATACCAGCCTAAAGTCATGCAGCCAGTCTCAGCCTCTTGGAGAAATTGCAGCATTAAGTCTGCAGAAGGCTCCAGTCTAATTCCGTGCAGATTTAGTCAGAGAAAAGACCCAGGCCTCTTCCTCCCCTCTGGCCCTTGCCCTTGACCCTGGGAATCCCAGATTGCCAGGCTTGTCTCAGAAGATGCAGGCAACTGGCTGACTGCCCCTACCAAGTCCAGCACTGCAACAGTCACATCAAAGGAGGCCCCCGCCATCGAATTTTCCTGGCTCCCTCCCACCTTAGACCATCCATTTTCAGGGCTCAGCTCCAAGCTGAGCCACACTCCCCGCTTTCTTTCCTTCGGATGCTGGCACAGAGCTCCAGGCCTTAGCCCAGCAACAACCTCGGCTTTGTTATCCTGGGGCATGGAAATTTCCCTCCCTGAGAGCATAAATCATCGGACTCGTTAACACACAGACAACCATAGTGCTGTGTCCTCTACTGCGGTCCTTGACAAGCCCCTGGAGGGTCTTCCCTGACTCCCCAAAGACTCATAGGGTCAGAAGGGAGGTCATCCAGGCCAACCTCCTACCCAGGACCCACCCTCTGCAACCCTGACAGCTCCCAGCCTATGAGGGAGTCACTTCCCCAGAAGCAGCTGTTCCACTGCTGGCTTTTCAGCTGTTAGAAAGTTCTTTCTCCCATTGAGCTATAACTGATCTCTCTTCCACCCCATTTCCTTTTCTATCTCATCAGAGATGTAATTCATTCTCGTATCTATGGGACAGCCCTGAATTTATATGAAAATAGATTTTTCTTTTCCTTAAAAAAAGAAATTCTCCACCAGCTGAGCAACCCATTTCCCCTCTTATTCCTTATGCTTTTCAGACCCATCACCATTCTATTCACTCTTGCCTGGATACTGTCCAGTTTATACACATTGGACTTAGTTGTAGCATCAGAACCAGGAACTACTCCAGGTGAGATATTTAAAAAGTAAGATCCACATTAGTTAATTACAGTTAATTAATTTGATCCTTCTCTATCTCCCTCATTGGCAGAACTCTAGAGCTTGAATAGTTGGTGAGGCAGAAATGGCTAGTTGCCTCCAAATTTCTTTTTCCCCTTCTTGAACTTAACAGAACCTATTTTTTTTGTTTTTTGCTAGGCACATTGCAACCCAGGTAAAATATTTCAATTCCAATCATCCATTGAAGCTGTGTCACCATGAAACTACTTTCTAACCAAAGAGATGTAAGCAGAAATTACATAAGAAATTTCCTTGGAACCTCCCTAAGAGTGAGAGGGCAGACTCTTCTTTCTGCCTTCTTCTCCATTTGGTTTCTAGAACTCAGAAACGATACCTGGAACTCTAGTCTAGCAGTCATCTTGGATCATGAGGACGAAAAGCTCACACAGGAGCAATTAGACAGAAGGAGACTCGGCTCCTGACAGCACTGTGGAGCTGTCACCACAGGACTGCCCAACTCCAGGTTCATTTCATGCAAGAAAGAAACTTCTCTCTAGCAAAATATTTGAGGATTCTCTTAAATATGAATTCAGACTTAATCCTCAATTTATCCACTTAAAATCACTAAAATGGATTATATATTTACCCCAAGGGACTTCTCAACTAGATAATTCTGAGAACAGGAAACTTAAGCTCTCATCATATATTCTTTTATTTTTTTAATTTTGTCTTTTCTTTTTTTTTTTACACTTTGCTGAACACTCAGGGATAACACAAAGAGATTAGAACAAGAAAAACCTTAAACCAGTTTTTGTTTCCTAGGGCTTTGGTAACAAGGTACTACAAACTTGGTGGCCTGAAACAATAGAAATTTATCCTCTCACAGTTCTGGAGGCCAGAAGACTGAAATCGGTATCACGCAGTTGAGATCAAGGTGTCAGCAGGAACTTCCTTTCTCCCTCCAGAGGCTCTAGGGGGGATCTTTCCCTGGACTCCTTCAGCCTCTGGTGGCTGCCAGCATTCTTTGGCTGTGGCCCCATCACTCAAATCTCTGCCTCTGCGTCAAACCTCCCTCTGCCTTTCCCTTACAAAGATATGTGTGATTGTATGTCAGGCTCACACAAATAATCCAGGGTAATCTCATCATCTCAAGGTCAGTATGCAAAATCCTTTTTTTGCCTTATCAAGTAACATTCCACAGGTTCCAGGGATTAGGACGTGGGTATCTTGGGGGCCATCATTTTAGCCTTCCACACCTGGATATTAAGCATGGCTCCTCTCAGAGCTTAAGATCTATGACCACAGTGATGCCTTACAGAGGTGGCCATCCCCCAGCCATTAGCCTGCTGCCATGCTGCAGAAACAAGCTTACCATCCTGCACGGTGTCCTGGAGCACATCCCCCACAGCCAGGGTGTGAGTTCCCAGCTCCTCCAGGCCCAGAGAGAGGAATCTGTCCCCCATGCTTGCCTCTGTCCACTGCCTCACACCCTACTGCTAAGTCAGAAGCCCACCCACCCCACCGTCATCTCCTGTACCAGGATTGAGGATTGGCCTCTTCCTTGGATGATTGACAGTGAGGTTGCCCAAAGCAATGTGGTCCAGTCCTAAGGCTCTAAAAGTAAACCAGTCACCTTGGAACACAGTGCTGAAAGATTCACCTATTAATTTATTCAAAGAAAGTGGAGGCAGTTCGGTGGCAAGCCTATATTGGATGTGGAATAAAGTAGGTTTGAGCTATAAGTTGGTCATTTGCCAGATACTTAACCTCTTGGTTTCCTCATCTGTAAAATGGAGATAGGAAGGATAATAACACCCACCTTGTGGGTTGTTGTGAGAATTTTTTGTCAATGTGTGTGAAGCAGGTAGCACCATGTCTGGCTCCCGGGAGAAGCTCGAAAAAATGGAGTTTATGCTTCTTTCATTCTGTTTTCCCTCCGATAGTTGACTGAACATCCTACTGATGTTGGAGATGCAGTCATGACCCAGACAGTCTTGCTCTGCGGGAGCTCAAGCCCCAGGTCTGAGTCCCACACAATTCACCTACAAGGGCACGAGTGTTCCGTCGCAGATTAAACACAGTCATGGGGAGGAAACCATTTGCTCTTGAGGCGCTTGGCTTTTCACCTTCTCAAAACAGGGAAGCACAGAAAAATTTACAGAAAGTGCATTTGTGTACATGGCCCCCCAGTGCAGTAGGATGGCCTGGAGCTGCTAGAAACGGCACCCAGCCTTCACAGGATGGACCCCAGGCCACTGCATATTGCACTGATCCTCTGCTCATTATTCATACGAGGAAAGGAGCCCCCAGTTTAGGAATTTTAGTTAAATGCTAAAAATTAGAAGTAAATTAATTAAGATATAACTTAAAAACACAAGCCTTCCCTCATCAACAGTTCCTAAGACAAGATAGGCAGCATTAATTGTTGCAATTAATTAGGCATTAAACTGATAATGGGTACAGCTGCTAACAATTAACAGCTAATTATGTCAAGCACTTTAACCATTTCACAAAAGAAATGGAAATTGGCGGGAAGGGAGAGGGAGATGAAACAAGAGAAAGCAGTTACCTTGCAAACAAATGAGATGCAGTTAGCTCCAAATGCGGCTGGATCCTGCTGTAGAAATGACAGAGAAAGTTAATACCAGCCCTGTCCCCAGCGAGGCGGAGCTGCACGAAAGCCACACGTGAGTCTGCATTTGACCTGAGGAGACCTGAACCGAATTCATCTGAATAGTGAGCAGAGCGGGCCTGTGCCAAGCTGCCGCCTCAGTACTTGGCATATGTTAACCAAGTAATCCTCACAGAACTTCATGGTAGTTATAATTTCTTTTTTTTTTCTTTTTTTCTTTTTTTTGCAGTACGTGGGCCTCTCACTGTTGTGGCCTCTCCCGTTACGGAGCACAGGCTCTGGACGCGCAGGCTCAGCGGCCATGGCTCACGGGCCCAGCCACTCCGCGGCATGTGGGATCTTCCCGGACCGGTGCACGAACCTGTGTCCCCTGCATCGGTAGGCAGACTCCCAACCACTGCACCACCAGGGAAGCCCTATAATTTTTGTCCCCTTCTTATAGGTGAGGAAACTGAGGCCCTGAGAGATTAAGTGACTTGCCCAAAGTCACACATTTCTAAGCATCAGAGCCTGGATTCCCACCCAGGCACATTAGCTCCAGGGGATACTCTCCCGAGAATGGACTTCACCAATTTGCTGAACTCTTAATCAAACCCAGAGAGCAATGTTTTGCTGAATCATGAACTCAACCAGTTTATTTTCAGACAAAAGAAAAAGCACATTCTAAGCAGTTCAAACTGGAACTGAGCATTTTTGATGTGTTAAAGCTGACAGAAATTCATAAATTCAAATCATGTCCAATCCAAACCAGTATTGCATTTGTGCATTTAAATGTAAGGACCTCTCTCCCTCTTCTCCATGAAACCTGTTATCCTGCCGGAATTGGCCAGGCAGCTCCTTGGAGGACCAAAAGATTCTCTTTCCCAGCGGATTTTGCCGTAAACATCAGTGGTTGGTTTTTACTCTGGGCTTTTGTTTCCAACAAGCTTTATCTTTAGTCTCATGGGAGAGGAAAGGGAAGGGAATAGAAGGATCAGGCCAAGCTAGCCACCCACCCATACACACATATGCGTGCATACGCGCGCGCGCGCACACACACACACAGAGCTTATTTATTTATGTATATTTAATATAAATTTATTTATTTATTTATTTATTATTTTTGGCTGCATTGGGTCTTCGTTGCTACGCTTGGGCTTTCTGTAGTTGTGGCGAGTGGGGACTACTCTTCATTGTGGTGCGCGGACTTCTCATTGCGGTGGCTTCTCTCATTGTGGAGCACGGGCTCTAGGTGCGCCAGCTTCAGTAGTTGTAGCTCGCAGGCTCAAGAGCACAGACTCAGTAGCTGTGGCACGCAGGCTTAGTTGCTCCGCGGCATGTGGGATCATCCCGGACCAGGGCTCGAACCCGTGTCCCCTGCATTGGCAGGCGGATTCTTAACCACTGCACCACCAGGGGAAGCCCCTATTTATGTATTTTTTTTTTAACTTTTTATTTTACATTGGAGTATAGTTAATTAACAACGTTGTGTTAGTTTCAGGTGTACAGAAAAGTGATTCAGTTATACATATACACGTATCTATTCTTTTTCAAATTCTTTTCCCATTTAGTTTGTTACATAATATTGAGCAGAATTCCCTGTGCTATACAGTAGATCCTTGTTGGTTATCCATTTTAAATATAGCAGCACTCACCTTATTTAGATGATATGCTTAAAGAGGAGAGAGTTGCAGCAAAAAGGGTCAAGTCTCCTTCTCCTTACTTAAAGCCAAGAAAGATAAGGGGCCTTACATGGTGTCTCACAGGATGGCAGATAAAGTCAGGACTGAAAACTTACAACCCCATGCTCTATCAGTACTCAAATTTAAGCCTGTGTAAGAATCACCTGCAGAACTTGTTGAAACACTGATGCCTGGGTTTCTTTCCCAGAGATTCCAGTTCAGTAGATTTGGGTGAGGCCCAAGAAATTGCATTTCTGGTAAGCTCCCAGATGCTGATCAGCTGGCCCACAGACCACACTGTGAGAACCACTGCTCTATCGTACCCCATTTCTGGTTACTGGTCCTTATCACAAGCCATCAGACCACCTCAAGGCTCACTAACTGTCCCCAGAGTGGGATCCTTTGCCCAGTCTGGGCCAATAGGCACAAGAGTTTGAGTTGGTCTCATTGATTTGGAAGTTCAAATTATAGAACCTGTTTTTAGACAGAATCCAGGAAAAGGAGACACACAGGCCTCCTGTTCCCACTCCCCAGCCCCACCTCGTGTCCCATGTAGCTTGAGGGTGGGAGGAGTTTTCTGTTTACAATGCCACGTTAGAGCGTTACCAGGAGGACTTCGGAGGCCGCAGGCAGCCCTGCCCTTAGTGATCCCATCCTTGTCTCCCTCACCGGGACTCCCAAGGGGGCTGAGACCTGCCTTCTCTCTCCCTGAGGCAAACCCTTCAGGTCCACCAACAATCCTCAGGGCCTTCTCTGGTCCTCCCCACCCATCATCTTTCTGGAGCTGGGATTAGGGGCTACCAGAGGCCCAAGACTAAAACCAGAGCCCTGGGGGCCACGTCCAGGGCCAGGAGCAGTCTTTCCAGAACACAATATGGGCAGGAGGCTGGAGGCCGGCAGAATGTATCATCCCTGTGCTGGCTGGTTTCAGGCTGCACTTCGGGGCTATGGCGGATGAGTTGCCGGAAAACATAGGCACAGCTGAGGTAAAATCACCAGTCGTCTGCACCCCCCAGTTCCCCCTCTTTTAGAATTTGCACCCTCTCCCTCAAAGGGGCTCAGAGCTTCAGTCTTGTTGTGGTAAAGGGAAGTTTCTGATAAAACTCAGACAATGGACACCGTGGACTTCATGTGTGATCTTTGCTAGGGTTACTTAAAAAGATCACAGGTGGGGCTTCCCTGGTGGCGCAGTGGTTGAGAGTCCGCCTGCCGATGCAGGGGACACGGGTTTGTGCCCCGGTCCAGGAAGATCCCACATGCCGCGAAGCGGCTAGGCCCGTGAGCCATGGCCACTGAGCCTGCGCGTCCGGAGCCTGTGCTCCGCAACGGGAGAGGCCACAGCAGTGAGAGGCCCGTGTACCACAAAAAAAAAAAAGATCACAGGTGCACCTTCATACACTTTCAGGAGAAGTAGAAATTGTTCCCTTCTCTCTGAAGAGAAACAGAGAGAATGTAATTTGATTATCCTGAACACTTTTAAACAAAGTGTTTAAAAGACCTTTAAATGTGTAATACTGCTGCTAGGAATTTACTCTCAGGAAATAATTGGACAAAGTCACAAAGATGACTGTGCAAGGACATTCATTGCAGCATTATTTATAACATCAAAAATGTAAACAACTTAAAGGAGCGAATAAAAATAGGAGTTTGGTTAAATGAGCCATAGGAAATACACTTTCTGAAATATTATGCAACTAATAATGATGTAGAAGAATCCTTATAAACACAAAAAAATGTTCATCATAATAATGCTGAATTATAAAATGCAGCCTATAAAACAGTATGTGTAGAATACTCTTTTTGTAAAACAGTATGTGACTGTGTGTGTGTGATTGTGTGATTTCTGGAGGGAAAAGAAAAAAACACTGAAAGGGCCTATACTAAGAGGCTAATAAGTGGTTATCTTAACATGACGCGTATATAGGAAATATCTGGATTTTCTTCTGTACTTTTCAGACTCTGTTGAACATACAACAAAGTCTTTAAAAAATCATAGAATCAATAAAATAATTACTAGTGATATAATTTCAGGTGACCTGAATGGGCCATGATAAATATTTTGGGGTAGAACCTTCCTCTTGTTTCTGAAACCTATTCCCATACAATAAACTTAGAAGAATAATTATAAATACACAGATGATTTTTTTTAATCTGCATGCACAAGCCAATGGGCTAGTGTAAGTATAAGAAAACACATATTCCGTACATAATATACATATTCACTGGTCCCTACACCCCTCCCATCCCCTGCTCAGGCAAAAAAGATTTTTTTTTCCTCCGAAATGTCTCCTAGCAGCCAAACACAGGCACTGCTAATGAATATTAATTGACCTAACATCTTGTGGTGATGAAACTGTGCACATTTCCCTGTCTCATCTGGTTGCTAGGGAACCATGTGAGACGGCCATGGGGCCCTGGGACCTAGACCTGTTAAGTGCAAGGCAGGGTTAAACAACAAATCAGAAATACTCCGCCTGGTTAATTGTGTATGCCAGCAACGCTGTGTGTGTATATGGTGCTGTCAAAGAAACAAGAAACAAATAAATATCAATAGGCAGTTTGGCAGTGGGCTGGCACGCTGGTGGAGATGGGGGTAGACTCTTGACATACTGCAGCCCCCTCCTCAGGGGTCTCCTGGAAATATCCTTTCTTCTGTGTCCCCTTCCTAGGGATCCACTGGCGCCACTGCTCCTCCCTCACCATTCTTCAAGGTCTAGAGTGGAACCATGCAGTTGGTGCTGGAGACAACACCTGGGAAGGGGAAGGAGGGAGTGTGATCATTGGATGCAATTACCCTGAAATTGTAGGCATCATTTCCCACCATCCCAGGGATCATATCAGATGCAAAGAAGCTGCTGAGTGAACCTGGCCTGCTTACAATTTTCCTTCCGCACCTGCCTCTGGCTCTTCTTCTTTCCTCCTCTCTGTCTCTCTTCCCTTCTGCCATTCAACTAGTAGAGAACTTCTCCTTACTGGTGTTAGTCCCTGATCTGACCACCTTGTCCCCCTGTGTTGCACGCAAAGCACACTTCATTGCCCTGGTTTCTGGAAGACAAGCCTCACGGAGCCTCCCTCACCCCCTAACCCTCCTACTTCTCCTTCTTCCTCTAGTCTTATCCTTGGAAGCCTTCACTTTGCACCAATTTTCCTGACCATTCTTTCTTTCCTTTTGACTAGACACCCTCCCTAGAAGATAAAGAAGTTCGGGCTTCCCTGGTGGCGCAGTGGTTGAGAATCTGCCTGCTAATGCAGGGAACATGGGTTCAAGCCCTGGTCTGGGAAGATCCCACATGCCGCGGAGCAAGTAGGCCCGTGAGCCACAAATACTGAGCCTGCGCGTCTGGAGCCTGTGCTCCACAACAAGAGAGGCCGCGACAGTGAGAGGCCTGCGCACCGCGATGAACAGTGGCCCCCGCTTGCCGCAACTAGAGAAAGCCCTCGCACAGAAACGAAGACCCAACACAGCCAAAAGTAAATAAATAAATAAATAAAAAGATAAAGAAATCCTTGTGCTTGGGTCCCTTCCTGTGATATGCCCACAGGCATGTCAAAGGCTTTCTCTATTCTGTTTGGCAGGCTCCCTAAGGGGAGGGTTGGGCTCCAGGCTCAGCATCTGCAGGCTTGGCTGGGAAACGGAAGGGTGAGCTCTGGTCCCTTGGAAGTGGAAGGGAGTGAGGCTGGAGATGGTGGGGACTCTCATTGGTGTTTCATCTGGTTTTCACTCAAGTCCCTGAAACCAAATACAACTATGACGATTAATTTCCTTCCAAAGACTGTTCTGAAGTCCATATAAATAGTTACTTAAAATATGTCCAGGGACTTCTCTGGTGGCGCAGTGGTTAAGAATCCACCTGCCAATGCAGGGGACATGGGTTCGATCCCTGGTCCGGGAAGATCCCACATGCCGCAGAGCAACTAAGCCTGTGCGTAACAACTACTGAGCCCGCACTACAAAACTACTGAAGCCTGAGTGCCCTAAAGCCTGCGAACCACAACTACGGGGCCCACATGCCGCAACTACAGAAGCCCGCACGCCTAGAGCCCATGCTCCACTACAAGAGAAGCCATCACAGTGAGAAACTGCACACTGCAATGAAGAGTGGCCCCTGCTCACCAGAACTAGAGAGAAAAGCCCACGTGCAGCAAACAAGACCCAAGACAGCCAATAAATAAATAAATAAATATATTTAAAAAAATATGTCTGTATAAAAATTATGTTTTTTCTTTCTATTTCCATCCATTTATTCATTTCACAAACATTAATTGACCACTTACTCTCTGTCCAGAATTTTCTCTGGGCCCTGAGTAGATTCCATGGTGAATCCAAACAGACACAGTCCCAGTTGTTATGGAGCTTAAAATATTATGAGGAAGCAAAACAGTAATCAAATACCCTCATATATGGATATAATATCACAGCTGAGGTAAGCATGGTAAGGAGAGGCATGTGGAGCACAGAGGGAAGGGCTGCTCACCTCATCTTAGGGACCAGGGACGGTCCTGAGGGCATTGACTCCATTTCTTGAGCAACATTAACCTCACCATCACTACCCACCCTGACCTCATCATGTGTCTTCTTCCAGGGTGGAGAGGAGGATGTGGGGTTGGAAGGAGGCTCTTAGCTCTTCTAAATCAGAGAGAAAAATGAACTCACTTGTTTTCTTCCTTTCCTTCTCTCCTCTCTTTCTTCTATAGTTGAAAATGTTGAATTCTCACAAAGATTCCAAAGGAAAATCCATGTCCTTAAACACACAGACCACTTTCTACAGAATGGATCCTGGTGGCTGCAGGCTTCTTTATTGGTGAAAAGCGTGGGGAGAAGAGGTGATGGGTGTGTGTGTCCAAGATTAGAGAAGCCAAGAAGTCAAACGGCTCTGTCCCAAAAGGAGAAGGGTAGAGAGGCATCCTGAAGGAAGGAGGGACGATCCCAGAGCGAAAACACGGGGACAGAGAAACCAACAAGAGGCCAGACGCTGGTGGCCAACAAGGGAGACCAGGGAGAGGACATCAAAGGAGAACTTGGGGGCCAGAGCAGCTGCTGCCTTCTCCAGTTTCTACTACAAGATCTTAAGTACAATCTATGTTTCCCAAATGCCTTCTGGAACAAATTTGCGAGGAAGAGTTGAGTCTACGTTCAGGTTAGTTTGGACGGGCAGAAGCTGCCTTCTGCTGCAGCTGGATAACCTCAGTATTGAAAGGGATCCAAAGAGGATCCAAGTCTTCGCCAGGAATCCTCTCCCCTATTTCTCCGGATAGACAGCTGGCTTCTGTTTGAACACAAAGTGACTGGGCAATCACTCCTTCCTAAGGCAGCAGTTCTAATGCTGAGCATGCTTTCTTTATAGTGAGAGCCCATCTACCTATGACATCCATCCCCTGGGCCATGGTCTTCACTGGGAAGTTACATAGACTAGATTGGTTCCTCATCATGTGAGAGCCCACTAGATCCATAAAGACAGTCTTCTCATGCATATCACTGTCCTCATTCATCCATGTATGCATTCCTCTCCAAATGCTCCCTGCAAGCCTGCTCTGTGATGTGCAGTGACTGGGCCTTGGCAAGACAGCCGTAAAGAAAGCCAGACTTGCCCCCAGCAGCCCAGAATTTCCTGCGGGAGTCAGAGAGTGTGTGGACAATGTCAACACACATTAGAAACTGAGAGAAGGGCCCATCCTTCTAGGGCATTTTAAGAATCCACTAAAATGAAGTTAGCTGTATTTTTATAAAGTTATTTTTAGTGTACAAGGTTCTAGCTGTAACTTTTCCATCCCAGGCTGTGATCCAGAGGAGAGCATTATAAATGAGAACAAGGGGGTCCAGCAGGCTAGAAGGAGGAATGCCAAGCTGGTGGATAGATTCTGCCATTGAGATCCAGAGGCCCCACACACAGCTGTTAAGAGGCAATCCCTTGAGTTGTTACCTCAAGAGATAAAGTCTCCAAAGAGGAGTCGGGGAGAAGGGAGGGAAAATAGCTCCCTGGCCCTCTGGCCAAGTCAACAAGAAAGATGGGATCTCTCCAGTCCGTGTCCTGAGTTCACCCCTGGCCCCTCAGGACCTCTGATTCTTACAACAGAAGCATCCCATCAGGCACCAAGGAGCAGGACGTAACAGCTGGGATTTTTCTACACTGGAGACACTTGGGGGCTTTGAATTGGTTCTCTCTCAGCTCCACCTCAGGAATTTGAGGCACAAGCTTCTTGGCTGGCCAGTTGCAGAACTGCTAGTCAGCAAAATAAGAAATGCCTGGAAAATGACCTTGGTTAGACACAGGTTTACTAAACTCTTGCCAAGTGGTTCAAGCCTCCCTCAGTTTGTCCGACTGGCAGGGTTCTGAAGGCCCAATAACCTTCAACCTAGGGAAGAAGGCACTTGGTTCTGTAAGCAGCAGAAGTGCCAAGCGTGGGCCAACCTAGCCACCAGCAGAGACCCATTGCCCGGGGAGGCTAGACCACTGCCCACAGCCACTGCTGCCCTTTGTTGTCTTAGAAGGTGGAATCTAGGACAACAAAATACTCAGACATTTCTGTTGGTTCCATTATTTGTTTTGGCTTTGGGAAGCAACCATTAATTATAGAGTCCTGGGGCCCAAAGTGGTTTTGAGATAGCATCTTGTCTTTACTCTACCTCTTTACCGAGCCATCTTAAACAGGGGAGGCTCTGTCCTCCACTACCATAAAAGCAAACAAATGTGGGAATGTAAAGCAGTGCGGCCACTTTGCAAACCAGTTTGGCAGTTCCTCACAGTAATAAACATAGAGTTTTGACCCATCTATTACACTCCTAGATAACTACCCAAGAGAAATGAAAACATATGTCCACAGAAAAACTTATGTGTGAATGTTCATAGCAGCATTACTCATAAGAGCCAAAAATGGAACCAGCCCAAAGATCCATCATCTGATGAATGGATAAACAAAATGTGGTATATCTATCCAAATAAGGGAATATTAATCATCAATAATAGGAATGAAATACTGTTACATGCTACAACCTAGGTAAACCTTGCAAACATTATGCTAAGCAAAAGAAGCCACTCACAAAAGGCCACATATTGTATGATTTCATTTATGTGAAATGTCTAAAATAGGCAAATCTATAAAGAAAGAAAATAGAGTAGTGATTGCCTATGGCTGGGAGGCAGGGAAAGTAGGGGTTGGGTGTGGAGTAAATGCTAATAAGTATTCTTTGGGAGGGATAAAATATTCTAAAATTGGATTATGGTAATGATTGTACAACTCTGTAAACTAAAAACCATTGAACTGTGTACTTTAAACAGGTTTACTTTATGATATGTAAATTATATATCAAGAAAACTGTAGAAGAAGGAGGGGGACAGGGTGGGGGGAGGAGGAAGAGAAGAACAAGGAGAAAATTTTAAAGCCACAGAGGATAGTTTTCTGATGCCAGGGGTGATATACTCTAGTCCCCAGATAGTGCATGCCTCCGTGTGTGTGTGTGTGTGTGTGTGTGAGTGTGTGTACTCCCTAGGCTCAGTCAGGAACACTCCCAGTATAGTAGACTGTTATTATTTTGGTGGCCACCAATAAGCCATGCCTTCTTGTCATCACACCGTCTTTGTGTAGTCCCCTCCCACAGGAACTCTGGGCTCAGCCATTGTCTTGCTTTGATCAATTGGACATTAGCAAGAATGACTCAAACAGGCTGAATTAGTGCTTGCACACTGAGGCTTGTCCTCTTGGAGTGCTCTCACTTGGATCCTTGAGCCACTATAAGAATAGGTCCAGCAACACAGAAAGACCACATGGAAAGAGAGAGAATGCCCCAGCCAGCCCCCAACTACTCCAGCTACCTCAGCTGAGGGGGGAAGCCATGGAGTGAAGAATTCATCTTGGGTAGTCTAGCCCCAGCAGCCATTCACAGAACCAAAGAACCACCCAGCAAAACTCAGCCCCAAGTTCAGAATCATGAAAAATGAAACATCATCATTGTGTAAGCTATTACGTTTTGCAGTGGTTTCTTATGCAATAAATATCAAATTACCCAGAAAGACCTGCCAACCTCCACTCTGTCACTCACTGATTTGATGATGGACTTCACTCTGATGCCCTTGAATTCTATGATGGATCTAAGGAGAAGCACAATTTTAATGTATGTGCAACGTGCCACTTGTCACTGTTGTTTAGTGCAATTTAACACAATATTTGTCTGATTGGCAGATCAGTTACTTCGCATCACTGAGAACTGGCTGTACCAGGATTCTGTGCTTGGCAATGAGAAGATTGATTATGGTTATTATACTAATGGCTGGAAAAATGAATTTCATCAGGAAAGCTGTTTTGTAGCTTCAGTGACAGGCCTTGTGTGTTTACTCATGAAACACCATACTGCACACTGAGTGCCAGTCCTAGAGGACCCTGGGCCTGGGATGCTGGAGCTGATTAGACACACCTGTGATGAGGGATTAAAGTGCCACCAAGAGACAGAAACACTGTTTTAAACCTTTTCTCCAGAGTCTTCTCACTTTTCCCATTGATTGGATCATCTTAACAAGCAGAGTGTTTGGGAAAAAAATTTCATCTATCTCCACTGCTTCGTGGCCCTACCCTCAAAAGACGACAAGGGTAGGAACGTCCAGAAACATATGACTTTGCTAACTGTCCCGAGTCATCTGTTTGCCTGTCCCGTGATTGCTGCAGTATGTGTCTGTTTTTTTTTTTTTTTAAGATGTTGGGGGTAGGAGTTTATTAATCTTTTTATTTATTTATTTTTGCTGTGTTGGGTCTTTGTTTCTGTGCGAGGGCTTTCTCTAGTTGTGGCAAGCGGGGGCCATTCTTCATCGCGGTGCGCCGGCCTCTCACTATCACGGCCTCTCGTTGCGGAGCACAGGCTCCAGACGCGCAGGCTCAGTAGTTGTGGCTCGCGGGCCTAGTTGCTCCGCAGCATGTGGGATCCTCCCAGACCAGGGCTCGAACCCATGTCCCCTGCATTAGCAGGCAGATTCTCAACCACTGCGCCACCAGGGAAGCCCCATATGTGTCTGTTTTGAAAATATGAGCAGTACATGTGTTTTCTTGTGTAATGAAACATTTTGACAGTTAAGACTATGCCAGATAAAGGGTTTGGTTTGGAATCTATTTGAAAGGTTGGAATTTAGATGGATATTTTAAAAGGTAAACCTGGAAAATCTGGAGCTACAAACAGTATTTTCTCTCCCTAGCAGGCCCTCATCACCCAATTCAATTAACTGCCTCATTTCCCACTTTGTCTCATCACAGTTACAATTTTGCACCTGAAGTGCAGGGTCTCGGTAGAAGGGAGGTTGTCTTTGTGCTAAATTGAAGGCTTGTTTCGAATTCTTGACAGCAGGTCGGAGGAACTGCTGGTCCTCCCTGGACCCAGCTTCTCCATGGCGTCATCAGACTCCCCGAGTCCTCCCAGGACCTTTACCACTGAAGAGAGAAAATGAGATTTGCCGGATGGTTCTTTGCAGCGGCCGAGCTCTCACGATAACACAACATTAGTGAAATTCACCTTCCCAGCCCTTTAATTGCTTCTAGCAGCACTTCACTTACAATCAATGAGCTTCTGTCCCCACTGCAATTTTCTTGTTTTGAAAAATAATGGTGTGACACATGTTTCTATTAGAAGACATAGGACTGGCCGCACTCCTTAGCACCCCGTGGATCGGCCCCACCTGGAAATGCGCACACACCAATGATCAACAAATGGAAAGGACATAACAGCTGAGAAGGAGTCTCTGTAATTGAGGTGCATAATGAGAGGAAACAGAAGAAGAGCTTCTGTTAATAATGACACAGTAATTGGAGGTCACCCAGAGAGAGCCCTGCAACACTCAACATTCACATTAGCTATGCACAAAAACCATTGTAGATCTTTCTAAAGGACTAATGTGGGCAGTAGTGAGGTTGTTTATCAGATTTGTCTGGTACCAGCAGAAGGTCCTTCCACCCTAGGGTGAACTGGGCCAGCCTAAATCACTTCACCGTGAGAGAAAAATTTTTGATTGGAGTCACGGGGTAATTAATGCAAAGTCCAATTGTACACCATGAACTCCAGAGCCATTTTTTAGACATTTTCTTCTATACAAAATATATGCAAGTGGTTCCCTCCTAAGGAACAGGGAGCATTATATCCAAGCCAAGGGTGGGACTGACAGACCCGGGGGGAAGGTGGGGCACAGGGGGCAGTGTCTAGGAAGTGTGTCCAATTAGATATATGGGTCTCATCAATCTCATTTGAAAAAATAATCCTCAGCTCTTTCCCTCTGCCCACCCCTATCTCCTGGGCTGGATTGAGGGAAATTCATTATTGTTTAATAAGTCAATATCCAATTCTAATAAAAAGATAATTTTTTAAATCCCATTGTGTGGATGGCTCATTATCACATCCAGATAACTCTTGAGTATATTAAAATTGTTCTTTGCCATAAATTATAATGGTATCAAAATAGATTTCTTTTGCAAAGGAACTTCCATTAATATGATTTATATAAGCACCACAAAATGAGATTTGCACACGGATAATGTGGAGGTGATGTTATTAACACCTCGTGTAGGTCAGATTTTTAGGCTCCTTTAGGCATCCAGGCTAAGAAGACACTCTTCCTACTAAGGGTGTGGCTGCAGATGGGACTCTGCACATTGAAGGCTTGTTCTCGAAGCTTCCTGGCTCCACTGCTGTCTCCGATTTCCTCCCCCGTGTGCCTACCCGAACGCCATAAATTAAAACACAAGACAGTTCTGACTCACTATCACCTTCACAAAGGAAAACTGAAATTCAGACCTAGCCACATGTGAGATTGCAAGGAGCTTAAGGTCAAAGGCTATGTATCTAGTGTCCCTGGTTCCAGCTACAGCCTTGGGCCTGGTAGATCCTGGGAAACTTTCTAAAATGAGTTAAGTGAATAAGGTACAAATATAAGATCTTTATTTCTACTTGTATTAAATAAGTAGGTAAGGGGCTCCTCCAAGTCAAGGACTATACTGGGTTGAATAGTGCCCCCTCCAAATTCATGCCCAGTTGGAATCTGTGAATGTGCCCTTATTTGGAAATAGGGTCTTCGTAGATGTAATCAAGTCAAGATGAGGCCATACTAGATGAGAATGGGCTCTAAATCCAATATGATTGATGTCCGTATAAAAAGAGAGATATTTGGACACAGAGGGATATTGCACATGGCTGAAAAGACCATGGGAAAACAAAGACAGAGATTGGACTGATGCATCTACAAACCAAGGAATGCCAAGGATTGTCCACATCCAGCAGAAGCTGGAAGAAGCAAGGAAGGATTCTTCCCAAAATCTTCAGAGGAAGCATGGCCCTGTCAACACTTTGATTTTGGACTTCTAGCCAACAGAATTGTGAGAGAATAAATTTCTGTCACTTGAAGACACCTAATTTGTGACACTTTGTTACAGCAGCCCTAGGAAACCAATACAGGGACCCTTGGGGGAAGGTATTTGATGCCTCCCTCAGGGTCCAGAGACAATCCCAGAAGAACTCGGTGAGAAAGCAGACAAGTGTAGACCACTTTCTAGGAGGCTTGTGTAAGAAGGAAGGGCCATGTTGGCACCATCTGCTGTTTCTGCCCTCACCCCTTTTCTTCCAGTCATCAGAAAGAAGAAAAGAGACACAGGTCACCCGTGGTGACTCACCAAACATTCTTGCTTCACAGTGCTTTGACCTCCATCATCCCCATGGCCTTTACCCCCAAACACACCAGGCTCCACACCCCTAACTCCATGCTTCCTGTCTAAAAAGCCTAATACTACTCCTCTGTGCTTAGCCTCCCACCCTGACGGCCATCGCACTACAGTAATCACATGTATTCATCCATTTGTTCACTTCATCAATCTAGAATTGGGCACCAAGACAACTCAGGTATGACTTGGCATAAATTTGGTCCCCTCTGAGGTCACCCTGCAGGTGTGAGTTGCTGTCTGTTCTTCCGAGGGTCGTGAGCAATGCTGTCCCATGTAAATTTCTGTAATGATAGAAATGTTCCATGTCTGTGCTGTCCACTAGTCACTAGTGTGACTAAGAAACTGAATTTTTTTTTTTTTTTTTTTTTGCGGTAAGCAGGCCTCTCACTGTTGGGGCCCCTCCCGTTGCAGAGCACAGGCTCTGGACGCACAGGCTCAGCGGCCATGGCTCACGGGCCCAGCCGCTCCGCGGCATGTGGGATCTTCCCGGACCAGGGCACAAACCCATGTCCCCTGCATCAGCAGGCAGACTCTCAACCACTGTGCCACCAGGGAAGCCCAAGAAACTGAATTTTTAATCACATTTAATTTTAACTTAAAGTAAATTAAATTTAAATAGTTATTATATGTGGTTCATGGCTACTGTAGTAGATTGTTCAGGTCTAGAAGCAATTTTTTAATCAGACACAAACACACAGACACAAAGAGCTCTAGAGATATCACACACACACTCACACACACTTCCCAAGGATGAACATTAATTCTCAGAGCAGAAGAAGGAAAAGAAACCTTACTAACTGTTCCATAATTTGCAAGGCCATCTCAGCCCACAATGGAGTTAATAAACTACATCACTATGAGCACCAGTATTAGTTTAACTCTTCTCTCCCAATCCCCAAACTCCTTTCAAATTGTACCCCTTTGCGCCACTGAGAATAAAAAATGGACCTATTACTAACCTCCCACTCCTTAATGGCTGTTCCTTTAGCTACATAAAGACCCTGCTGATGATGTGAAATCACCATTTACAAGGGCTTGATTAAGAAAGTTCTTAAACAAGGTGCCATTCTTTTTCCCAGTCTGGGGGAAGGATAATTGGAGGAGGGGAGATTGCTCCTCCAGTTGCTGTGATTCCATCAATAATCCCCTCAGCTTTATCTCTAGCCACTCTCTTTCTAGAGCTTTCACCTCAGCAGCATAAAGTGGTGGGTTTGAATCTCACCTCTGCTATTTTCCTGGATCTGATTCCAACCTCTGTTCCTCACAAGCATGTGAGTATCATCAGTTCTCAGAGCATTCACAGCAGGGGTCAAATTCACACTATCTGTGCAGAGTAAATGGTGAAAGGAATATGAAATGCCTGGTCAAAATCCCTATTTCTCTCTCTCTCCTTTCCTAAGTAGGCCTTCTTCAAGAGAAATCTGCATCCCTATGTACTGATATTGAGAAGTTGGGAGACATCTTCCATAAAGCACGTGCAGGAAGCAACGCCCCATGCTGGCTCAATGAGGACTCACCACATGGCTCTGAACACCCAGATGCTGGCGGCTATCCAAATGTCTGATGTTTTCCCCCATATCGCCAAGGGAGGAAGCATGGTCTGGGAAGAGTTGTGTGTGTGGTTTGCTCTGATCACAGTAATGAAAGCATTACAGCGTGGAGTGGAAGCTACACAGACTTCCTGGTCCAGCGCAGTCAGATAGAAAGGTTTTCAGCTTCTGTCTCCACACCGGCAGGCCTCTGGTCCTGAAATAAGCTCAGGGCTTGTTTCTCTGACTTGAATCATAGCCAAGAGAGCCTTTTAAGATTTTTCACATCTCAGGGCGGCTCTCTGTAGAGCCCTGTTTGATCAATAATAAAGCAGCCATCCAGACACTCTGGCTGAGCACAAAATGGAGCTTGATTTTCAGAGAGACGCCAATGTGGAGGATGATTCCTGGGGGTACTCCGCTTCATGCAGATGCAGGGCTGAGCTCTGGGTCTGGTGACACCTCAGCTAAGTCCCCTGACGGGAGCATGAGTGACTGTGACAATGGAAATGCCTGGGTTGCCTGCTGGTGATTTCACCCTTCACGTGGTTCGTGGGCTGCAAGGATGGCGGGAGTCTCTGTACTTTCTGCCTGTGCACAGGGCAAAGGTGGACCAAGGTTGTGTTCAGTGGTGCCCCTTTTCTATCCCCCATTGTCACCATCACCCTCCCTCCCCCTAACCCAACAGAATATGTGTTAAAATTGCATTTCAATGCATATGAAAAATACATAGGGCTTCCCTGGTGGCGCAGTGGTTGAGAGTCCGCCTGCCGATGCAGGGGACACGGGTTCGATCCCTGGTCCAGGAAGATCCCACGTGCTGCGGAGCGGCTGGGCCCGTGAGCCATGGCCACTGAGCCTGAGCGTCCGGAGCCTGTGCTCTGCAACGGGAGAGGCCACAACAGTGAGAGGCCCACGTACCACAAAAAAACACAATACAAAACAACAACAACAAAAAAAATCCCATAAATATGTCAGATACACTTTCTCCTTTTTTAAATGCTTATTAATTTTTTTTTTTTTTTTTTTTGCGGTACGCGGGCCTCTCACTGTTGTGGCCTCTCCCATTGCGGAGCACAGGCTCCGGACGCACAGGCTCAGCGGCCATGGCTCACGGGCCCAGCCGCTCCGCGACACGTGGGATCTTCCCGGACCGGGGATCGAACCCGTGTCCCCTGCATCGGCAGGCGGACTCTCAACCACTGCGCCACCGGGGAAGCCCAATGCTTATTAATTTATTCAACAAATATTTACTGAGTTTACTGAATGCCAGAATCTGTATTAGACCTGGGGATACAAGAGGGAGACAGACATCAAAACAAGTCTTTGCTGTGAGTGTTAAAATAGATGCCAGGCGGTGAAGTGTGATCTTTGGAATCAGACATATGTGGGTGTGAAGGCCAGCACTCCAGGGCACCAGTCCCCAGGCTCCCAGTCCTGTCCCACTGGCCATTCTCTTTTTGTAGTTTTTTGCTGGTTCCTCACTATCTTCCCCACCTTTAAGCAGAGAAGGGATCCCAGGCTGCAGCCTTCTCTTTTCCAGCTATACACACTTCTCAGGTAATCTCTGAGGGCTTCAGATATATATTATCTCTATGTTATGACTCTCACTTGTTCCTTGAGGTTTGAGAAATTGATTTCTCATGCCCTGACCTGTTCTCAAAACTCCAGACTCATATATCCAACTGCCTACTTGTCATCCCCTTTCGTCGCCTCGTCTGCTGGAGAGCTCACCCTCGAACGGCTCCCAAAGTGACCCCCGTCTTTCCTGACGAAGCCTGCCCCTCCCACTCTTCCCATCTCAGCCGATGGCAGCTGCACCCTTCTAATTGCTCAGGCCAGGACCCTTGGAGTCATCCTTGACTCCGGCCCTCCCCCACACCCCACATCCAGTCCATCAGCAACTCCTTTTAGCTCTTCCTCCAAGACCTATCCGTCACTGTTACGGCCCTAGCCTAAGGCCTCACTGTCTCTCTCCCAGGTTATGGTAATAACTTTGTAACTGGGCTCTCTGCTTCTGGCTCTGCCTGCCCACTTTATTCTCAGTAAGTGTCCAGACTTTCCCTTTAAGACCTAGACAGATAACATCACTGCTTTGCTCCAGTCCCTCCAATGGCTTCCCGTCGATCTGAGGAAATGACCCAGGGCCCTCACTCCTGCACCTACCCTCTCGCCATGCTCCATGCACATTGCCTTCCTGCCTTGTCCTTGAACATGCTGTGTAGGGTCTTCTCCTGCCGTAGGGTCTTCTCTTCCCCCAGGTATCTTCAGGGCTCTCGCCCTCACTGTCTTCTAGTCTCCGCTAAATGTCAATGAGGTCCTCCCCTCACCACCCTCTAAAATAGCACCCCACCTCCCACGTACTCTCTGTAAACTTAACTTGCCTTGTTTTGCTTCACAGCACTATCCCCTATGGCACAGGTAGACTGGGTTTCTTATCTGTTTATTGCCTTTTTTCCCTTGCTAGCATCCACTCCATAGATCAGATTCTTCTTGTGTTACCCAAGACTGTATTCCCAGAGCCTAGAAGAGTGCCACCACGTAGCCGGAGTTCAATAGAGGTCTGTTGAATAGATGAACGAGTAAAATGACTTTTATTTAATAATAATGGAGAAGAATCTAAGATGCCAGGTGCCTGCCCAGCCCAGGGTCCACTTCTGGGCAAAGGAGCCGCAAGCAGTTCCTTCCACCTGGTTTGCCATGTTCTGGATCATGTGACCCTGTGACCCTGGCCACTGCTGATTGAACCAGAGATCTGCAATGCTGGTGAGGGTTGCTCCTGCCTCTCCCCACTGCAGCCCTGCCTCTCCCCACCTCCCTGCTCCCTGTTCCCCAGACAGCTGACACATTTGAACTAAAATGATGCTGCCCAATAGAAATATCACGGGAGCCATATATGTAATTTAAAATTATCTACTAACTATGTTTTTAAAATGGAACAAGAGACAAGTGACATTAATTGTAATAATATATTTTATTTGATCCACTATATCTAAAGTATTATCATTTAAACAAATAAGCAATATACAAAATATTAATAAGGTACTTTACATTCTTTTGTACTAAGTCTTCAAAATCAAGTTTGTATTATACACTTAATGAGACGTCTCACTTCACACTTGCCATGTTTTCAAGTGTTCAGTGGCCACATGTGGCTAGTGGCTCCCATGTTAGACAGTGAGGCTCTAAGAGGGTCACATTTCATGGTCAGGATCAATGTCTGTCTTCTTCACTTCTGCTTCCTTTCGTCCAACTAGTTGGTTCCATAAGCGGGTCTAGCTTCTCAGATGATACTGGATGTTTCCCACCTGGCAGGGCTCATGCCCTTGAGTCAGGCCTGGCTTCCCTCCTCCATCCTCCATTCCAGCCTCTCCACCCGAGCAGACTGGTTGGACAGACACAGGGGGAAGATGCTGGAAGACTCACTGAACATCCTCAGCTTCAGCCACATCTTCCAAGGCAATTTTTACCATCATGTGGTAGACAACGTAATGCCTAATACAAATAGTGCTTTGTTTTCCATTTGGCTCTTTTCCTTTCTGGTATCTTCCCTTAGCAGGGAACCCCTGAGTAGAGAAGGAATGAATGGTAGGATTCAGACACCAAAATCCCATCTGCAAGACCAAACAGGTTTCTGACTCATAACATGACATGACTCAGCAGGAAGATAATGACCAAAGAAGGTTCCATCCTGCATGATGATTCAGCTGGCCCAAGGGGGTCCTCTGAGATAAGCTGTAGGGAAGGCAGGAGTGGAGAAACTTCAGATGGAAAGAAGAAAGCAGTATCCATGGGATTTGAAGGAATGAGTGAAGAGCAGCCCTGAGGGGTAGAGAAGTTGAGTACAGGGAGGGAGGTTTATCATGCTCTTTGAAGAATAAGCTGTTAAAAGAAAGCAGAAGTTGACCCACAAGGAAAGGAGAGACTGCTGGAGTGGATGGACAACATTCCTGGTCTGCAGGAAGTCTGCCTGCAGTGTTTTCTGTGGTCCCCCACCTGCCCCTGTGTCTTGCAACACATCACCAGCATCTGGGGCATCCCAAATGCACCTCTATTCTTTATCACCCAGAAAGGCTCACCCCTTCTTTTCCCCACAAATGGCTAAGGCTCTGTTGATTGGACAACATTGTTTCTGGCTCCTGTATTCCTTGACCTTATTCTATCCCAGAGCTCCTCAGCTATTCAGAGAAACAGCATTCCAGAGACCCATTCTCTCTTTGTCTTCAAAAATATCTGGACATGCCTGAATGCCAGGGGTGGACACTTAAATTCAGTCTGGGAACTACCCCCACCCCCCACATACTGGTAAGTGGAGGGATGGGTATGGGAGCAGAAAACCCAGCTCTCGCTCTGGCCTGATGAGATGGTGCCATGCTGTCTACCTCATTGCCCAGCAGGGCCCTGGACCAGGCTGCTCAGACTCCACCACCACCACTAGTGTCCTTAATAGTCAATGACTTAGCAACACTTAGCTCCTTTCTTTGCAGACCTCATTATGGAACACTTGTTAAGTAATTGTTATTTAAAGTTCTCTGCTGGGTGTTATAACAAGGGGGAGCAGGGGTAGGTTAGCTTATGTGGATGTGGTGCATTGCCCTCTGGGAGCTTGAAATCTTATTTCAAAGAGAAAATAAGAAAATTTTACCTGGGAAAGATGAGATGATATCATTCCCCATGGTTTAGACTTTGGTCTCTGAGAGCCTCTGTTGCCTGTATTAATGTTCTGGCTAACACCATAATTGCTGCCAATTGGAGTATACTCTGTATTGTCAACACTTTCCTTGTGGATAATCTGTGCTAAGCCACCCTTTAAAGTTTTCTTTGCTATTATTGCCTCCTCTCCTTAATTAGTTCCTTTGTTTAACGTCCATGTAATATTATCAACATGTTTCATTTTATTCCTAAATGCAGCCTGTAATCCAAGAGATGGTAAAAAAGAAAACAAAACACCTAATGACCTTTAAGCAGTTTGTCAGTTAGTTCTTCAGCACTTGCAGCCCTCTTCTACCTCGTTTTTGTCACCGTCGCCCCAGCACTCATCTCTGACAAGGAAAACAAAAGGGAATGAATAGAACGATCTCAACAAGAAGACAGCCTCTCTGGTTTATACATGGCTGGAGCGAAAGAGGTGCTGTCTGCACTCCATGCCAGAGGCAAAGGGAATGCGGAAGAACTGAGCAGTGCCGACGGAGGTGTGCCACGAAGAGAGACCTAGACATTGACCTACCCCAAGCTGAATAGTCACAAGTTGATTTTGTTTTTTAGATATTTTTCAAATGATGATACAAAATTCTAAAAGCTCAAAAATCAAAACTACTCTTACGATTCTATTTTGGATTTTCATGCTTCAGTTTCTACCTTCAACCCTATCACTAATCACTATCACTGTCACTAATGAATGGATGTAATATGCTCTTAAAACAGTGTTCCTCTTCATTTGTAGCGAAGAGCCCTCACCGGAGAGCAAGTTATATGCCAGGAAATCTCCTAGTTTCTCAAAGTGCATTGTGAAAGTCTTTTAAAAAATCTATACCCAATTCATTTTAGTGCTTTTTATTGTTAAAAAATTACTGTCCACGTCTCAGTTATTTTTGGAGAACATAGGGAGTGACAGGAATTCTGAAATCAGGGAACAATAGCCATGCTGCTAAAGACTCAATCTGGTGGCCAATACAACAATCACGATAATAATAATAATGGCTCTATCAATTACGAATTGTGTTCAGCTGCTACAAACAGAGACCAGACCACAGTGCCTTGAATACACGTGGGTTTACTCGTGTAAAAGAAGTGGAGGCTGCTATGGTGCCTCCCTCATTATCAAGACACAGAAGCCTTTTATCTTTCTACTTAGCCATGTTTTTTTAAAAATATATTTATTTATTTGATTGTTTGTGCTGGGTCTTAGTTGCGGCAGGTGGGCTCCTTAGTTGCGGCTCTCTGTCTACGTAGTTGCGGCATGTGGGCTCCTTTCTACTCAGCCATCTTTGTTTCATGGCTTCCATATTTAAGATTCCAGTGCATCTATTGGTGTCCCAGCCATCATGTCCATATTTCAGACAGGAAGGCTAAAGAAGGAGGAAAGGGGGAAAAGGTACGTGCTAGCTGTATATCCCATCCTTGAGGGGCTGTTCCAAATCTATTGCTTTATTTCTTTCCCCCACAAAATCATTTTGCATCCCATCAACTTTATATAAAGATTTACATTTCTAGTATATTCATCTTAACCCAAAAGTTTCCTGTAGAGACTCATGTTGTCTTTGCCATTGTTGGTTGTCCAATAATATCCAATCTCCTTCTCCTCTTGGAGGACTCCCCTCCTCATCATTGTGTGTCATCTTATCAGGAACAGGGCCCTGCTTCCCACTACAAAACCCAATGGAACAATATCCTTCCCTCCCTGCCTTTTGATAATTGTGAAAACATGGGACCCACCCAGTCAGTCATGACAATCAGACACTCCTATTCAGTAGCTTCAGTCTTAGAGAAATGACACATGAAAAAGGAATGAAGAGAACTGCATCACAAAGGTGGCAGCAGCATCTAGCAGTGGAGTCCAGTGGTGGCACAAAGTGTCCAGCAGCAAAAGGGGAAGCACTCTGGCCAGACAAGTCCTGCTAAAAGCAGTTGTTGAGCTTCCTATTCTTGGTCCTCCAGTGCTGCTCAGTTCCTGTCTGTCTGCCATACCTGATCCTCTAGCCACTTGATGGTTCTGGGCTCCCTTTGTCTTTTCAATACACCCTGTTTTGCTTAAGATAGCCAGAGCTGGTTTAGTTTATATGCAACCAAAAGCAACCAAACTGATAGAATTAAGGATATAGGTACTATTATTCTAGTCCATGCACTTGGGTTACCAGAAATAGAAGCCCACGCAACTTACCTCAGGTATGGATACAAGGCCTAAAATCACAGACACAGAGACTGAGGCACTGTGGGAGAAGATACTGGGAAATTGCTAGAAACAAAAGCTGACCCTCAGAGGCCACATGGACGCTCAACTCTTTCAGTCTTTTTACATAAAATCTCTTTTCCTCTGCTTTGTTGGTCAGCTTCCTTTGCTTACTCAGAGTTTCTTTATCTCCATAATTTTACTTCCTCTTTCTGGATTCTTACATGGACTCTATATGAACTTTTTACAGATATGCTATGATTGAAGCATTTCAGTTTCAAGCTCCATATCTCTATCTAAAATCTTGACAGAAGAACTGATGAGGGATTAGATAGGGATATACCCCAGTCAAATCAGCTATAATAGGCGAATGGGGCTCATGACTGGGTATATGCCTTCAGTGGGGGCTCCCAGATTCGGTCTGTGAGCAGGGAAGGCAGTAGAACCTTTCAAATACAGGGATGCATTGTGATGTGATGTACATGATGTTGTTGTATGCTGTGATATGAAGGCCTAGGTATGGCACAGTTTTTGCAAGGCATACCTGAGATGCTCAATCAATTAAATATTTTGAGTACCCACCATGTTCAATGTACAGGACTAGAAGCTGAGGAGATTATAAAGAAGATAATATGTGCCTTCCCTCAAGGACTTCACAACATACACACACACACAAAATGTTAAGGAATGGATTAACATATACCTGGTTAACTGTTAAACTTGTATTACCCACAAAGTGGTGGAGGACTTCAAAAGAAAGAAAGGTTATATTGAGCTTTGGTGATAAGGGTAGCCTATATAGAGATGTTACCTATAAGAAGCTATAAGGTAGCCTATATAGAGATGAGAGAAGAGGTGGAGTTTATTGATAAGAGATAAGATTATTGATAAGAAGAAAAAAGGTGGAGTTGATTGATAAGAGGTGAGTGATAATGAATGGTAGAAGTGGGGTAGAAGTGTGGACATCTGAATGGGCTGAAAGACAAAATGTGAAGCAGTGAGACCAAGAAAATGAAGATCATCCATTTTAAAATTTTACCTGGTACAATCACAGTACTAAAGTAACCTGTAGGTTTATCAATGTATACAAGGGAAAAAGGGAAAGACATGTGAATTTAAATTTAAGAAGTGAAGATGGGAGACTTAAGGTTCTGATAATGGCAAACTATATCATTAGAACCAAATATGATACTGAAAATCTGAGGAATATATGAGAACATCAGCTTGAAGCATCAGAGAACTAAACAAACAAACAAATAAACAAACAAAAAAATAGGGTAAAATTACTGCTCCAGGATTTGGGGGAAATGATGGAACCCCTGGGAGATGAACTGGCATTTAGGGCTGCTTTTCAAAACCCTTGAGATGTTTGCTAACTCCAGAGGGGGTGACCTGTAAGCTGATAAATGCCTCTAACTGTCTTGTGGGGTCCAAAAAAAAAAAAAAAAAAAAAAGAGGTTATTAGTCCAGAGGTCAGCACAGGAAAGGTCCTGATGAATTCTCTTGGGTTGAGACTCAAAGGAATACAGAACTTCCTAGGGACTTCAAATAATTTCAGACCCTAAAATTGAGCTGAGATGACCTCAAATTGTTAGTACTCTCAAGTACCTAGCAGAAACAAAAATAAATCTTCTTTGGAAAGAGATAACATTTTCAACCTCAAAGTATTCCTACAAGCAATTTTGCAAAACAATACCCAGCACACAATCAAAAATAACCAGCCATATGAGGAAAAAAGACTACATGGACAACATTAGCAAGAGGACCAAGCAATAAAATCAGGCCCGCAGGGGCTACAGATATTAGTTTTATCACCCTTAAACTGCTAAATAATTGTGCTTCTTATGTTCAAGAATATAAAAGAGAAGATCAAAAATTTTGGCCAAAACTAGAAACTTTAAGATGGAATTTCTGGAACAAAATACTATAATAATTGAAAGTTACAATCCAACCCAACTGAAAGTTAAACAGCGTATTAGCAAAGATGAAAGGATAATTCATGAAGAAAATTTCCAGAAAGGAACAGGAAACAAAGGAATGAAAAATACAAAGGAAAGAATAAGAGATATAGAAGATATAATGAGAAGGTCTAATATGAATTTAATTAAAGTCCCAAAAGGAGAAGAGTTGGAAAAAGGATAGAAGCAGAAGTTGAAAAGACAGTGGCTAAGAATTTTCCAAAACTGATGAAAGACGTCAAAATAATGGGTTTAAGAATTCACGTTAAGGATAAATTCACAACTAGGCACAACATTCATAAACTTCTGAAACTTAAACACACACAAAAATATCTTAATACCAGCCAGAGAAAATATTAGGTTACTTCCAAAGTGCCCCTTACTCAATATCTAAAGAATATCTACAAATCAATTAAAATTAAAAAGACAAACAACCCAATAGAATAAAGGACAAGAAATCTGAAAAAGCAGTTCACAAAATAGGATATCCATAGGGCATAAACTTACAAAAATATTCTCGACTTCATTAATAACAAGAAAATATAAATTAAAATTATAATGATATTCCATAGCACACTCACTAAAATGGCTTTTAAGTAGACAATATAAAGTGTTGATGAAGACGTGGAGCAAAGGGAACTCTCATACGCTTATGGTACAACTTTCAAAAACTGAAATTTAAAACCTATGCTCTATGACTCAGTAATTTCAGGCATAAGCACTGAGGAACACATATAAGAAAATTCATGGCAGCACTATTTGTAAAAGCCTCAAACTGGAAACTACATAAATGCCTATGGATAGCAGGATGGATAAAGACTGCAGTATATTCACACACAAAAAGCAATATACAGCTTTATTGAAAAAAAAAAAAAAAACTTTACTAAAAATAAACTCACTGCAGCTACATGCAATAAAATGAATGAATCTCGGGCCTCCCTGGTGGCGCAAGTGGTTGAGAGTCCGCCTGCCGATGCAGGGGATGCGGGTTCGTGCCCCGGTCTGGGAGGATCCCATATGCCGCGGAGCGGCTGGGCCCGTGAGCCATGGCCGCTGAGCCTGCGCGTCCGGAGCCTGCGCGTCCGGAGCCTGTGCTCCGCAGCGGGGGAGGCCACAGCAGTGAGAGGCCCGCATACCGCAAAAAAAAAAAAAAAAAAAAAAAAAAAATGAATGAATCTCAAACAATGTTGAGCAAAACAGTCAGACACGAAAGAATGCATAATTTATTATATAAATTTCAAAAAGTGTGCAAAACTAGTGTTTAGGAATGTATAAATAGTAGTAAAGTAATGATTTCCATAAAAGTCAAGGGATTAGTACCTTTGGGGACAAAGAAAGGTAATGATTATGGGGTACTTCTGAGGTGCTAGGCACCTTTTTTTTTTTTTTTTTTTTTTTTGCGGTACGCAGGCCTCTCACTGTTGTGGCCTCTCCCGTTGTGGAGCACAGGCTCTGGACGCGCAGGCTCAGCGGCCATGGCTCACGGGCCCAGCCGCTCCGCGGCATGTAGGATCTTCCCAGACCGGGGCACGAACCCATGTCCCCTGCATCGGCAGGAGGACTCTCAACCTCTGTGCCACCAGGGAAGCCCTAGGCACCTTTTTTAACTCAAGTGTTGTTTTACATGTGTTCATTTTGTGATAAATAATTGATCTGGACCCTTTTGTTCACTTTTCTATGTTAAATTTCACAGCGAAAAAATAAAAGTTTTAAAGAAAAGAAATAGGGTCAGGCTTTCTTATAACTGTTATATATTGCATACTTACTGTGTGTCAGGCACTCTGTTAAGCATTTTACATAAACTACTTCATATAATCATCCTAATGAGCCAGAGAGGTACATTTTATCTCTGCCCCTCTCCCCGTTTACTGAGCCTTAATTTCCTTAACTGAAAGATGGGAATAATATTATCCCACCTCAAGAGGTTATTGTAGGAACTGAATGAGATACATGCAAAAAGCCTAAGTGTCTGACACATAGGAAGTTCTATTTAAGGGTTAGCTATTATTTAATTAGTGTACTAAGACTCAATGAAATCAAGGAGCTTGCACAAGTCCACACAGATAATGAGAGAGAAGCTAGAATTTGAGCCAATGTCAGTGTCGCAGCTGGTGCCCTTTCCTCTCCGCCAGGGTAGTGCGTCCCTCTGTGTGTTTTATGTCAGACACCAAAGCCATTCAGTTGTAGAACTGGGGAGCTGAGACTCCAGCTGGCCTCAGCCCGCCCCTTCCTCGGGGAGAGCAGTGGGATTTGTTCTCTACATGAACTGACATCACTTATTCACCTTCATTTTTTTAAGGAGTGCAGGTTGTCTCATTTGATATCCCAAGCTAACTTAGTAAAGGAAATTCTTTTTCAGTGTGGGCAGCCAGAGATGATGAGCTCTGTAATTGTGCCTTCCATGAGAGGAGGATCACAGCCAGCCGTGAGACTCCTCTGCAGCCCTTCAAAGCAACACCTGTGGGCTCATAACCACTATAATTGCATCAAGCATATGAAAATGGACAGCCTGACAGAACCCAGGGCTGGTTGCTTAGCAGATGCCAGAGGATTAAGTTGCTGGAACTCAGAGAAGTGATTGATGGAATGGAGATGCGGAGAGAAAGCAGGGCAGGTGAACAAGGAGAAAAAATATTTCTCTCCATCTCAGTTTTCTCCTTTCTTTCTTCCTTTATGTCTATTTTTGCCATCTCCCATTTGAATGAAATTATGTTCTTTTTTTATAAATTTATTTATTATCTTTGGCTGCACTGGGTCTTCGCTGTTGCATGTGGCCCTCTCCAGTTGTGGTGAGCAGGGGCCACTCCTCGCCACGGTGTGTGGACCTCTCATCGTGATGGTCCCTCTTGCTGCAGAGCTCGGGCTCCAGAGTGTAGGCTCAGCACTTGTGGCACACGGGCTGAGTTGCTCTGCAGCATGTGGGATCCTCCCAGACCAGGGTTTAAACCTGTGTCCTCTGCGTTGGCAGGCAGACTCCCAACCACTGCACCACCAGGGAAGCCCTGAAATTATGTTCTTGAAGCTGATCATGGTTGTCTTTCCTTCTCTCTCCCACTTACTCTTAACCTAATCCCACTTGTTAAACCAGCCAAGATCCTATAATATTTTACAGTTTACAAAGAGTTTTCACATGTATGATTTCTCATAAAAACTGTGTTGGAGACTTCATGTTTAAGCTCTGCCATGTAAAAACTTGGAAGTCGTCACTCACCTTTACAACAAGAAAACGCTGAACAAATGGAAAATCAATGTCTTTTCTTGGACCCATCTGAGGAACACACTTCTGTAATTCCATTGGGCACTATCTTTAGACACGTAACCCTGTAAATATGATGGGGAAGCGAAAAGCAAAACAAACACACAAAACATTGGTTTCTATCTGACACCTGCTGTCTATTCAGAGGATTCATATCTGACCAGAATTAATGTGGCAGATGGAGCCAAATGAATAGTGACTGTTACCTTCCTGGAATTATTTCAGGTTATTCTGTATCTTCAACCATATATCAGGAAGAATAAAATGGGAAACACACATACAGAGTGTAATCATTTATGAAAAAAGATAACTTAGAGAAGTCATGACTATAGATCTAGCAGACCCAAAGCACCAGGCTCAGACTCTGATGAATTCTATGAAACATTTAAGAAAGAAATAACACCAATTTTCCACAATCTTTTCCAGAAAATGGAAGCAGAGGGAACACTTCCTAACTTATTCTGTTAGGTTAGCATTATCCTAATGCTAAAACCAGTTAAAGACACTACAAGAAAGGAAAATTACACCCAATGCCTCTGATGAACATAGCCACAAAAATCCTCAACAAAATATTAGCAAATCAAATCCAACAATTTATAAAAAAGAATTACACATCACAACCAAGTGAGATTTATTTCATGTATGCAAGGCTGGTTCAGCATTCAAAAATCAACCAATGTAACCCAACATATTAGCAAGCTGAAGAAAAAAATCATATGATCACAACAATTGATGCAGAAGAGCATTTGACAAAATCCAACACCCAATCATGAAAAAATCTCTCAGCAAGCTAGAAATTAAGAGGAACATCCTCAACTTTATAAAGAACACCTATAAAAACTTACAGCTACCCAGAGTTAATGGCAAAAGACTTAACACTTTCCCTCTAAAATTAGTAACAAGTGAAGGATGTCCTCTCTTACCACTCCTATTCAACATCATACTAGAAGTCTTAGCTAATACAATAAGGTAAGAAAAGAAAACAAAAAGTATACAGATGTGAAAGAAAGAAAACTGTCTTTATTCACAGATAACGTGATAGTCTATGTAGAAAAATCCCAAAATCTACAAAACAAAAAATCTGGAACTAATAACAAGTACAGCAAGGTCTCAGGACACAAGTTCAATATACAAAAGTCAAATGTTTTCCTATATACTGGCAATGAACAATTGGAATTTGAATTTTTTAAAAATACCATTTACAATAGCACTTAGGTATAAATCTAATGAAATAGGCATAGGATCTGCATGTGGAAAAATACAAAACATTGATGACATAAATCAAAGAAGACCTAAATAAATGGAGAGATATTCCATGTTGATGAATTAAAAGACTCAGTATCGGTAAGATTTTGTAACAGGGAAGAATAAAATCTGACTCCGTGTTGGATCTGTATCTTTTACTTTGACCTTTGCTTTCCACTGCTTTTATTCTGCCTATAGCTATAGGCATACATAATGGCCTGCCTCAGGAACCCTGCCCCTCTGCCTGAATGTTAACTAAAGTGTCTTTGTTCAGCTCACAGGGAAACACCCTGACCCTGCCCACCTGTGAATGGCTATAGAAAAGAATAAATTAACACATCCCCTCCCTGAGGCTGGCCAAAACCAGGAGATATCTTGTAAGGCTTATGGCCTTTTTACACTACTTCCTCACCTCCTCCCCTTCTCTGTTCTATAAAAGAAACTAGCATCCAGACCCTGATAAGATGGTACTCTAGCACACTAGTCCACTATCTTCTCAGACGCCCGGCTTTCTGAATAAAGTCATTATTCCTTGCCTCAACACGTTGTCTCCTGAATATTGGCCTGTTGTACAGCAAACAGACTGAGCTTGGATTTTGTAACAATTTCAGTCCTTTCCAACTTGATCTCTAGATTCAATGTAATCCCAATCAAAATCCCAGCAAACTGTTCTGTAAATAGTAACAAACTGTTTGTAAAGTTTATGTGGTGCTGTGCACTGAATTGTGTCCCCCTCAAAATTCATATGTTGAAGTCCCAACCCCCAATGTGACTCTATTGGAGATAGGGCTTTTGTGAAAGTAATTAAGGTTAAAAAAGGTCATCAGAGTAGGGCTCTGGTCTGACAGGATTAGTGTCCTCATAAGAAGAGACACCAGGTCTTGCTCTCTTCTACCATATGAGAACACAGTAAGAAGGAGGTGGTATGCAAACCAAGAAGAGAGCTCGCAGTAGAACCCAGCCATGCTGGCACACTGATCTCAGACTTCCAGCATCCAGAACTGTGGGAAAATTAATTTCTGTTGTTTAAGCCACCCAGTCTGTGGTGTTTTATTATGGCAGCCCAAGCTGACTAATTCCTATGGAAAAGCAAGAAACCTAAAGTTTCCAAAACAATCCTGAAGAAGAACAACAAAGTTGGAAGACTCACACTGCCTGATTTTAAGACTTAGTACAAATCTACAGTAATCAACACAGCATGGTATTGATGAAAGAACAGACTCATAGATCAGTGGAACAGAAGCAAGAGCCCAGAGATAGACCCACACAAATATAGTCGACTGATTTTTGACAAAGGTGCAAAGGAATTTGATGGAGAAAGAAGTCTTTTCAATATAATGCAAAATATGAACACAGACACAGGCTTACACCTTACACAAAAATTAACTTGAAATGAATCAAAGAACTAAATGTAAAATGTAAAACTATAAAACTTCTAAAAGAAAACATAGGAGAAAATCTACATAATATTGGGTTTGATGATGAGTTTTTAGATATGACATCAAAAGCACAATTTATGAAAGAAAAACAGTGATGCTGGACTCCATTAAAGAAAAAAAACTTCTGCTCTAAAAAAGACATTGTTAAGAGAATGGAAAAAAAAAACCCACAGACTCAGAGAAAATATTTGCAAAACATATATCACATAAATGACTTCTATCCAAAATATGCAAAAAACTCTTCAAATTCAACAATAAGTAAACAAACAATCCAATTAAAACTAAAGCAACAGCCCAAGTGGCCAAAGCTGGAACTATTTAAGCAATAAAATAAGTCATGTAGTATTGGATTAGAACCTAAAGTGTAAAATAAATATCCATGAGTTCATACTGATATAAATAAATGGCAGAAAAGAAACAAAATCCTAGTGTAGAAGAATCCCAAGTAATTTATGTAGATACTCTGCCCTCAGGGAGATGTAACATAACCCCCACCCCCCGCCCCTTAAGTGTGGGCTGTGCAGAGTAACTTCTTTCCAAAGTGTTTAGTATGGAAAGGGGTAAAGGGGTGTAAAGCAACTTATTTCTACAGGAGTAACTTCAGCCAAGTGATCAAGGTCAACATCAACAATGATAAGCCATGGTGATAGTATGTATCCTGATATGATGTGATGAAAATGGTACTTTACCTATGTGGTCTTCCTCCCCAAACCCCATCAAGAGTATTCAAGAGTAAAAACCAGACAAATCCCAGTTGAGAGACATTCTACAAAATACCTCATCCATACTCATCAAAACTGTCAAGGTCATCAAAAACAAAGTCTGAGAAATTGTCACAGCCAAAATGAGACATGACAGCTAAATGAAATATAGAATCAGAAATATGAAGAACAGAAAAAAAGACTTTAGATAAAGACTAAAAAAAATCTAAATCAAGTATGATTATGGTTAATAATATTATACCAGTACTGGTTCATTAATTGTGACAAATGGATCATATAATGTAAGATATAGTAATAGGAAGAACTGGGTACAGGATATTTGGGAACTGTGCTATCTTAGCAACTTTTCCATGAATCTTAATATATTCTAATATAAAAAGTATATTTAAAAAAACTGGGGTGTAGTTTTTATTATTTTCCCCATTTTAAGATCAGGAAACCAAGGCTCTGAAAAGTTGAATGACCCTTTCAAGGCCTCAGGGCTAGCAGGCTGGCCCAGGAGGCCAAGTCTGTTGGACTCTAGATTCTGTGGTTTTCTTTTCCCTTGGGCTATCAAAAGTTCAGTTTTCTTATGCAATCATGACAAAAATAAAAGGGCGAGGCAGAGGACTCAAAACGAAAGAAAATAAAGCAACATTGCAGGTCACTTTAAAAGGTAGTGCACAGTATTTACAATAGCCACGCTATGGAAGCAACCTAAGTGTCCATCAACAGATGAATGGATAAAGAAGATGTGGCACCTATATACAATGGAACATTACTCAGCCATAAAAGGAAATGAAATTGAGTTATTTGCAGTGAGGTGGATGGACCTAGAGTCTGTCATACAGAGTGAAGTAAGTCAGAAAGAGAAAAACAAATACCGTATGGTAACACATACATATGGAATCTTAAAAAAAAAATGGTTATGAAGAACCTAGGGGCAGGACAGGAATAAAGACTGAGACGTAGAGAATGGACTTGAGGACACGGGGAGGGGGAAGGGTAAGCTGGGACAAAGTGAGAGAGTGGCATGGACATATATACACTACCAAACGTAAAATAGATAGCTAGTGGGAAGCAGCCCCATAGCACAGGGAGATAGCTCTGTGCTTTGTGACCACCTAGAGGGGTGGGATAGGGAGGGTGGGAGGGAGAAGCAAGAGGGAGGAGGTATGGGGATATATGTATATGTATAGCTGATTCACTTTGTTACAAAGCAGAAAGTAACACACCATTGTAAAGCAGTTATACTCCAATAAAGATGTGAAAAAAATAAAATTAAAAATTAGAAAAAAATTACAAAATAAAAAAGGTAGTGCACGGGTTTTGAAGGTTACCTAAAAATTCTCATTTCCAGGTGGTAACGTGGCGACCCACGCTGTGAGCCTCTCCTGGGACAGGTGTCCGGTCAGCTGCACTAGGCGACCTCCACCAACACACACGCACACCCCGGCCGGGAGGCAGCCCTGTGGCCTCGCCCTGCTCGCAGGCGACGACACGCTTGCCCCGGCCGCGGACTCGGGGTTCCGGGCGCCCTCCCCGAGCGCCGCCGCCGCCCCCTCCCGGCCGTCCGAGGCCCTGCCCGCAGCGCGCCGCGGCCTCGGCCTCCCGCGGGGCGCGAGGGCGCTGCCTTCGCCCGGCAGGCGGCTCCCTTTGTCCTCCCGGAGCAGCGCGCAGCGGCGCGCAGGCTGAGCTGCCTTAAATCTCTGCACCGCTGGCAGCTCTGTAATTGCGTCTGCCCTCAGTAGCTTGTCAGAGCCCTTCTGGTTTGCCCACCTTTTTTTCTTTAAACTTAAAAAATGCTCCCTCCCTTGCTAGCTCGCTCTTTGGTGGTTATCCAGGGTGTCTGTGAATGAGAGCGTTTCATGATCTCATGCTGATGTACCAACTTCCCCGGGGACCTCCCGGGGCCTTAACCAGCTGGGTCTGAAAGCCGGGCTCCAGGACCCCGTCTGCCACCGGCTGCCCCGGGGCCACGTGGATGCTCCCCCGCTACCGACCGGAGCCACCCACCGCCCAGGGCGGGACGGGACACATTTGCTTGTGCCCAGGCTGCCACTGGGCTTTCCTTAAAAAGTTGAAATAGGTTCGCGGGTTCCATTCACCTCCTCCCGAGGTGACGCTGAGCTGACGCCTGCCCTCGTTTGCTCACTGCCTGAAAGACACCTTCCTACCCTTCAAAGCCAAGTTCTCAGGTCACCTCTGGGCAGCCTTCAGCACCCTGGCATCCTCATGGCTTCCCCCTTCTGAACTCCCATTCCCTGGGTTCATTACGTGAACTTGTGTGTAACACATGCTTTTCCCACGACCACCCAGCAGGCTTTTCTGGCTTGTTTCCCATCTGCCCCAAGTAAGGTCAGAGCCTTGAGTTTATTCCCAGCCGGTGTCTCTCTCTCTGTGTGTGTGTGTGTGTGTGTGTGTGTGTTGGGGCACAGGGGGTGGGGGGAGGGGGGTTGTTCCCAGCGTTGACTTCTGGTATCTTCCATTTTCCTCCTGCTCTGGCTCATGGTGGTGATGCCTCCTCTTGCTGGCAATACCCCCAAAGGCCACCCCTAGGCTGTGAAGCTACCAAAGCCAGTTGTCCTTCCACACGTCCCTGGTCCAGCCTGTAGCCTCCCCCTGCGGGCCGGGGCCGCATGGAAGCAGGTCAGGATGGAGAGGACTGCACACCAGCTGGGGGAAGAGCTGCTCTTCCCCAGGTGGCTGTGGGTGGGAGTGGGGCACCGAGACTGAGCGTCATGTGCTGGCAGAACACTGAAGGTCAAAGTCTAGGCCACGTCCATCCAAAGGACCAGGCGGAGACAAGAGACAAGGCCCGAGTGAAAGGGTGAATGAAGGGTGTGGTGAAAACAGGCACATTAAGAATGAGGCTGGGCTTCCCTGGTGGCTCAGTGGTTGAGAGTCCACCTGCCGATGCAGGGGACATGGGTTCGTGCCCCGGTCCAGGAGGATCCCACATGCCGCAGAGCGGCTGGGCCCGTGAGCCATGGCCGCTGAGCCTGTGCATCTGGAGCCTGTGCTCCGCAACGGGAGAGGTCACAACAGTGAGAGGTCCGCGTACCACAAAAAAAAAAAAAAAGAATGAGGCTATGAAGCATACGCTTTAGGGCCCTCTCACTTGCCCAGGGCCCCTTCCCAGGCTCTGCACCTGACTCTGTATTCCAAATGTGACATTTTTTTCCGAAAGAGGGTCGAAAACTTTGTAAGCTTCAGGTCCCACAAAACCTGACTCTGTTCCAGGTAGAGAAAGTAGAAAGACTGGAGGTGCAGAATAACGGAGAAGTGGACGGACTACAAACCAGCCAGGCCCAGATATGGAGCGAGGGTGCCCACAGCGGGGCATCAAGAACCAGTGAGTTCATTTAAAAAGCCTGGAGCAGAATAGACAGACCTAGACATACCTGAAAGCTGCCGGATCCATGGCTCGGGGAGCTGCCATGTCTGTGCTCCAGAGGCCACTCCAAGTGAGGAAAATACTGATAACTCCCTTTTGTGCTGCCACGTGAGTCAGGGCTGGACTTAGCCTATAGTCGCCATCGCAGGAACTGGAAAAAGGCACTCCTTCCTCTGACACATGCAGCCCTCACCAAGCGGCCTCTGGGAAGTGGAGCTCAGTCTGGATTTCAGCCCCTCTCACCCCCCAGCTGAGTAAACAGTAAACAACCTTGTGCAGTAAACAACCTACATAACCCCGCTGGGCAACCTAACTCAACATGGTTGAGTTAAGCATCCATGTCCCAGAGATTTTAGCCAATGAATTCCTCCAGTTCTTACTCCCTCACTAGTTCAGCCCCCTCACCCCCTCGTGTGGAGCTCCAACATAAGCCCGTGTGAGCTAAATCAGAGGACAACCAGGATAAAGCACTGCTGATGGCAGCGGACAGAGAGACAGCAGTTCAAATCCCAGTTCTGCCATTCACTGCTTGGTTAGCCTGAGGCAAGTCCTTCACCTCCTCGAACCTCTGTTTTTATCTGTGCAATGAAGCCCATAATGTATTCCTCTAAGAGCTGTGGAGAGGATGAAAGGAGATAATACAGACATATCTAAGGTGTCTGGTTCGTAACAAGAACTCAATTAATAGCAGCTAATTGTTGAGTGGTAGACACTTAAAATGATCCCCCACCTCCCGCCTAGGATGAAGCTGTCATACCTCCACTCTTGACTCAGGGTGAGTCCCCCAACCTCATCAGTGCCTCCAAAAAGAGATTCCTAAGGGTTTGTTTAGCAGGTCCTCCAAAACTGTCTAGACAAACTGAAACACCTACAAAACAAGTCCTAGTTAGCTGCATGAGCATCTATCTCACCTGTTAGACTGTGTGTCCCTCAGTGACAGGAAATGGTCTTTGTGTCACTGAGCACACCTGATCATTAACAGCTGTTGCATTAAAGAATGGCCATCAACTCTCATGTCAACTGCCTTCTCATGCGAGGTGGTCCTTCTGGGCTGCTTCGTATCTTCAGGTTCTGTCTGCAGTCAAAAACCGTCCTTGCAGAAAAGAGGCTACTGCTTTAAGACCCCGCAGTCATGCATGCTTTTATTTAAATAAATTTATCAGACTTAGATTCTTTATAGAGAACAAGTTTTAATGAAGGAAAAAGCCTGAAGAATTGAAGGTGGTTCTTAAATGCTTAAAGATGCAGTGAATATATTACAGATTTTTGTAGAGGGAAGCCCTGCTAGAAGTGTCCATGACTATTGGCTCTAATGACAATATCAACAGATATTTTTTGATGCTTTCCATATGCAGACCACACAGTACTAAGTACTTTTATGTGCACTAACTTAGTCCTCCTAACCACCCTGTGAGGTGGATCCTATTATTTTATAGATGAGAAACTGAGCCACGGAAAGGTTAAGTAAGGTTAAGTGTGTCCAAGGTCACACACATTGCTGTGTGTGTGACCATAAATGGTGGAGCTGGAATGTGAATCCAGCAGTGTGGAGCCAGAGACCTTGTTGATTCCTCCTTCACTCTGCCACCTCTAACTAGAGGTTCAGAGGTCAAAGCTGCTGGCACAGATGTCTGACCATCCTCCAAGTCAGGCTTGAGAAACATCTCATAACAAGGCCCCTCTGAAACCACAAGGTAAAAATTAGACAAGAGGAGGGAAATTATTAGTATTTGCAGATATTGTGATTGTATGTTTGGAAAACTGAAGAGAATCAACTAAAAAAGTACCCCAACAATAAGATTGAAATAACTTTATAAAATTAATTTTTAAAAAATCAGTAGCTTTTCTAGAAACAACAGTCAACCAGAAAATTTAATGAAAGAAAAGATACCATTTAGAATTGTAATCCAAAGGAAAAAATTTCTAGTAAAAACTTAAGAAGCAATCTGTAAGATCCATATGAAGTAAATTTAAATAATCATCTAATGGAAATAAAAAGGTTTAAATAAATAGAAAGATGTTCCCTTTTCTTGAATAGAAAGATTCCTTACAAAGATGTCCATCTTCCTGCTTTGACCTATAATTTAACATGATCAATATCAAAAGAAAACAATTAGGGGAGGGGAAGAGGGAGGGTGGGACTCTAAATTTCATATCAAAAACTAAAATGCGAGAAAAGCCACGCTATGAATGATAAAGAAGAGTATGGGGGATGTATTAGCCATATCAGATATTAAAATATAAAGTCATTGTAATTAAACTAGTCTTACACTGGCTCAAAAATTAATAGCCAGATGAATGGAAGCAAATAGAAAAACCAGGAGTAAACCCAAACATATACAAACATTTGGTTTATGTGGAGAGAGGTTTTCAATACAATAGGAAAAATATACATTATTCAATAAATGGTTTGGGATGACTGGCTGGGCCATCCATTTCTTTATGCCAAAATTAATTCCAGATGGATAAAATTTCTAAAGGCAAAAACTTAAACCATAAGAGAACTACATAATTTTGCAAATTATAAACATAAGTGCAAATTGCATAATTTTGTGGAAAGGACTTCTTTAAGCAAATCACTAAACCCAGAACACATAAAAAAGTGAATAAATCTGGCTATACAAAATTTTAAATGTCTTCATGACAAAAATATCATAAATCAAGATGAAAGCAAGCAATAAAAAAGTATTGCAAAAACATGACAAAGAGCTAATTTTCATCACATACATAAAGAGTTTTAAAGATATCAATCAGAAAAAGCCAAAAACCCCAAAAGAAACAAATTTTTTTGAAAACATCATTACAGGAAAAAAAAATACAACTGGCTTTTAATCATGTGAAAGATATATGTCACTTATATTAGAAGAAATGCAAATTGAAATCACAGTGAGATTTTGTTTGTTTGCCTATTAGATAAGCACAGAGCAATAGTTTGATAATGCATTGACTGGAGAAACAGGCACTCTAATGAATTATTGTTGGGAGTTCCAAACAGTACAACCTGTTAGGAGGGCAACTTGGCAGTATGTATCAAAATTTTAAATTCCACCTCTAAAAATGTATCTGATAGGATACACAAGGATGTTCACTGCAGTGCTATCTATAGTAGCAATAGAAAGAACGTCTAAATGTGCATCAGTGAGAAACTGATTGTGTAAATTCTGGTACAATGGGCTATGAATATAGCCATTAAGAAGAACAGGCAAACCTATATATATTATATATAACAATCTCCAAAATGTTTAGTGCAAAAGGCAAAATGCAGAACAGTCTGTATAATATTCTACAATTTGTTTTTTTAAAAAGTCAGTTATGTCAATACATACTTGTACATACAGTAAATACAAATTGGATGGCAACAATTTGTAGGTTACAAAATCAATTTAGTGATTTGTAAGGAGTGTTCTTTCATGCTTGCATGTTTCATTTGGGTTTTTAATGTTTTATTTAAATATTGATGAAATCATATTTGATATTCCTTATGTTTTTCTATATTATATATGGTAAAGGTAAAAATTTTTTTGTGTGACTTTGTTACAGTTATATAATTGTATAGTGGGTTATGATGGGGAGTATATGTCTTACTCCGGGTTACAGAGAAAAAATGTTTAAAATGCATTAGTATCAATTTTCTCTGGAAAGACAAGGAACCAATTGGTAAATAGTCTTTGGGGAGACTGACATTGGGGACTCTGGGGTCAGAAGTGGAAAGGAGAATGACTTTGCCTACATATCTTTGTACTATTTTTAGTCCCTATTCCGGTTCCTTTTTTAGAAAAAGAGGATGAGATAAAAACAAAAAGAAAACAAAATTCTTTTAATTATGTTTTTTGTAGTAAAGAACATGCTTACTTACATTTCGTTTGAGTGCATGCCAGGAAAAATACAGAACTTTTGGACCTCACTGTTTTTACCCTATCTTTTGACCTACAGTTTTACCCCTGACTCCAGAGACATTTTTCTCCATGTTTACCAATACATATTATACATTTTACTCAGAATTATACCAACATTAATGTACTTCCTTCCAGAGAGCAAGTTTTTTCAGTTATGAACTCCACTGAGTTGATTTAAATTCTGTTTTATATACTGCTACCCTTAAATCATTTCCCTTTTCCCCTACCTGTTTCCTTTTAACAAAATTAATTTTTATCAGAATGATTTTCCATATAACTTTTTAAACAAATATTGATCATTGATAAAGTTTACCCATATCAAATAATGATTAGTTATTATTTCTACCATTAGGAAGTTTCCTTTACCACCATTTTGAACAACCCCATTTTCTTGAATCCAACTTTGTATATCTAAACTGTACCATATGGATCCCTACCAATAAAGCATGTGTAATTTTAGTTGCTGTCAGTTTTATTTTGTGTTGATGATTTCAACCACAGATATTCATTATGATTTGGCTAAATGTTTTATAGCTAATCTATGAGAAAACTGGAAGCATTCTTCTTAAGATATTCCAGGCTTACTCTGTGGGCCAAGACTGGTCTGTTAGATTTTGAAGCCAGTTCTTTGATGTCCTTCTGAACACTTTGAAAGATGTTATACTAGCTCTCCAACCCACTGAAAAAGCCAAAAACAAATTGCTCATCACACAATGGTATCAACAACTCTTAAATTGATTGATGATGTCAAAACTCATTGTGTGACACCTAACAAAGTACCTTTACTGCGGGGTCCAAAGAGTAAAGTCAAAACATCCTGAGCAGGCACTGTGCTAGGGGTTTGGGTTGTAAAGATGAAAAGACCAACTCCTTTCCTTCAAAATAATTTGTCTTATGGGCAGTTCAGATACCTAAGAAATAAAGATACCATAGTGAATTAAGGCTAATGGTGATGTGCTACAAATATCATAAACGAATTCTGTATGTTTGGGCCCCTGAGAACAGGAATGAATTTTTCACAGCGAGCTGATGGAGTTTGAAGCTCTGAGATCTGTCCAGCTGAGAGCTTTGCTCTGGTTAACAGGACGAGGTGTGCTGAGATGGGGGCAGGTAAACACAGAGAGTGGAGGTGGAGTGAAGAGTTTAATGCCAGGATTCAGAGAGTCCTGTGTAGACAAATTTATGTTTCCTTCTATATATTTCCTCTCTGGCACATTTGTCTCTCTTCTTCTCCATCTTGGAACTTAAATCTGGAACCTGAGCTCCTAGAGATTCTGGACCCGACTTTGCTTACTGTCCCCTTCCATGCCCTTGTCCCACCCTTCCATCCAGGCTTAGGAGCAGAGCTTAGAGCACCACGTAACAGAGGCTCAGGGAGCTGACCTCCCAAGAGGAGGCCGGCCATCCACCCTGCAGCAGGACTGTAACTGCCCTCAAGAAAACCTGATTTAAATTCCACATTTTTCTTCCTTCCTCCAGAGCAGCTTTGGTTGGCTTGGTTCTTAAACTATTTTTTAAATAATGAATTTATGCCCTTGGCAAATATTAATGCTAATCACAGCACTAATTCCAGGGTTTATTTAAATGCATAGTTTGGGGCTTTGGTCAAAATGTGCTTTTGTCTGCAAAGTTACCCTATTAATTTTCTTCATTGGACAGAATGTTTGACAAGATAGTAATTGTTTTAGCAGCCAGTTCCCTGCTCAGAAACAGTCAAACTGAAATGCCCACCACTGAGGCTCATAGATGCCAGGCCCCTACTTCTCCTCCTCAGAATTTCCCATTGGCTGCCTGTGGCCCACTCCCCATACAAATGAGGAAAGACTGTGGCCCAGCGACGGTGGGAGAGCTCTCAGTGAGCCTCCCCACCCATTCTCCCTCTTAGGCCTGACCCAAGTACACTCTCCCCAGCAGTAAGGGAGCTACAGGGTCAGAGAAAGCCCACGCCTCAGGCACCCAGGGGTCGCAAACCCAGCATCCCCCCACAGGCCACACCTGAAGAGGGAAGGCTGAGGAAGCAAACAACCCTCTCTGCAAGGAGCTGATTGCAGGCAGGTATTAATGCTTTGGAACATAGTATTATTGGATTGATTTTAAATAGATGTTTTGCTTCTCTTTAGTAATGAACTGTGGGCTCAAAAGGGAGCTGAAAGAAATCAAAAGAAGAAAAGAGAAGAAAAAAGAAACAAGAAAAACCACTTCCCCACCAAAGTCTTCCTAGGTTATTGCTCAAGAAGGATCTTTAAAATTCTGTTTCAAATTGCTGGGTCTCTGGCAGCGCAATTGTGATAAATTGATGAATGTCTATTTATACCGAAACATAAAACATATGGATGGTTATTTAGAGGACAAATGCATTTTGACAGATCTCTAATTTCATTCCACTGATAGGATGTATTTTGTCAGACTCTTCATTTCATTTGCGACACAGTCGCTTTTGGTTTCCAGTCCCTTACCATGGTGGAAATGCATTTGTCAGGCCCTCCAGCACCAAGATGGGATTAAAATATTGCCACACAACTCTACTTAAAACCAAGAAAAATCGTAAACATCTCCCATTACCCACTCGCACAAGAAATATTACCAAGTGAATATCTTTGTGCACCCAACTGGGTAGCAGAGAGAATTATTCAAAAGTCTTCAGTATAGATTGTTGGCAAATACCAGCCACCCATGACATATTGAATTACATAAGAGCATTAAAGAAAAAAAAGGGGGGGGCTTAACTCCCTCAGTGCTTGATGGAAGAAGAAGGAGGCCCGAGGTTGTACTGGAAAAGTTCTATGCTTCCTTCATGTTTCAGCTCAGGAGCTACCTCCTCTAAGAAACATTTTCTGACTTGCCAAGCAGACTTAAGTTTTCCTCCATATGTTCCCATTGTCCTTATCCATACCTCCATTAGACCTTCTTATCACCCTGCATTTTAATTTATCTGGTAGAAAACTTGACTTTTCATTTTTGTAACCTCAGTGTATAGAGGTATTCAATAAGTATTTGTTGAATGAAAAGATAAATGAATGATTATCTCTACTATAGCATTTATCCCCTGAAATAACTAATTTACCTACCATTTTCCTCCACCAGATCATGAGTTCCGTAAGTATGAGGACTATCTTATTGATATCCATTTCCTCAGCTATGAGCACAGTATCTGGCATGTAGCAGATACTCAAGATGGAGAGATGGATGATTGTTTGAAGCCTCTGGGTATTTCTAAAAGTCACCAGCTACATATACACAGAAAACATTCTTTTTTCTCAACACCTAGTCCTTGGATTTTGAAATTTGAACTTCATTTTTCCAAGGATAGGTAGCATCTATTTTTAAAATGTGTTTCCTGAATACTTCAGAAACAACTGGGGAGAGCTTAAAAGAAATTTAGAAAAGATAGTTTGCATGTCTTTTGTTAGAGCCTATTAGATGTCTCCCGATATGCATTCTCCTATTCTTCCTTAGTAATGAAACCTCCAAATTTTAGCTCCCCACAAGATGCCTAGAATAATAACATTTTCCATTCTCCCTTGTAGATAGGTCTGATCATATGACTGAACTCTGCCAATGGGATTTAAGTAGAAGGGTCATATGCAACTTCCTGGAATTATCCTTAAAGAAAGGGAGGATTGGTCTTCATCCCTTCTTCCTTTCTTCTACTAAAATACAGATAAGATGGCTGGATCTCAGGCAACCATACTGAACCATGAGTTGAAAACCACATGCTGGTGGCGCAGTGGTTGAGAATCTGCCTGCTAATGCAGGGGACATGGGTTCGAGCCCTGGGCTGGGAGGATCCCACATGCCATGGAGCAACTAGGCCCGTGAGCCACAACTACTGAGCCTGTGCATCTGGAGCCTGTGCTCCGCAACAAGAGAGGCCGCGATAGTGATAGGCTTGCGCACTGCGATGAAGAGTGGCCCCCACTTGCCACAACTAGAGAAAGCCCTCGCACAGAAATGAAGACCCAACACAGCAAAAAAAAAAAAAAAAAAAAATTTAATTAATTAATTAATACGCTCCTACCCCCAAAATCTTCTTTAAAAAAAAACCACATGCTGAAGACATGAGAGCAGCAAGATATCAGCCTAGGTTCCTGATCACTTTGTGGCCTGCCCAATGAGCCCTGGACTCTTGATCTCTATATTTCTTTTCTTTTCTTTTTTTTTTTTTTTTTGCAGTACATGGGCCTCTCACTGTTGTGGCCTCTCCCGTTGTGGAGCACAGGCTCCGGACGCCCAGGCTCAGCGGCCATGGCTCACGGGCCTAGCCGTTCTGCGGCATGTGGGATCTTCCCGGACCGGGGCACGAACCTGTGTCCCCTGCATCAGCAGGCAGACTCTCAACCACTGTGCCACCAGGGAAGCCCTCTATATTTCTTTTACATGAGAGAAATTGTCACCTTTCTATCACTTGCAGCCTAACTAATCTAACAAATATAGGCTTCCTGCTGGGCACAACATGAAAAATATCAAGAATCTTCTATTAAATTGAATTGAATAGAATTGAGTTGGATTGAATTGAATTGAACTGAATTCACACTAGGTATACTAAAGTCATGTCCTTTTAAATAAGAGAAACTTTACTGGAAACTCAGGTAAGAGACATTTGAACTTGACAGCACATCCCTGAGACCAACTAGTCTCACACCCCTGCCCACTCCGTTCTGGGTAGGTTCCCACCTGAAGTTCATTTCATCCTTAACGTGAGGGAAGAAAAACAACTACTATGCTGCTGTTAAGATATTCCCTTAGAAGCATCAGACATAGTCCCAATCTGGAACTGTGGATCAACCAACAACCTCCCTTTAACAGAAATCCCACAGAGAGGAGAGTTTTCACTTGGGGTTGAATGTTCCCACTCCCAGCCCATAACTATGAAACATCTTGATTCAAATAGGCCAGAGCTCGATTTTCATCTCCGTTTAGAACACTTTGTGGTTATTTTTCTGATAATGTCCAGGAATTTCATGGCTTTTTAAGCAAGATGAGGTTGAATGGTTGGATTTACTGCAGGTGAAATTCTGGCAGAAGAAACTTCAATTTAGCAACTGTAATCATGGACTACAAATCGAGGACTCAGAAGAATGATGCCATTGAAAACAGTTATTACTCAATGTTAATAAAAAAATTATGGATCTAATAAAAGTTAATGGGGAAGTATCATATGCCATAAAAACTGCAGTCAAAGCAAAGAATGCTGGGTTGGGGAAGAAGATTCTACTATAACTCTGTATTGTCTGCGAGCCAAAATGGCCATGTCCATAACACTTCTGAGGGCAAATGGTTACTCAGATCAAATTAAACTGTGGAATACTTAGTGATGGGATCATCTCCTTTTGTAAAAATAGAAAGGAGCAGGGCTTCCCTGGTGGCGCAGTGGTTGAGAGTCCGCCTGCTGATGCAGGGGACACGGGTTTGTGCCCCGGTCTGGGAAGATCCCACATGCCGCGGAGCGGCTGGGCCCGTGAGCCATGGCCGCTGAGCCTGCGCGTCCGGAGCCTGTGCTCCGCAACGGGAGAGGCCACAACAGTGGGAGGCCCGCGTACCACAAAAAAAAAAAAAAAAAAAAAAAATAGAAAGGAGCAAATGAGAAATTGCCAGCAAACCTAATGCGTTAACGAAGTGAGATCCTGGTCCATTGTCAGCTACTTTTAATAAATATCAGTAAACTTCTTTCTTAGGAACTCTTTATGTGTTTCCCAGTTGGACTGAGAGCTTGATTTCCCTAACGAGCACTGTCTTGTGTCTAAACAGAGTGGCTAGGTTCTTAGGAATTTAAGCTTCATACAGCATCCATGATCCCTATTGAGATGTGGGAGATCGGAGAAATCAAAAGCCTTCCCTCCATCCCTTCTGCTGCCACGCTAGTCGGGCCACCATCATTTTCCACCTGGACTCTGCTCCAGCCTCCTAACTGATTTTCCTACTTCTACTCTGGCTTTCTTTTTTTTCCCCACTCACTCGGATCCATTTCCCACATGGCAGCCAGAGTGTTCTTTTTAATTTATGAATAAGATTTTATCCCTCTTCTGTTTAAAATCCTTTGGAGACTTCTCTTGGCTCTTAGGATAAAAAACCAAAATCCTTTCAAGGATCGAAATGCTTTCCATAATTCGGGTCCCTCTCATTTCTCGGTCTCATCCTGAGCCACACTCCCCCACACCCAACCACAGAGATGGTAGTTCACTCCTGCGCTCCCACTTCTAAGAGTTTACAGCTTCTGCTGCAGCTCACCCACTGTCTGCTGAGATCAGCTGGACTCATCTTTATTTCCTCAGGAACAGCTTCCCTGCTGCCAGATGAGGCTAGCTTCTGCTCATTCATGCTCATAAGGTGCACCATACTTGCCCCTTTTGTAAAATTCAGTATACTATTAATTATATGGACAATGTCAGTCTTCCCCACTCAACTTTAAGCCTCTTGATGGTAGGCTCCACGCCTGTCCTATTTCCTACTTTCCCCAGCACCTAGTACAGTGCATGATAATTATAGGCATTCAAATGCTTGTTAATTATCTGAAAGAATAAATACAAGGATGGATTGTCCCCAAAACCCAGAAACACTGTACTAATGCCACTGATTACAGAGATCCTATCCTAGAGGTTGAAAACCCAAATCAGGAAGGTGCAGTGCACTTGGAGGGGAGAGAAACTTAGGCGCAGGCAGTGTATGCAGCCCCTCCTGAAGATGGGTAATCAGGGAGCATTTTCAGCAGCCTTGAATTGCCTCCCAAGGTCAGAAGGGAATCTTGCCAGGAAGTCCCTTTCACAGTCTTCTAAAAAGAGTCCTCAGGGTGCTGGTATTGGAAAATCATCATTTTGAAACCATCAGAGTAAAGATTGGTTCAGGCAAGAATTATCAGTAGGATGCTAAAACTAGGGGGAAATTCTGATGCTTGCACGGACTTAAAATCTTTCCCCATGGATTGTTTATTAGTTGCAAATGATAAAATAGTAACTCTACAATAGCAAAAAACCTGCCAGATTGATACTGTATGACTTCAGATATGACACACTGAGAAGGACACAACACCACTGAAGGATTGCTCTGGCCTGGAATGCACAGCTCAAATCTGAAGATTATGAAGTGTAAAATACATCCAACATGAGAAACATCCTTTAAAGAAAGGTGGGAGGATGGTTCTATACTCAAAAATGTTATAAAATGTCAATGTTATAAAAGATGAAGAAAGGCTGTGGAAATGTTCTAGATTAAAGGACACTAAAGAGAAAAGACAATAAAATGTAACACAGTGTCCTAGATTGGATCCTGCCTGCACTGGAGGGAAAAAAATGTCCTGAAGGTCATCATTGGGTTAAGTGACAAAACTGGAATACAGACAATGAATTAGATAAAGATATTGTATGAATATTAAATTACTGAAGTTGATAAGTATCCTGTGGATCTGTAAAAGAAAGAAAAAGCAAATGCCCCTATTTGGGGGAAATACACACTGAAATATTTCAGGGTAACAGGCCATGATGTATCCAGCGTATTCTCATATAGTTAAGAAAAGATATTACACACACACACACACACACACACAGAGAGAGAGAGAGAGAGAGAGAGAGAGAGAGAGAGAGAGTGAGAGATAAAGCAAACAGTTTAATGTTAAAAATAGAGGAATCTGGGTGTAATTAGTACTGTCCTTATTCTTGTAACTTTTCTATAAGTTTGAAATTATTTCCAAATTTTAAAAAACGTAAGGGGCCTTGAGGCTATAACCCACCCCCGCCTCCTTCAAGATAAGCTCCTGGCCACCAGGCAGAAGAAAAAAGCCCTGACTCTCTTCATGCTAAATCTTGTGACGCACCAGAATCTTTGATGCGGAAGAGGCAAGACAAGGTAAAGGGGAGGGGACCCCACACGCTCACACACATAGCTCCCTTCTTGACTCAGAACTCTTGAGAGTCTCCAGAAGCTACCCCAGGAAACTTAACATGCAAAGCACCACTGCAGAGCAGCATGCTGCCTGGAAATGTCTGGTTGCTTAGCAACCCAGACTCCTACTGGATAAGATAAAGCTGAAGCCCTCCCTCTGGGTCTCTGGAGAGACATCCTCTGTTAGTCAAGTTCCAGGTGAGACTCTGGCCAGAGCTGAGTCTAGGTCTTGAGCCTCATGAAGCAACCTCCTCAGCTCTGAGGGCTTGAGCCAGGCGCAAAGCCTGGGGATCAAAGAATTCAGCCTAGTAAAATGTAAAGAGAGCAGACCTTCAATCATGTCACTTCCGTGTTCTGTTTCCTTACAGGACACAGTTGGGAGAGATCAGTGGTTCTCAAATCTAGCTGAATATTAGGATAAACTAATGAGCTAGTAACCAGCCCCATTCTGCTGTCAATGAGATCAAAATGTCTGAGGTTGTGGCCCAAGCAGTGATATTTTTTTAAAGTTCTTCACATGATTCAAATGTACAGACAATATTGAGAATCAGTGGGTTAAATGACCTATTAGGTCCCAGGCATCTCTTTTAGAGCCAGTTATCTGGTGCCTATATGGGTGTCTTGATTTCTAGTCTCTTCTTCCCTCCTTTCCCTTCAAATGGAGTCCCTTGAGCCCCACACTTCAGGCTCAGCTCTGCCCCACCTATTGGACCATCCTTGACTGAGCCCAGGTCCCTCAATCTAAGCTCAGTCATCTTTGCTGCTGGTCCAGACACTACCCACCCCCTTACTTCTTGAGGCTTGGTCCTATCTTGTGCCTGCCAAGAATCGTGAAGAGTCTGGGATTTTATAACACTTGCAAGGTAAGAAGTTAGCCTGCTGCATTTTCATGTATGCTGATATAAAGCATGATATTCCTGGGTCAGAGACAAGGGACAGTTTATTACTTACAGCAATAGCAGTGTATCAATTTTGCACCAGTTCCCTGAGCCCCAATATCCACAGGGCATGAAGAAGGCAAGTTGGCACCTACACACGAAGTAGGTTGTATTATAGGATAGGAAGCCTGAGTTTAGGAAACCCAGTTCCTTTATAATGCGCAATAAGCATGCATGCCCTTTGCTCCAAGAGACACAATCTCTGTCTTCCAAGCTCTTCACCTTGAAAAGATAGTTCAGTGCTCTGCCTGCAAGAGGTGCAGAAATGCGAGAGACCGGTGTAGAATGGACACTCATCAGCACCCCAGCTCTAACACCCTGTGCAGGAACTCATCTGTTTAGGGTCAGGGCTGCTGGGGCTTCCCTTGCCCTTGTTAGTTCTGTCAGAGCTCGTGTCCTACCTCTGAAACTCAGTTCTGTCACTGAGACCTTCTTCCTAATGCCAACTACCTATAGTCACCCACCTGAGTTGCCTATCACTACACTCCCCCAAGTAAAGAGAGTAATCCAAACTTTCTTTCCAGGCAAATGGGTCCCCAAGGCTCTGACCTATGGTGGGAACTCTCTGAGCTGGGATACAACATGAGAATGGGGCAGAGATGGCCTGAGGCTCCAGAGCAAGGAGCCAGGGAAGGTAGGGAGAGCAGCACCCAGGCCAAAGGGAGGGTTACACGCTAAGCATACAGTCTAACTCAGTAGCTCGCAAACTTCAGTGTTATTAGAATCCTCCTGGAGGGCTTGTTAAAACACAGATGCTGGCCCTACCCCAAACATCTCTGATGGACTAAGTCTGAGGTAAGGCCTGCAAATATGCATTTCTAACAAGTAACCAGATGGTGTTGATGCTGCCCTGGTGTAGACTTTGTCGATCCAAAGCACCTGAGCTGGAATAAAGATGCAGACGTAGAGAATGGACTTGAGGACACGGGGAGGGGGAAGGGTAAGCTGGGATGAAGTGAGAGAGTGTCATGGACATATATACACTACCACATGTAAAATAGATAGCTAGTGGAAAGCAGCCACGTAGCACAGGGAGATCAGCTCGGTACTTTGTGACCACCTAGAGGGGAGGGATAGGGAGGGTGGGAGGGAGGGAGATGCAAGAGGGAAGAGATATGGGGATATATGTATATGTATAGCTGATTCACTTTGTTGTACAGCAGAAAGCAACACACCATTGTAAAGCAATTATACTCCAGTAAACACCCCAAAACTTAGTTAACAGGAGTGTAGGAGGGGAGTCACTGCTGCTCACAGGTTCGACTTGTGGTTTTTGGCAGTGATGTCGGAAAATTAAGGCAGCCAATGTGTTCTTGTTAATTGGCCTTGTTATTTCTCTAGAAAACCTCCCCATAACCATTGTGGTTTCAGTTGTACTGTGTGTATCATACAGTTTCCCAGGCTCTCACTCTTCACTAGGAATCTGAGGATTGGTGTTCATGTTCATTTTGGCTTCCTTGAGATAAGATCCAACAAGATGTATTGAATCTAACTATTTTATTATGATCGAAGGCTCTGTGCTGCTTTTTGTAAAATTTATCAATCCTCATTTTATTCTTCATGTTTATGCTCTAAGTTTCTCTTTTCTTCATCCCAATATGGATGGGATGGCTCAGTATGGAGCTATTGGATGGCTAAACTATGTGGCAACATAGTTTATGCTAACGCATATATACGGAACCTAAAAAAAAATGGTACTGATGAGCCTAGGTGCAGGGCAGGAGTAAAGAGGTAGACAGAAAATGGACTGGAGGACATGGGGTGGGAGGGCGAAGCTGGGGTGAAGTGAGAGTAGCAGTGACATATATACTCTACCGAATGTAAAATAGTTGGCTGGTGGGAAGCAGCCGCATAGCACAGGGAGATCAGCTCCGTGCTTTGTGACCACCTAGAGGGGTGGGATAGGGAGGGTGGGAGGGAGACGCATGAGGGAGGAGATATGGGGACACGTGTATGCATATGGCTGATTCCCTTTGTTTTGCAACAGAAACTAACACAGTATTGTGAAGCAGTTATACTCCAATAACGATCTATAAATTAATTAATTAATTAATTAATTAAAAATTTTAAAAAAGCACCTGTGCTGAGAAAGGAGCACCAGATTGATAGCAATGGAATGCCAAGCAGAAGCAGCAAGAGGAAAGGCTTAGGGAGAACCTGAATGATATTCTTCAGGCCTGCAATCCAGCTTTTATAAAATCCCCTCAGCCTTGCCAGTGGGTCGGGGGGCGTACACTGTTGGCACCATTTAAGACAATGATATGTTGGGCTTCCTGAAGTTGACTGCTTATTATCCCAGAGGCCATGCTCACCTGTTAAACATGCTTCCTCCCAGTGTCTGCAATGGGCTCTGCTCTCTGGATCTTGCCCTAACACACTGGTAGATCTAGTTGGAGTTTTTGGTGCTGCCAGCCTACATGGTCCCTTTAGACTCAACCCAGTGGTGTTACCTATTCTCTGTTTGTGCCCCAGCCCTCCTCCATCTATCATTTGTACACACCGACCAAATCCATTCTTCCCCTGTTCTCTGCTCTGTGCCCCTAAGGCTGATGCCTTAACAGACTGCAACACCTGGGCACCTAGTTTCCAGTTCAGTTTGACTAATGGGAGGGGCTGGTAGGGGGTCAAGGAGAGGAGATCCAGCATCTCTTTTACATTCCTTCCTCCTTGGGGCTGTATCTCTCGCAATATTTGCATCCAACCTACTGGGTGGCTCCTCCACCCCAGTTCCAGATTTAAAACTGGAAAATTGTTTCTAAAAAACAATTTCCTTCCTTCAGCACTCAGGGTGGGAATGGCTTCCCGCTGATATTTCCAGTGCATCATGATCTGTACCTGTTCCCTTAGCCCTGCCCACACCTCTGTAAGCTGTCCCTTCATTGAAGTCCCCTGAGCTTCTGAGTTGGATTCTGTTTCCTGCTTGGACCCCAGCGGATACCCCTGCTTGCCTGACCACACCCCAAGGTGTGCAGATCTCCTCCCTTCCACACAGAGGTACTGAAATGGGCCTTTCTCAGTAGCAGAGTGGAGAAATAGCTCCCTCCCCCTTCTCAGGCATCCATCCTGAACTCCAGTCCACTCCACGGGGCTCCCCAGGATGGGGAGACAGCAACAAGGTGAAGCACAGCCAATACGACCACAGGCCTTGCCAGCTGGGCATCGGAGAGCTCCTCTCCCCAGGCAGCTTCCCTCAGGCAGAAATGGGGCTCTCTGATAGGGCCAAACAGGGCGAGGCTGAGCCTAGACAGTGAATGTTCTCCCGAGACCCTGCTAACCCTGTTTCCCAAAGTCATGTCACGAGCAGCAGGCTGGTACCAGCAGCACTCCGGAGTCTCGGATGATGTTGCCATGGTAACACTAGGGTCACTGCTTAGCAACAGACCAGAGATGCAGGAAGTTGCTAAGGTATTTTCACGTGTGTTAAAGCAAATGGATGTTTATCTCAATCTTGAGTGTAAATACACTCTGGGGGGAAAAGAGAAAACATACACAAACCACTTACTGATGTTCAGAGTTGCATATCTACTGATATTTAAGGCCTGGAGAATATGCCTTCTCTCTGGGAGAGGCAGACAGGTAGACCATGTACAACCCAGTGAAGCACATCCTCTCTTACCCCCTAAAACAGCTGCCCACCTGACTTCCCACTCACCCAGGCTTAAACTTTCACCACCACTTCATTTCCAATATGGTTTCTAAATCTTTCTCCTTAATGTTTTTTTTTTTTTTTTTTTTTTTTTTTTTTGAGGTACACGGGCCTCTCACTGTTGTGACCTCTCCCGTTGCGGAGCACAGGCTCCGGATGCACAGGCTCAGCGGCCATGGCTCACGGGCCCAGCCACTCCGCGGCATGTGGGATCTTCCCGGACCGGGGCACAAACCCGTGTCCCCTGCATCGGCAGGCGGACTCTCAACCAGTGCGCCACCAGGGAAGCCTTCCTTAATGGTTTTTGAGAAGCCATGTAGAGTAGGAATTTCATGTGCGGACTCTAAAGTCAGACTGCCTGGGTATAAAACCTAGCTCTGGCCCTTGCTTGCTTACTACTTTGGACAAGTAACTTAGCTGCTCTGTGCCTCAACTTCCTCATCTGTAAAATGAGAATATTAATAGTGCCTACCTCACAGAATTGTGTGAGAATTAAATAATCTATTCCATGTCAAGCACTTAAAACAGTGCCTAGAATGTAATGATGGCTTTGTTAAGAAGAGCTGTTCAATATGAAATCATGAAAACTTTCCCATGTGCCAGGCCCTAGAGAAGGAATTAAGAATATAAACGTTTGCAAGAAGTTGGCCTTATCCTCATAAGGCTCACATCTATTTCAATGCCAGTGTGGTGAGGGTAAAGTCCCAATTATTTTTTTAATCTTTTTTTTTTTTACTGAAGTATAGTTAATTTATAATGTTGTGTTGGCTTCAGGTGTATAACACAGTGATTCAGTTTATATATATATATACATATATATATATATATATATATATATATATATATAATAGCAATATATCATATATATTCATTTTTACTCTTTTCCATTATAAGTTATTACAAGATATTGAATATAGTTCCTTGTGCTATACAGTAGGTCCTTGTTGTTTATCTATGCTATACATAGATACATATATATGTTAATCCCAAATTCCTAATTTATCCCCCAGCCCCCCACCCACCTTTCCCCTTTGGTAACCATAAGTTTGTTTTCTGTGTCTATGAGTCTATTTCTATTTTATAAATAAGCTCATTTATATAATTTTTTAGATTCCACATGTAAGTGATATCATATGATATTTATCTTTCTCTGCCTGACTTACTTCACTTAATATGATAATCTCTGGGTCCATCCATGAATGTCCCAACTCTTTGGTTGGTCGTTCAAGATACCCCCAAATCCAGCTCCAGCCTGGCCTTGCCTACTTAAGGAGTAATTGTGAGAATTAAATAAGGTAATACATGTTGGAGTTCAGAATGATGGCCGGCATATAGTAAGTGCTCAATAAAGGTTCTATTACTACTAAAATAATTATTACTTCCCCACCACACACACACACCAGCTCCAAGCTGCTCTGTGTTCTGGTCCCTTGAATAAACCTCATGAACTCCCACATCTGGGTCCTTGTTCACACTGGTCTTGACCACCTGGAATACTTCCCCCTTCCTCTCCACCAGTCTCATGTCTGTGTGACCTTGAGAGCAGGTCCAGTCATACTTGTTCCTGAAAACCCCCTGCTGACCCCAGGCCATGGTCATCTGCTCTGCCTTGACCACATCCAAACTCCATGGTATTCACTGTTTCTTCTGCCTCATCTTTTAAGTGTTTGTATCTTGTTTTCTGAACCAGAGTGTAACCCCTGTCCATCACGATATTTCTTATGCATCTCCTCAGATCCCAGCCTCACCTGTTTCAGGCCCTTTATCACTGTTCCACCTCCATTGTCACCACAATGACCAGCTCTGCATGGACTCCACCCAACTGCTGGCACCTGAGGCTCCTGTGCCTCAGCAAAGGAGACACACAATGGGTGCATGACTGTGGGGTTCACTAGTCTTACCATGTTCCCCATTGTCCAGAAGCAGCAGCCTGAGGGCATGGCAGAGTGAACAAAGGTACCAGCTCAGTGATGACACCCCAAAGGGTCAGGTCACTGTCATCTGGAAGGTAAACCAACATCCTATATGGTGCTGTGTCCTCAAGAGCCATGATATAGACTCTGGGAACCAAACAGTGGATGGAGGACTTACCGCCTCCCCACGCCTCTCTTCTCCACTTGCAGAATCTATGCTCTGTCTACACACTAGGCCCTGCCAGGTAAGAGTGCTGGTTGTCAGCGAGGAAACTCTCCTGTCAGTCAGGGTTCCACTGACCTCAAAGCTGAGGCTGTAACTTAGTCCCTTGGCACTCCTCATGCCAGCAGGCAAACAGGCAAAGGCAGGACTTACTATACTCGTGAGATTAATAACCCTGATCCCAGAAAGAGCTAAGTTGTTGCTACACAATGGGTGCAGAGGGGATTACTTCTAGAACCCAGGGGATTCACTGGGACTTCTCTAAGTGCAGTAAAAACTATAAAGGGGCAACTGCAGCAACCATGGGCTAGCAAAAGCATGGCAACCAAGAGCAACTGAGTGATAAATTTGGTCTTTGTTACCCCGTGTGCCCACGGACCCGCAGCAGCAGTGGTACCAGAGAGCTCGATGGACTTGCAGAAGCCCAGGCACCTCCCCAGACCTCTGAGTCAGATGCTGCATTTTAGCACAACCTTTTAATTCACATGCAACTTCAAGTAGAGAAGCCTAGGAGGCAACCCACTAGGCAAGCAACTTAGATCTTTCAGCTGAAGGTGAGAGAAATCTAGAATGAGTAATGGCAGGGGGTGGCGAGGTGAACGTTAATATCCTCAAACCAGTGGCGCCGGTGGGAACTGTAGATTCTTTCATTTATCCTCTTTTCAGAGAGAGTGGCTGGTTACAGCCTTCATGCAGAATTGGTGAGTGATTTAATTTGTATCTCCCCCTCAGGGAAAAAGTGAGGGTATCTTGTTCTCACAGAAATGGAGGCTCTATTCTAGTGTGAGGGCTGGGAGAGCACTGGCAGAGCTGAGTGGTGCCGGCCTGAATTGCATCGACATCTCCCAGCCGCCCCCTCAGATCCTGTTGGCCTCACCTGTCTCGGGACCCTTGGCCACGTGCTCCATGCTAGCTATTGACTCTGTGTGGATTCACCAACCAGTGCCCAGCCACCTCTCCCAGACTCAGACAATCACTTTCCCATAGTGTGTGGTGTGACCTGGCTTCCATGGTGGCCCTGGAAGGACCATGTTGTGCAAACTAGTTAATCCCTCAGGGCAAAGTTTGCTGAAAGGGAACAAGAGATGGAATGCACCCACTTTCCATGCCCTACCTTCCCTTTGACAAACTGTCCTGAGATTTAGCAGCTCAAATGGCCTCTCTGAAGATGGTGTCAGGAGACTGAGCAGTTATTGGTGCTTCGTATGAAGTGGGGACCCACCTGGAAATGTACCACCTTGGGTTTCATCTTCCTCCTTCCCTGCCTGGCTCCTATTCCTTCCTCACTCCCACATCCTTGATTTTTACCCTCCAATAACATGTTAGCAGACTTCTGCCTCAGGCTCTACTTTCTAGGGTTCCTAAGCTATGATAACTTTAAGGGCAAAGACCATGTTTTATCCTTCCATCTCTCTCACTCTGCACCTTGCCCAGTGGTTTACCCAGGGTGAGAACCAAATATTTAATGCTGGAAAAGACCTACTGAGAGAGGAGGGCAGGAAAGACCGGCAAAGATATGGGACATTCCCACTTTGTAGGGTTTGTAAGGAACTTCAACATCAGTAGTTCAGGGATTCGGGGGACATGGGGGAGGATACTAGGAAGCTGCTATGCTGCCTGGCTTTGGTTTAACACCATTTGTAAGTAAATATCCAACATTCACCAACCCTGAAACCACATGTGCATTTGTTTTCCAAATATCATAGTCATGGCAATGGGATAATGTTTTCTCAGACTGGGTCTAGTCAGCTGGCAAGTATCTGGCACAGTTTGAGCCATGGCTTGTCAGCCAATGGTAATGGCAAAATTCTCATCAGGAACATAGTCTTCCCTTCTTTCAAGTTCCCAGGACTAACTGATGACAACTTTCAACTGAACTGCTTTCCTAGGTTCTATTTTAGAACATGCCAGACCAGCCCCAGACCTCTGGCCTCTGACTTCTTCATGCCAAGTCCTGATTCCACAGGGGCGACATAATGTCCATTGCCTTGTGGCCCTGGACTCCCAGCTGACCCAGTTGCATTCCAGGCACCAGCCAGCGGAGGTGCAGTGGCAGCTGTTGTTACTGAAGCCCTCCCCCTCCCAGCTTAAGAGGCACTAGAAGCAGGGCTGGCAAGTAGGAAACCCTCAGGGAACGGCAGCCACTGTGACCCTGATTCTTGTTATCATGCTGCCCTTTAGTGGAAGGCTTCTGCCTGAAACTAAGGCTCATTTCATATTCCAGTGGCCTCCAGGACAAAGTAGGATTATGTAACTAAGGCTTTTGACCTGAGGAAGAAATTTAAAAATACAATAAAATAGCTAACATGTATTAGGGCTTGCTGGGTTTCAGACCCTGTGTTAAGTGCTCTTCACTTATTATTTCATTTAATCCTAATTTAAGGGCTGGATACCATTATTATCTCAAGTTTACAAATGAGGAAAATGTGGCTCAGAGAAGTTTAAAAACTTATCCAACCTACAGAGTGGAAGAAAATATTGGCAAATATGTATCTGATAATGAACATGTATCTAGAGCATATAAACTCATTACAGCTCAATAGTTTTTTAAAGGACAAGCAACTCAATTTAAAAATGGGCAAAGGATCTTTTATCCAGAGAAGATATACAAATAGCCAAATAAGCACATGAAAAAGATGTTCAATGTCATTAGACATCAAAGAAATGCAAAGTAAAACCCAGATGAGATGCCACTTCAAACTCACGAGGATGGCTATGATCAAAAAGACAAATAATAAGTGTATGCAAGTATGTGGAAAAAGTAGAACCTCCGACATTGCTGGTGGAAATGTTAAATGGTACAGCTGCTTTGGAAAACAGTCTGGCAATTCCACAATAAGGTAAACGCGGTCTTACCATATGACCCAGAAGTCCCACTCTTAGGTATACACCCAAGGCAAATAAAAACATATGTCCACACAAAAACTTGTACACAAATGCTCAGAGCAGCATTATGCATAATAGTCAAAAAGTAGAAACAATCCAAATGTCCATCAACTGAGGAATGGATAAAAACTTGCCCCAAGTCACACAACCTCTTTTTCTGAGTAAATGAAAATTAGCCAGGACCCCTGATTATCTATCTCCACAAGTATGATAATAGAGAAATGAATAGAAGATGGTGGTGAGGAAAGAAGCTTAAGGCAGTAGATAAGAAGGTAGCCCTGGAACATAAGGACATTCTCCCTATATTTCCATACAAATCGTAAAGGATCTAAGATGAGAATCCTAATGACAATGTCATCTCCGGTGGAAGTCAAATCATCAGACACTGCAGCCACCCCCCAACAGTGCACCCTGAAATTCAGGATGAGGAAACACAGGATACTGGCCGCAGATAGCTGAGGTGCATATAAAAGGAATGATTTCAGTGAGCCCAGACTCCTGCATCTTCTCATACATAGAAAAGCACTCAATTCCTTGAGATACCTGGTTTTCTTTAATTGACAGTAATCTGTTGAAATTCTGACCACTTGGTTTTGTTGCAAAAAACTCTTCTATATCCTGGCTATCGCTTGCCTCTTTGGAGCAGTCCCTCAGACCTATCTGAGATGCTATGTCCCAGGCTTAAGTCCTCAGTATGTTTACCAAATAAAACATAACTCTCAACTTTTAGGTTGTGCATTTTTTTTCAAGTCAACAGTTTTGGCAACCACGAAAGGGACTAGAACCCTCAATCTTCCGATCTGAGCAGGAGAAAAGCAGGTTGTGTGGGAGAAGGAAGAGCACACCTGAAAACATGTATCTTATGACCTGCAGGGATGTTGTGTGTACCTTTCAGGGAGTGTCTGGGTTTCCTGTCACCCCAGGGCCTGATCCACTGCAAATACTCAACAAGCGCTTGATAAATCTAATTGAATTCTATCTCTGCTGGAGCCAAACAGTCTCTTGGAAACCCCATGCCCAGCACAATCCCAGCACCTAACAGTGCTTTTCACCTAATGAACATTCAGTAAATATTTGTGAAAGAGATGGATGATTAAGTGAATAAGTACCTCTGAGCCTGGGAGACAGGCTGTCGTATATTTGTGAGACATATGAGTGAGGAAACTGAAGTGTCCAGTTTAACTCCTAAGGGAAAAAATAATGTAATTGACCATGCTTTGGCCCCAAAGTATTATCCTCCTCATCTGCCATCACCACCCTGAATGAAGCAGGACATCTGGCACTGGGTTTTAAAGAATTTCCCAATTTATGATTGGTAATTTGGTAAATGACAACATAGAAATTTCTAGCTAGAAGGTACCTTAGAATTTGGTAAATGACAACATAGAAATTTCTAGCTAGAAGGTACCTCAGAGATCCTTGAGCTATTGAAGAAAAAGAAGCCTGAAAGAAGAGCTGTCATTCTGTGGGAGTGTGACAAGTGCCTGTGTAATTTCTGAGGATAAGCTGAGCCCAGGCAGGGAGTTCACTCGTCAACAGCAGTGCCTATAATATCAAAGTTTAGGAAGTTGACACCGTGTCTGTCACACATTATTTGAACTGATTACTGGTTCTGGATAATTCACTCCCCCCAGAAAGTGTGGCTGGAAGGCATTACAAAGGAAAAAAGAAAACTTCCCGAAATGGCCCGATGCAGAATGTGCACATTTCACAGCGGTGAGCTGTGATGAAGGGCCCACAGGGACCACAGGGGCAGACCCTTCCCCGCAACTCCCAAGAGAAACATTCCCAGGCCAGAACTTCAGAAACCTATTTGCCTACTGCAAGCGCCAGGATAAGGGCAAAACTGTTCCCCAAGGAGAACCACGTCCTTGGGCAGGGCAGGGCAGTGGGGCGAATTAATTTCTAATAATGAGTCTGTAAGCTACAGAGTGTCACGAAAACAGGCGTATTCCTGAAGAGTAAATATGTCAACCAATTCAAGAGACATGCTAAATCTCTTTTGTTTGTGAAGTTCAGGTTTCCTGGCCCTATAAAATGTGACGCACGCCTTCAATGTGTGCAGCAGAACCTGTGAGATTTCAGAACACCACATTAAACTCGGAGCTCCTGGCCTAATGAGACTAAGTCCATTTTGCAGTAATGATTTGTTGGTAATAGCCCATCATGGAACAGATGTCTCATCTGTCATTGCACCGAGACTCCGACCCTCCAGATACTCGGAGAGCATGTGGAGGCGGCTCGGCCTGGGGAGGGATCCTCATCTCTGGACTCCTGAGTGGAGCCAGACCCATGAGAAGAATCAGTGGGTGCCTACACAGTGTGAGCCGAGGCCCCCCAAATCCTCCCTAACTCAAATTTTGTCCCCACCCACCTGCCACAGGGCTTAAAATATCCTCCTTTGAATTGTCTATTAAAATGTAAATATGTCACCTGGAAGAAGTAACACATTAGATTAGCATCGTTATCACTCTTTTTCACATTGGGGAGAGCTGGGCCCTGAGGGAATGGAGGAGGACGGGGAGTCATCACTGAAGGGTGATGTAGCAGACACCTGAGCAGGCATCAGGACCAGGGGCAGGGCCAGGCTGGGCCCGCAGAGCACGCCAGCACTGAGGGCCCAGTTGAGCAGCTACGCCTTGCTCAAGCCCCCCACTAATACCGTGGGTGTTTTATGTATACGTTTCCCCAATTACGCGAGCAACTCGAAGATGGGACTAGAACTTATTTATCTTTGCAAAGTCCCAGAACCTGGCACATACACATTTAGAAAATTCCAAGTATCTCTCCAATAAATATTTGTTGAAAAGTGAATTTTATCCTCACAAGGCCCTAAGGAAATCAGAGGAGGTATTATGAGCATTATTTATTTATTTATTTATTTATAAATTTTATTTTTTTTGCGATACATGGGCCTCTCACTGTTGTGGCCCCTCCCGTTGCGGAGCATAGGCTCCGGACGTGCAGGCTCAGCGGCCATGGCTCACAGGCACAGCCGCTCCACGGCATGTGGGATCTTCCCGGACCTGGGTACGAACCCGTGTCCCCTGCATCGGCAGGCGGACTCTCAACCACTGCGCCACCAGGGAAGCCCCGAGCATTTTTTAAATAAGGAAACTGAGTCTCATGGAGGCCCAAGCACATAGGATTGACGAGGAACAAGCTCTGGATACACAAAGCGGCAGACAAAGAATACACACTTCGTCAAAGAAGAGGACACGTGGGAGATAAGAGGGGAATACCTTAGGGTCTAAGTTTGGGTGACTTTGACCATCGACCTGAGAATTTTGAGTGTTATTCTGGGAAGCTTGGAAAGTTTGTTTAGGGATTGGGAATGCAGGAACCAGAAGAAGGCAGTGAACAATGCCAAGTGATATTTTAGAAAGATCATTGGCCTGGAGGAAAATAGGAGGGGTTGGAGAATCAGGAAACGGAAGACTCAGTGAAGGGATTCTTTGTGTGAGTGAGATCCAGGAGAGCAGCAGTGAAAATAAAGAGGAGGCCACACATCTGAGAGACGGAAGCACAGCAGCCTTAGTGACTGATGAATGAGGCATGGGTGAGGGACAAGGGGAAGGAGGGACATGGGCTGGATTTCAAACCCACTTAACTGGATCGACAGCCATGGGAAATCAGGATGAGAAGTGTGCTTTTGACCAAGGATGGTCAATTCTGCCGTAAACATGTTGGAGAAGGTGACCAAGGCACACCCAAGTAAAGATGCCCAGGGGGCATTTGGTGTCAAAAATCTCCAAGAGATTTAGCTAGATGAGAAGCTAAATGAGATTAGATGAGATCTCTGAGAAAGTAGAAAATCCCAAGTAGAAAGTAGAATAGGAGTCAAAGTCAGAACCTAGATGAGAAGCTAAATGAGATTAGATGAGATCTCTGGGAAAGTAGAAAATCCCAAGTAGAAAGAGTAGATCTCTGAGAAAGCAGAAAATCCCAAGTAGAAAGTAGAATAGGAGTCAAAGTCAGAACCTCCCCAAGTGGAGACAGAGCTGGACAATGCACTGACAACTGAAGCCAAACGAGAGTGTTCCACAAAGGTGGGAGTGACAGTGCTGCAGAAAGGCAAGGGGAATGAGGGGAAGTGCTATTGGCTTTCAGGAAGAGGCCTCCTCTGGTTCTCTTCAAGAGGGCTTTTCAGCAGTGGAAAGGGCAGGACATTGAAATGCTTAGGGGGCAGTGAGGCGAGAGAGCCCGGAGGAGGGGGCAGAGAAGTCTATCCTCTGTGGCAGGGACAGCAGAGCCAAGGCTTGTTTATCTGTCTCTTTCAGTTTAGGGAGACGTATGTTTTATGTGAAGAGGAAGGAGCCAGTGCAGAGACTGAAATATGAAAGAGAGTGGGAGATGCTGGGGTAGGCAAGACGGGGAAGCAGCAGGAAGGGGGAGGGGTGGGAGAGGCGGGTGGTAGAGAGGAGGGGGGGCGTCTAGCCTGAAGGGAGGGCAAGGGGCAAGCGGGGAGGCAAGTCCAAGAGATCATTTTACTGGAAAAAACAGAAAAATAAGTTCCCAGGGTTCAGTCTGACAAAAAAGAAAGTAGACTCCCCAGGGAATGGGAGGGGCCCCCAGATGGCAAAGGACTGGGTTCCTATGTTGCCAAGATTCACCCAAAGTAGAAGAGGAGCAAAATCATTTCTAAAGTTAGAATCTCGTCTATATATGGCAGACAGTCCAAATAATGAAGTCGGCACCATGAACACCAGTGCAAGGGAGGTCCTGGGACATCCCCTGATCCAGCCCTCTCACTTCACCAACCAAGAAAACAAGGCACAGACAGGTGGCGTAAATTAACTGAGATCACAGAGCTAGTCAAGAGCTAAATCTAGGACTCCTAGCTCCTGGTCAAGTGTAATTTCTACCAAAGAGCAACTCTGTGTGCTGGATTTCCTGGGATAATTCTGATCATACATCATTTATTTTTTCTAATAATGGTAATTATATTAAATATATAACAACATATGATTTCATTTGGGTAACTTCAAACGGCATTTCACATTAAAATTTTGAAAAAAGCAATAAATCAGGAAAAGCAAGTCTTCTGTCAGCTGATGTTTCTCAATTTTTGTTTCTGCAAAAATAACCACCTGAATTACACGGCAGAGTTATTACAAGCATGGCTCTGGAGTCAGAGGGGCCCTGCTGGGACTCCAGGTAAGCCTACCAATTACTACTTGGGTGACATTGAATAAGACGATTGATCTCCCCTGGGAAAGGGGCCTCAGCCCTCCCACGGTGGCAACGAAGGCAGACAGCAGCAATCAACCACGCTGTCATCATCGGCCCTCGCATGGGAGAGAAGCGGGGGATGAAACCCATAGCGGGAGCAGGCAAAGCTGTGGCTAATAATGTTTTCCATCCAGAATAATCCCTGTGTTTCAGCCAGAGATGATCTGGAGGCTTTTTGAGAAACCGACCTGAAGAGAAAATGTAATTACTTTTTCCTGCACTTGAATTTCAAGGCGGTGTCCTTTCAAAATTAAAAAAAAGGCACTTGAGGGGTGGACAGGAGGCAGCAGGGAGAGAAGTGAAGGATGGAGAAGGATCATTCATGCTGAAGCCTGTGACATTTCACCACAGTGACTCCTTTGGGCAGCAGTTGGTACAAATGTCATTCAGCTGAGACAGGAGGAAGCAAGAGAGGGCAGTAGGCTCTGCAGGAAAGAACATGATCCACTCCTCTCTACTCACCAACCACTCCTCTTCCCCCAAATCCTGCCTCTCTGGAGAAGGAGTCAGGACCGGGCACTGAGCTGAGGTCACTGGCCTTGCGTTGGCTGCAGGCATCTTGTAGCTTTCGCTGCAATCACAATGAAGCACGTGTCCAACCACAGGAGAGCTACCTCCACGGCAGAGCCCTGGGGCTCTCTGTGCAGAGAAAGCAAAGCTCTGAAGCCCACTTCTCCTGCGTGGACCAGTGGACCAGGAGAGATGGCACCATGTAGCTGCTTTCAGCAGAGCATCCCAGGAGAAATGCGGCCATTGATGACTAAAGAGTGGGTGTGAATGTCTACAACAGGCAACCCTGGGGCTCCTCGAATTGATCATCTGGGGGCATGAAAGAAGGAAGGAGAAGAAGAGAGGGTTAAACCGACCCAGGGTTGAATCAGCCTTGCCACTTACTATGTGACCTTAGCAAATTATTTAACTTGTGTGTCTCAGTTTCCTCATCTGAAAAAAGGGATAATACAGATCACAGGGATGTTAGGAAGATGAGATACGTGTGTCACAAGTGCCTAGGTAAGCAGGTGCTCAACAGACAGTCTTACATACATATATGGATTATTAAGGAAGTATCATATTCATGCCCACTGACAAAAAGCACAGGTCCCTGGCCAAGGTCTCAAAGTCATCATGCAGGAGGATAGACATTCATAAAACTCAAAAAGGCATGATGAGACTGTTCTTTCAGGCTACTGATGTTTCCAAACAGTTGCTGCCTATCTCTAGAGATTGATGAGACCTTCAGAACTAATGGATCTTTCTGGAGTCTGAGATACTTGACCTACTGGCAAAACCACTTCTTAAAAATTTCTTTTTGGTTTTTTCAAAATTTATTTGCAATATATGATTTATGCCTCCATATACTTGCCGAAACTATTTGCTGCAACTCTGTACTGATGTGAAATCTACTTGGTACCATAATATCTGGTGCATGGTAAGTGAACACTTACTACTGAGTGGGTTCTTGATGCCTTTGTTAGGGCTGGTCTGAATGTGCAGTCCAAATGCTGATCTGGAAGGGTCCCACCATTCTAGAAATCGGTCGTGTCCAGTGCAAACCAAGGCCTTGTAACTAACATATAGGGCTGGTTCCTATTAGGACTCTAGCTAATAAATTCAAAGAAATACCTTTGGAAAAGATTGAGCTTAGAGCAAGTTTTCATCAAACATCAAGAAAAAAACTCACGAGCAAGGGAAAGTCAGATGGAGAAAGAACTCAGTGAGCAAGTTGGAAATTAGTGTTTCTTCATTCTGGAGAGTACAGATGATTCACATAGTTCTGGTTTAGGAGTCGAGAAGAAAACTTGCTCACAAACTAAGGATTTCTCTTTGATTTTCAGAAAGCAGTCATTTATTGAATCTCACCTCTCAGAGGCTCCCCACTCAGGTGAAATGATAGATAACACATAGGCTGTGACTCCCAGCTGAGTAGGATTCAAATCCCAGCCCTAAGACTTTCTGTGTACACTTAAATAAGTTGCTTAGCCTTCCTGGACCAAAGGTTTCTCATCTGTGAATGGAAATAATAAATGGCCAGAAGCTTCAAAGCTATGCTCACAATCCAAAAAGATTTAAACTATAACAGGAAAATTTAGGGTGGATTGAAAGATACTTCTTACTCAAGGCTCCAATAATTGGGCTTTGTTTGATATTTGGGTTTTGTTGGGTTTTTTTTTTTTTTCGTTATCTGTTTTTGTTTTAAATAGGGAGCTCTATTTTTTTAAGGAAGATCTTTTAGTTTCAGCTAAATATATCTTTGGGAAGTAAACTCTTGGAACCTTAAGACAATAACCAAGGTCTCCAAATTGAAACTAAAATACCTAAAAGGGAATAAGTTGGCGATTGAGGGCTGACTTGCAAGCTTGATTACACAAAGTTCAATAAGATAAGTAGCCTTCTAACAACTGAAGTTCCCCAACAATAGAATGCATTCTCTCCTTATAAAGTTAATCTCTTGTGTCTCCTCTAGGCATCTTCAGGGATGCTGTAGAGGAGGATTCCCAGATTTCAAGGCAGGTTGGCTAAAGGGTTCTTGTCGACACTTTTGTTCACTTTTAATACTTAGAGAAGCACATCCGTGAGTAGCCAAGGAGTCACCCACTGCACACAGAGAGCTGGGAAGAAGGAACCCAGTTTACTCTGCTTTCCTGCAAATTAGGGGCTGTGACAACTCAGGCACTGAAACATACAGACACAGAATCTGTGCTTAATTAACACCTTGAGAAAGCAAATGCTAATAATTGATGGAAGCATGAGAATGAGGCATTGGGAAAATACCCAACAGAGTTCTGCCTGCCAGTCCTCCCTTGGAGGCAGTGATTAGCATTTCACAGCTCCCCAAAGAAACTTCTACAGAAAGTCTTGTCTCCCAGTAGGTGCTGCCCTTGACCCATGAGGAGGGAAACAGAGGAGGATGTAGTTCTGTGTTGCTCTAATTATCGACAGGTGCTAGCCCTGAGCCTCTCTGGGTTGTGAAGAATGAACATATCACAGCGGGCATGCTTCCCTGACCCGTTTACCAAGAAAGAAGTGAAGCTGTGAGTTCTGAGTGGGTCCAGACCAGAGCAGCAAGGGACAAGCAGTCCTGCCGTTGCGGGCCTTTGAACCACCAGACACAACCTTGCTCAAAGCATCTGTGGCAAATCAGGAGGCTTTCTGGGGACTCTGGAAGCCCCATAGGAGAATCACAACACAGACCTCCAGGGCGCAGGAGCAAAGACATGCCCTCCCCGCTAACATCTCTGCTCCTTCTGAGAAGCCATTCCTGGCTCATGATTGGGCCTCAGCAGAGACTAAACACCCAAACAGGAGATATCATGCGACCATGGGACCTGAGTTGCCCATCATGAACTGCTTGCTATCTGATCCTCGAAATCAATAACCAGCATCCTGTCACCAAAAGAAAGAAGCATATGCAAGAAGCTAGAATCAGAGTGAAACTGCTCAGCCGGAGCTGGAGCCACAGATAAGAAGGGGCTGTAGCTGGAGACACCAGTGAAGGTTACAAGTAATCCCTCAAGGCCAGGATCCCCCGGCAATATACAGTCCTTTTCTGGCTGGTCAGTTATCTAAGGACCAACACTCCTCAGATTAAAAAGTAGAGCAGGGCTTCTCAGTTGGGGGTGATTTTTCCCCTAATGTCTGAAGACATTTCTGAGTGTCATAACTAGGGGGCGCTATAGGCATCTGGTGGGTAGAGGCCAGGGATGCTCTTAAAAAGCCTACAGCACCTCCTGCAGCTTAGCAAAGAATTATCTGACCCAAAATGTCAAGAGTGGCAAGGCTAGGAAACTTTGTTGTAGGGGAAAGGAAAGAAGAAGAGAAAATAAAGGAAACAAAAAATATGCACAAACTTCCTCGTTTCCATAATTCATGACAAGGTATTTTTTACTACCCATCCCATATTTCTTCTGTGTGCATGTTAATATTTCTGGGCATAGAGATCGTGCTTCCCCCAGAGCCTCAAAAGAGTTTTATAGCCAGAAAGAGTTTGACCCCCTGCTTAAGTATTTACTCATGTCTCCCTACTCTTGCCCCAGACCCCAATCCAGGGGACAACAGGCCTAGGATGCTCACAGGAATGCTTCTTCTCCTTCCCACCAATCTTATCTAGAGATTCCAGAAGGGCATATTTTTGGCTCAAGGTCATTTTAATCTATGCAAAAAAAAGGATATTTTTACATTTGCACCATATTCCTACTCCACATCTATGAAATCAGGATTAGAATATCTTCTTTCATTCACTGAACCAATAAATATTTACTGAGTATCTACTATGTGTCAGATGCTGTGTTAGTGGATGTTACAATGGTAAATAGACCGCCTCTCTGCCCATCTTCACAGGACTCAGGGACTATGGATCTCTGCTCACCATTATCATTTCCATCATAGACTTACTGAAGTAGTCCAGAAGGACTCACATCTCATCTAGTTCTTTCCCCAAGTATCTGTCGTTCCCTCAGGTCATCTCCTGCCCTGGGCCTAACCTCCCCAGAACCTATTGGTTGAAAGAAGCATCGTGAACCATCCCGTTGTCTTGAGAGGCTTCCTTCCACAACTTTTCCACCATCTCTCCCTGGGTTATGAGTTGTCCTCCTATTCTCTGCTTAGCCTGGGACTCTGAAAGATGTACTGGGAAAAGGCCAAATGCACACACTTAAAATGGAAACAAAAATGGCAACGTCCTTCAAGAGGCCAGAACACCCTCGCTCTAACCTGGAGAGGTCCTAACCTAATATTCCTCTATTGCCACCACAGGTGCAACAACTTTTCTTTTGAGGGGTCTTGGATTGTTCCCAGTGCAAACTCCCAGCTCTAGCCAAAGCTGAGTGCACTTCTGGGCTTCAGTTTGTTTGGAATATCTGGTGACTCAAAGAGGCAAACTGTAGAAGCCCTTCTCTACAAGGGTCCAAGGAGCCCCCTGGGAAAGAATAGCAGGGGAATAGGGAAGAGCTGCTCCGGAAGTCCAGCTTGAGAGGAAGACATCTACGAGGGTGTCTTACACTTGCTCATTGGTTCAACTTCCATTGCCTTGCCTTCTGATTCCTGGGGTAGGACCACCTGTGATGGTTCTCACCCACTAGGGTTCTTAGCATCCATAGTTTTTAACTAGTGGTTAATGTCATGATGTGGCATCCTGCTTTTCACTTTACCTCAGAACACTTGACACTATCCCTTTGTGGTTAGAGTGTACTCAGAATTTTGGAGTTTGCCACTTTTCTTGTGTTCATTTATTTATTATTTATTTGGGAAATATTTATTGAGCATCTACTCTATGCTAGGCAGTTGGGCCACTTGGAGTTTACATTCACAGAGAAAGCAGTGACAGAAAATAAACAAATGAACAGAGGTACAAAAACATCAAAGCAGGGTGAAGGATAGAGAGTGATGGGGACAGGGAGCAGGGCTACACAGATGCCAGGGAAGGCTGTCTGAGAAAGGAAGAGACAGAGAGACCTGAATGAAGTGAGAGATGAGCCATGTAAAATCTGGGGAGAAAACATTTCAAGCAGAGGGAAGAGCAAGTTCAAAGGTCCTGTGGTGGGAACACACTTGCCTGTTGAAGGACCAGAGTAGCTGGAGCAAAGTTAGCCCTGGGGCCTGTTATGAAATCAGGTCAGAGATGTACACAGGATGCAAATCACATGAGGTCACATGAGCCACAGTAGAGTTTGGCTCTTGCTTTGAATATGATAGGAAACAGGAATTTGAGCAAGGAAGTGACATGACCTGACTTTCATTTTAAAAAAGAATCACTCTGGCTGCTATGAGGAAAATCACTTATAGGGAATCAAGAGTGTGGGCAGGGAGACCATTTAGGAGGCAATGGCAGACAGGCAAGAGAGATGACAACAACTTGGGCTGACGGAAATGATACCTAGTCAGATTTGGGACATACTTCAAGTGAGTCCTGATGCTTAGACAGAATAAGAAAGAGCAGCATCAAGTATGAGTGCTACGAGAGGGCCTGAGCAGCCAGGCGGCACATCATTACCATGCAAAACCTGTGGAGGAGCAGGTGTGAGGGGATGTGCTAGGATTCAGAATCAAGGGTTTGGTTCTGTTAGAAAGACATCCAGTGGATTCAGACATCTAGAATCGTGGTGAGAGGCAGGTGTGCAGAGGTGAACTGGGCAGTCATCAGCCTAGACACGATGTTTAAAGCTGTGGACTAAATGAGACCCTCTAATGAGGGTCGGTAGATAGAAAAGTCCAAAGATTGAGTTGGGTTAGAGGTCAAGAGGCAGATGAGATAGAAAAGGAGCTGCCCATGAAATGGGAGAAAAACTGGGTGTGGGGTCTCAGAAGCAAGATTCGATAAAGAAAAAAAGTAATTCAAGTGGGAGAGACACAGAGGGCTTTAATTGTATCAGTAATGTTTTCCGTCATATATAGGAGGACAGCATTCTGTCCTTTTTGTAAATTTCATAGGAATAAAACATTTTATTTAAATATACAGAACATATACACAGTACTATATATAAAATAGATAAACAACAAGGACCTACTGTACAGCACAGGGAACTATATTCAGTAGCTTATAATAACCTATAATGGAAAAGAATCTGAAAAAGAATATATATATGTATATATACACATATGTATGTGTATATATGTATATATACACATACATATGTGTATATATACATATATGTATATATATATAAAACTGAATCACTTTGCTGTAAACCTGAAACTAAACACAACATTGTAAATTAACTATACATCGATTTAAAATGGTAATAAATAAATAAATACATATCTAGAAAAAATGTGATCAATTGTATCAAATGCTACTGAGAGATCAAGTAAGACAAGGAAGGGAGTTAACCCACTGTATTTGGCAAATGGACATCACTGGTGAACAGGACAAGAACAGCTCCAAAGGAGGACTGAGGACAAGAACCTCTTTGGACCGGGTTGAAAAAAGAATGGAGGCTGAGGAAGTAGCCACAGACTGAACATGAACAATTTGAGGAATTCTGCCATAAAGGGAGCAGAGAATTGGAGCAGCAACCAGGCAGAGACTTAGGATCTAGGACATTTGGGAGTTTGCTTGTTTGTTTTAGGTTGTTTTTGTATTGAGTGAGAATTATAGCATATCTGTAGGCCAGGAGAAAAGAACTAATCAATCATCCAGGAGAGGGAATTCCCTGGTGGAGCAGTGGTTAAGAATCCACCTGCCAATGCAGAGGACACAGGTTCGATCCCTGATCTGGGAAGATCCCACATGCCGCAGAGCAACTAAGCCCACACGCCGCAACTACTGAGCCTGCGCTCTAGAGCCCACAAGCCACAACTACGGAGCCCGCAAGCTGCAACTACTGAAGCATGTGTGCCTAGAGCCCATGCTCCACAACAAGAGAAGCCACCGCAATGAGAAGCCCATGAACTGCAATGAGGAGTAGCCCCCACTCACTATAACTGGACAAAACCCATGCCCAGCAATGAAGACCCAATGCACCTAAAAATAAATAAGTAAATATATAAAGATAAAAATAAATTTAAAAAAATCTTTAGTTTGGGAGGGAGGGAGACGCAAGAGGGAAGAGGTTTGGGGATATATGTATATGTATAGGTGATTCACTTTGTTATAAAGCAGAAATTAACACACCATTGTAAAGCAATTATACTCCAATAAAGATGTTTAAAAAAATTATCCAGGAGAGAAAGGGTAAGTGAGAACACAGCATCCTTGGGTGGACAAGAGAGAATGAGGTCTAGGCTACAGGTGGAGGTGTCAGCCTTCCATAGAGCAGGGACTGCTCATCCGTGGTACAGGAGGGAGGCAGGGTGCAAGGCTCCATGCAGGGCTGAGTACAGGGCTCTCAGAAGCAAGTGGGTTCATGGATTTGGGCCTGGAAGGATGCAGTTCTGTTCTGATCTCTCCTACAATTTTCTTGGGAAAATGCACGGTGAGGTTATCAGTTGACAAGACGGGGAAGGGCTTTGGACGTTAAGGAGAGAGCGAGCAAGAGGCAGAAAGGATCTTACAGCCTGAAGAGTAAACTAAGAGCATGTAGTAGGAGCACCAGAGGAGCTGAGGATCCACTTGAGCTTAGTGGTATCAATTTCATGTGTGCTGTTTTCTCAGCCCCTCTTCACTGCGCACAGGCAGGGAAGACAGAGCTGGCTTGCGCTGAAGGAGCACTGATGTAAAGAGGAGGGTGAGGCGGAAACGAGCTCAAGGCACAGCCAAGGCCTCGGGGTTGAGCACAGGTCCTCCACCCCTCTGCCCTCACAGCGAGTCCCCCTCAGGACTTTTTAAATTTCCTGTCTAACAACCTCAGTGGAGGACCATCCCAATCTGTCAGGGATGTTCTTATCACATTGAACTTCAAAATAGAAGGGGTTGGGGTCTAGGTCTCCTTTCCCAGGAAGCTCCTCGGCCCTTTAAACACCCACAGCTTTCCCAGGGACCAGCTCTGCCCACCAAGAAGTATAAGAAATGGTGAACCTTGCCAAGTCACAAAAGCTGGGTTATCCCCCAGCCCCCAAGCAAACAGGGACCCTGAGTAATCAAGAGCTGCTCTATGGCATCTTCTTCTACTCACCCACCCTGGGTGATACATTGGACTGGCCTGGTCTGGGGACCCTGCATTAGCATGTAGAAGCATGAGCTCATGAAAAGCAAATGGCCCATTTGTTCCCCCAGCTGGTAGAGCTCACAGAAACCTGGGTTGCACTCTTCATTTCAACAGCAACCAACAAAAAAACCCAGCTACTCTGCAATTTAATAAAAATGACTTAGGCCTTGGCTTAAAGATATTGCTACTCCTGTGCAGAAAAGAGTCAGAAGAACTGGTGCAAAGACAGATAAGGCTTAGTTTTGGCAGAGGGGGTTAAACTGATGTGCAGATTAGGGGAGAGCCACATAAAGCATTTTTTGCATGTGTGTGATTGATAGGCTGCTCCCTAAAAAAGCAACTGCATGAAAGTTGGCTCTGGTGTCCCTGCTCTTTGCTCTGCCTCCACTTCATCCCGGAGCCTGACGGCCAGTGCTCTCAGGCTGTCCCCCCTGTGGGGACCACACTTACCCTGCCAGCCCCCTCTGTTCCCCCCTCCGGCCCTAATCAAAACCCATCTCCCCTTCTTCCGAGCACTCCTAAGAGGCTAGTTCTAACCGGGATAAATTAATTCAAGCTAATGCAAATTATGGCTTAATATGTTGCCCTTCCCAGGCAACATTTATATTTTTAAAAGTAGCATTGGTTCCTTAAATCTAAGGGAATGGGTACTGTAGGAATGTCAAGCATTGTGGCAGGCAGGTAAGGGGAGACTGTAGAAAACAGTACAATTTTCGAGGCCCCTCTGGGGTCAGACGTAGAAGGTCCCATCTGCTCCTTCTGTTCATCAAGCACCTCATGGGCCAAGAGGTACCAACGTCAGATCTTTCTCTAAAACCAGGATATTTCTGTCTTAAGAAAATATGCTTATAATACATTTGGCTATTGCCTGTATTACTCTAATATATGCAGATGAGATTCTTTTGTGCAATCAAAATAAATCTATGATAATTGTTTGTTTAATTTCCTCTTCTGCACCAGGTAATGTGAGTTCCCTGAGGACAGATGAAGAGAGAAGAGGAGGCACCTGCCCGTCGCTGTCATGGGAGAAATCCACCCTGCACTGGCAGCCCTGCCCAGGCCACTACAGGACCTTCTGTGCTGCACTGGGTACCAGGTAGGAGGGTATCAGATGAGGCCTGCTCCAGCTGCCTCTGTGCTCCTGGGAGAAGCAGAGGGGAGACCCAGGCTCCCAGAGGACCCAGCTACAGAAAGAAGTTCTGGCCTGTGCCATGTAACTCTCATCTCACCAGAAATCTCTGTGGACATATGTGAGTCTGTGCATCAGGGAACCAATCTTGTTAATGTCAAGGTTTATCATGAGAAACCCTAAGCCTGGTATAGAGATGGTAGCTAAGGTACAAACAACAGCTTCCCCTAATTTCTCTCTGCTTTCTTTGGTCTGTGCATGAAACAAAATCCAGCCATCTGCTTTTCCAGGCACTCAATACCTGCCTCCTACCCCAGAATGGAGAGAGGTTGTCCCCTGCTGCTCCAGAGGAAGCAGATACAGGGACAAAGGCCCGATTACTGCCCAAGGAGCCCTGGATAGCCTGACGACCCAGACTGAGTAGCAGGCAGGGAGGGGGCTGCTCATGTAATGACAGTATCCACCAAGACTCACAGGGACCTCGGTGGCCTCCATAAACCCTCACCCATTCATCCACCCATTCATGCAGTCACTGGTTATTTTTCAGATAGAGGAACCAGCAGACAGCCCAGCCCCAGAAGACAACTGATGACTCCCTGAAGAGATGGGACACATCAGTCCTCCAGTGGATGCATCCCCTCCTCACCTGTGAGCTGGGGCACAGTGTCGCTGTGGGGAATGTGTTTGTCTTTGGGGTTAAGGCAGAGTCCAGCCCTATGAGGACGAAGCAGATAGCTGCTACCTGGTTCCCACTCAGTGGTGGGGAGCCAGAGGCCCATCACTGCCCCCACCCCCAGGCCAGTTGCCTTGTTCCTTCTACAAATACAGTGCTCTCCTGAGTTAATCTTCCACTAAATGTCTTCATGCTTCTGAGACTTCAATTACAGCCTGCTCTGCCCTCAGGCAGAGACCCTAGAAGTGGGATCTGCCCTCAGGCAGTGGGATCACCAAACTTTACAAAGAAGAGGTAATTCAGGGCTGAATGTTACCCTCATCATTGCCACACATGTCTTTCCTGCAAGTCCATGTGGAGCAGGGGCCAGGAATTGAAGCTCCAAACTTCCAGCTCAAGCCTCCTTACCCAGCACTGTGTTATCTTAACATGGTAGGGTTTTGGTTTTGGTTTTGGTTTTGGTTTTGGTTTGTTTGTTTGTTTTACATCAATTGCAGAAAGAGCTGAGTAAATCATGTTCCTCTTTTTATGATAAATCATCCTCACTTCCTGTTAGATTTAAAGAAAGAGAGAAAGGGAGTAAGGAAATAAGGAAGAAGGATTTCTCATTTAAACTACTGTGTGGTTGGAAGTCCTAACCTAGACCTTCCTTCATTTGTCCCTAAATATAAAATCAAAAGGTGGCAGGATACAAAATTAATATACAAAAGTCAATTGTTTTCCTATATACCAGCATATGAACAGGTGGAATCTGAAATTCAAAGCACAATATCATGTACATTGACACCCTACAAAAATTAAATACTTAGGTATAGCTCTAACTAAATATGTACAAGAACTGTATTAGGAAAACACTAAAATTCTGATGAAAAAAATCAAAGGAGGACTAAATAAATGGAGACATATTCCATGTTCATGGATAGGAAGACTGAACTCAATATTGTCAAGATGTCATTTCTTCCTAACTTGATCTATAGATTCAATGCAATCCCGACCAAAATCCCGGCAAGTTATTTTGATTCTAAAGTTTATATGGAGAGAAAAATGACCCAGAATAGCCAACACAATATTAGGGAAAAGAACAAAGTAGAGGAACGAACACTACCCAACCTCAACACTTACTATAAAGCTACAATAATCAAGACAGTGTAGTATTGGCAAAAGAATAGAAAATAGATCAATAGAACAGAATAGAGAACTCAAAACTAGACCCACATAAATATAGTCAATTGATCTTTAACAAAGGAGCAAAGACAATACAATGGAGCGTATTTAGTCTTTTCAACAAATGGTGCTGGAACAACTGGACATCCACATACAAGAATATGAATCTAGACACAGACCTTATACCTTTCACAGAAATTAACTCAAAATGGACCATTGACCTAAATGTAAAATGCAAAACTATAAAACTCCTAGAAGATAACATAGAAGAAAACCTAGATGACCTCGGGTATGTCAATGACTCTAGATAAAACACCAAAGGCATGATCCATAAAAGAAACAATTGATAAGCTGGACTACATTAAAATTAAACTTCTGCTCTACAAAAGACAATGTCAAGAGAATGAGAAGACAAGCCACAGACTGGGAGAAAATATCTGCAAAAGACACATCTGTCAAAGGACACATCCAAAATATACAAAGAACTCTAAAGCTCGACACAAGAAACAGCTTCATTTAAAAATGGCCAAAAACTTCACCCAAGAAGATATTCAGATGGCAAATAAGTACATGAAAAGATGCTCCATAACACATGTCATCATGGAAATGCAGAATACCACTAGACACACCTATCAGAATGGCCAAAATCCAGAACACAGACAACAAAGGCTGGCGAGGATGTGGAACAACAGGGAATCTCATTTATTGGTAGTGAGAATGCAGAATGGTACAGCCACACTGGAAGACAGTTGGACAGTTTCTTACAAAACTAAATATACTCTTAGCATATGGTCCAGCAATCACACTCTTTGATATTTACCCAAAGGAGTTGAAAAAACATATTTCCATAAAAAAACCTGCACACATGTTTATAGCAGCTTTGTTAATAATTGCCAAAACTTAGAAGCAACTGAGATGTTCTTTCAGTAAGTGAATGGATTAAAAACTGTAGTACATCCAGACAATGGCATATGATTCAGCACTAAAAAGAAATGAGCTATTAAGCCATGAAAAGACATGGGAAAACCTCAAATGTATATTACTGAGTGAAAGAAGCCAATCTGAAAAGGCTACATACAGTACGATTCCAAGTACATGACATTCTGGAAAAGGCAAAAGTATGGAGACAGTAAAAAAAAGAGTGGTTGCCAGAGGTTAGGGGAGAAAGAGGGAGGAACTGGTGTAGCACAAAGGATTTTTAGGGTAGTGAAAACGATCTGTATGATACTATAGTTGTGGATACATGTCATTATACATTTGTCCAAACCAATGCAATGTACAACACCAAGAGTGAACCCTGATATAAACCGTGGTCTGTGGTTGATAATGATGTGTAAAGGTAGCTTCATCAATTGCAACAACTGTACTACTCTAGGGGGGAGATGTTTAAAAGGAGGGAGGCATGAGTGGGGACAGTGTATATGAGAAATCTCTGTACCTTTCCCTCAACTTTGTTGTAAACTAAAACCTCTCTAAAATAGAGTCTATTCTATATATATATTTTTTTTTTTTTCTTTTGCTCCGGACGTGCAGGCTCAGCAGCCATGGCTCACAAGCCTAGCCGCTCCGCGGCATGTGGGATCTTCCTGGACCAGGGCACGAACCCGTGTCCCCTGCATCAGCAGGCGGACTCTCAACCACTGCGCCACCAGGGAAGCCCTATTCAATATTTTTTAAAAGCTATATAACTGAGTTAAGAATGGGGAAAGTTATTTGCTGACTACTGAAGTCCACTAAATATAAATCTAAATAATTGCTGTAAATATTATTGTAAACTAAATACAAATGTCAAATAATTTTTGAAAGAGAAGACATATAATGTAAAATTTTAAATATTTTATAATTAATATTCTGTATAATAAAACTCCAATTTATATTAAAACAGAGGGAAAGTGGGGAAGGAAGAGGAGAAAAGAATAGTGATGGTGGAAAAAAGTAAAATATTTATGTCAAGTTTTTTATCCTATATGTATATAGTCAAAAAATATTATTTTGTTTGCTATTTTTATCCTCAAAATATATATATTGACTTCCATTTATAAGATTATGATGGGCTAAAAATTTGAACCAACACTCCTGCTGGAAACAATAAAAAATTCCAGAAAGGTATTTATTAAATCTCTTTAAAAGCAGAGGAGTTCTAATAGCATACCAAGGAATTACTAGACCAAAGTGCAAGTGAGATTGGAAACACAGCCAGGAAAATAGGACAATAAAGCAATCTTTGTTCTGAGGGTATTTATCTCTGCAAACATGAGCTCCACTTTTGACATAAAATGTCAGTGCCTGAACTAGACAAAAGGGTCAGGTGTAACTGCAACATTTTTCCAGCAACTCTCCCCACATAAAGCTGGGATCCTAAAAGACTACATCTTCACAATAAGGGTGAATTAGAAGTAAAATTGTCCTTCTGTTCTCACCTCTCACAAGTACCACCCAAGACTACTAGTAGGAAAGTTGTTCTGGCACTGGTCAGAAGAGGGGAAAAAGTAAAAATAAAAACTTACCTGAGTAAGTTTTGACCCATTCTATGTTACAAATCAAAGCAGCTCTTGAGAAGATTTGTAGCTGAAATTCACATAAATTCATTGGGGGGAAAAGCACCTCAGGGCATAAATTTAATTTAAAGCAGTTCTAGATTGGTAGTTCCCCTAGGTGTGCAGCAGAAGTAAAAAGAAATCCTAGCTGAAGAACACACCTTCATACTATGTTTTAAACAATCTATAAAAATCTCTGAAAATTGAGGGCAATGACATTCATACAGTCAAAAATTATAGAACAGATAAAGTAAAAAGAGTGAAAACCAACAGAAACAACAAAGAGCGGAGATCCACAAAAACTTCAGACACTGGGATTATCAGGCTAGATTAAAATTCAATTATCCTTACTGTGTTTAAGAAATAAAAGACCTGTTTTTAAATATCTACAATAACTCTCACAAGGAAGCTATAAAAATTATAGCATATGTATTTTAAAGTAAAAAGAATGTCTAGGAGCTTCTTAGGATAAAAACAATGGATGAGCATTGTTTATATAGATAGATAGAGAATTAGTGAACTAGATAGAGAATTAGTGAGCTAGACAGGGCAGAAGAAATAATTCAGAATACAAAACAAAGTTTCAGCAAGAAAAGGGAGAAAGAATAGGAGAGTGGCAATATTTGAAATGATAATGGCTAAGAATTTTCCAGAATAATGAAAGACACCAATACACAAATTTAAGGAGCCAAACAAATATTAAGAAGGATGAATAAAAAGAAATCCATACCTAGTCCCAACATAGATAAATAGAGGAATATGAGAGGAAAAACAAAATGTTTTTAATCCTAAAAGATCAATTACTTCAAAGGAGCAACAGTCACTCTGATAATCAACTTTTCAACAGCAACAGTGGCACCCAAAACTCAAAACAGAATCTTCAATGTACTGAAAGGAAGCAAATGCCCATCTAGAAATCTATTCTTGGCAAATAAATAAATATCTTTCAAAAATAAGGGTTAAATAAAGACAGTTTCAGACCAACAGTTACTGAGAATTCACCATGAGCAGACCTTAACCAAAGGAAATTCACAAAATGTACTTCAGGTAGAAAGTAATCCCAGATAAAAGGACTACCTTAACCAAAGGAAATTCATGAGATGTACTTCAGGTAGAAAGTAATCCCAGATAAAAGGATGGTGATTAAAGAAGAAATGAAGAACTCAAAACATAGAGAATATGGGTAAATCTAGATATTGACTTTATAAAACAATAGTATTAAATGTCTCAAGGGATAAATAAATAAAGAGTTAAAATATATGACAATAATAATATATAAGCCAGGGAGCTGGTGAAAAGGTCTAAGGTTCTTATATTATCAGAAGGAAAGGAAAGATACCAATTAACTTCAGACTTTGATAAATGAAGTACACATATAGTGATTTCTCAGAAACTACCAAATGAAAAGAAATAGAGTAAATATTTCGAAGCTGGCTGAAAGAAAAATTAAAGTTATTTTTAAAAAAACATTCCATAAATCCAAACAAATGCAAGAAAGGAGAGTAAAAGAAACATAGAATGGGTCAAACAAATGCAAACCACAAAATATAAAATGTCACTTAATATTTATAAAAGTTATAATCCACAATGAAAATATGAGTCATAAGGTTTTTTTTGTTGTTTTGTTTTGTTTTGTTTTGCGGTATGCGGGCCTCTCACCGTTGTGGCCTCTCCCATTGCGGAGCACAGGCCCAGCAGCCATGGCTCATGGACCCAGCCGCTCTGCGGCATGTGGGATCTTCCCGGACCGGGGCACGAACCCGTGTCCCCTGCATTGGCAGGCGGATTCTCAACCACTGCACCACCAGGGAAGCCCGAGTCATAAGCTTTTATGTATCAAATAATTCAGCATCAAACTATAAAAAGCAAAAATTGTTGGAAACACAGGAAAATTGATAAACACCATAATTGTGAATACTTAAACATCAACTATTTCTTGATAGATTAAAAAAGAAAAATAAGTAAAGACACAGAGGATTTGAATAATAAAATTAATAGAATGGGATTAATAGAAATACATCAAACAATTTACCCGTCAATCACCAAATACACCTTCCTTTCATGTGCCCATGAAACATTTATAAAGTTGATACTGAACTACAAAGAAATCTTCAATAAGTTCCTAAATGTATGCATTGTGTTGTAAGCAATATTCTCTGACAACAAAATAAAAGTAGGAATTAATAACAAAAATAATTAGGTGAAAAAACTTAGCAACTTAAAAAGTTTCCTATATTAAATACCTCAAAGAAACAAAATTAAAAGTAAATAATCAGATATATACAGATTTATGTATAAAATGTTATTTACATTTGAATTAATTTAAAACTCAACAACAGAGGTATGATGAAAAATAATATTATGGTACTTCTATTAAGCATTTGATAGGAAGTTTTTCTAAGAATTTTAATGGCATGAGAAAAATCAGGACATGATGTTAACAGTTAGAGAATGGTATTGAGTATTACATATATATTACATACCATAATTATTTTAGATATCATATATACATAGGTGCATGATATATGTTATGGACTGAATGTTTGTGTCCTGAAAAATTCACACGTGAAAGACCTAAACCCCAGTGTGGCTGTATTTGAAGATGGGGTCTCTAAAAAAGTAATTAAGGTTAAATGAAGTCATAAGGGTAGGGCTCAGATCCAATAGGATCAGTGCCTTATAAGAAGAGACACCAGAAACCTAACTCTCTCTCTCTCCATCCCCCCACCTTCTGTGCACAGGCAGGCAGGCAGCGTCAAGGAAAGACCATGTGAGGACAGCAAGAATGTGGCCATCTGCAACCCAAGGGGAGAGTTCTCCCCAGACATCAATCCTACTGGCACCTTGATCTTGGGCTTCCAAGCCTCCAGAGCTGTGAAAAATTAAATTTCTGTAAGTTTTTTTTTTTTTTTTTTTTTTTTTGCTGTACGCGGGCCTCTCACTGCTGTGGCCTCTCCCGTTGCGGAGCACAGGCTCCGGACACACAGGCTCCGCGGCCATGGCTCGCGGGCCCAGCCGCTCCGCGGCATGTGGGATCTTCCGGGATCGGGGCACGAACCCGTGTCCCCTGCATCGGCAGGCGGACTCTCAACCGCTGCGCCACCATGGAAGCCCTAAATTTCTGTAAGTTTTTAAGCCACCTAATCTGTGATATTTTGTTATGCAGCCCAAGCAGACTGAAACAACATAAAACAGAGCCTAGAGGAAATGCAGCAAAAACTTGACCCACTAGACATTGTTGGGTTGTAGAATTACTTTTCTTAATCCTCTGTTGTGAATATGTGTAACTTTCATAATTAGAGTGGAGGGTGGATGTATAATCAACAAAAGAAAGAAAAAAGACTGTACTCTCTGCCAAGAAAAGGCTGAATCTGTCATCTTATTACTTGCACACACTGTTGGGGAAAACTGCTTTTGGGTAGTTAACACAGGACAATGAAAAATTATACGGCAGCTAGAGATTTGAGAACTTGGAATAAGATGATAGAGGAGAATCTTCTGCTCTCCTATGCAGGAAAATTTTTTCAAAGTTTAAAGATAGATAGATAGATAGATAGATAGATAGATAGATAGATAGATAGATATGTATAGATATATAGCTGCCAGGCGCTTTCACTAAATTTTCTAATTTGAACCCTGTAACATCTCTGCTACAAGAAAGACGACTATAACCATTTTACAGACTAGAAGACTGAATCTCAGAAGTTAGGGCAATAACAGAGCTGGTACACAAACTGGTCCTGTGATGTTGGATCCAGTATTCCTCCTATATAAAGCTGCCTGAAAGTGTTTCTGGCTCAGAAGAAGCTTTGGGATTTCCTACTCAATGTTGGAGGAAGGCAAAGATCTGACATAGAGTTTCCATACCCTGCTAAATATTTCAGTGGGCTTTCATTTTAGATGATATTGTCTAAAATACGTAACCTTGTGAAAAATTTGTTTCTGACCAATATTCAAAGAATGTAAGTAATCCTCTGACTCCAAAATTCAGAGGGATGTTGTCATTTAGAAACCAGGCCAGATGGAAACTAGAATTATTATAGTGATTATTTCATATTGCATTAAAATATCAAATCACTATGTTGTACACCTGAAAATAATATAATATTGTAAGTCAATTATATTTCAATTTTTATATTAAGACTAAATTGTGGTAATGGATGTATAACTCTACACGTTTACTGAAGTCATTTAATTGTGTAGTTAGAAAAAATGAATTTTATTATATGTAACTTATAAAAAAATATACTTCAATTTTCAAAAAAGAAAAAAAAACAGGCCAAGAGGCAGTGTAGACATACCCTTAATACACAACTCCTAGCTCCACTGCCTACCTGCTGTGTGGCCTTGAACAGGTTCTAAATCTCTGTGAATCTCAATTTCCTCATCTATACAATGGGGTTAATGATAACTATTTCAAAACATCCTAGTGTGGATTACAGGTAATATATGCCTAGTTCCTAGCACAGAGCAAGACCTTAGCAAAGGAAGCTATATTTTCCCTTATACAGTATTTAGAGAGAACATTTACATTTGCAAACCATTTCACATAAATTATCTGATCAAAGCCTCAAAATCCCAATTCACAAATGATGAAATTGAGGTTTCAACAATAATATTCTATTGTGTATAGATGACATTTTCTTTACTCATACTTCCATCGATGGACACAGGTCATTTCCATGTTTTAGCTGTTGTAAATAATGCTGCAGTTGAACATGGGAGTGCAGATATCTTTCTGAGATAGTGATTTTGCTTCCTTCAGATAAATGCCCAGATGTGGGATTGCTGGATCATATGGCAGTTCTAATTCTAATTTTTGAGCGGTCTTCATACAGTTTCCACTGTGGCTGCACACTTCCATTCCCACCAACAACTATGGCACCATCTTGACTCTTCTTCAGATTCTGATGCTGGTTCCACTAAGTCTCACTGCACCACCTGGCATTGCATCACTCGCTCCAACAACATAAGAGCACATCACCCAGAAGAGGTACATCAAGGTTCTTCTCTTCTAATTGGGGGCTTTCTAAGCTGACACTTTAGCTCTGGTAGGTGATGACTGATCCAACACAAGCTCAGCCAATTAGACACATTTCATCCTGAAGAAAAGGCTGTTTCTGACTCCATTCCCTGCCTTCATGCACCACTTGTGTCAGGGTCCTGTCTGAGTCCCTTCAAAGGGTCTGGAGCAGTGTGGTACAGAGCTGTGGCTCTGCAAACTGGCTGACTATAAGCTGGTTCTCTTTTTAAAAATATAACACCCCGGACACTGATGGGGAGACCTTCAGGAGGGTGGAAGAGTAAGACGTGGAGATCACCTTCCTCCCCACAAATACATCAGAAATACATCTACATGTGGAAAAACTCCTATAGAACACCTACTGAACGCTGGCAGGAGACCTCAGACCTCCCTAAAGGCAAGAAGCTGTACCTGGGTAGGGCAAAAGAAAAAACAAAGACAAAAGAATAGGGACGGGACCTGCACCAGTGGGAGGGAGCTGTGAAGGAGGAAATGTTTCCACACACTAGGAAGCCCCTTCACTGGTCGAGAGAGCGGGTAGCCGGGGGGGAAGCTTCGGAGTGACGAAGAGCATAGCAACAGGGGTGCGGAGGGCAAAGAGAAGAGATTCCCGCACAGAGGATCGGTGCGACCAGCACTCACCAGCCCGAGAGGCTTGTCTGCTCACCCGCCGGGGCGGGTGGGGCTGGGAGCTGAGGATCGGGCTTCGGTCAGATCCCAGGTAGAGGACTGGGGTTGGCTGCGTGAACACAGCCTGAAGGGGCTAGTGTGCCACAGCTAGCTGGGAGGGAGTCCGGGAAAAAGTCTGGAGCTGCCAAAGAGGCAAGAGACTTTTTCTTCCCTCTTTGTTTCCTGGTGCGCAAGGAGAGGGGATTAAGAGTGCTGCTTAAAGGAGCTCCAGAGATGGGCGTGAGCCACGGCTATCAGCACGGACCCCAGAGACAGGCATGAGACGCTAAGGCTACTGCTGCCGCCACCAAGAAGCCTGTGTGCGAGCACAGGGCACTGTCCACAACTCCCCTCCGGGAGCCTGTTTAGCCCGCCACTGCCAGGGTCCCATGATTCAGGGACAACTTCCCCAGGAGAACACACGGCACGTCTGAGTCTGGTGCAACGTTGCGCTGGCTTCTGCCGCCGCAGGCTCGCCCTGCATTCTGTACCCCTCCATCCCCCTGGCCTGAGCGAGTCAGAGCCCCCGAATCAGCTGCCCATTTAACCCCATTATGTCTGAGCAAAGAACAGATGCCCTCAGGGGACCTACATGCAGAGACGGGGCCAAATCCAAAGCTGAGCCCTGGGAGCTGTGTGAACAAAGAAGAGAGAGGGAAATTTCTCCCAGCAGTCTCAGGAGCAGTGGATTAAAGCTAAACAATCAACTTGATGTACCCTGCATCTGTGGAATACCTGAATAGACAACGAATCATCCCAAATTGATGAGGTGGACTTTGGGAGCAACGATATATATATATATTTTTTTTTCCCCTTTTTCTCTTGAGTGTGTATGTTTATGCTTCTGTGTGTGATTTTGTCTGTATAGCTTTGCTTTTACCATTTGTCCTAGGGTTCTGTCTGTCTGTTTTAGGTTTTTTCCCTTTTTTTTTTTTAGTATAGTTTTTAGCACTTGTTATAATTGGTGAATTTGTTTTTTGGTTTGGTTGCTCTCTTCTTTCTTTCATTCTTTCTTTCTTTCCTTCTTTTTTGTTTCTTTTTAGTATACCTTTTAGCACTTGTTATAATTGGTGGATTTGTTTTTTGGTTTGGTTGCTCTCTTCTTTCATTCTTTCTTTCCTTCTTTTTCTTTTATTATTACTTTTTAATTTTTTATTTTTAATAATTAATTTTTATTTTAATTACTTTATTTTCCTTTTTTCTTTCTTTCCCTCTTTTTTTTCTCCCTTTTCTTCAGAGCCATGTGGCTGACAGGCTCTTGGTGCTCTGGCGAGGTGTCAGGCCTGTGCCTCTGAAGTGGGATAGTCAAGTTCAGGACACTGGACCACCAGAAACCTCCCAGCTCCACGTAATATCAAACGGCAAAAGCTCTCCCAGAGATCTCGATCGGAACACCAAGACCCAGCTCCAGTCAATGACCAACAAGCTACAGTGCTGGACACCCTATGCCAAACAACTAGCAAAACAGGAACACAACCCGACCCAATAGCAGAGAGGCTGCCTAAAATAATAAGGTAACAAACACCCCAAAACACACCACCAGATGTGGACCTGCCAACTAGAAAGACAAGATCCAGTTTTATTCACCAGAACACAGGCACTAGTCCCCTCCACCAGGAAGCCTACACAACCCACTGAACCAACCTTAGTCACTGGGGACAGACATCAAAAACAACAGGAACTACGAACTTGGAGCCTGTGAAAAGGAGACCCAAACACAGTAAGTTAAGCAAAATGAGAAGACAGAGAAACACACAGCAGATGAAGGAGCAAGGTAAAAACACACCAGACCAAACAAACGAAGAGGAAATAGGCAGTCTACCTGAAAAAGAATTCAGAGTAATGATAATAAAAATGATCCAAAATCTTGGAAAGAGAATGGAGAAAATACAAGACATGCTTAACAAGGACCTAGAAGAACTAAAGAGCAAACAAACAGTGATGAACAACACAATAAATGAAAGTAAAAATTCTCTAGAAGGAATAAATAGCAGAATAACTGAGGCAGAAGAAAGGATAAGTGACCTGGAAGATAAAATAGTAGAAATAACTACTACAGAGCAGAATAAAGAAAAAAGAATGAAAAGAATTCAGGAGAGTCTCAGAGACCTCTGGGACATTAAATGCACCAACATTTGAATTACAGGGGTCCCAGAAGAAGAAGAGAAAAAGAAAGGGACTGAGAAAATATTTGAAGAGAACTTCCTTAATATGGGAAAGGAAATAGTTAATCAAGTCCAGGAAACACAGAGAGTCCCATGCAGGATAAATCCAAGGAGAAACATGCCAAGAAACATATTAATCAAACTATCAAAAATTAAATAAAACAAAAAATATTAAAAGCAGCAAGAGAAAAACAACAAATAACATACAAGGGAATCCCCATAAGGTTCACAGCTGATCTTTCAGCAGAAACTCTGCAAGCCAGAAGGGAGTGACAGGACATATTTAAAGTGATGAAAGGGAAAAACCTACAACCAAGATTACTCTGCCTAGCAAGGATCACATTCAGATTTGACAGAGAAATAGAAACCTTTACAGACAAGCAAAAGCGAAAAGAATTCAGCACCACCAAACCAGCTTTACAACAAATGCTAAAGCAATTTCTCTAGGCAGGAAACACAAGACAAGGTAAAGACCTACAAAAACAACCCCAAAACAATTAACAAAATGATAATAGGAACATGCATATTGATAATTACCTTAAACATAAATGGATTAAATGCTCCAACCAAAAGACATAGACTGGCTGAATGGATACAAAAAAAAAAAAGACTCATATATATGCTGTTTACAAGAGACCCACTTCACCTCAGGACACATACAACTGAAAGTGAGGGTATGGAAAAAGATATTCCATGCAAATGGAAATCAAAAGAAAGCTGGAGTAGCAATTCTCATATCAGACAAAATAGACTTTAAAATAAAGACTATTACAAGGGACAAAGAAGGACACTACATAATGATCAAGGGATCAATCCAAGAAGAATATATAACAATTGTAAATATTTATGCACCAAACATAGGAGCACCTCAATACATAAGGCAAATACTAACAGCCATAAAAGGGGAAAGCAACAGTAACACAATCATAGTAGAGGAATTTAACACCCCACTTTCACCAATGGACAGATCATCCAAAATGAAAATAAATAAGGAAACACAAGCTTTAAATGATACATTAAACAAGATGGACTTAATTGATATTTATAGGACATTCCATCCAAAAACAACAGAATACACGTTCTTCTCAAGTGCTCATGGAACATTCTCCAGGAGAGATCATATCTTGGGTCATAAATCAAGCCTTGGTAAAGTTAAGAAAATTGAAATCATATCAACTATCTTTCCGACCACAATGCTATGACACTAGATATCAATTAGAGGGAAAAAATCTGTAAAAAATACAAACACATGGAGGCTAAACAATACACTACTTAATAACCAAGAGATCACTGAAGAATCCAAAGAGGAAATCAAAAAATACCTAGAAACAAATGACAATGTAAACATGATGACCTAAAGCCTATGGGATGTAGCAAAAGCACTTCTAAGAGGGAAGTTCATAGCAATACAATCCTACCTTAAGAAACAAGAAACATCTCAAATGAAAAACCTAAACTTACACCTAAAGCAATTAAAGAAAAAGAACCAAAAAAACCAAAACTTAGCAGAAGGAAAGAAGTCATAAAGATCAGATCAGAAATAAATGAAAAAGAAATGAAGGAAAATATAGCAAAGATCAATAAAACTAAAAGCGGGTTCTTTGAGAAGATAAACAAAATTGATAAACCATTAGCCAGACTCATCAAGAAAAAAAAAGTGAGAAGACTCAAATCAATAGAATTAGAAATGAAAAAGGAGAAGTAACAACTGAAACTTCAGAAATACAAAGGATCATGAGAGGTTACTACAAGCAACTCTATGCCAATAAAACGGACAACCTGGAAGAAATGGACAAATTCTTAAAAAGCACAACCTTCTGAGACTGAACCAGGAAGAATTCGAAAATATAAACAGACCAATCACAAGCACTGAAATTGAAACTGGGATTAAAAATCTTCCAACAAATGAAAGCTCAGGAACAGACGGCTTCACAGGAGAATTCTATCAAACATTTAGAGAAGAGCTAACACCTATCCTTCTCAAACTCTTCCAAAATATAGCACAGGGAGGAACACTCCTAAACTCATTCTACGAGGCCACGATCACTCTGATACCAAAACCAGACAAAGATGTCACAAAGAAAGAAAACTACAGGCCAGTATCACTGATGAACATAGATGCCAAAACCCTCAAGAAAATACGAGCAAACAGAATCCAACAGCACATTAAAAGGATCATACACCATGATCAAGTGGGGTTTATCCCAGCAATGCAACAATTCTTCAACATACACAAATCTATCAATGTGATACACCATATTAACAAACTGAAGGATAAAAACCAAATGATCATCTCAATAAATGCAGGAAAAGCTTTTGACAAAATTCAACACCGATTTATGATAAAAACACTCCAGAAAGTAGGCATAGAGGGAACTTACCTCAACATAATAAAGGCCATATATGACAAACCCACAGCCAACATTGTTCTTAATGGTGAAAAACTGAAAGCATTTCCACTAAGAACAGGAACAGGACAAGGTTGCCCACTCTCACCACTATAATTCAACAAGGCTTTGGAAGTTTTAGCCACAGCAATCAGAGAAGAAAAAGAAGTAAAGAAATCCAAACTGGAAAACAAAAAGTGAAGCTCTCACTGTTTGCAGAAGACACGGTACTATACATAGAGAATCCTAACAATGCTACAAGAAAACTACTAGATCTAATCAATGAATTTGGTAAAGAAGCAGGATATAAAATTAATGCACAGAAATCTCTTGCATTCCTATACACTAATGATGAAAAATCTGAAAGAGAAATTAAGGAAACACTCCCATTTACCATTGCAACAAAAAGAATAAAATACCTAGGAATAAACCTACCTAAGGAGAAAAAACACCTGTATGCAGAAAACTATAAGACACTGATGAAAGAAATAAGATGATGCAAACTGATTGAGAGATACACCATGTTCTTGGACTGGAAGAATCAACATTGTGAAAATGACTATACTACCCAAAGCAATCTACAGATTCAATGCAATCCCTATCAAACTACCAATGGCATTTTTCACAGAACTAGGACAAAAAATTTCACAATTTGTATGGAAACACGAAAGACCCTCAAGAGCCAAAGCAACCTTGAGAAAGAAAAATGGAGCTGGAGGAATCAGGCTCCTGGACTTCAGACTATACTACAAAGCTACAGTAATCAAGAGAGTATTGTACTGGCACAAACACAGAAATACAGATCAATGGAATAGGATAGAAAGCCCAGAGATAAACCCACACACATATGGTCATCTTATTTTTGATAAAGGAGGCAAGAATATACAGTGGAGAAAAGACAGCCTCTTCAATAAGTGGTTCTGGGAAAACTGGACAGCTACATGTAAAAGAATGAAATTAGAACACTCCCTAACACCATAAACAAAAATAAACTCAAAATGGATTAAAGACCTAAATGTAAGGCCAGACTATAAAACTCTTAGAGGAAAACATAGGCAGAACATTCTATGACATAAATCACAGCAAGATCCTTTTTGACCCACCTTCTAGAGAAATGGAAATAAAAACAAAAATAAACTAATGGGACCTAATGAAACTTAAAAGCTTTTACACATAAAGGAAACCATAAACAAGACCAAAAGACAACCCTCAGAATGGGAGAAAATATTTGCAAATGAAGCAACTGACAAAGGATTAATCTCCGAAATTTACAAGCAGCTCTTGCAGCTCAATATCTAAAAAACAAACCCAATCCAAAAATGGGCAGACGACCTAAATAGACATTTCTCCAAAGAAGATATACAGATTGCCAACAAACACATGAAAGAATGCTCAACATCATTAATCATTAGAGAAATGCAAATCAAAACTACAATGAGGTATCACCTCACACCAGTCAGAATGGCCATCATCAAAAAAATCTATGAACAGGGCCTCCCTGGTGGCGCAAGTGGTTGAGAGTCCGCCTGCCGATGCAGGGGATACGGGTTTGTGCCCCGGTCTGGGAGGATCCCATATGCCGCGGAGCGGCTGGGCCCGTGAGCCATGGCCGCTGAGCCTGCGCGTCCGGAGCCTGTGCTCCGCAGCGGGGGAGGCCACAACAGTGAGAGGCCCGCATACCGCAAAAAAAAAAAAAAAAAAAAAAAAAATCTACGAACAATAAATGCTGGAGATGGTGTGGAGAAAAGGGAACTGTCTTACACTGTTGGTGGGAATGTAAATTGATACAGCCACGATGGAGAACAGTATGGAGGTTGCTCAAAAACCTGAAACTCAAACTACCATATGGCTCAGCCATCCCACTCCTGGGCATATAACCTGAGAAAACCATAATTCAGAAAGAATCATGTACCACAATGTTCATTGCAGCTCTATTTACAATAGCCAGGACATGGAAGCAACCTAAGTGACCATCGACAGATGAATGGATAAAGAAGATGTGGCACATATATACAATGGAATATTATTCAGCCATAAAAAGAAACGAAATTGAGTTATTTGTAGTGAGGTGGATAGACCTAGAGTCTGTCATACAGAATGAAGTAAGTCAGAAAGAGAAAAACAAATACCGTATGCTAACACATATATATGGAATGTAAAAAGAAAAAAAAGTTTCTGAAAAACCTAGGGGCAGGACAGGAATAAAGATACAGATGTAGAGGACATGGGGAGTGGGAAGGGTTAGCTGGGACAAAGTGAGAGAGTGGCATGGACATATATACACTACCAAATGCAAAATAGATAGCTAGTGGGAAGCAGCCACATAGCACAGGGAGATTAGCTCGGTGCTTTATGACCACTTAGAGGGGTGGGATAGGGAGGGTGGGTGGGAGACGCAAGAGGGAGGCGATATGGGGATATGTATATGTATAGTTGATTCACTTTGTTATAAAGCAGAAACTAACATACCATTGTAAAACAATCTTACTCCAATAAAGATGTTAAAAAATAAATAAATAAATAAATATTTAAAAAATAAAAATATAACACCCCAAGTTCTCTCCTCAAAGTTATGAGTTACTAGGCCTGGAATGGAACCCTGGAACCTGAAATTTTTTAAGTTCGAAATCTAAATAGCTCACTATATACCTATTAGAATGGCTAAAATCTAAAAGACTGACCATACCAAGTAGGGTGGGGATATGGAGCACCTGGAATTCACACATGCTGCTGGTGAGAATGCAGAAGTTAAGCATATATGTATTGATACACCAGCCATTTCACTCCTAGATATTTACTGAAGAAAAATGAAAATGAAAGTACAAAAATTTATACATGAATGTACATAACAGCTTTACTTGCAATGGCCCAAACCTGCAAACGACCTAAATGTCCATCAAAAAGTGAATGATTAAATGAATTAGGGTACACACTGTGTACTGCTTCTCAGCAACAAAAAGAAACAACAACATGGATGAACCTCAAAATGGTTATATTGAATGGAAGAAGCCAGTCCCCCTCCCCTGCAAAAAAGACTGCATACTATAGTATCCCATTTATATGAAATTCTAGAGAATGTAGGTTGATCTATAGTGAACAAAAAGAAGATCATTGGTTGCCTGGGGAGAGAATAGGGAGGTTAAGGAAGGCAATTGGAAGGGATTACAAAGGGGCATCAAATGTGGGGGGTGATAATTATAAATATGTTCATTATCTTGAGTGTGGTGATGGCTTCACAGGTGCATATATATATATATATATATATATATATATATATATATATATACACATATATACATATATAGTCAAACTTACCAAATTGTTTACTTTAAATATGTGCAGTTTATTGTACCTCAATTAAAAAAAAAAATCTAATTGGCCTGCCAGGGAGGAATCAGCCTGATCCTAATGAGAAGCCATTGGACTCAAGTCACTGACCCCATACACCCCCCACACACACTACCCCGACCACCCACCAGGTGGCACCAGTCCCAACTGCGTATTTAAGTGCCACCCTATCTGCCCTCAGATCACCCTCAAATTAACTCTTTAGACAAAGATCTAAAATAAACATGGACTTAAAAAATAAATTTACGCTAAGAATTTTTATTTGGGGTATTCTGTTAACTCTTTCCCCAGATAGCTGGTAACCAAGGACTCTTGAGAAAAGACTGTTCCTGTTGTGCCCACAAGTATAGCAAAGGGCTAGGTCCCCTGGGGTAGAGGGGTGCAGGGCAGGGGACGAGATAAAAATGAATAGAATGCAATCCTGCCCCAGAGGTAATGTGTCCTAGTGGCTCAGAGCTTGGACTCAGCATTCTGTCAGCTAAATCAATAGCTTGGCGGCAGTAAGAAAAACACCACATTAAATAACTGATTCTTTTACATTTCAAATAATGAGATTGTATCACATGGACAGACAGATGTTGGCACCAAAACCTAAATTACTATGGTCTTCTCCATGAACAGAGTAGGAATGTCAAGTCATACTACAGACGACAGCCCCAGCCTGTTGCCCAGTGTGGGGAGTGTGAATAGGGAAACCTCACAGGGAGTCTACAGGGGAAAATAGAGCAACATTATCACCAGTTAGGGAAGAAGGAGGAGGGGGACAAAGAGCACCCAGTTGTTGCCATAGGGCAGGTGAAAGAAGACAAGGAATTAAATGAAAACGTTGAGATTAAGAATGGAGAGAAGGACACAGGTTTGAAAACGGTTTAGAAGATAAATTTGATGGATTTGATGATACATTGAATAAGGAATATACTATCCACGTCAATCAGTGTCTTCTAAGCCAGCTTCCCCTATGAAGGGGAAGGGTGTGGCAGGGATGACGTGATAGAAGATAGGCCAGAAAGGGGTCTTGGATTTTTCAGTAGGAGAGGGGGAATAATCAGATATATGTTTTAGATAAATAAATCTAGAAGATGGATTGGATTTGGGATGAGACTGAGGCCCCGCAGACAATTAGGAGGCTTTTGCAATCATCCAAGACAGGGTTGATGAAGCACTGACCCTCAGGGAGGAAAAATTAATCATGTGGAAGGAAAAAACAACTTAATTTGGTTAGTGTCTTTGGATTTCTTTTAAGGAACAAAAAAAAGTTAAATTCATCTACTAATTTAGTTAAGAACAAGAAGTGTGCAATAAATACAGAGATATTTTGAACATACTTAATGTTGGGAAAGGCAGTCTCATGTGTACTCACTTTTGACCCCCCTGCTCAGCCCCCTGAGAATGGGCCGTGGGCCTGGAATACTTCCTTACTGAAATAAAGAGCCCTCACAACTTGTTCTGAACTTCTCACCTTGTGTGGGATTATCTTTCCCTGTTTCAGACTCAACATCTCTTCCTTTATTCTGCTTGACAGTTGTGCTGCACTGGCTGCTGAGAGGACCCTGCTGGCCACTGGAGACTGATGCTCACAACTGGATCTGATGTTGCTGTTTCTTCTCTATGGGAATAAAGCATTGTTCCATCCAGTGCATGGGTGTGTTGTGTTTCCTTGGCTTTTCTGATACCAAGAAAGTGCTCAGATGTCTCCTCCTGATGATAGGTAACAGATGCCGTTGCTCATCACTTACAATCAACATTGTCACCAGTTAGGGAAGAAGGAGGAGGGGGACAAAGAGCACCCAGTTGTTGCCATAGGGCAGGTGAAAGAAGACAAGGAATTAAATGAAAACATTGAGACTAAGAATGGAGAGAAGGACACAGGTTTGAAAATGGTTTAGAAGATAAATTTGATGGACTTGATGATATATTGGATAAGGAATATACTATCCATGTCAATCAGTGTCTTCTAAGCCAGCTTCCCCTATGAATGGTAACACATCATTTGGGGGATGGACTTAAGTGGTCATAGTTCATAACACACTAACCTGCTCCTCCTTTTACAGGTGCTTGGAGTGGGATGAGCACCTGAGGTAAGGGAAGTCTTTCAATGGGTTGACAAGGACCCTGCAATGTAGCCCAGTGTGAGAAGACCATCTGGGCCAATCTGATTCCTGATCCCAGGAATCCAAAACATCAAACACAGAGAAAAACAGGCTGTGAACAGTAGGACCCAAAGGCCCAAATGAGATCAAGTAGAGGCTACATGAAGGAGGAAGTAGGGTTAGAACCATGAGAGATCATGGCAAGCCAAAGTTACAAGAATAATCTAGGATGGAGAGAAAAGATACAAGATGGAGGAAAAGAATAAGGAAATTAACCGTCAGAGGTGAGTACAGGAGAGATGTTGGAATCACATTGGCCAGGAAGTTTTATAAACTGCAGGTCCTGAGGTTTCTAGACCTGCCTTGGGTCCATGTGCACTTTTTATGAGGCCTGACTTGTTGCCATTAGAGCCCACCTCCATTTCTGGCCAAATAAACTCCCATTACTTAAGATTGACTATATCTCTGTTCTTTGGTAGCCAAAGACATAACTAGAATAAGTAAGGTAAGAAGAAAGAGGATTCAAGGATGTTCTCCAGGTTTCTAGTTTGGGTGAACAGGTAAATGTTGGTGTCATCAACTGAGATAGAAAATTCAAGAACAGAAACAAGGTTAGGAAGGAGAATGATATATTTATCCTTGGGCATCTTGATTTGAGATGACTGTGGGCCTTTCAGGTAGAGGCATCTATGAGTTGAAATCTGAGGGAGAGGTCTGGGCTAGAGATTGAGATTTCATCCCCATCAGTATATGATTAATAACTAAAACAACAAGTGCAGATGAGATCAACCAGGACAGGCATGTACAGTGAGGAATGCATAGGGCTGAGGTTGAAACCTGGAGAAGCACAAATATTCCAGTGGCAGATGGAGAAAGGGGAGCCTCAAATGAGTCACAGGAGGATTGGCCAGAGATACACAGATGACAGTGGGAAAACGACACACAGAGGCCAAAATAATAGTTTCAAGGAGGTTGCAAACTGAATGTTAAGTGCAACAAGGAAATTACGATAAGAACTAAAGAGAGTAGGACTTTCCTGGTGGTCCAGTGGTTAAGAATCTGCCTTACAATGCAGGGGATGCCAGTTCAATCCCTGGTCATGGAACTAAGATCCCACATGCTGTGGGGTAGCTAAGTCCATGCACTGCAACTACAGAGCCTGTGCACTCTGGAGCCCATGCACCACAACTACAGAGTCCATGTGCTCTGGAGTCTGCACAACACAACTAGAGAGACCACGCCACAACTACTGAGCCTGCCACAGCTAGAGAGCCCATGCATCACAACTAATGAGCCTGAGTGCCACAACTAGAGAGAAGCCTGTGCACCACAATGAAGAGCCTGCATGTTGCAACAAAAGATCCCATGTGCAACTAAGACCCGATGCAGCCAAAATAAATTAATTAATTTTTAAAAAAAGAACTAAAGAAAGTCCACTGAGTCTGGAAATTAGAAAACTACAGCAAAAGTACTTGCAATTAAGATGGAAGGATGGAAGATTACAATAAATCACAACAAGTATGGGGCTTCATGTCAAAATTGCACAGGAAGGGCTTGTGATCAAGATAGAGGTATTTTAAAAGAACTTCTCTATATACTCCAAACTTAGGAGGGAAATGTGTGTACATGTGTGTGTTTCAAAAAAAGATTAAAATTTACATTTTAAAGATTAAAAATATCTATGAAAACAGAGTAGAAACTACCGTGGGCTAGAGCAGGGATCCCCAACCCTCAGGCCGTGGACTGGTACCAGTCCACGGCCTGTCAGTAACTGGGCCACACAGCAGGAGGTGAGTGGCGGGTGAGTGAGAAAAGCTTCATATGCCTCTCCCCATCGCTCCCCATCACTCCCCATCACTCACATTACCACCTGAACCACCACCCCCCCATCCGTGGAAAAATTGTTTTCCACGAAACTGGCCCCTGGTGTCCAAAAGTCTGGGGAAGGCTGGGCTAGAGACATGAGACCCACTGTATCCTCAGGGCAACAGGACAAGAAATGGTCAGTGGGTGCTGGGATTTTACTGCTATAAAAGAATATGAACTAATTGTGCTTAAAAGGTGTCAAAGGACTGGAGCCTCTCTCCCTGCATGAAGCCCAGAAGTAGGACTGTGCTCCCACCTAAAAATGGAAGCTTAGATGGTGGTTAAAATGAGCTGCTTTTTCATGTAGCATAGTTAATGAAAAAAAAGTTCGAAAATTAAAAGGTAGAAAGAGATATGCCAACTATCAGTTAAATAAGGTTGTTTGAATACATAAATTTATCTCTTCTCCTTCTCAATATCCCAATAAAATAAGAATAAAGAATTTAAAATGCTATAAACCCACAAGGACAAAGAGAAGAGAAGATGAGAGATGGCACCAAATGATGGATGATATAGAAAAGGAAAATGTATTAACAGCCCTGAGAAAGTTGAATACTAAGTACATGCAGAGGAGGATGCCAATGTCAAACTGTGATGCTGAACACTGGAAATTCTCCATGTTCTGTAACACTAGGAGCTATGGAAGGCAGCAGTAGGGCTTGGGACTAGAAAAAATGGACTAAATGAAAGTGAAAAAGGAGATCTCCAAGTACTCGTCCCCCCACCCCCACCCCATTACAGACCCAAGCAACAACCCTTCCCCACCCCAGGATGAAATGGATGATTCATTCTGTGGTAAAACTAAGCCAAAGGAGCTCCATACTCAAGGAGACCATGCCAACAGAAGAGTGGAGGACAGATGCCTAATTAAAATCAGGATTTGGTGAAAGTGAGTTTCCCACCCCCTTTTCCTTGCTTTGCTCCAAGCTATAATCCTAAGTGAATATATTCCAGACAGGAAATTGGTGGATTCTTCTTTGGGGAAACTGTCCAGAAGAACAGAACTACAGATACTGACATTTGTGAGTTTCAAAATGAAACAGCAGGGTCCTTGCTTGACCACCCCACAGTGATGCACACCAGTCAACAAGCATCACCCACAACCCATCTCTCCTCAGTGTCTCACTCTTAAATAGGAAGGGTCAATCAAGGTATCAAGACTTTTGAAGAATTCCTCCAGGATGAAAAAGGAGACCAAATGAATCAGAAAAAAAGGAAAATGGAGACAACAAATAGAGGAGGAGCAATTTTTTTGAACTGTAATATTCTCAGAGAAATAGGAGGAGATTATATTCACGACATAAGAATAGACAAAACTAGGTTGTTATAGAAAGGAACAGAGAATAATTAAAACGTCTTGAAAAAATTTAATATAGTAACTGAAATAAGAGAAAATCAACAGAAAGATACAAAGATAAAGTTGAGGACTTGCCCCAAAAAATAGAATAAAAAGACAAAGAAATAATTAAAAAAAAGGAGAGGTAAGATCAGTCCAGGAGGTTCTACAAGAAAATATCCAAAGAGAGAGAACAGAAAAGCAGAGGGGATAAAACTATTTTTAAAAAATTATATATATATATATATATATATATGTTGGGTTTTTTTTTTGCAGTACACGGGCCTCTCACTGCTGTGGCCTCTCCCGTTGCGGAGCACAGGCTCTGGACGCACAGGCTCAGCAGCCATGGCTCATGGGCCCAGCTGCTCCGCGGCACGTGGGATCTTCCTGGGCCGGGGCACGAACCCGTGTCCCCTGCATCGGCAGGCAGACTCTCAACCACTGTGCCACCAGGGAAGCCCCTAAAAAATAATATTTTAATATTCCCCAAAATAAGGATAGAAGTTTCCAGATTACAAAGTTACAACCTGTGCCTGTAAAGTTATCAAAAACAATACTAATGCACATAAATTTTGAAATCTTAGAGGATCAAGGCTAAAAGAAAAGCTCTCAAAAGGCTACACGGAGGGGGAAATAGATAATCTATATAAAGTCAGTTCCACAGAGAGCTTGAATACAACAGAACATTGTCTTCACAAATCAGAGGGAAAATTATTTCAGTCTAGTACCTATACAAATTATCAATCAAGTGTGCAATAAATAGTAGAATAAAGATAATTGTAGAAAACATGGTTTCAAAAAATCTATTTTCCATGCTTCCTTTCTTAGGAAGTAACAGGGGAATTTATCTATCAAAAAGTGGAAGCAAACCAAGGAAAGGAATGCACAACATATAAGAAGCAGAGGATCCTACACAGGAGGGAGGAAAATGACCAAAGGACAGCTACCTGGAATGCATTTTGCAATTTTTTGGAGTGTTTATATAGTATCAGTGATACATAATATGGAAAACTAAGTAAACAAAAACACAATTAGACATGTCTCAACATGAATTGTTTTCAAGAATAGAATATCAAAAATCAAGTCATAGAATTATATGTAGGATGTGATTATATTTATGACATAAGAATAGACAAAAATAAGTTACTATAAAAAGGAACAGAGAATAATTAAAACTTCTTGAAAAACTTTAATATAGTAACAGAAATAAGAGAAAATCAATAGAAAGATTGAAATTTATAATACTGGCTCCAATATTTCTGAGGTTTTCTTATTCAAATGTTTTAAAAGACATGTAGAATTTAGCTAAAAGGAGAAACTATAATATTTTACACAGGGCCTCCCTGGTGGCGCAGTGGTTAAGAGTCCGCCTGCCGATGCAGGGGATACGGGTTCGTGCCCCGGTCTGGGAGGATCCCATATGCCGCGGAGCGGCTGGGCCCGTGAGCCATGGCCGCTGGGCCTGCGCATCCGGAGCCTGTGCTCCGCAACGGGAGAGGCCACAACAGTGAGAGGCCCGCATACCGCAAAAAGAAAAAAATATATATATATTTTACACAACCACCTCCCCCCCCAAAAAGCAATAAAATATTGTCCTAAAGGTTTGGATGAAAACTTCCACTTTCAGCCAGTATGTAATAACAGGGTCTAGATTTACTCTCCAATCTAAAACAACTAGAAAGTTGGACCAAGTATGAAACTATGGTTTTCAGACATTGGACAACAAGCAGCAGGAGGCAGTGATCCTTGAGAAAAGAGAAACAAATGGAGTGAACCCTATAATTGTCCCAGATCATTGCCTGGAGGCAGTTTCTAGGCCACAGAGCAGAGAAGGGAAATTCAAACAGAGTACACATTCTCTCTGAGATGAGGAGTGTGAGACAGGAGCTCAGGGAGACCGAAGTAGCTTGAATTTACATGAAAGAACTGTGGAAAGAGGGTAATTACACAGAGAGAGCATCAGAAATATATAGATGGGATTTCTCAAATTTTTGGCTGAATAGTAATCCACACATGCACGACCTGAAACTCTGCAAGGAAATAAGTAGATCAAATAATTTTGGAGCTCACATTGGGTTAGGAGTAATTCATATTATCACCAGTGAGAATGGGGCAATCTCACAATACATGGGGCATCAGGAAGAGTACTCAGCAAGGTATCACCTTTGTAGTGAGGCTAACTAACCCTATACTAAAGGCTGCTCTAAACCCACCCTCATATAAACATAAAAGTAAACCCTAGAAGGTTTGAGCTAACTGCAAATAACTATGTGATAGAGGAAAGTCTAACACGTTCTAAAGAAATATAATAAAATCCAGCGGTGAACAGCACAAAATTCATGAGGTCTGGCATCTAATCCAAAATTGCCAAGCATATAGAGAAGCAAGAAAATATAACCTATAACCGAGAAAAAATTTAATCATTAGAAATTGACCCAGAAATTATAGAATTGACATAATTAGCCAAAAAGAATACCAGAATAGCTACTATAAATTATTCCATATGTGAAACATGAACATAGCGAGGAAACAAATGGAAAGCATAAAAAGACCCATCTAGAACTTCTACAGACAAAAAATACAGTAGCTGAAATGTAAATTTCACTGGATCAGATTAACAGCAGATTAGATACTACAGGAAAAACAACCAAAAGGAAGAATGGAAGACAAAAGGGAAAATGAGCAGAGCAAGTAGTCAATAAAAAATACCAAGCAGTCTGAAATTTGTATAATTTAAGTCTTAGAAATAGAGAAGCAAGTGAGAAAGATGGATAAACTACTTGAGGAAATAATAGCCAAAATATTTCTGTTTGATGAAAATGATAAACCCACAGATCCAAGAAACTCAAAAAAGCCCAAGAAGAATAAATATATAAAAAATCACATCAAAGTACAGGATAATTAAACTTTTGAGAGCAGGGATAAGGAGAAAATCTTAAAATCGGACAGAGAAAAATATATATTACATCACAGAAAGAAAAATAATGACATTCATAGACTTCTCATCAGAAACTATGTGAGCCAGAAGAATATGAAGTGATATCATGGTTTTTTTTTTTTGCTTGTATGGTTGTTTTTTATTATAAGCATTAAAATACATGATAAGAAGCACAGTAGAATCCTGTTGATATCATATATCCAGTCTTGGTATTTAACCAAACATCATCATCATCATCATCATCATCACCATCATCATCATCATCAAGCACAAAAAAATTTTTAATGATAGCATCATAAACATATGTGTAGTAGATAATTATATATTTATTTATAAAAATTTTAGCATGCTATGAAAGATCTGATTTGAGCATGTATTGATCCACTGACATAAGTTCCACATCAGGTTTTTTTTCATCCAGTTTTATTGAGATGTAGTTGACATACAGCAATGTATAAGTTTAAGGTGTACTTAAATGTAATGATTTGACTTATATACATCATGAAAAGATTACCATGGTAGGTTTACTGAACATCCATAATTTCATACAGATACAAAAGAAAAGAAATAGAAAAAAAAACTTTTCCCTTGTGATGAGAACTCTTAGGATTTACTCTCTTAACAACTTTCATACATAATGTACAGTGATGTTAATTAAATTCACCATGTATATATTACATCCCTAGTACTTATTCATCTTATAACTGGAAATTTGTGCCTTTTGACTAGCGACATCAAACGTACTAACATTTGAATTATAGGGGGTCTCAGAAGGATTAGAGACAGAATGGGGCAGAGGATATATTGAAGTGATAATAGCTGAAAACTTCCCTAACTTGGGAAAGGAAGCAGACATTTTGGTATAGGAAACACAGACAGTCCCAACGTGGTCAACCCAAAGAGGACCACACCAAGACACATTGTACTTAAAATGGCAAAAATTTAAGATAAAGAGAGAATAGTTATGAAAAGCAGCACAAGAAAAGCAACAATTTATATACAAGAGAACTCCCATAAGGATATCAGCTGACTTTTCAGCAGAAAATCTGCAGTCCAGAATGGAATGATCTGATATGTTTTAAATGATGAAAGGGAAAAACCTACACAAGAAATTTCTACCCAGCAAGGCTTTCCTTCAGATTTGAAGGAGTGATCAAAAGTTTTACAGAAAAGCAAAAGCTAAAAGAGTTCAGCACCACAGAACTAGCTTTATAAGAAATGTTAAAGGGATTTCTCTAAGCAGAAAAGAAAAGGCCACAACTAGAAATATGAAAATCATGAAAGGAATAATCTCTTTGGTAAAGGAAAATATACAGTAAAGGTAGTAGATCAACCACATATAAAGCTAGCCGGAAGGTTAAAAGACAAAAGTAGTAAAATCATCTATATACACAATAAGTAGTTAAGGGATACACAAAAGGATGTAAAATATAATGCAACGAAGAGTAAACATGGGAGGTGGGTAAAAACGCAGGGTTGTTAAAATTCTTTCAAACTTAAGAGATCAACAACTTTAAGTGTTCACATATACAGAGAGATTGCTATATACAAACCTCATGTTAGCCACAAATCAAAAATCTATAATAGATACACAAAAATAGATAAAGGAATCCAAACACAATAATAAAGACAGACATCAAGTCACAAGGGAAGAGAGCAAAAGGAGAAGAAAGGAACAGAAAAGAACCACAAAACAATGAACAAAATGGCAATAAGTACATAAATATCAATTCTGACTTTAAATATAAATGAACTAAATGATCCAATCAAAAGACTTAGAATGGCTGAATAGATACAAAAATATGACACATATATATGCTGCCTACAAAATACTTCAGATCAAAAGACACAGACTGAAAATGAGGAGATGGAAAAAGGTATTCCATTCAAATAAAAATCAAAAGAAAATCGGGGTAGCAATACTTATTTCAGACAAAATACTTTAAAACAAAGACTGTAATAAGAAACACAGAATGAAATCACATAATGATCAAGGGATTGATCAAAGAAAAATAAATAACAATTATAAATAAAGATGCACCATATGAGCACCTAAATTTGTAAAGCAAACATTAACAGACATAAAGGGAGAAACTGACAGTAACACAATAATAGTAGGGGACTTTAACACCCCACTTACATCAATAGACAGATCATCCGGACAGAAAATTAATAAGGAAACACTGGTCTTTAATGTCAAATTAGAGCAGATGGACTTAATAGAGCTATACAGAAATTCCATTCAAAAGCAGAAGAACACACATTGTTTTCAAGTGCACATGGAACGTTCTCCAGGATAGATCACATGCTAGGATACAAAACATCTCAGCAAATTTAAGAAAATTTAAATCATATCACACATCTTTTCTGACCAAAATTCTATGACCAGAAATCCACTACAAGGGAAAAAAACTGCAAAAAAAAAGCACAAACACATGGAGGCTAAACAATATGCAACTAAACAACCAGTGGATCACTGAAGAAATCAAAGAGGAAATTTTAAAATACCTGGAGAGAAATGAAAATGAAAACACAACAATCCAAAATCTATGCAATGCAGCAAAAGCAGTTCTAAGAGGGAAATTTATAGCAATATATGCCTACTTCAGGAAACAAGAATCAAATAAACAACCTAACCTTACACCTAAAGAAACTGAAAAAGAAGAACAAACAAACCCTAAGTTAGTAGAAGGGAAGAAATCATAAAGATCAAAGCAGAAATAAATGAAATAGAGACAAAAATTAATAGAAAAGATCAATGAAATTAAGAGCTGATTCTTTGAAAAGATAAGCAAAATTGATAAACCTTTAGCCAGACACATCAAGAAAAAAAGAGAGAGGACCCAATTCAATAAAATCAGAAATGAAAAAGGAGAAGTTACAAATGTTACCACAAAATACACAGGATTATAAGAGATTACTATAAATATGCAAATGAAATGGACAACCTAAAAGAAATGGACAAATTCCTAGAAATGTTCAACCTCCCAAGACTGAACAAGAAAGAAATAGAAAAATATGAACAGACCAATACCAGTAATGAATTGAATCATTAATTTTAAAAACTCCCAACAAAAAAAAGTCCAGGACAAGATGGATTCACAGGTGAATTCTACCAAACATCCACAGATGAGTCAACACCTATTCTTCTCAAACTATTCCAAAAACTTAGAGAGGAAGCAACACTTCCGAACTCAATCTATGAGGTCAGCATCATCCTGATACCAAATAAGATAAAGATATCAACAGAAAAAGAAAATTACAGGCCAATATCACTGATGAACATAGATGCAAAAATCTCCAACAAAATATTAGCAAACTGAATTCAACAATACATTAAAAGGATCATACACCATGGTCACATGGCATTTATCCCAGGAATGCAAGAAGAGTTCACTATCCACAAAGCTGTCAATGTGATACACCACATTAACAAGTTGAAGAATAAAAATTGTATGGTCGGGCTTCCCTGGTGGCGCAGTGGTTGAGAGTCTGCCTGCCGATGCAGGGGACACGGGTTCGTGCCCTGGTCTGGGAGGATCCCACATGCCGTGGAGCAGCTGGGTCCTTGAGCCATGGCCGCTGAGCCTGCGTGTCCGGAGCCTGTGCTCCACACGGAAGAGGCCACAACAGTGAGAGGCCTGCGTACCGCAAAAAAAAAAAAAAAAAAAAAAAAAAAAAAAATTGTATGATCATCTTAATAGATGCAGAAAAAGCATTTGACAAAATTAAATATCTATTTATGAAAAAAACTCAACAAAGTGAGTATAAAAGGAGCATACCTTTACATAATAAAAGCCATATATGACAAGCCTACAGCTAACATCATGCTCAATGGTTAAAAGCTGAAAGCATTTTCTCTAAGGTCAGGAACAAGACAAGAATGTTCAATGTTGTCATTTTTATTCAACATAGAATTAGCAATCCTGGGCAAAGCAATAAGGCAAGAAAAATAAATAAAAGGAATCACAGTTGGAAAGGAGGAAGTAAAACTCACCATTTGCAGATGACATACACTGTACATAGAAAATCCTAAAGACACCACCAGATAACTACTAGAACTCATCAATGAATTCAGTAAAGTTGTAGGATGCAAAATTAATATACAGAAACCTGTTGTATTTCTATACTGTAACAATGAACCATCAGAAAATGAAGTTAAAAAAAAATGCCAGGGACTTCCCTGGTGGCACAGTGGTTAAGAATCCACCTGCTTATGCATGGGACATGGGTTTGAGCCCTGGTTCAGGAAGATCACACATGTTGCAGTGTAACTAAGCACTGAGCCACAACTACTAAACCTGCACTCTAGAGCCCGCGAGCCACAATTACTGAAGCCCGAGCGCCTAGAGCCCCTGCGCCACAACAAGTGAAGCCACTGCAATGAGCAGCCCGTGCACCACAACAAAGAGTAGCCCCTGCTGGTTGCAACTAAAGAAAACCCGCACGCAGCAACAGAGACCCAAAGCAAGCAAAATAAATAAATAAATAAATAAATTTACTTTTTAAGAAAGCAATCCCATTCCCAACTGCATCAAAAAGAATAAAATACCTGTAAACAAAATAACTAGGAGGTTAAAGATCTGTAATCGGAAAACTAAGACACTGATGAAAGAAATTGAAGATAATACAAACAATGGAAGGATATACCATGCTTGTGGATTAGAAGAATTACTATTGCTAATGACCATACTACCCAAGGCAATAGTCACATTCAATGCAATCCCATCAAAATACTAATAGCATTTTCTTTTAAGAACTAGACCAAATATTCTAAAATTTGTATGGAAACACAAAAGACCACAAATAGCCAAAATCATCTTAAGAAAGAAGAACAAAACAGGGGGTATCACACTTCGTAATTTCAAACTATATTAGAAAGCCACAGTAATCAAAACAGTATGGTACTGGCACAAAAACAGACACATAGATCAACAGAACTGAATAGAGAGCCAAGAAATGAACCCACACTTATATAGGCAATTAATGTATGACAAAGGAGGCAAGAATAGACAATGGTGAAGAGACAGCCTCTTCAATAATGGTGTTGGGAAAACTGGACAGCTACATGCAAAAAAACCCCAAACTGGACCACTTTCTAACACTACATACAAAAATAAACTCAAAATAGATTAAAGACTTAATGTAAGACCTGTTACCATAAAAATTCTAGCAAAAAACATAGGCAGTACACTCTTTGACGTCAGTCTTAGCAATATTTTTTTGGATATGTCTCCTCAAGCAAGGGAAAACAAACAAACAAAAAAAGTTAATACATCAAACTAAAATCTTTTGTGCAGTGAGGGAAACTATCGACAAAATGAAAATGTTGCCTACTGAACAGGAGATGATATTTGTAAATGATATATCTGATAAGGGATTAATATCCAAAATATACAGAGAATTCATTCAACTCAACATCAAAAAAACAAAAACAAAAAACAAAGTCCCATTAAAATAAGGACAGCAAACCTAAACAGATGTTTTTCCAGAGAAAACATACAGATGGCCAATGGGCACATGAAAAGATGCTCAACATCTCTAATTATCAGGGAAATGCAAACCAACAACCACAATGAGATATCACCTCACACCTATCCAAATGGCCATTATTAAAAAGACAACAGGGACTTCCCTGGTGGCGCAGTCATTAAGAATCCACCTGCCAATGCAAGGGACATGGGTTTGAATCCTAGTCTGGGAAGATCCCACATGCCACAGAGCAATTAAGCCCATGCACCACAACTACTGAGCCTGTGCTCTAGAGCCTGCGAGCCACAACTACTGAGCCCACATGACACAACTACTGAAGCCCACATGCCTAGAGCCCATGCTCCACAACAAGAGAAGCCACCGCAATGAAAAGCCCATGTGCTGCAACAAAGAGTAACCCCCGCTCACTGCAACTAGAGAAAGCCCACGTGCAGCAACGAAGACCCAATGCAGCCAAAAATAAATAAATAAAAAATAAATAAACAAATTCATATTTAAAAAAAAGACAACAAATAACAAGTGTTGGGGAGGATGTGGAGAAAAGGGAACCCTTGTGCACCATTGCTGTGAATGTAAATCGGTGAAGCTGCTACGGAAAACCATATGGAGATTCCTCAAAACATTAAAAGTAGAACTACCATATGATCCAGCAACTCCACTTCTAGGTATTTACCTGAAGAAAACAAAAACACTAATTAGAAAAGATATATGCACCCTATGTTCATTGCAGCATTATTTACAATGCCAAGATATGAAAGCAACTGAAGTGTCCATCAAGAGATGAAGGGATAAAGAAAATATTGCATATATTTACAATGGAATATTACTTATAAAAAAATGAAATGTTGCCATTTGTGACAACATGGATGGACCTAGAGGCTATTAAGCTAAGGGAAGTAAGTCAGACAAAGACAGATACTGTATGATTTCACTTAAATGTAGAATCTGAGAAACAAAACAAATAAACAAACATAACTGAACAGAAACAGAGTCACAGATATAGAGAACAAACAAGTGGCTGCCAGAGGGGAAGGTGTTGGGGGTAAAAGAAATAGGTAACAGAGATTAAGAGGTACTAACCTTCAGTTACAAAATTAATGTCACAGGTGTGAAGTGTACAGTGTGGGGAATATAGTCAATAATTATGTAATATCTTTCTACGACGACAGATGACAACTAGACTCATCATGGTGATCATTTTGAAATGTATAGAAATGTTGAATCACTATGTTGTATACCAGGAGCTAACATAGTGTTGCAGGACAATTACACTTCAAAAACAAATAAACAAACAAACTCATAGAAAAAGAGATCATATTTGTGGCTACCAGAAGTGGGGGATGGGGAGAAGGAATTAGATGAAGGTAGTCAAAAGGCACAAACTTCCAGTTATAAGATAAATAATTACTAGGGATGTAATATGTACAACATGATAAATTTAATTAACACTGCTGTACATTATATGTGAAAGTTGTTAAGAGAGTATTCTCATCACAAGGAAAAGTTTTTTTATTTATTTAATGTTGTATGTATATGAAATGATAGATGTCCACTAAACCTATCATGGTAATCTTTTCATGATGTATACAAGTCAAATCATTACATTTAGGTACACCTTAAACTTACATATTGCTGTATGTTAATTATATCTCAATAAATCTGCAGGAAAAATCAACACACAACAATCAATTGCATTATACACTAACAATGAACAATCTGAAAAGGAAATTAAGAAAATAATTCCATTCATAATAACATTAAAGGTATAAAATACTTAGGAATAAACTTAACCAAGGAGGTGAAAGAATTGTACACTGAAAACTAAGAGACATTCCTAAAAGAAATTAGACACTAATAAATAGAAAGATATCCCATGTTCCTGAATTGGAAGACTTAATATTGTTTAAATGTTAATACCATCCAAAGTGACCAACACATTCAATGCAATCCCTATCAAAATCCCAATGGCATATTTTGCAGAAATAAAAAAATCCTTCCTAAAATTCATATAGAATCTCAAGGACCCTGAATAGCCAAAACAATCTTGAAAAAGAAGAATGCAGTTGGACATCTCACACTTCCTAATTTCAAACTTCTTACAAAGCTACAGTAATTAAAACAGCACTAGCATAAAGACAGATATATAGACCAATGGAATAAAATAGACAGCCCAGAAATAAACCTTCATATACATGGTCCAGTGATATTTGAAAAGGGTTCCAAAAACATTAAATGGGGGAGAGTCTTTTCAAAAAATAGTATTGGAAAAATGGATATCCACATGCAAAAGAATGAAGTTGGATCCTTATCTTACACCATATACAAAAGTTAATTCAAAATAGATCAGAAACCTAAATGTAGGAGCTAAAACTGTAAAACTCTTAGAAGGAAACACAGGGGAAATCTTCATGACATTGGATTTGGCAATGATTTCTTGAATATGACACCAAAAGCATATGCATAAAAAATTAGATAAATTGGACTACATCAAAAACTAAAACTTCTGTGCTATACAGCAGAAAGTAACACCACATTGTAAATCAACTATACTCCAATAAATTTTTTTAAAAAAACTAAAACTTCTGTGCATCAAGTAATACAATCAACAGAATTAAAGTCAACTACAACATGGGAGAAAATATTTGCAAATCATATATCTGATGAGGGGTTAGTATCCAGAAAATAAAAATAACTCCTACAACCAAACCAAACACACACACACACACACACACAGAGTTAAAAATGGCAAAGGAGTTGAAGAGACATGTCTCCAAAAATGATATACAAATGGCCAATAAGCACATGAAAAGATGCTCAACAGTACTAATAATTAGGATAATGAAAATCAAAACCACAATGAGATATTCCTCATACCCATTAAGATGGCTACTATCAAAAAAACAGAAAATAGCAAATGTTGGTGAGGAGGTGGAGAAATTTCAACACTTGTGCACTGTTGGTGGGCATGTAAAATGATGCAGCCACAGTGGAAAACAGTATGGCAGTTCCTCAAGAATTAAAAATAGAGCTACCATATGATCTAGCAGTTCCACTCTAGGCATACTCAAAAGAATTGAAACAAGGTCTCAAAGAGATACTTATACACCCATATTCAACACAGCATTATTCACAGCAGCCAAAAGGGGGAAGCAACCCAAGTATCCATCAACAGATGAATGGATAAACAAAATGCAGTACATACACACAATGGAATATTATTCAGCCTTAAAAAAGAAGGAAATTCTGACACGTGCTACAACATGCATGAACATTGAGAACATTGTGCTAAGTGAGATAAGCCAGTCATAAAAAGACAAATATTGAATGATTCCACTTATATAAAATATCTAAAGTAATCAAACTCATAAAGACAGAAAGTAAAATAGTGGTTGCCAGAGGGTGGGGAAGGGAAAAATAGGGAGTTGTTTAATGAGTATAGAGTTTCAGTTTTGCAAGATAAAAAGAGTTCTGGAAGTTGGTTGCACAAAAATGTGAATGTACTTACTACCGAAATCTACACTTTAAAATGGTAAATTTTTGCGTATACTACCACCATTAAAAATAATTAAAGGGCTTCCCTGGTGGCGCAGTGGTTGAGAGTCTGCCTGCCAATGCAGGGGACACGGGTTCGTGCCCCGGTCCGGGAGGATCCCACATTCCGCGGAGCGGCTGGGCCCGTGAGCTATGGCTGCTGAGCCTGCGTGTCTGGAGCCTGTGGTCCACAACAGGAAAGGCCTCAACAGTGAGAGGCCTGTGTACCGCAAAAGAAAAAAATAAATTAAAACCATAAATAAAAGAACAGGAAAAGTCATCCCCCAAAATATGATCTGAGATCAAAGATGTAATTGGAAGCAAATGATTGATTTAATAAATAAACAAGTAAATAAATATTGTCTCTATTAAATAGAAATAATAGTGACTCTATAAAATAATGTTATAATCTTACAGTTTTTTTTAATTTCAGAATTAAAAGTTTTGATGAACTTTCACCAAAAAAATATTTAAGGCAAAAATATTCAGATGAGAGGAAAGATTTTGGATAATAACTAAAGGGAGATGTTGGAGTAGAAGGAGAGTTTGTAGGTTTTGATTTGGGAACATTTCTTTTGGTTGGGGGGGGTGTTGGTGTTTGTTTTGATTTTCTTTGCTTGCTTTTGCTTGTAAAAGGGTAGAGAACATGTTTATAATAGAATATGTTTGTAGGCTGAGGAGAAATAACCAGTAGAGAGGAAGAGATTGAAAATATAAGAAAGAGCTGGAATGCAGAAGGAAAACTTCTGAGAATACCATTCAGGAAGAACTTACACAAATAATCTAGGCTCTTAATAAGGAATATTTAAGATGTTAATAAAAGAGACAGGACCCTCTTATTTCTCAAGCTAAACTCACTGTCAGCAAGGACAGTTTTTCTTGGGGGAGAAAGCTAAGACCATACCCAAGTGTTCTTGAACACTATCTCTGCCTGCAGCTTTCCAGAATCCAAATAAGTCAATTTCTCTCAGAGAACTCTTGGCTCTGATTTAATACTTCTTTATCTGGGTAATTCTGATCATAATATGAACTGAGAACAACCATGAGCAATTTATCCCTCCAGAGTCTGCCCTCTGACCCTTGGAAGTGAGCATGGGTTGGTATATTTATAATTTCTATAATGTGGCACCAATCAGTTGGTCTGCCTCAGCACAATTCACATTTTTTGTCCCATTTGAGCATCTCTGTGGACTTGTGGTCTTTCATAAACTTAAGTTGTTGTAATTATCATAGTCATAATTTACTTTTTTGAAACTCACATGATTACAATTTAGTTCACCTCAAGTTCTCATGCCCCAAATACAGAATCAACTGTTCTCCAAGGACACTTGGCTTTTCTTTGTTGGAAAGGATAGTCAAGACCTAAATGTACCTTCTACAGAAGTTTATTTTTTCATATGAGCACATGAGGTGGTTTGCTGACAGAAAAGAAATTATCTTTGTTTTTTAAAAGTGGGGTTCATGTTGATAGTTTCAATTTGCCTCTACTTTTACTGATTTTTAATCTTGCTCTAAATTTGATGTACCATGCCATATACTCTTATACAAAAATCATTTGTCCAAATTATACTTTTGCCTCAAGTTCCCATTTCTTTTCCTTTTTGAACTCTGGCTCCAGTACAGGAATTAGCTCCAAAATATTCAGGTCTATATGATGCTCATCATCAATCCACTCAAGCACCCACTATCAGAAAAGGAAAAAGCCATCCCAACCTCCCTCCAGAGAACCACCCAAAACCACAGGCTTAAGATACCTGGCATCTCAGTGTGAATCCTAAACTCATTGTCAGTGAGGACACAGTCCCATCAGGGGGACAAAGCTGAGGCCGTGCCCAAGTGTCCCTGAACAATATCTCTGTAATAAGTAACAATAGTGACAAAGGGTAGAACACAGGCCAATCCCAACTTCACAGGCTTTATATAAAAATCTCGGGGCGGGGGGAGCTTCAAGATGGCAGAAGAGTAAGACGCAGAGATCACCTTCCTCCCCACAAATACATCAGAAATACATCTACACGTGGAACAACTCCTACAGAACACCCACTGAACGCTGGCAGAAGACCTCAGACCTCCCAAAAGGCAAGAAACTCCCCATGTACCTGAGTAGGGCAAAAGAAAAAAGAAAAAACAGAGACAAAAGAATAGGGACGGGACCTGCACCAGTGGGAGGGAGCCATGAAGGAGGAAAGGTTTCCACACACTAGGAAGGTCCTTCCCGGGTGGAGACTGCGGGTGGCAGAAGGGGGGAGCTTCAGAGCCACGGAGGAGAGCACAGCAACAGGGGTGCGGAGGACAAAGCAGAGATATTACCGCACAGAGGATCGGTGCCGACCAGCACTCACCAGCCCGAGAGGCTTGTCTGCTCACCCGCCAGGGTGGGCGGGGCTGGGAGCTGAGGCTCGGGCTTCGGGCGGATCCCGGGGAGAGGACTAGGGTTGGCAGCGTGAACACAGCCTGAAGGGGTTAGTGCACCACGGCTAGCCAGGAGGGAGTCCAGGAAAAAGTCTGGACTTGCTGAAGAGGCAAGAGACTTTTTCTTCCTTCTTTGTTTCCTTGTGCGCGAGGAGAGGGGATTAAGAGTGCTGCTTAAAGGAGCTCCAGAGACGGGCGTGAGCCGCGGCTATCAGCACGGACCCCAGAGACGGGCGTGAGATGCTAAGGCTGCTGCTGCGGCCACCAAGAAGGCTGTGTGCAAGCACAGGTCACTCTCCACACCTCCCCTCCCAGGAGCCTGTGCAGCCCGCCACTACCAGGGTCCCATGATCCAGGGACAACTTCCCCGGGAGAACACATGGTGCTCCTCAGGCCGGTGCAATGTCCCGCCGGCCTCTGCTGCCACAGGCTCGCCCCGTATTCCGTACCCTCCCTCCCCCCGGCCTGAGTGAGCCAGAGCCCCCAAAGCAGCTGCTCCTTTAACCCCGTCCTGTCTGAGTGAAGAGAAGACGCCCTCAGGCGACCTACACGCAGAGGCCGGGTCAAATCCACAGCTGAACCCCGGGAGCTGTGCGGAAAAAGAGAAAGGGAAATCTCTCCCAGCAGCCCCAGGAGCAGCGATTAAATCTCCACACTCAACTCGATGTACCCTGAATCTGTGGAATACCTGAATAGACAAGGAATCATCCCAAATTGAGGAGGTGGACTTTGGGAGCAACGATATATATATTTTTTTCCCTTTTTCTCTTTTTGTGAGTGTGAATGTGTATGCTTCTGTGTGTGATTTTGTCTGTATAGCTTTCCTTTTACCATGTGTCCTAGTGTTCCGTCTGTCCGTTTTGTTTTTGATTTTTTTTTGTATAGTTTTTAGCTCTTGTTATCATTGGTAGATTTGTTTTTTGGTTTGGTTGCTCTTCTTTCTATATTTCTTTCTTTCTTCCTTTCTTAAAATTTATTTTTAATAATCATTTTTTATTTTAATAACTTTTAAAAAATCTTCTTTCTTTCTTTTTCTCCTTTTTATTCTGAGCCATTTGGATGACAGGCTCTTGGTGCTCTAGCCAAGTGTCAGGGCTGTGCCTCTGAGGTGGGAGAGCCAAGTTCAGGATATTGGTCCACAAGAGACCTCCCAGCTCCACGTAATATCAAATGGCGAAAATCTCTAGAGATCTCCATCTCAACGCCAAGACCCAGCTCCACTCAATGACCAGCAAGCTACAGTGCTGGACACCCTATGCCAAACAACTAGCAAGACAAGAACACAACCCCACCCATTAGCAGAGAGGCTGCCTAAAATCATAATAAGGCCACAGACACCCCAAAACACACCACCGGATGTGGTCCTACCCACCAGAAAGACAAGATCCAGCCTAATCCACCAGAATACAGGCACCAGTCCCCTCCACCAGGAAGCCTACACAACCCACTGAAATAACCTTAGCCACTGGGGGCAGACACCAAAAACAATGGGAACTACGAACCTGCAGCCTGAGAAAAGGAGACCCCAAACACAGTAAGTTAAGCAAAGTGAGAAGACAGAGAAACACACAGCAGATGAAGGAGCAAGGTAAAAATCCACCAGACCTAACAAATGAAGAGGAAATAGGCAGTCTACCTGAAAAAGAAAAAGAATTCAGAATAATGATAGTAAAGATGATCCACAATCTTGGAAATAGAATGGAGAAAATACAAGAAACGTTTAAAAGGACCTAGAAGAATTAAAGAGCAAACAGTGATGAACAACACAATAAATGAAATTAAAAATTCTCTAGAAGGGATCAATAGCAGAATAACTGAGGCAGAAGAACGGATAAGTGACCTGGAAGATAAAATAGTGGAAATAACTACTGAAGAGCAGAATAAAGAAAAAAGAATGAAAAGAATTGAGGACCGTCTCAGAGACCTCTGGGACAACATTAAATGCACCAACATTCGAATTATAGGGGCCCAGAAGAAGAGAAAAAGAAAGGGACTGAGAAAATATTTGAAGAGATTATAGTTGAAAACTTCCCTAATACGGGAAAGGAAATAGTTAATCAAGTACAGGAAGCACAGAGCGTCCCATACAGAATAAATCAAAAGAGAAACATACCAAGACACATATTAATCAAACTATCAAAAATTAAATACAAAGAAAACATATTAAAAGCAGCAAGGGAAAACAACATACAAAGGAATCCCCATAAGATTAACAGCTGATCGTTCAGCAGAAACGCTGCAAGCCAGAAGGGAGTGGCAGGACACATTTAAAGTGATGAAGGGGAAAAACCTAAAACCAAGATTACTCTACCCAGCAAGGATCATATTCAGATTTGACAGAGAAATAAAAACCTTTACAGACAAGCAAAACCTAAGAGAATTCAGCACCACCAAACCAGCTTTACAACAAATGCTAAAGGAACTTCTCTAGGAAGGAAACACAAGAGAAGGAAAAGACCTACAATAACAAACCCAAAACAATTAAGAAAATGGGAATAGGAACATACATATCGATAATTACCTTAAATATAAATGGATTAAATGCTCCAACCAAAAGACATAGACTGGCTGAATGGATACAAAAACAAGACCTGTATATAAGCTGTCCACAAGAGACCCACTTCAGACCAAGGGACACATACAGACTGAAAGTGAGGGGATGGAAAAAGATATTCTATGCAAATGGAAATCAAAAGAAAGCTGTAGTAGTAATTCTCATATCAGAAAAAATAGACTTTAAAACAAAGATTATTACAAGAGACAAAAAAGGACACTACATAATGATCAAGGGATCAATCCAAGAAGCTATAACAATTGTAAATATTTATGCACCCAATATAGGAGCACCTCAATATATAAGGCAAATACTATCAGGCATAAAAGGGGAAATCAAGAGTAACACAATCATAGTAGGGGACTTTTACACCCCACTTTCACCAATGAACAGATCATCCAAAATGAAAATAAATAAGGAAACACAAGCTTTAAATGATACATTAAACAAGATGGACTTAATTGATATTTATAGGACATTCCATCCAAATACAACAGAATACACTTTCTTCTCAAGTGCTCATGGAACATTCTCCAGGATAGATCATATCTTGGGTCACAAATCAAGCCTTGGTAAATTTAAGAAAATTGAAGTTGTATCAAGTATCTTTTCTGACCACAACACTATGAAACTAGATATCATTACAGGAAACTGTAAATAATAATAAATACTACAATACTGTAAATAATACAAACACATGGAGGCTGAACAATACACTACCTAATAAACAAGAGATCACTGAAGAAGTCAAAGAGGAAATAAAGTATACCTAGAAACAAATGACAATGAAAACACGACGACCCAAAACCTATGGGATGCAGCAAAAGCAGTTCTAAGAGGGAAGTTTATAGCAATACAATCCTACCTTAAGAAACAAAAAACATCTCAAATAAACAACCTAACCTTACACCTAAAGCAATTAGAGAAAGAAGAACAAAAATCCCACAAAGTTAGCAGAAGGAAAGAAATCATAAAGATAAGATCAGAAGTAAATGAAAAAGAAATGAAGGAAATGATGGCAAAGATCAATAAAACTAAAAGCTTGTTCTTTGAGAAGATAAACAATTTGATAAACCATTAGCCAGACTCATCAAGAAAAAAAAGAAGAAGACTCAAATCAATAGAATTAGAAATGAAAAAGGAGAAGTAACAACTGATACTGCAGAAATACAAAGGATCATCAGAGATTACTACAAGCAACTATATGCCAACAAAATGGACAACCTGGAAGAAATGGACAAATTCTTAGAAATGCACAACATTCCAAGACTAAACCAGGAAGAAACAGAAAATATAAACAGACCAATCACAAGCACTGAAATTGAAACTGTGATTTAAAATCTTCCAACAAACAAAAGCCCAGGACCAGATGGCTTCACAGGCAAATTCTATCAAACATTTAGAGAAGAGCTAACACCTATCCTTCTCAAACTCTTCCAAAATATAGCAGAGGGAGGAACACTCCCAAATTCATTCTATGAGGCCACCATCACCCTGATACCAAAACCAGACAAAGATGTCACAAAGAAAGAAAACTACAGGCCAATGTCACTGATGAACATAGATGCAAAAATCCTCAACAAAATACTAGCAAACAGAATCCAACAGCACATTAAAAGGATCATACACCATGATCAAGTGGGGTTTATCCCAGCAATGCAAGGATTCTTCAATATATGCAAATCAATCAATGTGATACACCATATTAACAAATTGAGGGAGAAAAACCATATGATCATCTCGATAGATGCAGAGAAAGCTTTCGACAAAATTCAACACTCATTTATGATAAAAAGCCCTCCAGAAAGCATAGAGGGAACTTACCTCAACATAATAAAGGCCATATATGACAAACCCACAGCCAACATCGTTCTCAATGGTGAAAAACTGAAACGTTTTCCACTAAGATCAAGAACAAGACAAGGGTTGCCCACTCTCACCACTATTATTCAACATAGTTTTGGAAGTTTTAGCCACAGCAGTTAGAGAAGAAAAAGAAATAAAAGGAATCCAAATTGGAAAAGAAGAAGTAAAGCTGTCACTGTTTGCAGATGACATGATACTATATGTAGAGAATCCTAAAGATGCTACCAGAAAACTACTCAAGCTAATCAATGTATTTGGTAAAGAAGCAGGATACAAAATTAATACACAGAAATCTCTCGCAAACCTATACACTAATGATGAAAAATCTGAAAGTGAAATTAAGAAAACACTCCCATTTCCACTGCAACAAAAAGAATAAAATATCTAGGAATAAACCTACCTAAGGAGACAAAAGACCTGTATGCCGAAAATTATAAGACACTGATGAAAGAAATTAAAGGTGATACAGATAGATGGAGAGATATACCATGTTCTTGGATTGGAAGAATCAACATTGTGAAAATGACTATACTACCCAAAGCAATCTACAGATTCAATGCAATCCCTATCAAACTACCACTGGCATTTTTCACAGAACTAGAACAAAAAATTTCACAATTTGTATGGAAACACAAAAGACCCCGAATAGCCAAAGCAATCTTGAGAATGAAAAGTGGAGCTGGAGGAATCAGGCTCCCTGACTTCAGACTATACTACAAAGCTACAGTAATCAAGACAGTATGATACTGGCAGAAAAAGAGAAATATAGATCAATGGAACAGGATAGAAAGCCCAGAGATAAACCCATGCACATATAGTCACCTTATCTTTGATAAAGGAGGCAAGAATATACAGTGGAGAAAAGACAGCCTCTTCAATAAGTGGTGCTGGGAAAACTGGGCAGCTATATGTAAAAGAATGAAATTAGAACACTCCCTAACACCATACACAAAAATAAACTCAAAATGGATTAAAGACCTAAATGTAAAGCCAGACACTATCAAACTCTTAGAGGAAAACATAGGCAGAACGCTCTATGACATAAATCACAGCAAAATCCTTTTTGACCCACCTCCTAGAGAAATGGAAATAAAAACAAAAATAAACAAATGGGACCTAATGAAACCTCAAAGCTTTTGCACAGCAAAGGAAACCATAAGCAAGATCAAGAGACAACCCTCAGAATGGGAGAAAATATTTGCAAATGAAGCAACTGACAAAGGATTAATCTCCAAAATTTACAAGCAGCTCGTGTAGCTAAATAACAAAAAAACAAACAACCCAATCCAAAATTGGGCAGAAGGCCTAAATAGACATTTCTCCAAAGAAGATATACAGAGTGCCAACAAACACATGAAAGAATGCTCAACATCATTAATCATTAGAGAAATACAAATCAAAACTACAATGAGATATCATCTCACACCAGTCAGAATGGCCAGCATCAAAAAATCTAGAAACAATAAATGCTGGAGAGGGTGTGGAGAAAAGGGAACACTCTTGCACTGCTGGTGGGAATGTGAATTGTTACAGCCGCTATGGAGAACAGTATGGAGGTTCCTTAAAAAACTACAAATAGAACTACCATATGACCCAGCAATCCCACTACTGGGCATATACCCTGAGAAAACCATAATTCAAAGAGTCATGTACAAAAATGTTCATTGCAGCTCTATTTACAATAGCCAGGAGATGGAAGCAACCTAAGTGTCCATCATCGGATGAATGGATAAAGAAGATGTGGCATATATATACAATGGAATATTACTCAGCCATAAAAAGAAACAAAATTGAGCTATTTGTAATGAGGTGGATGGACCTAGAGTCTGTCATACAGAGTGAAGTATGTCAGAGGGAGAAAGACAAATACCGTATGCTGACACATATATATGGAATTTAAGGGAAAAAAAATGTCATGAAGACCCTAGGGGTAAGACAGGAATAAAGACACAGACCTACTAGAGCATGGGCTTGAGGATATGGGGAGGGGGAAGGGTAAGCTGGGACAAAGTGAGAGAGAGGCATGGACATATATACACTACCAAACGTAAAATAGATAGCTAGTGGGAAGCAGCCGCATAGCACAGGGACATCAGCTCGGTGCTTTGTGACCACCTAGAGGGGTGGGATAGGGAGTGTGGGAGGGAGGGAGACGCAAGAGGGAAGAGATATGGTAATATATGTATATGTATAACTGATTCACTTTGTTATAAAGCAGAAACTAACACACCATTGTAAAGCAATTATACTCCAATAAAGATGTTAAAAAAAATTCTCAGAGCCCCCTTTCTTCTTCACTTTCCTGAGACTCCTTCCAAAATCTAACAATGCTGAGGGGACAGGGAAGGGAGGAGGTGGAACCAATCACACTTCTGGCACTAACTGCAACTTTTTTGAGGACTCCAGATCAGCAAGAAGAAAACACACTGTCAGGTTAGAGCATCAATATATTTAGCCAAGGATCCAGAAGCATATCAGAAGAGGATGCGCACAGAGCCTCCATTTGAGCAGATGCAGCAAATCTCAGCATTATTTTCCTTGCCCTCCAGAGCCCTTAATGGGCAGTGACATTAAACACAGGTCTTATCAGATCTGACAAGCTCATTTCTTGCATGCTCTTAGCCACTATGCTATCTTTTACAGACTGTTGTGTTTGTTATTAAGCTATTGTCTCTCAGTTTCACATCCACCTTTTTATACCCTAATTTGTAATGAGGCAGGGAGCCTGCAAACAACTTCTCTGCTTTGCCAGCAGGTGCCCTGTTAGGCTCTACCAATAGGGAGAGATAGAGGGACTCTGGAAGGTTAGAGGAGGGAAACTGGTCACTTCCACTTCCTACCAGTGTCACCCCCATAGCAGCGCCTCACCCAGGCATCCACATGTACAGTAGAAGTTGGTTCCATTTTCCAGTTTCTTTCCTCACCCCTCATTGTACCTCTCAGGAGTATCAACACCATCCAGTCAAAGCACCTCCTCCAAAGGTCTGAGTCCCAACAATGTGGGATCCTCCTCAGAGCTTCTGGGTTCTGATAAACCCACCCTCCTCCCTCTGTTCCACCAACACTAGGATGGTAGCTGCTTCATGCATTTACTGCCTCTGTGTTACCCTGATGCTTTTTCAGTCCCTCAACATCTATTTAATCAATTCCCTATATCCAATTCTCTCTGTAGAAGTAACTAGTATAGTTTCTATTTTATCATCTAGACTGACTGATGTGAAAGTATATCCTTTTGTTCATTCTAAAACTTACCACTTTCAAACATTGTGCCATTCACCATTTCATAGACTTCAGTTGGGAATTAATGAAGGAGGAGAAGAGAAATTGTTTCTAACCATCCCAGGCCAGGGATACTAGACCTTGATCAGTGGTAGGGAAATAACTGATCACACACCAGGAAGAAAATGTCCAACTGACAAATAACTTAAGACCCCTAAAAAAACATGAAGAAATACCCAGCTTTGTACATTTTTTGGGGGGGACACCTTCCTTGCCAACTTGTCCTCTGCACACATACTTCTATTTTTCTTCACCATCCGCCACTTGCCAATCTCAGAATGAGGTACATTTGTGAAGGCTGGAGTTATGACCACCCAGCTGGTGGGTGCCTTCTGACTGAAATGAAATGAAATGCAACATTTCTTAAAAAGCCAGTTATTTCCAACCTGTTCCATTAGAGTCACACATGCTAAATGACCATGTAACATATTGACTTTTGTGCCCTGTGTCACCTGGGGCCATAAATGTCCTGCTTGTCATAACACTCATCTCCATAGCTCTTGTAAAACAGGACCCTCCCCAGGAGAGCTCACATCACTCATTCATAACTCAGGATGACAAGGAGACAGGCTGACTAATGTAACAGAGCTGGTCTCCCCTGAACTTCTGCACACATGGCTGGACCTGCTGCACCTACCCACCTCACCATGAGTCAGAAAGCCTCTCCACTTGTGTCTAAACAGATGGCAGACAATGCCATGCAGCCAATGCCATTCCCCAAGAGAAGGAAACCAGGCTGCCAAGGGATTGTCCCAGGTCGGGAGAGAGTGAGGGGAGCCCTGATGAAGCCCCCTGGAAATACTTGAGCTTTGGAGCCAGAACAACCTGAATTTGAATCTTGGCTCTTTAACTTATTCGTTACAAGACTCTGGACATGTTACTTAACCTCTCTGAGTCTCCTTGGAACTCTCTTGTGTTTTCCTTGGAAAATGGAGCTGATAATGCCTATTATACAGTTGTAATGATTAAATAATATAATGTATATAGAGCTGCTTATATGGTACACAGGACACCGTAAGCATTTGACTAGTAGGCATTCTTATGTTTTGTTTTTAATAAATACTTATATTTACAAATATTAACAATCTAGGGATTTCAGATTGCTGAGGGAACTGTTCTTTCAATGCATCACTTAATCACCTCTGCTGTAGGTAAAATGATAAGCACAAGGCAGAAAAATTAATTTCCTGAGTTCCTTAAAATGATCACTTGCTCTGCCCCTCTGGAAGAGGCACACCCTCATACCCTTCTCTCCACCTTTCTCCACTACCCTCCCATTGCTCTCTGTACAGCTCCTAGAAACAGGTGAGAATGAGTTTCCTGAGCTCTTCCTGTAATACACTCTCCATTCCTGACAAGTTTTCTCTATTTCCTGCTATCTACTGGACAAACACTAATGGCTCTACTTCTGATAATCAGCAAGAGCAGAGGCTCAGCTTTTCCCAGATACAGCAGGGAAAACCCCAGGCTTCCTGCAAAGGTGCATGCAAAACTCTCAGTTCACCCCCTGAACGTTTACACAGGTGTGGTATTTGGGTTTGCCAGGGAAGCTGCATAATTACTTAGAAATAGTGTCTTCTGATTGTTCCTTTCTCTGCAAGTGCAGTCTCTCCTATAACATCACCCGACTGAATGCCTCCTAATTTTGTTGGAATGCAGTTTAATTATCACTGCTTCTTCTGTTGGTGAGCTGTCAGTGAAGTTTTTGATTTGTGATGGAAATAGGGAAGTCATAAAGTATTTTGGTGACAGCTCCCTGATTAGGCAGCATTGCAGCAAAACAAGTTGTCACAATAAAACTGATTAATCAAGTTGTAAGAGTAAAACAAATTAATGCCACAAAAACCTTTGCTAGAATTTACCTCTGTATCTTGGGGTATTTGACTGATGGATTCCTTCAATTAGCAGAAACTTCCATTTCATGAGCACATCCAAGTCTTCACTTGGGATCTGCCCTGTAACAGAGGAGTGACTGAGAACCAAGAGACATATTTGGAGAAGACAGTTACGGACTTGATTTCAGAGATGCTTTGTTCCTGCCTAACTACTTGGGAGAATATTAGTACCTGAAATGTAATCTAAAGTTATAAAGTTTCAATGCAAAATAAGTACAAAGGCCGTTGCCTGCAATGTTAGCAGGGGGTCTGGATTTAATTTATTAAAATATTTAATCACAGTCCTCTGGCTGGAAGGATACTCTGCAGTTCTTCTTGTATATTTGTCTGTCTCAAAGAAAGACTTTGCCCATAACGGAGATGTCAATCTCAGGACCTGTCTACTGCAGTTCATTGTAACATAGATGGTGATATGTGGTTATACAGAGCCCCTTCCCCTCACCACTAGAGATTGGACCATGGGTGGGTATGACCACTGATCCTGCTATAAAATGATGAACTGGACCAATTGCATTCCATCTTTCAAGATTTTAACCAGGATATAGAATGGGCTGGTTAGCTATGGGAGCAGAAGGTGAAAAATACCCTAAGGTAATACAGAGCCATTAAGTGTCCCAGAAAGCCAAAGTTATAAGTAAGCAAAAGCTTGAGGGTAGAGAAAAGATACAAGGCAGGGCAGGAAGAAGTCAATGGGGTAGCAAAAAGAGAAAGAGACAGTAGCCTGTGAGAGAGTTGGGAATCAACACCAATCACTAGAGCAGCCTCCAATTCTAGGAGGATATCCATGTTCAATTCCAATTTGTAGTCTTAGAGTAAAATCCCCTTCACTTGAGAAAGCTGGAGGTGGGTCTCTTTCTTGCAAACACTATAACAAAGGAAGGGAGTCCATAAGAGAGTGAGTGGTGTTAAAACTATTGATCAGAACAGATCACCCAGTATGCCATACCAGAGTATATTGCCTACATATCACACCTTAACATGTGTCAACTGGTGCCAGTCTATGGGAGCTCCACCACAATGCTAGACTTTGCAAATTACCTCAGCACTGGAAGAAAGGGCTAAAACACAAAACATTGTCTCTCGGGTGTCCCCACTAGAAGCTGATCATTGTAACTGGAGTAGGTAGATATTTGATGCAGCAAAACCAGCAGTGGGCTCCTTTCTTTGAAGGCATTGAGCACAACACTCCTTCCTCTGACAAAATACCACCCTCAGGAGACTTTGGCCACACCACCTTTGAGGGCAGAGATCTTCATCTTGGAAGGAAGGAGTGATAAAGTGGAGAAGAGTAAAGGTATTGTGACCAGGTCTAGCCCCAAATAATATCCTAGGATTATAAAAACTTTGTACTTTCATCTTCCTAAGGAATAAAGGGTCAATACCTACACAGATGTGCACTCACACACACACATTTATGGCACAACTTATTTTTAAATGAAAGATTGTATATGAATATATTTGAGTTCAAAAAGCTGAATTGTGATATATCAGATATTCCAATCATTCTGAGCAATGTTCTGTTAAAAATAATAAAGCAACAATGTTTCAATGGTCTAGAGAATACATGTGTTTCATCTATTTCAGTACTGCTGTGCAATTCAACACAAAGACCACAGATCACTGAAAGTAAATTTGGCAACTGAAAGGTACAAGGTCAACTCAAACTTAATTTCCAAGTTAGAGCAAATATGCTACCTCCTTCGGAGAGGTGATGGGGGCATGAATTGGAGGATCAGCGTTGAGAGATGTTTAAGATAATTCCAATCTGCACAGTTCTTTACAGCTCATAATCCTGTCTCACCCACATCAGCTCATTTTGATCCTCCTCGGTACAACCCCAAGAATTAGATCCTATTATTGCTCTCATCATCTCCATTTTATAGTGAAGGAAACAGGTTCTGGGAGATCAAAAGAATTTCCATTAGGGAAAGGCATCCTTTGTACCAGCCAGACCCTTCCAAGCCACGTGGGGCAGGATACTTTTCAAAGCCCAGTCTGGTTATATAAGTTCTAGCTGGAACCCCAAGCAAAGGTCAGAGCTAGCATAAGGACCACAGCCTGGCAGCTCTGGCAGCCTCTAACCCCACCCTGGTTGACTGCTTCTGCCTCTCTGGAAAGTCACCACCACTGAATCTCATCCATCAAACTCTACCCTTACCATATTCAGCTTCTGGCCAATGCATCCTGGTTCCCCATGCTCATTCCCTCCCACCCTCACCCTTCCTTCCACTGCTGCCCTCCTGCCAAATCCAGTCCCCTGAGCACAGTGGAACCCTCATTAAAACACTCCCTCTACCTCCTAGCCTTAATGGCACCTGAATTTCTCTCTTTCAGGAAGATGACTTCTGCAGCTAGGAAGCAGAGGTCCACTTTTGTCTATACACTGTTTTCTGACCATGACCTATGATTTCATATCTTCTTGCCTTTGCTCACGCTGTTCCCTCTACCTGAAATGCTCTTTCTGCCACTCTATGCCACCCTCACTCCCCACCCTTATCTTCTTCCCAAGCACTAACTCATGTTCATGTCTCTTCTCTGGGTAGCCTTTTCTGACCACCTCCTTCTGTCATAGCTCTGCCCTGTGCAGGGTTTTTCAGTGTTCTGCTATTTATAAATCAGTCCTTTATTTTGTTACCACCTAGTTACTTTCTTTCTTTCTTTATCTAGTTTATCTTTTTATCAAAGATTTACATGTACATAGTATAAAAAGTAAATAATTCTATAAAGTTTATTATTAAAGAACAGCACGTCCCCAACCACAATCTCCATTCCAGTTCCCACTCCCGGAAGGTGATCACCTTCAACTCTTACCCGATTTTCTTTTCTTTTTTCTTTTTCTTTTTCTTTTTCTTTTTTTGGCCAAGGGATCTTAGTTCTCCAATCAGGGATTGAACCTGAGCCCTGGCAGTGAAAGCACCAAATCCTAACCACTGGACAGACAGGGAATTCCCTTACCTGATTTTCTTTTGAATTTATTTCTATGTCACTAAATAACATGCTTGCAATGCTACTTTTAAAAACTTTTAGACTCTCTTAACTCATCAGGAAGGTGAAAAGTTGACTTCCCTTCCTCCTCTTGATCCCACCATGTACATGCACACTTTCCTGCCCCCGTCCCTATTCTCTATCCCTATAGAGCCAGAAGGTAAGTTTGGTTGGTCAATATTCCATTCCTACATTACTGTTATTATATGAATGCTCTCCATACCTAAGCCATTTGTATAGCAATATTGTTTTTCCATTCCTGCATATTTTCCCCCTGTGTTTAATAATGGTCTTGTTGGTTTTCTATGTACTTATCACTGATTCACCCCCAAACTTCTCTTCAATTTTATGAATCTCCTCTCAATACATTCATACACATTAGGTGTTCTGTCAATTTATTGTTTTTGGAGAAATCTCTCTGGCTGCAATTTGGACTAATTTTTCTCCATGCCTTCTACACAGCTGTCATCTTGGGCCTTCTTGCACTGATAGCTTGGGTATTTCCTCCACCTCTGTCTTATGTTAGAGCCTGTTGCTTAAATCCCATGTCTTGTTTTCCTTGGATTACTTCCTCATCTTGGTAAGTGCAGCCTTTAGTAGCCTCATAGGAAAGAGTGTGCACAGGAAACAAATTTTTTGAGGTCTTGAATCTCTGAAACTATCTTTATCCTACCTTCATATTTGATTGATTCTTTGAGTATAGCATTCTTGGTTGGAAATTATTTTCTTCTCAGATTTTGTTAGTATTGCTCCATTGTCTTTTAGCTTCAAGTGTGGCTATCCTTGATATTCTGAAAGTTTACAGTGATGTGCCCTGGTGTAGCTCCAGTTGCATTCATTGTACTGATTCTGAAAATACATATCACTCATTTTGAGGAATTTTTACTGAGTCTTGTTTTTTTTTTAGTGATTATTTTTCCCATCTGACTTACTCTTTCCAGAGTTCTCATTATTCAGATTCAGATTCAGATCTTCTGGAGGCCTTTTGCTTTGCTTTGGTTTCCTATTTCCCAGCTCTGGGAAATCTCTACTCCAGGGAGATTTACCCAACTTTATCATCATTCACTCATTCATTCTCTCAGCAAGTTTTTGTTGAGTCTCTACTATGTACAAAATAAAGTTCAAGGGGCTAGAAATGCTGCTGTGGAAAAAAAAATCATTGTCATTATTGATCATACAGTCTTTGGACCTACTATTGAGTTTTGGGTTTCTGCTACCAAAATTTTAAATTTCCAAGAGCTGTTTGTGATCTCTGAGTGTTCCTTTTTCACAGTATCCTATTCTGGTTTTTTGGCTACACTGTCTTCTCTTATCTCTTTGAGCATTTTGATAGATTTCTTTGAAGTTTCTTTGCTTCCTACACAGCTGCCACTTCCTCAAAGTTGCCTGTGTTTGTTTGTTTTGGTTTATGTCTTTCATGTTAGATGCTTTCCTCAAATATTTGTGTTTGTTTATATTTAACAGTGGCATGCTTCAGCATCACAGATCATCGGGAAATTCAAATCAAAACCACAATGAGATATCACCTCACACCTGTCAGAATGGCTATCATCAAAAAGACAAGAAATAACAAATGTGGGCAAGGAGGTAGAGAAAAGTCAGCCCTTGTGCACTGTTGATGGGAATGTAAATTGGTGCAGCCACTGTGGAAAACAGCATGGAGGTTCCTCAAAAAATTGAAAATAGAACTACCATATGACCCAGCAATTTATTTCTTGGTATTTATCTGAAGAAAAAAATACTAATTAGAAAAGACATATGCACCCCTGTGTTCATTGCAGCATTATTTACAATAGCCAAGTCATGGAAACAACCTAAGTGTCCACTGATTGATGAAGAAACTATGGTATGTGTGTGTACATATATATATAAAAAATGAATAATATTCATTCATATATATGAATATTATTCAGCCATATAAAAGAAGGCAGTCTTGCCATTTGCACAACAAAGATACATAGATGGACCTTGAGAGCATTATGCTAAGTTAAATAAGTCAAACAGAAAAACAAATACTATATGATCTCACTTATATGTAGAATCTTAAAAACAACAATAATCGAGCTCATAGTTGCAAAGGTCAGTGGTTGCCAGAGGCAATGTTAATTTTCTGCCACTACATCACAAAAATCTCCCTTCCCCAAATTTCCATAATATGTTTCTCACTTCCCTTTGAGACTTTATTGGCAGCATCATCAAAGTTCAGATTTCTATGTCTGTTCAACTTAACTTGGGTATTCTCTAATACACAGATCAAAAATCTTCCCAGGCTTCATCCACTGACCAATTATAAATCGCCATATTTTTAGGTATTTTTTGCAGCATCCATCATCCCACTGATGGTATCAAAACCCTTACTAGAGAGCTATTGCTGTATAACAAATCATAATGCCAAATTTAGCAGCTTAAAACATTTATTATCTCATCATTCCTCTGGGTCTAGAATCCAGATATGGCTTAGCTGGGTACCTCTGCCTCAAGGTCTCTCTCAAGGCCGCCATTAAGGAGCCAGCTGAGGGGAGGATCCACTTCCAAGCTTTTGTACATGCTGCTGGCAGTGTGCAAGTCCTCACGGACTACTGCACTGAGGCTCTCAGTTCTTTGCTTGCTGTCAGTTTGGGGCTTCCCGTGGTTCTCTGCCACGTGGGCCTTTCCATAGGGCAGCTCACAACATGGCAGTTGGCTTCCCCCAGAGCAAATGAGTAAGAGAGTGAGAGAGGGAAGCCCAAGGCAGAATCACACTCTTTTTTATAACCTAAGCTGAGAAGTGACGTGCCATCACCATTCCCGTATTCAGTTGGTTAGCTGTGAGAGGCTATGTCCAGTCCACACTCAAGGAGAGAGGATTACACAAGAGCATAGATACCAAAGGTAGGAATCTTTGGGGGTCATCTTGGAGGCTGTCTACCACAATACTATATTATAACTGAATATAGTACAATCATCACAAATAAAAGCAAGACATGAGCCAAGACACTGAGAAGTCACACAATAACAGAAACACAGAACACAGAGGAAAGGTCTTCTCTTTAGGGTGGTTACTGAGAGTCTCACATTCTGGTTTTGTGGTATTCACTGACACACTAGCTGCTTTGTTGGTTGGTAATGCAAACTTCCCAAGATCTCTAAAATCTAATTATGGTTGTTATGCAACAATTTTCATGGTATTAAATTTATGTGAGTCAAGTATTGTATAACTGGGGCAACTACTGTGGTCTGGAGGAGAGAAATTATACACTGAGAAGTGTAATCATCACACCCATGAAATTCATGGCAATAGAAGGAAACTCAGTTTCTTGGGGTGACACTGACAGCTTCTGCTGTGACTTGTCCAGCTTTCCTGCTTGTCTCTCCTACTTCATACTGACTTCTGTTCATAAGATTCATCACTGATTGGCATCTAAGCCGTTCATCCATTCACTGGTCAGCCACAAAGCACTAACCGAGCACCTGTTGTGTGCTAGGCCCTGCACTAAGCACTCAAGAGAATTAGTCATGGTCCCCGCCCTTCACAAGTACACAGTCTGATGGGGGAAGTAAAGAAGTGAACATATATGAAAGCTTTGAGCTGAGTAGATGGGGTTAGGGACAACATTCCAGGTGGTGGCCATGGCAAGGGTACAACAGAACCAAAACTTGCTTCTTGTTTAAAAGTTCTGCCCAAATATAAGGAAATGGAAGAGGAAACTCATGGCTGGTGTGTCTGTTTGTCTTAATAAATCCCATGAAGATGTTTGTCTACCTGGGAGCATCAGAAGGCCATAAGTGAAAAGGTCAGGGAGAACTTTCTCACTCAGACCTGTCAAAAATAAAGTGGGGGGCTTCCCTGGTGGCACAGTGGTTGAGAATCTGCCTGCCAATGCAGGGGACACGGGTTCGAGCCCTGGTCTGGGAAGATTCCACATGCCACGGAGCAACTAAGCCCGTGAGCCACAACTACTGAGCCTGCGCGTCTGGAGCCCGTGCTCCGCAACGAGAGGCCGCGATAGTGAGAGACCCGCGCACCGCGATGAAGAGTGGCCCCCCCTTGCCACAACTAGAGAAAGCCCTCGCACAGAAACGAAGACCCAACACAGCCAAAATAAATAAATTAATTAATAAACTCCTAACCCCAACATCTAAAAAAAATAAAAATAAAAAAATAAAGTAGGTTACCATGGAACCACTCTCCTGTCTATTCTCTTTTTCTGTTTCAGCCATGCTAATCATCTCTTACTTTCTCCACTAAGTCTTGCTCCTTCTCTTTCATTCTTGGATCACTGAATGTGTCACTCCCTTTACCTACAACCTTCCCTCCACCCAATCTTCCTCCATCTCCCCAGCTCCCACTCCTCCTTCAGCTCAGCTTGGGTGTTACTTCCTCTGGGAAACCTTCTATGACCACTACCACCCACAGACAAGAGTGGTCCCCATTAGCCTCATCCCTGCTCTAACACTCTTCATCCTTGTTCAATGTCTGCCTTTCCAGATTGCTGGGCTGTAAGCTCCTTAAGGACCAGCAAGGCTGTTATTTGTCTTCTTCATCGTCAGATTCCCATGGAGTATGGGAGGGTGCAGTTGAATGGGTGAATGAATGAGTAAGTGAATAGAACATTCTCTGTCCCTGCAACAGGCTATATGGCCATTTGATGGGAGTGGCATAGGGAAGATTCAGGATGAGGTAACAGGATTGTCGCTTCTGAGTAGACTACATGAACTTTTAGCTCTGCGCCCACTCTACAATTTGAGGGTATAGTAAAGGACAAAGCAATAGTAACTCCATAATTCCTCTAGAATGAAAACATTCTGCCCCTTCAAGCACATAATAAAGTCCAATAATTTAGTATCATTGCAAATCAACCCCCAAACAAGATCAAGTACAAAGGAAATGACCTTTTCTTAAAAGATAGATTGAAAGGTCAAATATGGCTATTGGTTTCTTTCTTCACTGCTGCTCTGATGGAGTGGGGGACCCACTGAGAGCACAAGTCTGACTCTCCCCTTAGTGACTGAGCCACCCTGCTGGGGCCACATGTGATTTGGCTCATGGCCAACCTTGAGAACTCGATGAAAGTTATGAAACTTCCCCCCAAATTCTCATAGACACATATATTTAGAAACCTGCTAACTATTTCATCTCCCTTGAGCTCATACAGACCTCAGGTTGAGACGGCCAGCCTAGCATGAAGTAGTTACCAAGGTTATATGTTCCCGAGGATGTAGGTCACAAAAAGCACTGTTTCCCTTTCCTTCTCAAATCCTAGGGGTGACAGCAACCAATGCAGACCTGACAGCCATCAGCCTCACCCAGACACTGGCAGATACTGAACAATCTGGAAAGTCCAGACTGTAAACTCCTTGAGCTCTGGGTCTGTCTAGAGTAGTATCCCAGGTGAAAACACAGCAAGAGGGAAAGACCCATGGAAATTTAAGAGTGAGAGACACGATTACAAAGAGAGCCTGAGGAAGGTAACAACAATATCCAGAGAAAGAGGTGGCAACCTGGGAACCAAGAGCCATGGCGGGAGCTTGGACATCTCAGGTGCAGCCTTGCTGCAGTGAGTCCCACAGCGGCCGTGAGAAGATGCGAAGCTGGCCGGCTGGAAGATTGTTTCACTTGTTAGCACTTTAATCAATAAGATCCAGTGTAACATTTGTACTTGTGTCCTTCTTATTTACACAGAAGACAAACTGAAGAAAACTCCATTCCTCCAGCCTTAAATGTTTCCTCCCACGAGCCAAGCTCCTTCAAAATCCACAGCAGAATGGTGTGTGTGGGTGGGGGGGGAAGCACTTGGGCAATGCTATATTTAGCTGTAACTCAAACACCATCTCTTCAAGCTCTTCACTTGCTCCTTCTCTCCAGCTGGTTCCAACCTCAGTAAAACTCCTCAATTAAATTGCCACCCATTTGCAGTCTCCTGTTGAGGCTTCTGCTCTATCTTATGCTGGAGCCTAGAAGAGTGGCTGGAAGAGGAGGACAGCAGCTCTTGGGGCCGAGGTCAAGTCCAACCCCACTGCACCACCCAAAGCAGATAACCCTCAGACCACGCCACCCTGGCCAATACCAGGGCTGTCCCACCCTGACTTCAAGGCTCACCTCAGGGCTTCTGAAGGCTTCTCTGACCCTCGCAGGCCAGGGAGCTCGGTTACCACCTCTTAACAGGAACGGTGGTTAAGAGCCTGGGCTGCATCAGACAGACCTGGCTTTGAACCCCAGCTCTGCCTTTTACCTCCTATGTGGCTTAGCCACTTATTTAGCCTAAGCTCCAGTTTTGTTATGTTTAAAATGAGCTGAATAATACCTGCCAAATACGGTTGCGGTATTACATGTGACAGTGTGGGAAATGCATTTAGCATAATATCTGTCACATGGTAGGAATTCAGCAAACATCAACTGCTATGATTAAACCCCACCCACACCCCAGCTCCCGCAAAAGCCTGCATCCCAGCACTTAGCCACACTGGTTTGAAATGGTCCCGTTTCACCACTACACAGAAAAAAGGACTTGGTCTCCAGCAACTATCACACCATGGGTACTCCATAAAAATTTGGCACATAAGCCAAGTTAAGAGCTAGAAAGGAAAAATTCGTAATATCTCTGCCTACCAAATTCCCATACCAGGCAATTCTCAGACATCAGCTGGGTGTCCCACAATTTAACTCAGTTCTGACACTATCTACCTGGAGACAGCATCAGATTCCACAGGTTAAGGGTTCATTCCTGCAAGACTGCCCTGCACCCCACTTTAGGCACCAATTGCAAGTGCAGGTTGCCACTTGTGCTTCTGACTGACTGGCTATAAATCAGAGGTTCCCAAGACCCCCTCCTTGTGTTCGACTGATTTGCTAGAGCAGCTCCCAGAACTCGGGAAAACAGTTTACTTACTAGATTACCAGTTTATTATACAAGGATATAACTCAGAACAGCCAGATGGAAGAGATGTGTGGGGCAAGGTATGGGGGAAGGGCACGGAGCTTCCACGGGCTCTCCAGCTGACCCACTCTCCCAAAATCTCCACATGTTCACCAACCCAGAAGCTCTCCGAATCCCATACTTTAGGGATTTTTTTATGGAGACCTCATTACATAGGCATGATTGATTAAAGCATTGTCTATTGGCAACTGAGTCAACCTCCAGCCCCTCTCTCCTCCCCCTCTCCAGAGAGTGGGAGATGGCGGGTGGAGCTGAAAGTTCCAACCTTCTAATCACTTGGTTGGTTCCCCTGGCAACCAGCTCCCATCTGGTGGTTATCTAAGGGCTTATCCAGAAATTACCCTATTAACATAAACTCCGGTGTGATTGAAGGGGGCATGTTATGAATAACAAAAGACTCTTTTTCCATTTATGACTCTTATCACTTAGGAAATTCCAAGGCTTTTAGGAGCTCTGGGCCAAGAATTTCTTATTATAAATCACAATATTACAGGAGCATACTACACATAGGGTCAGCTCACATTTTCCTATCAATATGGACTCAGAAGAGACCTATGGAACCTACTCAGGCTTCTGGAGATTGCTCTGTAATGTGCCACTCTTCGTGGTTTGTTCTCTCTGACTTGCCTAGTCAACCCCTTGCCTTTTATTTATTTATTTATTTATTCTTAACATCTTTACTGGAGTATAATTGCTTTACAGTGTTGTCAGTTTCTGCTGTATAACAAAGTGAATCAGCTATACATATACATATATCCCCGTATCACCCCACCTTGCCTCTCCTTCCCACCCTCCCTATCCCACCCCTCTAGGTGGTCACAAAGCACCGAGCTGATCTCCCTGTGCTAAATTAAATGGGTCACATAGGGAAGAGGCTCCGTCTCCACTTAGGGTCTGTGAACTTGGTGAAATCTTCAGCCCACAGCTGAAGCAGAATTAACATTCGCAAAGGCAATGAGTCTCAAGCCAGCGGTCCGGGGTTCTCATCTGCATGGGTTATAATATGCCCTGTGTTGTCTTCAAGGCAGAAACGGCCCAAAGAACCATTCAACCGGCTCCATGAAATGGCTAAATGGCAGGTCAAATTGCCTATAACTTGGACGAGGAGGATGGCTGGATGATTCCACCGCCTCTCTGGGGAAAAATGAAATTCAGAATTCACGCATCAAGAAAAGGAATCATAAGAAAAAAGAAAAAGAAAAAATCCCCTATGCAGAATTTACATCCTGCTGAAAAATGGGGGAAGGACTTAGGATGCAGAGGGATCCTTCTATTAGCAGCCTGCATTTGTCAGGAAACACTTCCCTCAGCTGGACCAGACTGTTTGCTTTCAGACCATTCCTGTCAGGACCCGACAATCCAGGCATTTGCAATTATAGCCCATCAATTTGTTTTTAAAGTATAAGGCTGCCAGGAAGAGTCGACTCCCTGCCGGAAAGATGCTGCATGGTGCTCCAGGCCGCCCCCACCCCCGCCACCGCGATGCGTTGTGACCACCCACCTGCCCAGACGCAGAGGACTTATGCACCTGCGCGTGCAGCCCACGCCACCGGGCCACCGGGCTGGGCAAGCTAGCAGCTGCCCCTCGCTCACTCCAGTAGCACTGGGTCTGCAAATGCCCAACCCGCTGTCCCAGCACGTGCAGGAGTTACTGGAGCATCCTTCTCAAAGCCAGGCAGCGTTTCCGCGCCTCCTCTTCCCCTGCTGTGTGTGTTTGCGCACACGAGGAGATGAGATGGATGGGGAGGGTATCCCAGGGGTCGCCCCCCCAGGCCCTCCTGTGTGTAGTCGACGCTTCCTCCTCATCCTCGCGGGAAGACCGCTCTCAAGTCAGCTGATACAGACGGGCGGGGCTCCCCACCTGGAGGATGAACATGGCCTCTGTTCCACTGGAGAGAAAAGCTCCCCTTGGATGGAGGGCTCCAGAAGGTACCCTCGTAGAGTCAGAGGACCGGCGAGGAGACTTTACCCCTTGTTCCACATGGTGGACGTAGGGACAGAGCCTCCCCCTTCAGGGTTTTCTCAGCTGTCCGCTCGTTTCCCAGCCGTCTCTCCCCACCGCCGGTGCCCCGCCTCTCCTCTCTGGGGACACTCCTCCCCTTCCACACAGGAGGGGATCCCCAGCCCCGAATCCTTCTTTGTGAGAGCCTCTGCTATGGGCTGGATGTCACGAAGTCATTCCCCATCTGAGCCTCCCTTGGTGGGGATTGAGGAGTGGCCGGAGCAGCTGTTGTCTCCTGGGTCGGGGGAGAGATATGGGTGCTTCAAATGCACGAAGGTCTTTCTCCCCCAGAGCCAGCTACAGCCAGCTTCCTCTTGATTTTCTGAAGTGCAAACATTCCTCACTCACAAGAATTTGTCTTCTTTTGAAACCCATATATTCATTTTAGCTATGGGACTTGGACTCTATTCCTTGTGAAGCAATTAAGCGGGCCTTCCTTTAATAAAGAATCCTTTCTCTCCTTCCTTGGCCAATGCATTGCAAAGGTCCCACACACACCCCTGCCTGAGCTCTCTAGGACAATGGAGCCATACTTGTAGATGTCACTTATCATGATTGGGGATGCGGTAGGGACCACTTCAGTTCATTCTGCAGCTCATACCAACTGAGGCACCTCCCACATCCCTATATCATGCAATCTACTTTTCCAGAGTCCTGCTGCTTCCCCTGCCAGCAGAGAAACAAAAATATCTCCAGATGGGGGTCCAGAGAAGCAGCCTTTTCGGGGAGAATGGGAAGCAATGGTAGCTGACAAGACCCCAGAAGCACCTTTGATGCCAGGTCACATGGATTTCCACACCAGAAATCACCAGGCAGAGCTCAGTGACCTGGGAGCTTCAGAGGTCACGAGTGGCTGTCATTCCTTCCTAACCAGCTTCTACAACTTCATTTTGGGTTTACGTTTTGAGACGTTGAGGCCTCCAGAATTCTTTTCCAGATTATTCGCCTGATCTGGAGAACCTGGATGATAAACAACCTTTCTGTCTCTACTGAGCCTTTTCTTCATCAATTATATATATTTTATATATTTTATATATATTTATATATATTTTAGTGCCTGGCATCTTCAGAGAAAAATTCTCCCACTATTCCACATACTTTTTTTTTTTAAGAAGATGTTGGGGATAGGATTTAATTTATTTATTTATTTATTTTTGCTGTGTTGGGTCTTCGTTTCTGTGCGAGAGCTTTCTCTAGTTGCAGCAAGCGGGGCCCACTCTTCATCGTGGTGCGCGGGCCTCTCACTATCGTGGCCTCTCGTTGCGGAGCACAGGCTCCAGACGTGCATGCTCAGTAGTTGTGGCTCACGGGCCTAGTTGCTCCGCGGCATGTGGGACCCTCCCAGTCCCGGGCTCGAACCCGTGTCCCCTGCATTAGCAGGCAGATTCTCAACCACTGCGCCACCAGGGAAGCCCCTCACATACTCTTAAAACCCCATTTTCTCCCTTCATTTTTTGATCAAGCCTCTAGAAATAACACTACTAAAATAACTTACTTCGCTTCTCACTCACCTCACCCTCTGAAACCAGGTTTCCTTGCCCACAACACAAATATCTGCTGCTAACCTCTCCAGTGACCTCCTTGTCATGAAATCCAATGTCCGTCATGATATTTATTCCTCCTGGTTTCCCTCTGCTGCTCTGGCTGCCTGTTATCGTAGGGTGACCATGTCAGTTTAATCTAATCCAGGGCACTTGGGAAAGTGAAAAGGGACATGTGTCATGTGGACCCAACACGCATAAAGCAGAACAAACTGCAGGCAAACCAGGACATATGATCACACTTTTCATCAGTCTCCTTCACTGGCTTCTCTTTCTGTGCTTATCCTTAAAGGCCAGTGTCTCTCAGCCTCTGTCCTTAAACCCTTCTCTTTTCCTTCTGCACATTTCTCTCAAGCAATCTCCCCCATTACCAGGACTTCAAATATCATCTAAATGCTAATGATTTCCAAATCTATATCTCCAGGTGTGGTAAGCAGCCTCGAAGATGGCACCAATGGCCAGTATTCACATTCTGTGTAGTCCCCTCCATCAGTGTATCAAGGTCAGTCTGTGTGACCACTAGGATATGGTAAGTTATGGTGTGTGATTCTGAGGGTAGCTAATAAGAGACATTGCCATTTCTGCCCTACTTTCTTTGATCATTTGCTCTGAGGGAAGCCAGCTCCCATGTCATGAAGACACTCAAACAACCTCTATCTATGGATAGCTCCACATGGTGAGAATTCAAGACCTCTTGCCAGGGGCACCAACTTGACAGCCATCTTGGAAGCACATCCTCCAGACCTAGTGGAGAGTTCAATTAAGGCACTGCTCAGGGATTCCCTGGTGGTGTAGTGGTTAAGAATCCTCCTGCCAATGCAGGGGACACAGCTTCAAGCCCCAGTCCGGGAAGATCCCACATGCCACAGAGCAACTAAGCTCACGAGCCACAACTACTGAGCCCACGCACCACAACTACTGAAGCCCATGTGCCTAGAGCCCGTACTCTGCAACAAGAGAAGCCACCACAATGAGAAGCCCTCGCACCGCAACAAAGAGTAGCCCCCACTCGCCGCAACTAGAGAAAGCCCGCACGCAGCGACAAAGACCCAACACGGCCAAAAATTTTTTAAATAAATAATTTTTTTTAAAAAAGGTACTGCTCAATTCCTCATTCATGGAAACTGAAATAATAAATATTTATTGTTGTTTTAGTTACTGAGCTTTGAGGGCAATTTATCATAAGCAGTAGATAAACAAAGAAATAACTTTGTTCTTTTGAGCTTTGTATCCATATACATAAATGTCTCAGCTCTGTTCTCAAATATCCCAAAGATAACTCAAATTTAGCACTCCTGAAGTACACACATTTTCCCCTTCACCACCTTCTTCCCAAATCCGCTTCTCCACTTGCTCCCCATCTCACTAAATGACAGCAGCATCCTCAAAGTTACTGAAGCCAGAAGCCCAAGTATCACCCTTGCCTCCTCTCTCTCCCTCCATATCTTATCCATCATCAGTTCCTGACAATTGATTCTTCCTCCTAAGTAAATGTCTCTTAAATCCATCTACCTCTCTCCCACTACTTCACTTAAGACCATCATCATCTCTCTTCTGAGTTACTACAACATCCTCATTAGCCAGACTCCTTGCTTGTTTCTCCCTTCTTCAAATCAAATTCTCTTTATAAGAAAACAAGTCAACCATGTCACATCCCAACCCCTACTTAAAACACTTCTATGACATCACCATGCCTTTAGAATAAAACCCAGGCCACAATCACAGCTCGCAGAACACTATGAAATGTCTTCAACCAAACCCCCAGCCTCCTGCTTTGCCATCCCACCTGGGCATGCTCCCTTTGGCCTATCTGCCTGTGCACATTCTCTTCCTCTACCTGGAACAAGTACCATTTCCCTCCAGACCCATTGCTGTCACCAGACTGACTCTTACTCATCCTCCAGATTTCAGCCTAAAAGTCACTTCTTCTAGGAAGCCCTCCCTTTACAATGCTGACCATGTTAGGTCCTGCTGAAGGCTGGTTCCCCAGGAAGCAGAGACTGAGACAGAGATAAACGTGCAGGAGGCTTATTAGGGAATGCTCTCGCAATCAACATCTGTAGAAGGGAAGGAAGAAGAACTGGGCAGAGGGAGATGCTGAGCTGTGATGCAGCCCCCAAAAAAGGCCTCAGCTGATCTTACAGGGGTTCTGGAACTCAAATGACCCTTCAGAACTGTCCCAAGTTGGGGCAAGAGGTTGGGCCTTTATACACACAATCCATCAGTCACTGGATGTGGTTGCTCTGGGAAGGGGGCATGCTCCTGGGCCAGACGGCTCTCCCCAGAGGTAAGAACCTCCACAGGGGGCCCACAGCTGAAGACCCTACCTCTGCCGCAGGTCCCCAGCAGCTGGGGGCATATGTCTTTGGTCTGTGTTGGGGGCACTCCCAGGAACCTCTGCTGTTTCCTTCTACACCCTGTACTCACTCACACTGCACTGTAATTGCGTGATTCTAGTCTCTGCCCTCCTGAGCACTGGTCACACCTTTTCCATCTCTCCAGCCCAGCAACTAACACTATCTGGCATACAGTAAGTGCTCAATAAAATACTGTTGAATTTGAAGGAGCAGGGGGAACAAAACTTGTTCAGGGCTCCCTGGAAACCCTCCTTCCCTGAGCTGTGTCAGCTCCCACCTGAGCCACGACCAGGTGGCCTTCACAAGGGTGGGTCTGTTCCCAGAACAGAGGGTGGAACCAGCCCTGAGCCCTGGAGGAAGAAGGGCGGGCACCCTCCCCTGCTGCTGGGTCAGCTATCTGCCACCAGAAACGCAGAGCCGGAATTAACAAGTCTGATGCAGTCAGATGCCCCAGAGGAATATTTTTTCTCCTGATTTTATTCTCACTTATTAAATTTTTTTTTTTTTTTTTTTTTTTTCGGTATGCGGGCCTCTCACTGTTGTGGCCTCCCCCGTTGCGGAGCACAGGCTCCGGACGCGCAGGCTCCGGACGCGCAGGCTCAGCGGCCATGGCTCACGGGCCCAGCCGCTCCGCGGCATATGGGATCCTCCCAGACCGGGGCGCGAACCCGTATCCCCTGCATCGGCAGGCGGACTCTCAACCACTGCGCCACCAGGGAGGCCCTCACTTATTAAATTTTAAACAGCCCTTGAAGACTCCAGCCTAACACGGAAATCAAACACAACAAAACAATGTTTGTTTCTTATTAATATGGCAGAGCAGACAGCACTGCTGCAACAAAGCTATGAGTTATGGCAGAAAAATCAACCGTCCTCCTCATGTCCCCAGTGGGCCCAACATTCAACACAGAGGTCAAGACCCGAGCTCCTGGGGGCCCCAGCTGCCTGCACACAGACTCAGCTGCAGGCTGCTGCCAGGACGGGCCAAGAGCCCTTGGGTAGCTTCTGGCTGCCTGGGGAGGCCCAGGGTGGGGGGAGACACCTGTGCCCCAAAATAGCTCACTGCAGCCCAGGTTCTCCGGCATCAGCTGTATGTCCTGCAGCCTTGATCACTGGGGAGGGTTCTTCTAGAATGTCCTGTGAAATGGACAGGGGCTCCTTGAGGAGAGTCAGGTGTGGTCCCCAGGCCTGTCCTGAGGTGTCTTGTACTTCTGCCTCCTTCTCCCCTACTTAAGCTGGGCCCTGCCGCGGGACAGGAGACATTCGAAGCAGCTTTTTGGATACAGCGACAACTTGAGATAGTATGAGACAAGTTATGTAAATCAATGGCAAGTGAAGTGGGCTTAAATTGGATGATCATATAACGTATCCAAATTAGGACACTTTTGAGAGTGAAGGAGAGTGCTGTTAATCATTAAGCCAACAATGTATACAAATATTGAATCATTATGGTGTATACCTGAAACTAATATAATGTTTGTCAATTATACCTCAATTTTTTAAAAAAGTCATTAAGCCAAGACATGAGTAAATTGTGACCGTCTCTAGTTTTAGACTCTTCTATCCCACTCCTGCGCTTTCAACCCACCCCTGACCCTCTCTCCAAGCCTCACCATACCCTGAGCCTCACCCCGAGGGCAAAGGGTGAGGATGGAGTAGCCTGGATGAAGTGCAGGTCAGGAAGGCGTGTGGTCCAGAGAAGGGATGAGGCTCAAACAGAGGTGGTGCATGATTGCTGGGAATTTTAAAGGGCATTTTCATCTGAAATCTGGTGCAACACAATGACCAAGGCACAAGTTTCTATTATGTATGTTCCCCTTTGTGGCCCCGATAGTGCCCAGAGCAAAACAGAGTTTTGTGGAGCGGAACGTTCTGAGAGGGAAGGTGGGAGGGAAACCCAACTCAAACCCCCTCCCCTCCCATCCCAGTTTGCCCTGAGCTGGCCCTGTCCTCTGTGTTCAGGGGATGGGGCAGCAGCTCTTCCCTCTGAGCTTCTGTTTGTTAATCACCCTGGGCCATAAGAGGTTTGGGTCTTCACAGGAGTAAAGACACCAGAGGCCACTGGTCCACTACCCACCAGAGGCCTGAGCAACCAGGGGTCATCCCAGGGGAGAGTGGGTGCTGAGCCCTGGACTCTGAGGCAGTGTGTGTGTGTGTGCTACTGTGTGTGTGTGCTGGTGTGTATGATAGTGCGTGTGTGCTGAAATGGCACCATGTGCTTTCCCACAGCCTGGTGGGAGCAGAGTTTTCTGTTTCAGTGCTTGCAGAGACAGGGAGAAGCAAAAACATCAACAGGATACCTCACTTCTCTCTCACACATAGCCTCAGAGGGAACCTTCCTGAAACCCCTCCTCTGCCACCTGCTGAATGGATACTTGTGTAAAGGTCTGTGAGGCTGAGAAGATGGCCCAGATAGCCCCACAAGCAACATCTGGACCAACCAGCTGATCTGGAACTTGCCCAATGACAGTGGGCAGAGTAGATATTTGAATGGTGGGTTGATAGACAACAAACTTTTAGAAGTCTCCACCATGCAGATGATTATTTGGGTGTGGGTACCTTCCACACCTTCCAGCAAAGCTGCTGAGGTCGACCACCTTAAGTTTCTTCCCAGATGCCCAAGCTCCAGGACTGGCAGTTTTATGGCCATAATCCAGCAAGAAACATCAGGTGTTGCAGGCAGAGGCACTGGGCGGCTCTCCCCTCAGGGAAACTGGACTAATAATTCATATGACTCACTGTTGATGGAAAAGACTGAGGAGCTGGCCAGGCCAGGGCAGTCAGAGAACTGAAACCAGCCCTCAAATGTCAGCTCCCAATGCCCTGCTGGCCCACTTCCCTCAAGATCAAGCTCTAAAGGCAGCCTGCTGTGTCAGAAAGAGGAACAGGAGAGCAATAAGTAACAAAAGGAAGCCCTCCAGGGACAGAGCGACCTAGGGCCCTGAATCCAAGGGCAGATGGGGCCTAGTGACACTAGTTAAAAATATTGTCACCAAAAAAAAAATTGCCACCAAATTCCACCTCATCAGTAAGAACCCAAAGGAGCCTTTGCCACCAAGCCACAGCAGAGGCAAAGACTGGGGGAGGCCAAGTGGCTGCATGTGGACCAGCAAGTGGGAGGGTTCACAGTGGTACAGAGGACAGCAGAGACCTGCCTGCCAAGGGGAGCAGAGATGCTTTACAAAGTGGATCAGCAAGGCAGCGAGACTGGCTGCTTCCACAGTGCATAAGCCAGCCAGGTCCTGAAGGCTGTTCCCACTGAGAAACTCTAAATACCATTTTGAGCAAGACAGCTTTTCTAGGATCAGTGTGTGACCTGGGGCTGGGAGGAGAAGGGATGGGGCACGTGGGATCCACTGGGATGTAGCTGCTGGAATAATTGTTCAAAATATAACTTTACAGCTTCATCTCCTCATGTAGCTCTGCTTACCTTTAAAATTCTCCTCCTTCCAAATACCCCCAAGCTCATTCTATGAGGCCACCATCACCCTGATACCAAAACCAGACAGAGATACTACAAAAAAAGGAAATTACAGACCAATATCACTGATGAATATAGATGCAAAAATACTCAACAAAATACTAACAAACAGAATCCAACAACACATTAAAAGGATCATACACCATGATCAAGTGGGATTTATCCCAGAAATACAAGGATTCTTCAATATATGCAAATCAATCAGTGTGATACACCACATTAACAAATTGAAAAATAAAAACCATATGATCATCTCAACACATGCAGAAAAAGCTTTTGACAAACTTCAACACCCATTTATGATAAAAACTCTCCAGAAAGTGGGCATAGAGGGAACCTACCTCAACATAATAAAGGCCATATATGACAAACCCACAGCAAACATCATTCTCAATGGTGAAAAACTGAAAGCATTTCCTCTAAGGTCAGGAACAAGACAAGGATGTCCACTCTCACCACTATTATTCAGCATAGTTGTGGAAGTCCTAGCCATGACAATCAGAGAAGAAAAAGAAATAAAAGGAATCCAAATAGGAAAAGAAGAAGTAAAACTGTCACTGTTTGCAGATGACATGATACTATACATAGAAAATCCTAAAGATGCCACTAGAAAACTACTAGAGCTAAACAATGAATTTGGTAAGGTTGCAGGATACAAAATTAATGCGCAGAAATCTCTTGCATTCTTATACACTAACAATGCAGGATCAGAAAAAGAAACTAAGGAAACAATCCCATTCACCATTGCAACAAAAAGAATAAAATACCTACAAATAAACCTACTTAAGGAGGTAAAAGACCTATATTCAGAAAACTATAAGACACTGATGAAAGATATCAAAGATGACACAAACAGATGGAGAGATATACCATGTTCTTGCATTGGAAGAATCAATATTGTGAAAATGACTATACTAGCCAAAGCAATCTACAGGTTCAATGCAATCCCTATCAAATTACTGATGGAATTTTTTACAGAACTAGAACAAACAATCTTAAAATTTGTATGGAGACACAAAAGACCCCAAATAGCCAAAGCAATCTTGAGGGAAAATACAGAGCTGGAGGAATCAGGCTCCCTGACTTCAGACTACTGCAAAACTACAGTCATCAAGACAATATGGTACTGGCATAAAAACAGAAATATATATCAAAGGAACAGGATAGAAAGCCCAGAGATAAACCCACACACCTATGGTCAACTAATCTATGACAAAGGAGGCAAGGGTATACAATGGAGAAAAGACAGTCTCTTCAATAAGTAGTGCTGGGAAAACTGGACAGCTACATGTAAAAGAATGAAATTCGAACACTCCCTAACACCATACACAAAAATAAACTCAAAATGGATTAAAGACCTAAATGTAAGACCAGACGCTATAAAACTTAGAGGAAAACATAGGAAGAACACTCTTTGACATAAATTGCAGCAAGGTCTTTTTTGACCCACGTCCTAGAGTAATGAAAATAAAAACAAAAATAAAGAAATGGGGCCTAATGAAACTTAAAAGCTTTTGCACAGCAAAGGAAACTATTAACAAGACGAAACCACAACCCTCAGAAAGGGAGAAAATATTTGCAAACGAATCAACGGACAAGGGATTAATCTCTAAAATATACAAACAGCTCCTGCAGCTCGATATTAAACAAACAACTCAATAAAAAAATGGGCGGAAGACCTAAATGGATATTTCTCCAAAGAACTACTTCTTCTCAAAACTACAATGAGGTATCACCTCACACTTGTTAGAATGGGCATCATCAGAAAATCTACAAACAGCAAATGCTGGAGAGGGTGTGGAGAACAGGGAACCCTCTTGCACTGTTGGTAGGAATGTAAATTGATACAGCCACTATGGAGAACAGTATGAAGGTTCCTTAAAAAACTAAAAGTAGGACTATCATATGACCCAGCAATCCCACTACTGGGCATATCCTCAGAGAAAACCATAATTCAAAAAGACACATGCACCCCGATGTTCACTGCAGCCCCATTTACAATAGCCAGGTCATGGAAGCTACCTAAATGCCCATCAACAGATGAATGGATAAAGAAGACGTGATACATATATACAATGGAATATTACTTAGCCATAAAAAGGGATGAAATTGGGTCATTTGTAGAGATGTAGATGGACCTAGAGTCTGTCATACAGAGTGAAGTAAGTCAGAAAGAGAAAAACAAATATCGTATATTAACACATATATGTGGAATCTAGAAAGATGGTACACATGAACCTGTTTGCAAGGCAGACATAGAGACACAGATGTAGAGAACAAATACATGGACACCAAGGGGGAAGGGGGGCTGGGATGAAGTGGGAGATTGGGATTGACATATATACACTAATATGTATAAAATAGATAACTAATGAGAACCTGCTGTATAGCACAAGGAACTCTACTTAGTGCTCTTTGGTGACCTAAATGGGAAGGAAATCCAAAAAAGAGGGTATATATGTATACATATGGCTGATTCACTTCTTTGTACAGTAGAAACTAATACAACATTGTAAAACAACTATACCCCAATAAAGATTTTTGAAAATTAAAATAAGTGTATAAAATAAACTTCTCCTCCTTCCCGTTCAGAATCTCTGTGTTGCCTCCTCATTGAGTCCATAGAGTTCTAGAGGGAAGGAAGGAGGGAGTCACCTGGATCCAAGCTCCCACTCTCACCTCTGCTAGCTTTTCCCATTAATCTCTCACCGCCTTCCTGCCTGGACAGCCAAATGGGAGAAACCTGGACCTCCTGCCATCTCCTGAGTCAGACCACATTCTGATGCCAAGGCTTGCCAGCTCTAATGAAAGGGCAGGTGACACTCTCAGGTACTTCAAAGCCAAAAGCCCCACTGCCCCCCACAGGCAGGAAATTAGTTAATTTCACAATGCGCCTGATTGGATTTTACCTGGCTTTCCCAAGCATGCCTGAACAGAGAACCCAGGGTCTACACAAGTCAGTGAAATGGTGGTTAAGAGAATAACCACTCTCATGCTTACAATATAAGATCATTGTTCAAAACACCTCTGCTTTTCCTTCCAAATTGGTTCAATATTTACTGAGTACCCACCCACCTTGTGGGGAGCATCGTGCTGGGTACAAAGGGAGTAAAAGGATGAAAAGAATCGAGGCTGCCCTCGGGTTGCTTCTAGGAGACGACCAGGGATGAATGCAAATGATAATAAAGGGAGGCGGCCAAAGAGAGCTGAAAACGAAGAGCCAGAGGGTTAGAGGAGGGGCAGATGGGCCCGCTGCTGTATCAGGAAGGCTTCAAGAAGAAGGGCATTTTGGACAGGCCCTAAAGGACAGAGCGAGTCTACAGCCCTCAGTAGTGGAGGGAAAGAGACAGTGTGAAGGGAACATCATTTGACATCAGCAGAACCTGAAATCAAACCCTGGCCATACCACTCACCAGCTGAGCCATTTTGGCCAAGTTATTTAACCTCTTTGTGCCTTTCCTTCATCTTTTTTTCTTTTTTTTTTTTTTTCTGCGGTACGCGGGCCTCTCACTGTTGTGGCCTCTCCCGTTGCGGAGCACAGGCTCCAGACACGCAGGCTCAGCGGCCATGGCTCACGGGCCCAGCCGCTCCGCGGCATGTGGGATCTTCCTGGACCGGGGCACGAACCCGCGTCCCCTGCATCGGCAGGCGGACTCTCAACCACTGCGCCACCAGGGAAACCCCCTTTCCTTCATCTTTAAAGTGAGAATGATAACTCCAGCCTCACACGCTGGCTACAAGGATCAAATCAGCTAACATTTATAAACAGCCCTGTCTGGCACACAAAAGTGCTCCATGAATATTAATTTATTGATTCCAAACATTACACTAAGTCATCTCAGCACTAACCCCCACATGGTTCTTCTGAGCTGCTCGCAGGCTGGGAAGATGCGGAGGGGTCGAGGGGAGCAGAGTTCGTAGCCGACATTCTAGGCCAGGCATCGTTCCCAAGTGGAAAATAACAAGCAGCTTTCCCTTGTCGTTACCCCAGAATCGTTCTTCTAAGAGCAGATAATACAGAATTTAAAAGCGAACTAAAGTCAACATCCAGAACAGAAAAAGCATGTGCACGTACACACACACACACACACACACTCACTCTCTCTCTCTCTCTCTCTCTCTCTCTCTCTCCTCTTTGTAAGAAAGGTTTCCATGGAGATGAAACAGAGAAACAGCCCAGACAGAGGAGCCACTGGAATGGCTATAATTAATTTAAAGAATTAGAAAAAATTAAAATTGTATTAAAGCAAGTTCATTTTATCAAAGCGTAAATCAGGTGAGCAGATCACCTCAACCATGAACAAAATAAAGCATTGCTTTGGGGTATTGGAACAGGCACCTTCAAAGGAGGGAAATAAATTAGTCACAGCATTCAGGATCAATAAAATATGTAACCTAAGGTACCTAATGTTTCTAAAAACAAAATAATCCTCCAATAATTCCACTACCTCTCGTACCTTTATGCCAGGTTAAAAAACAAAATGAGAATGGAAAATTACTCCTTATCAAGTAAGTGGATCCATGTTTCTTTGTCAGACTCTGTGGTCACAGGTCACTCAGCAGCGGAGAAGGGAAGAGAGGGGACAGCATTGTGGAGGGCCTGCTGTATGCCAGCCACTCTCCTGGCATTTGCTTCATTTACAACCCCCAGAAGCTTACCCTACCAACAGGGGATTCAGAAGGATTCCTGACTTTCTCAAGGTCTCGCAGCAATTTGGTAGCCGAATAAACATTGAACTCACATCTCCAGATTCCGAAGCCCGTGCTCTCGCCATCATGTCACACTATTTCTCATGGAAGAAACCAAAGTGGCTCATGGGACAATGGGCAATCAGGTACCATTTTTGAACACCTACTGTATGCCAGGTCCTGTGCTACACATTTTGCAAACATCACTTGATTTGATCTTCACAAAGACCCTTCGTTTCACAGAGAAGGAAATTATGGCACTCACAAAGTTCAACTTGCCCAAGATGACACAACCAATAACAAGCAAAACAAAGGTTCACCCCCAGATCTGCTTAAGTCTTTAACACCCAGCCCTCTAGAGTTGCTCCCCACTCCTCCACTCCTGCAGCACTTATCATTGCTACCATGTGCCACAACCTGCCCTGGACTGAGTAGCACTTGGTGGTGGCTGGATGCTCTATTGTTCCATTTAGACAATTGGGGATAACAGAGAAAACTTTTCAGGGGAGGCAAATTTCAAGGTGGATCTTGACATGGACAAGTGAGGTTTGAACAGGCAGAGCCCCTTCTTGTTCCTGAGACCAGAGTAGCCTGAAACTTAGAGCTGGGGTTGAAGGCCCCAGGACGAGGGCAAACACAGTGGGTATTTGCATGATGCGACCTGAAGCCCCAAGGGCTAGATGGAGAAGCAGACACACTTGTCCAAGGAAGACAGGTCTGTGGCCAGGAGATTGTTGCCCAGGGTCACATCCAAGGATGATGTGAGGACAGACGAGGGAGAGGAAGTCAGAAGGTTGATAGCAGGCAAATCAGAAGTAGGACAGAACCAGGAAGAAGAAGAGAATTAAAGAAAGCCAAAGCTGTAGTGGGAGCATGTGTAATGGACTCTCTGGTCTTTGGTGTCTGACATGTATGTTCCAGGGACAGGTGGGCGGCTCCAAGGAGCTCATCAGAAGGGGTCAGCTGGCCATGAGCCAGGACCCTGCAGTACAGTCATCCATGTTGTTACAATATTGAGATGTGTCATACTGGTTATACCCCAGTTCCCTCAACCTCACAAGGGCTCCCATCACCTTGGCCACCCTACTCCTCCTCTGAGACCCCCAGAGGTCCCCACACTCCAGCAACTACACTGCTGACACCTCCAACACTCCAGCAATGGTGCAGTTTGCCAGCCTGGGCCCCTGTAGCAGGGAAATATTTTTGCACTAAGGTAAGGACTTATGGAAGCTACGTATTGAATCATGGCCACAACCGTAAGATGGATAGTATGATCTCGATTTTACCAACATAGTCCTTGGGAGGTTAAGCCACAGCATAAGAGAAGTGGCCATGGGGGAGAAGGGCTAAGAAGCTGTCACAGGCCAAGGGGGAGCTGGGAAATGATATGGCTTGCATCTGATCTTTCATGGTTCAAGAAGCTGAGCTTGGATTTGTTTCCTATGGATAGAAATTCCATGAGTCACAGGGAAAATTCTAGACCATAAACTGCCTATGAAGAGGCCATCTAACTCGGTGCTTAATTAGCCCACTCCTTGGATACATTAAATGCAGACGGCCATGTTCAAGAGAGAGATTTACTGAGCAGATGAAAAGTCAGATGAATGGTGGAAGTTTCAGCAGCACCTGAACTACCTCCTGCCTGTGACTCTGAGAGGGAAGCGAGGGGGTAATAAATGGCTTCACCCCTCCTGACAGGAAAAATGAAAGTCCCGGCTGGGCAACTTGTGTCTCCAGAAATATTTATTCCTCTATGGGATTCATTAGTGCACACCAATGTGGTGCAAAAGCAATGTGTATTTCAAGTTATGATTTCCCAGAGAAGCATTTCCTCTGCCTTGATAAGCTACAGCTAAATGCCCAGACCGCCCACCACAAAACAGTCTGAGCTGGGAGAAGTCAAAGCAGAAAAGAAGCAAGCTAGAGCTCGGGGATGGGGGGAAGGCAGGCAGGGAAGGCAGGAGGAAGAGGCTGTGGGCTCATCCACATGTGGGATATGCCAGGCACCATTCTAGGCATTGGGGATATATATATTTCCTGCCCACATGGAGTTTCCAATCTAGTGGGGGAGGCACACAATTTAAACAAATATATAATATAATGTCAGGCCATAAGTAGGCAGAGCTAGTGCAAAAGTCCTGAGGCCAGAATGTTCTTGGTGTGTTTAAGAAACAGCAAGAAAGTCAGTGTGGCTAGAATGGAGCATGTAAGAGAAAGAATGAGTGAGAGGGTGTTTAAGGGCTGAATCTGTAAAGCCTTTCAGGCCATACAAAAGAATTTGGATTTCATCTTGAGTATAATGGAGAGTTTGAAGTTGTTAGAGGGTTTTAAGTAGGACAGTGACATAACCTGATTTACATTTTTAAACCTCTCTCATTGTTGGGTGGAAGATGGATCACCATGGGCTAGAAATGCAGTGATATCAGCTAGAGGTCATTGCAGTGTACATGATATTTGTTGAGGGCTTAGCATGTCATATGTTATCATGTATTAACTCATGTAATAATCTCCACCTGACAGTTGGGGAACCAAGGTGTGGAGAGATCAGCAAGCAAGGGAGCCATGTTCTGAACCCAGGTCCCCTGTCCCTAACCTGCTGTGTGACACTGCCTCTCTGTAGTAGTCTAGGCAAGAGATAGTGGTAGCCAGAACAGTGATGACAGCCAACAGAAGTGGTGAGAAATGGCTGGATCCCAGTTATATTTTGAAACTAGTGCCGACAAGATTATCATCTTAATTAGATGGGAGATACGAAGAAAAGACAGTTGGAGACCCTTGCTTCGAAAGGGCTGATATCAAAGTTCTCGTAAGAACAAACCACAACCTCTAACTCACTGATTCATAAACCTGGAGATTCCGCAGAAATGTTCACAAACACAGATTCGAGAACCTCACTCCCCAGGCACTGAAGGAGACAGTCTAGAGGTGTGCTCAGAAATCTGCATTTTTAAACCACTTCCCAGGTGATCTTGAGGCAGTGGGTCCCTGGGCTGGCATTGGGAGTCCCTGTACTTGGCCTTAATCCTAACTCCTAGAACGTGAGTGCTAAGAGCCCCTGAGAGGGGACAGTACCACACCTCACCTGCAGATGAGGACCTCCAGGCCTGAGAGAGAGGAGTGTGACCCAGTTAATAAGGGCAGCCCTGGGGACAGAATCTACATCTCTTGACACCTAGGCCAGAGCTGTGTCCACTACCCCAGGCTGATTCCTCCCAATAGCACCCCCACTGATTCCCTGCATCATTCCTCATGCCGGACAAGCACCAGACCCTGAGTGACCTCCGAGGTCATGGGAAGAGCACTATACTCAGGTCAGTAGATATAGGTTCTGCCACCTACCAGCAGAGAAAGTCACGTAGCTCTCTGTACTTCAATTTTCTCATTTGTAAATTCGGGACATTGAGTTCTCCTACTACTGCTATTTGATTCAATGAAATAACACATGTGAAACACTTAGCAAGACCTTAATGTTAGTACCTCTACAGCATTTTATTACCATTCATCCAGATTTCCTGGTTCCTAATAAAACGTCTTTCTCCTACAGCATTTTCATTAGGATTCTGAAGTCTTTGAGTCTCCAAGATCAAAGGCAGGCACGCCAGGAGGAAAGAACAGTTCTAAAGGTCACAAACCAAGGCCTTGAGGGGCCTGGGGGCTGGGCAGCAGAAGGGGAGCACAGGGAGGCAGTGAGAAGTGGGGAAGAACGCTGAATGGCACACACACCAGCCCCACCCCAGGACACAGAGGATCACAGCACATCTCCATTAACAGCCACATGTGCTCATGTGTCGAGTGCTCGTGGCCACATGTGGCTAGTGGCTGTCACTGGACAGTTCTAGACCAGGGGTCATCAAAAATCCTACTGTAAACGACCAGATAAACATCTTGAGCCTTACAGACACATACACACTCTGTTGCATTATTCTTTTTTTTTTTTACAACCCTTTAGACATGTGAAATCCATTCTTAGCTGACAGGTCATATAAAAACAGTCCCCGGCCCTATTTGGCTTGTGGGTCATCGTTTTCCAACTCCTGCTCTAGACCACAGCTCACTGAGGGCAGGAGCCATGCCTGATGTGTGCACTGCTGTGTCCTCTGGTACCCGGAATACAGCAGGCGCTCAATAACTAATAGTTTTACCTTGCCTGAGGTAGTTCAGGCAAGATTTATTATTCCCATTTGATGTATGACAAAAATGAAATCCGAGAGTCAATGTGACGTATCCAAGGCCACACAGCTAGATACAGACCCAAGCTGCATGAGTTCCAGCCTGCTGCTCATCCCTCCAGGTCACGTTTCTGTGACCTGATGGCCCCCGTTTCATAGCTGCCCTGGCTGTCACTCTGATCCCCAGTCCTTCCATCTCTCTCTGCCTCCGGGCTTGATCTCAGGCTCCCAGATGCCCCCTGCAGCCCGGCGGGGAGGGGTAGTCAAGAGGTTCTGCACTTCTCAGGAGACACCAGGGCAAAGGTGTTTGTGATGAAGAGCCTGTGTCATGCTCCACTCCCTCCATTCAGGATCTCTCTGGAAGTGAGTGCTCTTGTAAGGCTAGAGAAAATGCATTTCTCCACTCCTTTTCAGGCTAAAAGCAACTGCCTCCCTCAGAAAGAACGTAGTGAACCAGTTAAAATTACACACCACACACTGGGGAGCGTGAAAGTGACATTTAGCAACACTTAAGCCTTGGATATGTGGTGGCTGCAATAAACATTATATAATCGCTGCAGCATCGATCCCAACAATTAACGCCAAAGAGCAGAGACGGAATGGAAGTTCTCTAAGAAACTGCCACAACCTGAGAGTAAACTAAACCCCCAAATCTCTCTTGGAAACAGCTCCCCCACCTCCAAATGTTAAGGCTTCTTTTTTGGTAATGTCTTCTGTTCCAACCATTTTCAGCACAGTTTTCCCAGGGTCCAGGGGACCAGGAAGCAAACAGGCAGGTGGAGACAGAAATACCAGGAAGCTGTCTGATGGAGTGGTCTTCTTCCCAGTGCCCTCTGGTCTAATCCGTGAAATTGGTGAATTTGGGGAACTGCAAGGTCAATGTGGCTGGGTCACAGAAGCCAAGGAGCAGGCCTCAGGAGTTGGCCTGGAGGGGGTGAGGATTAGGATTCCCTGTAGGCAATTCAGAGTCACTAGAGGGGTTTACCATGAAAAGGAGCAGGGCTGTTTTGCATTTTGGAAAGAAGCAGAGAGACAGGGAGAGAATGACAATGGCTGAACTGTGGCAGTGGGGGTGGAGAGAAGTGGACCCGAGAAACCTTTAAGGGGTGAAACTGATAGAACCTGGTGAGAGACAGGATGTAGGACAGTCAAGGCTGATCCCAGGGTTCTGGCTTTGATGACTGGGAGTTTGGTGGTGCTGAACCCTGGAAGGAGGGAAGACAGGTTTGGGGTGTCGGGGTGTCGGGTACATTAATTATAAGGAGGAGTCAGATAAAAGGCAAAAGTGGAAATATGACTCAGAAGAAATTCTGGGGTGAAGATAGAGAAATGTGAGTCACAGGCATCTAGGAAGTGACTGTGCAGAGTCGGGTAAGCTCCCTGGGGAGAAGAAATAGGGTAGTAGAAAAGATGGGTGGGATAGGGAGGGTGGGAGGGAGGGAGACGCAAGAGGGAGGAGATATGGGAACAGATGTATATGTATAACTGATTCACTTTGTTATAAAGCAGAAACTAACACACCATTGTAAAGCAATTATGCTCCAATAAAGATGTAAAAAAACAAGTGGCCTTTATAGATTTAATCTTTGGGCTGTATCTATTGGTGAAGGACTCTGAAGGTTATAATGACAGTAATATGTCATTTGCTAAAGCTCAAATGTAAACCTTATATGACTATGAAGCTGGTGGTTGTAATTAATAAATCTGGTCAAATGACCAAAAAAAAAGAAGAAGATTGGGGACGCACTAGTTAAGGGCTGGAGCAAGGAAGGGTCTCTAACAAGGAAGGGGCTCTAACAAGGGAGACTGAAGAAGGAACAATCGATAAGGTAAAGGAGAAACAAAGAAGGATGGTGGTGGTGGGTGGGGTCTTAGAAACCGAGGAAGAGGAGTCTTGGAATAAAAGAGATACACAGCCCTGTCTGATGCTGAAGCAAGAAGAAGTGAGATTCACGCATTCATTCCACAAAGATTTATTGAACATCTACGATGTGGCTGGCACCATTCCAGGTACCAAGAGAGAGCACTGAAGTGAACATAACAGACAAAACTCCCCTCCCTCGTGGAAATTTCATACAGGTTGAAGAGAGATCAAATGTAAGCAAATAAATAAGTATATGGAATATATATTATTTGGTATATGTAGTGGGTTGAATAGTGATCCCCCAAAAATATATGTCCAAGTCCTGACCCCTGGTACCATGAATGTGATTTTATTTGGAAATAGGGTAATTGCAGATGCAATTAAATTAAGATGAAATCATCCTGGATTTAAGCTGAGCCATAAATCTAATGACTGGTGTCCTTATAAGAAAAAAGAAAGGGCTATTTGAGACAGACACACAAGGGATAAGACCATGTGAGGATGGAGGCAGAAATTGGAGTGATGCATCTAGTAAGAGTCTTGGAACAGATTCTCTCCTGTGTCTTTAAATCTCTCTTTCCTTATAAGGACACCAGTCATGGGATTTAGGGTCCACCCTAATCTAATATGATCTCATCTTCACTTAATTACACCTGCAATGTCCTTATTTCCCAGTAAGGTCACATTTGCAGGAACTGGGGTTTAGGACTTTATATATATATATATATATATATATATATATATATATATATATATATATATATATATATATATATATATATATATATATATATATATATATATATATATATACATTAAAGGTTACAATTCAACCCACAAAAAATACTGTATAATCATCTTAATAAATGCAGAAAAAGTACTTGAAAAATTCAACACCCACTCATGATAAAAACTCTCAGCCAATTAGAAATAGAAGCAATTTTTTTCTCAGCCTGACAAAGGACAACTGCACAAAACCTCCAGCTAATATCATACTTAATGGTGAAAGAATGAATGCTTTCTCCCTAAAGTGGTGAACAAAGCAAGGACGTCCCTTCTCATTATTTCTATTCATCACCACACTGGAAGTCCCAGCCAGTGGAATGAACGGATGAACGAATGCAGATTGGAAAGGAAGTATAAACTGTCTCTATTTGTACACAACATGAGTGTCTACCTAGAAATCCCAAAGAATCTACAAAGAAAGAAACTTACTAGAGTCAATATAAGTGAGCTTCCCAAAGTCTTGCAATATAAAAAAAGCGATTGTGTTGACTAGCAATAAATAATTAGAAATTGAAATTTACAAAAATACTATTTATAATAGCACCCAAAAACCATGTAACACAAGTATAAGACTAACAAAATATATGAAATATCAGTATACTGAAAACTAAAAAAACACTGATGAAAGAAATCAAAAAAAGATGTAAATAAATGGAGAGCTATATTGTTCATGGATTTGAAGGCTTGATGTTGTTAAGATACCAGTTTTCCCTGGAGTGAGCTACAGATTCAACACATTTCAATCAAAATCTCTGTAGGAATTTTTGTGGGAATCAAAACTCTGATTCCAAAATTTTTATAGAAAGACAAAGGAACTAGAATAGACAAAACAATTCTGAAGAACAAAATTTGAGAAATCCCATTACCTAATTTCAAGACTTACTATAAAACCATAGTGATCATGACAGTGTGGTACAGTAAAACAGGATACACGTAGTGGTGTGCTGGAGCCATCTCATACCAGCTCATCAGAGCCACCCATTAAATTTTCAAGAGTTTTACAAGTTGGTTGATGTCAAATTGGTTGCTTGGAATTGTCTCCTGTGAGACCACTTAAGAAACAAACATCAGCAAACACTACAAATCAGAAACTCCTCCACCCCTTTCTCTATTTCTGCCTTGCAAACAGTTTCATCTGTACCATTTTTCTAGATTCCACATATATGCTTTAATATATGATATTTGTTTTTCTCTTTCTGACTTACTTCACTCTGTATGACAGGCTCTAGGACCATCCACGTCTCTACAAATGACCCAATTTCACTCATTTTAATGACTGAATAATATTCCATTGTATATATATACCACATCTTCTTTATCCATTCGTCTGTTGATGGGCATTTAGGTTGCTTCCATGACCTGGCTATTGTAAATACGGCTGCAATGAACACAGGGGTGCATGTGTCTTTTTGAGTTATAGTTTTCTCTGGTTATATGCCCAGTAGTGGGATTCCTGGGCCATATGGTTATTCTATATTTAGCTTTTTTTTTTTTTTTAATTTTTGGCTACATTGGGTCTTTGTTGCTGCGCACAGGCTTTCCTTAGCTGTGGCAAGCAGGGGATACTCTTCGTTGCAGTGCATGAGCTTCTGATTGTGGTGGCTTGACTTGTTGCAGAGCATGGGCTCTAGGCACGTGGGCTTCAGTAGCTGTAGCACGTGGGCTCAGTAGTTGTGGCTCACAAGCTCTAGAGCTCAGGTTCAGTAGTTGGGGCACACTGTCATAGTTGCTCCACGTCATGTGGTATCTTCCCGGACCAGGGCTTGACCCGTGTCCCCTGCATTGGCAGGCAGATTCTTAACCACTGTGCCACCAGGGAAACCCTATTTTTAGTTTTTTAAGGAACCTCCATACTGTTCTCCATAATGGCTGTATCAATTTACATTCCCACCAACGGTGCAAAAGGGTTCCCTTTTCTCCACACTCTCTCCAGAATTTCTTGTTTGTAGATTTTCTGATGATACCCATTCTAACAAGTGTGAAGTGATACCTCATTGTAGTTTTGATTTGCATTTAGCTAATAATTAGTGATGTTGAGCAACTTTTCATGTGCTTCTTGGCCATCTGTATGTCTTCTTTGAAGAAATGTCTATTTAGGTCTTCTGCCCATTTTTGGATTGGATTGTTTGCTTTTTAAATGTTGAGCTGCGTGAGCTGTTTGTAATTTTAGAGATGAATCCCTTGTCCGTTGATTCTTTTGCAAATATTTTCTCCCATTCTGAGGGTTGTCTTTTCATCTTGTTTATAGTTTCCCTTGCTGTGCAAAAGCTTGTACGTTTCATTAGGTCCCATTTGTTTATTTTTGTTTTCATTTCCATTACTCTAGAAAGTGAGACAAAAAAGATCGTGCTGTGATTTATGTCAAAGACTGTTCTTCCTATGTTTTCCTCTAAGAGTTTTAGAGTGTCTGGTCTTACATTTTGGTCTTTAATCCATTTTGAGTTTATTATTGTGTATGGTGTTAGGGAGTGTTCTAATTTCATTCTTTTACATGTGGCTGTCCAGTTTTCCCAGCACTACTTATTGAAGAGACTGTCTTTTCTCCATTGTATATCCTTGTCTCCTTTGTCATAGATCAGTTGACCATAGGTGTGTGGGTTTATCTCTCGGCTTTCTACCTATTCCATTGGTCTATATTTCTGTTTTTGTGCCAGTACCATATTGCCTTGATGACTGTGGCTTTGTAGTATAGTCTGAAGTCAGGGAGTCTGATTCCCCCAGCTCCGTTTTTTTCCCTCAAAATTGCTTTGGCTATTCGGGGTCTTTTGTGTCTCCACACAAATTTCAAGATTTTTTGTTCTAGTTCTGTAAAAAATGCCATTGGTCATTTGATAGGGATTGCATTGAATCTCTAGATTGCTTTGGCTAGTATAGTCATTTTCACAATATTGATTCTTCCAATGCAAGAACATGGTATATCTCTCCATCTGCTTGTGTCATCTTTGATTTCTTTCATCAGTGTCTTATAGTTTTCTGAATATAGGTCTTTTACCTTCTTAAGTAGATTTATTTGTAGGTATTTTATTCTTTTTGTTGCAATGGTGAATGGGATTGTTTCCTTAGTTTCTCTTTATGATCCTGCATTGTTAATGCATTGTTAGTGTTTAAGAATGCAAGAGATTTCTGTGCCTTAATTTTGTATCCTGCAACTTTACCCAATTCATTGTTTTGCTTTACTAGTTTTCTGGTGGCCTCGTTAGGATTTTCTATGTATAGTATCATGTTATCTGCAAAAAGTGACAGTTTTACTTCCTTTTCCAATTTGTATTCCTTTATTTCTTTTTCTGCTCTGATTCTCGTGGATAGGATTTCCACAACTATGTTGAGTAAGAGGGGCGAGAGTGGACATCCTTGTCTTGTTCCTGACCTTACAGGAAATGCTTTCTATTTTTCACCATTGAGAATGATGTTTGCTGTAGGTTTCTCATATATGGCCTTTATTATGTTGAGGTAGGTTCCCTCTATGCCCACTTTCTGCAGAGATTTTATCATAAATCGGTGTTGAATTGTGTCAAAAGCTTTTTCTGCATGTATTGAGATGATCATATGGTTTTTATTCTTCAATTTGTTAATATGGTGTATCACATTGATTGATTTGTGTATATTGAAGAATCCTTGCATCTCTGGGATAAATCCCACTTGATCACGGTGTATGATCCTTTTAATGTGTTGTTGGATTCTGTTTGCTAGTATTTTGTTGAGGATTTTTGCATCTATATATTTTTGCATCATCAGTGATATTGGTCTGTAATTTTCTTTTTTTGTAGTATCTCTGTCTGGTTTTGGTATCAGGGTGATGGTGGCCTCATACAATGAGTTTGAGAGTGTTCCTTCCTCTGCAATTTTTTGGAAGAGTTTGAGAAAGATGGGTGTTAGCTCTTCTCTAAATGTTTGATAGAATTCACCTGTGAAGCCATCTGGTCCTGGACTTTTGTTTGTTGGGGGATTTTTAATCACAGTTTCAATTTCATTACTTGTGATTGGTCTGTTCATATTTACTATTTCTTCCTGGTTCAGTCTTGGAACGTTATACCTTACTAAGAATTTGTCCATTTCTTCGTGGTTGTCCATTTTATTGGCATAGAGTTGCTTGTAGTAGTCTCTTAGGATGCTTTGTATTTCTGAGGTGTCCATTGTAACTTCTCCTTTTTTATTACTAATTTTATTGATTTGAGTCCTCTCCCTCTTTTTCTTGATGAGTCTGACTAAAGGTTTATCAATTTTGTTTATCTTCTCAAAGAACCAGCTTTTAGTCTTATTCATCTTTGCTCTTGTTTTCTTTGTTTCTATTTCATTTATTTCTGCTCTGATCTTGATGCTTTCTTTCCTTCTACTGACTTTGGGTTTTATTTGTTCTTCTTTCTCTGGTTCCTTTCAGTGTAAGGTTAGATTGTTAACTAGAGATTTTTCTTGTTTCCTAAGGTAGGATTGTATTGCTATAAACTTCCCTCATAGAACTGCTTTTGCTGTGTCCCATATGTTTTAGATCATCGTGTTTTCATTGTCATTTGTCTCTAGGTATTTTTTGATTTCCTCTTTGATTTCTTCAGTGATCTCTTGGTTATTTACTAACGTATTGTTTAGCCTCCATGTGTCCGTGTTTTTTACGTTTTTTTCCCCATAATTGATTTCTAATCTCATAGTGTTGTGGTCAGAAAAGATGCTTGGTATGATTTCAATTTCCTTAAATTTACTGAGGCTATATTTGTGACCCAAGATGTGATCTATCCTGGAGAATGTTCTGTGTGCACTTGAGAAGAAAGTGTAATCTGCTGTTTTTGGATGGAATGTCCTTTAAATATCAAGTAAATCAATCTGGTCTATTGTGTCATTTAAAGCTGTGTTTGCTTATTAATTTTCTGTTTGGATGATCTGTCCATTTTTCTAAGTGAGGTGTTAAGGTCCCCCACTATTATTGTGTTACTGTCAATTTCCTCTTTTATAGCTGTTAGCATTGGCCTTATGTGTTGTGGTAGTCCTATGTTCGGTGCATATATATTTATAATTGTTATATCTTCTTCTTGGGTTGATCCCTTGATCATTATGTAGTGTCCTTCCTTGTCTCTTGTAACATTCCTTATTTTAAAGTCTATTTTATCTGATATGACTATTGCTACTCCAGCTTTCTTTTGATTTCCATTTGCATGGAATATCTTTTTCTATCTCCTCACTTTCAGTCTGTATGTGTCCCTAGATCTGAAGTGGGTCTCTTGTAGAAAGCATATATATGGGTCTTGTTTTTGTATCCATTCAGCGAGGCTGTGTCTTTTGGTTGGAGCATTTAATCCATTCACATTTAAGGTAATTATTGATATGTATGTTCCTATGACCATTTTCTTAATTGTTTTGGGTTTGTTTTTGTAGGTCATTTTCTTCTCTTGTGTTTCCCACTTAGAGAAGTTCCTTTAGCATTTGTTGTAGAGCTGGTTTGGTGGTGCTGAATTCTCTTAGCTTTTGCTTGTCTGTAAAGCTTTTGATTTCTCCATTGAGTCTGAATGAGATCCTTGCAGGGTAGAGTAATCTTGGTTGTAGGTTCTTCCCTTTCATCACTTTAAAAATATTGTGCCACTCCCTTCTGGCTTGTAGAGTTTCTGCTGAGAAATCAGCTGTTAACCTTATGGGAGTTCCCTTGTATGTTATTTGTTGTTTTTCCCTTGTTGTTTTTGATAATTTTCCTTTGTCTTTAATTTTAGTCAATTTGATTACTATGTATCTCAGCGTGTTTCTCCTTGGGTTTATCCTGCCTGGGACTCTCTGCACTTCCTGGACTTGGGTGGCTATTTCCTTTCCCATGTTAAGGAAGTTTTTGACTATAATCTCTTCAAATATTTTCTTGGGTCCTTTCTCTCTCTCTTCTCCTTCTGGGACCCCTATAATGAGAATGTTGGTGCATTTAATGTTGTCCCAGAGGCCCCTTAGTCTGTCTTCATTTCTTTTCATTCTTTTTTCTTTATTCTGTTTGGCAGCCGTGAATTCCACCATTCTGTCTTCCAGGTCACTTATCCGTTCTTCTGCCTCAGTTATGCTGCTACTGATTCCTTCTAGTGTATTTCTCATTTCAGTTATTGTATTGTTCATCTCTGTTTGTTTGTTCTTTAATTCTTCTAGGTGTTTGTTCTTTAATTCTTCTAGGTCTTTGTTAAACATTTCTTGCATCTTCTCAATCTTTGCCTCCATTCTTTTCCCGAGGTCCTGGATCGTCTTTACTATCATCATCTTCACTATCAGTATTCTGAATTTTTTTTTCTGGATTGTTGCCTATCTCCACTTCATTTAATTGTTTTTCTGGGGTTTTATCTTGTTCCTTCATCTGGTACATAGTCCTCTGGCTTTTCTTTTTGTGTATCTTTTTGTGTATGTGGTTTTTGTTCCACAGGCTACAGGATTGTAGTTCTTCTTGCTACTGCTGTCTGCCCTCTGGTTGATGAGGCTATCTAAGAGGCACGTGCAAGCTTCCTGATGGGAGGGACTGGTCGTGGGTAGAGCTGGGTGCTGCTCTGGTGAGCAGAGCCCAGTAAAACTTTAATCTGCTTGTCTGCTGATGGGTGGGGCTGAATTCCCTCTCTTTTGGTTGTTTGGCCTGAGGTGACCCAGCACTGGAGCCTACCCAGCTCTTTGGTTAGGCTAATGGCAGACTCTGGGTGGGCTCACATCAAGGAGTACTTCCCAGAACTTCTGCTGTCAGTGTCCTTGTCCCCACAGTGAGCCACAGCCACCCCCGCACCTCTGCAGGAGATACTCCACCAGTAGCACGTAGGTCTGGTTCAGTCTCCTGTGGGGTCACTGCTCCTTCCCCTGGGTCTTAATGCACACACTATTTTGTGTGTGTCCTTCAAGAGTGGTGTCTCTGTTTCCCCCAATCCTGTCAGAGTCCTGCAATCAAATCCCACTAGCCTTCAAAGTCTGATTCTCTAGGAATTCCTCCTCCCACTGCTGGACCCCCAGGTTGGGGAGCCTGATGTGGGGCTCAGAACCTTCACTCCAGTGGGTGGACTTCTGTGGTATAAGTGTTCTCCAGTTTGTGAGTCACCCACCCAGTGGTTATGGGATTTGATTCTATTGTGACTTCCTACTGTCTCATTGTGGCTTCTCCTTTGTCTTCGGATGTAGGGTATCTTTTTTGGTGAGTTCCAGTGTCTGATTGTTCAGCAGTTAGTTGTGATTCTGGTGCTCTCGCAAGAGGGAGTGAGCACATATTCTTCTACTCTGCCATCTCGAACCAATCTCCTCAATCCAATTTTTTAAATGGGCAAAAGAATTGAATAGACACTTTGCATGGTAATAAGTACATGAACATTAGCTACTAGGGAAATACAAATTAAAACCACAATGAGATAACACTACACATCTAGTAGAATGGCTAAAATAATCTTTTTAGTTGGTAATACCAAGTGCTGGATACAGAGCAACTAGACCTCTCATTCATTGCTAATGGGGATCCAGAATATGCACAGCCACTTTGGAAAGCATTTTAATGATTTCTTATGAAGTAAAACATACTCCTACCAATCTCCCTCCCAGGTGTTTACCCAAGTGAACTGGAAACCTACACCTACCGAAAAATCTGTACTTGAATTTTTAGAGCAACTTCATTCCTATTTCCCCCAAATTGGAAAGTACTAAATGTCCCTCACCTGGGGAATGGATAAACAACTGTGGAATATCTATACAGTGGATCCTACTCAGTCTTAAAAAGGAAAGAATTACTAACACCCACAACATGAATGAATCTCAAATGTATGTGCCGAGTGAAAAAAGCCAGACTCAAAGGCTACATACTACATGATTCTATTCATATGACATTCTGAAAAGGCAAGGTGTAGAGGCAGAAAACAAATCAGTGGTTATCAGGGACTGAGAGTAAGGGAAGAGGTAGACACAGAGGAATTATTTGTAGTGACAGAACTATCTTGATTGCAATGGTGGTTAAACTACTGGATGTGTTTGTCAAGACATGCAGATTGTATAGTAATACAGGTGAATTTTGCTATATACACATTATTCCTCAATGAAAAAAATAGGAAAGGATCACTTTGTCTTTGGGGTAGAAAATAGACTGTAGAGGCAAGGCTGGAAGCAGGGAGACCATTGAGATCCAAATGCATGGCTTGAACTGCAAGTGGCCTAGAATCTGGCAGTACATAGGTCATCAGTGACCCTTGTGGACACAGTTTCAATGAAGGGGCAAAGGGAGAGTCAGGCTGCAATGGTGAGGAGTGGAGGTGAGTGTGGACAGACAGCCCTGGGTCCTGGATCACTGATGACTCTTTGAAGAAATCTACTTGAGAACAAACTAGTGATTACCAGTGGGGAGAGGGTTGGGAGAGGGGAAAGATAGGGAAGGAGATTAAGAGGCCAAAACTACTAGATATAAAATAAATAAGATATCAGGATGTAATATGTAGCACAGGGAATATAATCAATACTTTATAATAACTTGCAATGGAGTATAATCTGTAAAAATATCAAATCACTACTTTGTATATGTGAAATATAACATTGTAAATCAACTGTATTTCCATCCATCAATCAACCAATAAGTAAATAAATAAATAAACAAACTTGCTTGGACTTTTCTTACAGAATGAGCCCTGACTCAGAGAAGAGCCTAGGCCTTTGGTAACCAACCATCCCGTTTTCCCTGGGACTTTCTCAATTTTGACACAGAAATTTCTGCAGCCAGGGAAACCCCTCTGTCCCAGCTATACCAAGACAGTTGGTCACCTAAGCCTGGTCCTTGACCTGCCCTGGCTGAAGGGCTGTGCTCATTTCAAGGCCCAGCCTGCCCCTCTGGTCACCCTGCAGTTCTCTTTCCCTGTGGGTGGGTGGGGTCCCTACCTTCCTTCTTTCAAGCCTCTGAGCTCCTCTCTGACATCACTCACACAGGAAATGGTGCAGGAAGGCTTGAGAACAGAGCCACACTCTGCTGCTTTTTATGTCCCTTCCCTTCAGCCATTTGTATGAAGGCTGTTCGTTAGATGACTCTTAATGTCAGGAAGAAATAAAAGAGGGGTTTTGTCACTCCCCTGCTCGAAGCTGGGAGCAGTAAGCTTGGAACACACCTTTCACTCCCATCTCACTTTTGAAATGCCTCTCTTAAAACAGACTCCTTGAAATGGCTTTGCTTTGGTCTAGTCCATCATGATGTCTCCACAGCTGCAGACTGGGAAAAGCACTACCTCCTTCACATCTCAGTTTTGCTTGTCATCGTACCTGCTCACCTTGCTGATGTGTGTTTCTCCACATCCTTATTGCCCAAGGAGGCATGCACCTTCCTCATGCACGCCAGGGAGTGGTCTAGAGTCACGTTTGGGTGCCTGCGCCTTGACATTAAAAAGGACCTGGGTTTGAATCCCAGCTTTGTCACTTTCCAGCAGCGTGACCTTTGGCACTTTATTCCTCCCACATCCAGGCATTCCTTCTGTAAATGTATACCCACTGGATCACTGTGAGAAGTAAATTAAATGAGATTATGTATGAAGTGGGGGAAAACTGAGCCCAATACTTGGAACAGAGCAAGCAACAAATAAATGCAGCTCTTGGTGTTATAAAATGTTTACAAATGTTCAACAATAGGAAAGTGGTTAATAAGTTAGGCTACACCATGATTTATTCATAGAATACTGTATGATGAAACCATTAAAAATAATGTTCTGAAGAATATTTAATGGCACAGAAAAATGTTCACAGTATAATTTTAACGGAAAAAAATTCAAGCTATAAAACTCAGGTCCCAATTTTGTTCTCTAAAAAAAGTGTGTGTGTGTGTGTGTGTGTGTGTTGTACATGTGTATTTAGGAAAAAAAGAAATACTGAAAATGTTGGCTGCTGTTTTTCTTTTCTGCTTCTTTATATTCCTCTGTATTTTCAAGTTTTCTCTACTGAATATGTATTAGTCTCATAACAATCGCTGTTATTTTTAAATTTTTTTTCATTCAAAAGAGATTTTTCTAGCACACTCTATGTGCCAAGCAATATTCTAGACTCTGGGGATACTGTGATTAAAAAGTCAACAGGCAGGTTTTTCTCAAGACACCATCCAGCTTTGCATTTAATTCTCCTTCATTGTTTGATGCATTTGTTTTGTCTCCACAAATAAATTAACTCCTTGAGGGAAGGAAACACGTGACCCTCTTCCCTATGGCCCTACAACATCACACTCCATACACACAGGAAGAAATCAGTAATGCGTTTCACTTCAGCACTTGGGGATTTACTGAAAAGTGGTGAGTTTCCTAAAAGCTGTCATTATGGGATGAAAAGCAGGGGTGCCTTCTTACTGGGGGCTATCTTTCCCCTTCCTCCCTTGTCCCGGGCGTGATGGGGCTGAACATTCACGGCTGCCACCTTCAGTGGGTTTTCCTGGAAGCACAGGAACTTATGGCTGGCCAGGCCTTAAGTCAGGGGAGTTTCTCTTTCTCTAGCCACTTGCAAAAGACACATCATACCTTCCTTTTTCCCATATTTAAGCAACTCGAGAGCTTAAATCACGTCCTCTCAGATCAGGAGTTCTTTATTGTTTTTACAGCATGGATCCCTTGGGCAGTGTGGTGAAGCCTGTGGACCTATCTTAGAATGCAGTTTTTCAATGCATAAAATAAATACACAAGATTACCAAAAAGCTAAACATACCAAAATACAATTATTTTTAAATATATTCATTATATAGTAATAAATTTGCTTTTTTGTACAACCTTAAAAATAAAACATTGCATTTGAAATACGGTCAAGTTAAATTTTAATTTTTAAAGAAATACCCATGTGAACACTTGTTGCTTACCTCGAATAAGAACATAAGATGGTGGAACGGCCTTTGACAAGATAATCTACGTGTCCTGTTGAAAATCCTACTGATTTTTTACGATAACAATGTTGAAAATTCAATGTTCAAAGATAAAGTGTTGAAAATGAAATTAAAGCTTGTCAGCAACTTCACAAAGTGTCTCCCAGGGACCATGAAAACTCTCCAAGTCTTTTCAGTGAAACTTTAGTTATAGCGGCTGTTTTGGTCCTAAGATCAGTGAATTCATCCTTGGCTTGCTCAACACTGTTGATACAGTTTATATCAGTAAGAAAAAGAATGTGACTCTAGGGTTCAGTTTTGTTACCATCAAGATAGAAATAACTTTTGCAAGCGTTCTGAAGTGTTTCCAGGTGTTTATAGATTACTCTTTTCAAATAAATTGACAGCATTTCGTAACTCAACTCCATTGACGTAAAGCACTTCCCCCAGCATTTGAAAGTTTGCAAAGATGTGAGCCTCATATCAGCCAAGAAAGCTCATAATGTTTTCAGAAGCATTCATAGTGATGATATCACACCCTCGAATTGAAAGAGTCATCTCATTCATATGGTTAAAAACATCTGCCAGGTAAGCCAACCAACCCACAGACAAAATTCTTTCTTTCAAAATGTTCCCAGAATGGATTTTCTTTTTCTTTTAGAACAAGTGAAACTTTCCTCTTGAATTCAATGAGCTTCTCTGTGGTAGAGAAGCCCATCATTTTCTGCTATGGTTTCTTGACAAAACCTATAAAAATACTATGATTCAGAGACTGACTTTTGATAAAGTTGATGACTTTTATGGCTGTCAACCAAACTTCTCTCAGGATTTTGGAAAAACCAGAATATATCTATGTTAAATGCACCAAGTGAAAACAACATGAAGTGCTCCCTTTTCCACTAAAGTAACGTCAGATGAGCAACCAAGCATCACAGGAGGTCCTGTGCAAGGATCAGAAGATTTTCCATCCAGTCAGGTTTGTTTGATAAAAACAAAAGAAGACCCAAAAAGTTACACCGTCTCCAAAACGTCAGTGGTCTGTGTATTTTCCAAGGCCTCCCCCAAAACAAGAATTCTTCTTTTTTGACATTAGCAGGTCATCATAAACAAAATAAGGAGGTGGCTATATTGAAAGATGCTAGTAGTTCCATTCAGTGACTTACGGAGGGAAATGGCAAGGCTGCTAATTCCTCCATAACCCACTTAAAAATATTCCATTTCTCCATGGAAGCACCTCCCTTGACCTAGAGAGCCACTCTCAGTCCATTCCGCATTCCCATGGTATGTGGCTTCAGGTAAAGTTTCTCCTGTCACAGGAGGCTTCTTTTGTTTGACACTTGGTAAGAAACTTCAGGAACGCTTCTGGAAAAGGTTTTTGTGAAATGGCAAATCCACATTTTTGAAGTATCCTACCTTTTTCAAAGTGAGCTTTCTTCATCCACATACACACAAAACCATTTTCTTTGGATGTATTTTCTAGATGGGCAGATGTGATGTATTCTTTTAGTCTTCCTGACTTCAAAATTCCTTTTGCAATAATTTTTCCACAGAAGAAAAGAAATCATTGTAATTTTATGTCCTTTTGCTTTGTTAATGTAAATGAAACCAGGTACAGAGGACCTTCCTTTTCTTTGCCAGCTCAAGATAAATTGGATGTGTAAAAAATAAATAGATAAAGCTAAAATAAAATATTTTTGTTCCATTGACATTTTGGGAAACATATTTTCTTTGTGGTTCCTGAGTGATTTGTTTGATAAATCTACTTAGAAGGGAATCAATTGTACATTAAGTATAAAATATTCATTAAATTTTATGACAAGTAAGTAAATTAAGACAGGTTTTATGATTAGCCAGTGTTTGCACTAGTAACTTGCACTAGTAACATCTTTTCACCTTTGTATGGACCAGGGGATGACAGCAGCTGTTCAGGTGTCCTGTTCTCCCTGAAATTTAGCTGTTGCTTCATATGACTCTCTGTGACTGTCTGGAAATAATGGTTCTCATTTCTCATATTGTCAGTGTTTCCCACAAAGGTATTTTTTTAATGTGTGACATTTTCATAGAATAATAGTGCAAAAAACCCCCACAGGCATAGGGCTCCCCAGGTGGTGCAGTGGTTGAGAGTCCGCCTGCCGATGCAGGGGACACGGGTTCGTGCCCCAGTCTGGGAAGATCCCACAGGCCACGGAGCGGCTGGGCCCGTGAACCATGGCCACTGAGCCTGTGCATCCGGAGCCTGTGATCCGCAAAGGGAGAGGCCACAACAGTGAGAGGCCCACGTACCGCAAAAACAAACAAACAAACATACAAACAAAAAAACACAGGCATAATATATTGTGCACGTAAGACTTTACTTCATAATACAGAGAGAATGTGCAAATAGAAAGCAAAAAAGAAAAACAAATCAAAGAAAGGACTATTGCTACTCAGAGAGCTTACCACACTGTCATGACCTGTGTCACCATGCAATCTGTTAGGGATCACAAGAGGTTACTTTAAATAACACATTTAGACAGTTAGAGCGGTGATCAGGCATGTTTGAACTCATCTGTGTCACCAAAGGCTGCATTCCCAAAGGTGAGGGAAAAACTCACTTAGAGCGATTCAGATTTGCAAAACTTTGGCCAACTATGAAAATGATTCAATTCCTTCTGTGTATTGATCCACAAACAATTATGGTTAAGGGAGGTTGGAACGTCTTGGGTCACCCCCATGAGAACAAAAATTCACTGCCCAGTGGCCGCCCGCCCCGTGCACAGAGTTGCCAGACAGTGTTAGCCACATTGGAGGAGAGTATGCCAGGAAGACGAATTCCACGCGTCCAGTGGCAACTAAAGCTTCTAAATAGTGGTGGGCGTAAATGACATTTCCAGATGCCTACCACAGCTATAATGTGATATGAAAATATTTGTGATTTCTATTGATGACAAAAATCACAGGTCATGCTGATACTACTGGTTTGTTGCCACCCTCATAATTGAAAGAAATGCTACATTTCAGATAGAGGATAGTAAAAATGAAGCTGTAATGTCTCCCTACCCAAGTTCATGGACCTTCTGACTTCTCTTCCACAGACTCTGTGGGCCCATGGATCCAGTTAAGAACTTCTGTTTTACATGGTTCGTAGTGGTCCAAGGGAGTAATTTCTAAATTTCAGATAAGGGAAATTAGAAAAAAGAGCAAGTTTTTATAATGCTAAGTTTATTAAACATGGAAGTTTATTTTTCTTCTTTGCTTTTAAAATGTTCTTTTGATGAAATGAAAGAGACAGTAGATGGAAATTGTGTAAATGTCTTTACAAGGTAAAAGCGAAATGTTGGCAATCCTATTGCCAGTTCCCACACCCACTCCTTTTAATGTATTTATTGGTTTAAGAAATCCAAAAGCTGGGACTCATTTGTCCAGGACATCACGACAAACCCAATGAGCCCAAATATCTAGTCCCTCTAAATAAAACCCCAGATTAGTCCACTTTTCCACTCCTCAGGGAAGGTGGCCCCATTCTCAGTCCAGAGCAAAATGCTGAGCAGTCTAAGCAGTCATGGAAAGCCCATTGTCTGGGCATGGATTGATTTACTAGGTGGAAACGTGACTCAGTCTGGCCAGCTGGGCCTGAAAAGGATGTGGTTGTGACTGGGTGTCTGGTGTCTGAAAGTGCCAGGTCATCTGCCACCACAAGGGAAGGCAGCCTGGGATGCAGTCAGCAGAGTGAAGAGAAGGAGAAAACCCGGGCCCTTGCTGGGATCATGGGCCTGATGCCCCCAGCTGGGAACCACAGCACTGTTGGACTTTTCGCTATGTGAAATGGTTCCTAACTGTCCATGACCACTGAGTTGGGGGATTCCTCTATCTTGCAAGTGAAGTCATCCTAACTGACCCAGCTAGACACTTTGGGAAGCTTTGGGAATGGGTATTATCTCTTAAAAACAAGTTGCCACATCAGGTTCCAAAATGAGCGTACCCATCCCTGTTTAAGTACATTATCTCTCCTGCAACCCTAACTCAAGCCATCCCGCCATGTCTTGCTGATTTTGCCACCTAAATATCCCCCTAATCCTTCCTATTCTTTCTGTGTCCACTGCTAACTCTAGCCCAGCCACTGCTAGCTCTTGTTCAATCCACAAGACTGGGTGGGCACAATTAGGGACAAAAATATACTTATGGAACACAAAGGTTACATATTGAATTTATATGCATCAAATAAAAAAGCATACTCTGCACATAATATAGTGATGGGAATAAAATTTCACCATGCTTTCCTAGTAATTTCAAATCAGTCAGCTATTTGATTAAAGAAGTGGAATATTAATAAATTACTGCAAGTGGCCAAAAAACAAAAAAGACTGGTGGGCACAACCTGTCAACTGGGTTTTCTGCTCCCACTGGGGCCTCTTCCAAACAGCAGCCAGAGTGATTTTGTTTTCATGCTACTCAGTTCACATCACTTTCCTGTTTCAAACCTGGCAAAGGTTTCCTATTGCACTTAGAATACACGCAAACTATTTAAATTACCTACAAAACCCAGCAGAACTAGGCCCTCCACACCCTCCAGCCTGGCTCCCTCACCCCTGCCCTCTCAGCTTCAGTCGCACAGCCCTTCCCCTCCTGTGTCCAGTCAAAGCCTTTAGGTCCACATCTCAGTAATCACTTCCTCAGGGAAAACTTTAATGACCGTATCTTCCACCAGGACCACAACTGGCCCCTTCTACACATGCTCACAGCATCCTATATAGTCCTTCCTAGTATCTAACGCAATTTTCAATTACATATTTATTTGTGTGATTAGTTCATTGATGTCTTCTTTCCCTACTAGAATGCAAGCTCCCTGTCTTGTTCACCATTGGATTCCCAGCCTCTACTACAGTATAAGTATTCAAACAATATTTGTGGAATGAATGGATGGATGTTCACAAATGGTCACAGAGACTCTTGGGGAGTAGCTTATCAGCAAGGCATATCTGGCTTCATAAACATGACACCAGATCCCTGTTCACCAGCTTCCAGAGTCCTGCTCACAGGCACAGCAACTTGGCACTTGCCCACTCCCTCTCTGCACAGTGCTGAAGGTAAGGGAGCTGTGTGCTCTCCTACTGTGCTCCTAAGGGTGACCAAAGTCTCTACTCACTCTCTCCCCAGAGCATGGAAGGAGGCAATATTATATAATGCATGTTATGGACCGAATGTCTGTGCCCCCCACCCCAAAATTCATGTGTTGAAGCCCTAAGCCCCAAACTTAGGTATTAGAAGGTGGGGCTTCTGAGAGGTGATTAGGTTTAGATGAGTTCATGAGAGTAGGGCCCTCAGGATGGGATTAGTGCCCTTATAAGATCTCTCTCTCTCTCTCTCTCTCACTCTCTCTCTCTCTCTCTCTCTCTCGCTGCCACATGAGGACTGAGCAAGAAGGCAGCCACCTGTAAAACAGGAAGAGAGACCTCACCAGACAGCAGTTCTGCTGCCACCTTGATCTTGGATTTCCCAGCCTCCAAACTGAGAAATAAATGTTGGTTGTTTAGGTCATCCAGTCTATAGGATTTTGTTACAGCAGCCTAAACTGACTAAGACAATTCATAAAAAAATGTAGGCTGGAGAATCAGAATCACACCTTCATTCCAGTTCTGCCGCTAACCGATGTGTTTCAGATATATAACATCTCTAAGCCTCAGTTCCCCATTTGTAAAGTGGGATAGTAGAAGTATAAACTACACGGAGTTGCCATGAGGATTAAATAAAAATATATACGTAAGGCTTTTAGCTTTTCATACATTAGCACAGTATAAAAACATTTAACAACGGGTATCTTTATCTTTGTTTGACTTACTATCACAGAGCTGAAACAGAGTCTCAGAGATCAAATAATAAACAATCTGATTTCACAGATGAGGAAATGCACTCCAAAGAGGCTCCAGTAGCAGAACCGTGAGCAGCCAAGCTCGTGGCCCCCACTTAGTACCATTTCCATCACAGCCTCATGCACCCTGATTCTTGGCTCAGACAGCTCAGGGCCCTCCCAGGGCTGAGAAAGAGTATGAAGAAGGAGAAGCCAAGGGCTTCTTTTCTCCAGGTCCAGGATGGGTTGAGCTATGGAGTGAATGCAGAAAGGACCAGATGGGTACTTCTCTACCCTAAGAAAATACTCATTCCCCCAGGAACATAAAGAGACACAGGCCAGGAGAATGTCCTAATTAATACAGGACCTCTTTTACTGGGTCTTCCTGAGAAGGATATTCCAGACTATTTATTGGGCTTTCTTTGAACACTCTGGTCATTCTCTCCCTGCCTGGGACCACCAGAGGTTAATTTCCTGCTAACGGCATTCTCATCATGCCAATACCCAAAGTATACTTTGTGAGGATGCAATTCAGAAACAGCCTCACATGCACGCACATACACCTGAACAAAAAATAGGTTCCTGGATGCCTGCCTGAGCAGCTGCTTGACAACAACTGGGAAGAACAGAGAGAGTAGGAGACAGACAGAGAAGAACCTATGAGAAGCGCACGTGACCATGAACTTCTAAAGGGTATCCTTCCCCTGGAGAAAAGATTTAAGGAAATAGGCAAGCAGATTTAAGGAAAAATTCCAATTCTACTGATTGAAATCTGTTGTATTTTCTTACTATTTGAGAACACATCACTTTTGCATGAGGCAATCAGCTTATGCCTTATGTAAACAGAAAACAGAAAAACCTTTCAAGAGATGGGAAAGTTTAGCAGAGATGCCTCATTCTGTGACACACTGCCCACGTCTCCTTCCCTGTTGTCTTTGTGATGAGATGCCTCCAGACCCCTCCAGACTGCAGGCCCCTCTGCACCTCGCTGATAATGACAGTCTCTGTGATAACAAGCAGCTGCTCCCAGGATGCACCGCACTCTCCTTTGTCGCCTTCCTCTGCAAAAGCTACTCCCTCTGCATGGAACCCCCTCCTCTGGCCTCTTTACCCACCTTGTCCATTGTTTGCCTGCAAGGCAGCCTTCCAACATCAGTCCCTCCTGGGAGCCTAATCTGCTGTCCCCAGGCGGCTTTAAGAGCTTCCTCCAGTGGGTTCCAGGGGCGCCTTGTACCCACCCCTGTTGTGACAATGATCACACTGCTGTAACTACTACTTCTAAAACACATTCTTCCCCACATTTTTTTTTTTTTTTTGATGGTATGCAGGCCTCTCACTGCCGTGGCCTCTCCCGTTGCGGAGCACAGGCTCCGGACGCGCAGGCTCAGCGGCCATGGCTCACGGGCCCAGCCGCTCCGCGGCATGTGGGATCTTCCCGGACCGGGGCACGAACCTGCGTCCCCTGCACCGGCAGGCGGACTCTCAACCACTGCGCCACCAGGGAAGCCCTTCCCCACATTTTTATGTTCTGATGGGTCACGGTACCCACTGCTATTGTAATAATAATGATTACTCTGCTCATACAGCTCAATTCTGAAGTGCACTATATTTTTTCACATTTGAATGTTTCTAAAATCAGGATGTTTTGCAACAATGTGTACATTTAGCGTGGTAGTGTTTCTGATTTTTTCTTTTTCTGAAAAGTTGTTAGTATGTTGAGAGTGCATATTAAAGTCAAAGAAATAATGTCGCTTATTGATGTGTCTGACCACCCTTCTCCACTATGAACTACAAGAAGCAGGATCTGTGTTCTGCTCATCTGGTGTCCCCAACTTGTCACAGAGCGCTGGAAGGAGGGAGGAATGAGGGAGAAAGGAAGGAAGAAAAGGAGGAAGGAAGGGAAATCTCTTCCACTACAATTTAGAAAGTGCTGCCCCATCTGCTCTCCTTTAGTTTGATTGCCCATCAGAAGGCACTAGGGTTTCTCCCCCAGAGATCTGCCTTGGAGTTTTCTTCCCTACTGCTGTCTGGGCACTCGTGTCTGCTGTACATCATCAGCACAACACAAGGGTCATGGGCCACGTGGGGCAGGCACTATGAAGGGAGAAACTGATCAGGAGGAAATTCACAGATTCAGAGTCATCCTTCAATTCAGCTTCACCAGTCAGGAGACTCTTCTGTGAATTCTGCATCCCACACAACCTCCATCACGTCTCCACGCCTTGTCTGGCCCACTGAGCATGCCAAGCAAGCTCTGGCTTTGTCCTTATCTTTCCTGCCTTATTTCCCAAGACTCTGGTCAGCTGATTTTCTCATTTTCCCCAACTCATGCCTTGCCAGTGACATCTTCCCTGGCCCCCAACGATCCCATGACATCTTCGTTGATGCCTGTCCTCCCAGATCTCACTGTCCTCTAAATAGCACCTGCTATCTGAGCTAGATCAGTTAGAACTGGTTATGCTGTAACTGATGTTTTATAGCATTTCCCACAGCAGAGGGCTAAGCACATAATTAGCACTCAGACGCACAATGGAAACAAATGAATACACTGCTCCGCTTTTGAGGGCTCCTCCTCCCTTTATCATTTCCTTGGTCCACACTTCCTTCTACTCCCAGCCCAGACAAATCCCTCTCTCTGTGGTCCTCCAGTCAGTTGAGAACCGTGCCCTTCCCTCTGGTTTTTCCAGGTATTTTGTTGGAGATACACGTGGACCATGCTCCAAGCAGCCCCTGGAAACTGAGACCCTGTCAGACGTCTCTCTGAACTGGCCTATCTCCTACTTGGCTCCTGCATTTTTCTTACAGGTTTGTCTCTGTTCCAGCGAAATAACCACCTTTCCGGTTCCTCCGCCATACTGATGTCAAGGTGGCATTAGAGGTGGGAGAAGAAGCAGCCGCGTGACACTATTGGCTTATGTGGAATTCACAGCCAACTGACTCTCTTTAGGTTCTGTGGACATGAGCTGCTCTTAAATCAGGTTTTTCATCCTTTACATGAAACTGGTTTTGTAAACCCGAGGAGGGTCATATATATTTGCCCCTATTAAATTCCATCATGTTCAGCCTTATCATTCCAGCTGGTGGTGATCATTCTGAGGCTTCATTCTATCTTTGCAATTTCTCAGCAGGGTGGAAGCAAAGCATACACAGGCTTTATGGTGACCTCAATGAAGGAATTAACACCATGTCTATATTAGGGCTTCAGCTCACTTCTTAGCCCTCAGATACCACTGGACCTAGCCAGCTGCAGCCTTCTAGAGCTAATTTTTATAAGAATGGGACACAGCCCAGAAATTACCATCTTATCTCAGCCCACCTCCACCCTTGGGCTCCTCCCACAGGGTGCCCTGTCTCAGCAAATGGTACCCTCATCCCCACACAAGGTGGCCAAGCCAGGAACAGGAAAGACATTCCTAATTCCTCTTCCCCCTCCAGGCCCCATAGAAAATCAGTTCCTTAGTCCCATTAATTGATGCTGCTTCCTAAATAAATAAAGTCATTCGGGCACCGTTGCCTCTGACGCTTCAGCCTACCTTTGTATACTCTTCTCCCTCCATTGTCTATTTAACTTCCACATTTCAGGCTCAGCTTAGACCTCACTGCCTACAAGAAGGTCTCCCGTCCCATAGATTAGACTGGGGGCTCCAGCCAACAGCTTCTCCAACATGATGCTTTCTCTGTCCTATCACCTAACTCACAGCCTGTTGTTGCTTATGTAACTCTTCCCAGCTACATCCAACTTCTGTGACGATGGGGAAGGAGTCTGTTTTGGTCATCATATATTCCCAGCATATGGTAGGTACTCAATAACTATTTCTTGAATTATTGAATTCAGTAGCCAGTACCGTGACTTTGGTGGGGCAAGTTTTAAACCATTGGCAAGTGTTTTGGTTCAATGCCCATGAAGCATCCTGGCATGAAGGGAAGAATATCAGGTACTGATGAACAGTGGGAGTCATGTCACAATCTCCATGACCCTCAGTTTCCTCATCTGAAAAGTGGGAATAAAAATTTATCGTACGGGGTTGTCACAATGCTCAAAGGAAATTATGTGTATGAATGTGCTCCCAAACTAAAAAGTATGGTTCAGGGCTTCCCTGGTGGCGCAGTGGTTGAGAGCCCGCCTGCCAATGCAGGGGACACGGGTTTGTGCCCCGGTCCGGGAAGATCCCATATGCCGTGGAGCGGCTGGGCCCGTGAGCCATGGCCGCTGAGCCTGCGCGTCTGGAGCCTGTGCTCCACACCGGGAGAGGCCACAACAGTGAGAGGCCCGTGTACCACAAAAAAAAAAAAAAAAAAAAGTATGGTTCAAGTACAAGTATAACCATGGACATCCCATCCCTCTATCAGTGGCCCTGTCCTGACTTCAGAGGTTGTACCAGAGACCACCATGGGCTCAACCTTGAGCATTGGTACTCATCAGTTTGGGTCCAGTACTAAGTCCAGCAGGTCTTTGTTTATTCTTTCTCAACCTCGTCTGCTGTCTTCATTCTCCTACACTCCTGGGCCACTTCCAGAAGCTTTCATAACCACCACGTCTACTGTGCTCTCTTGGTGGAGGGTTTAATGATCCTGAAGGCCCTAGAAATACATGGAATTAAAACACAAAATGGATAGCATTGTGCATTTTAGTGAAACAGCAGTTTGGAGCAGCAGTCACCATGTACTCAGGAGGGCAAGAGAGCTGAGGAGAAAAGGAATAAAGTGACCTCATAAAGACACTTAATTTCATTACCACCAGACACAGTTTCCCATTATTGCTCTTGGTGTTTAATGGCTTTATGATTCCATCTATTGATGCTTAGCTAATTCATTAACTATGCTACTAAAAATACAATTATCTCCAACAAAACTTTCATCATTAATAAAAGGGAGGGAAAAAAAGAGCTCCATCATTACCAGAAAGCAGTGGGGTGGACACAGTGATGTAGTAACTCCTTGGCCCCAAAGTTTTCATGGAGACAGATTATAAGCACACAAGTTTCACGTAACCAGTTTTAAAATTTAATCAAACAGCTGCTCTATTATTTAGCTGACTCCAGCTAACAAGCTGGACTGATTCTGTGCACCCAAATGACATTGGCTTTGATTTAGTCATCTGAGGCAACCCACCACAACGCTGGTGACACATGAGAGCTATGAAGATCTGCTTGACTGTTCATTCATTCAGTAGGTGTTTACTAAGCCCCAACCGGGTGTCAAGCACTGGTTATGCAGACAGAGATGCGTAACACAGAGAGTGTCCCGTTTTCAGGAAGCTGAGAGTCTCGTAGGCACTGTGTGTCTGTCGGGATCAGAGGGAGGAGAATTCATGTAATTGAGCTGGGGCTCAAGGTGGAACTCTGCTCCTGATTTGGAGTGGGGGAGGAGAAAGTGGGTACCAGCAGTGCAGAAGGTGAGCGGAGCTTTCCATCTCATTTAGCATAAAGTCATTACAACGTCCTCCCAGGCCCTGCAGGGTCTGTCCTTAAGACCCACCCTTTTTACCTCTCTTCCCCCACCTACAAGAGGTGGGAGGGGAGGGAGTGCAAGTCTGCAGTCAAGAGGGGGTCGGGGACTAATAAAAACCTATGCAATGATTTTTAGATACCCTGCTTGTTCCAAGGGATTTATGTTTTGTTGTTGGTGGTGTTTTGTTTTGTTTTTTTTTTCTGGAACCTAAACTGCTCTTGACAGGCTGTCTCCCTGGCTTCATTTCCTGTTACAGTAGTCCCTCGGTATCTGCAGGGGATTGGTTCCAGGATCCCCTGCAGATACCAAAATCCAAGGATGCTCCAGGCTCCTATACCACAAAATGGCAGTACAGTCTACCTTCCATATCCATGGGTTCTAAACCCACAGGTGGTTGACTCCTTGGATGTAGAACCTGTGGATATGGGGAGCTGACTGTACCTCTCCTTGGCACACTCTGCTCTGGCCTCTTTATTGTTCCTTGAGTATGGCAGGCCCCAGGGCCTTTGCATTTGCTGTGTCTCTGCCTATAATGCTCTTCCCCTAGAGAGCACCAGGGCTCACTCCCTGACTCTCTCAGTGAAACACCCCTTCTCAGTGAAAGCTTTCCTTCCCACCCACCCACTCCCACCACTCCCTACCCCTTTCCCTGTTTTATTTTTCTCTGTAACTCTTACCACCATCTGAAATACTGTTACTTTTTAAAAAATGTTTGCTGTCTATTTCTCCCAACTAAAATGTGGGCTCTGAGGGAGTGAGGACTTTCTGTTTTGTTCACTCTGATTCCCCAGCACTACAACAGTGTCTGGCATATAGAAGATACTCAACAAATATTTGTTAACTGCCTGAATGTACTTATTATTTACCTACAGTCTCTCTGCCCCAAGCCCACCCTCTGAATTCTGCTCTGTAAGGTCTAGGCTCCTTTGCCAGTTGACTTCCTCGGAAGCTTTCTCAATAAAGGATGCAAAGGGAGAACAGAAAGCAAGAGAAAGGGAGAAGCTATTGTTCTTCCTCTATCTCTCTCACTGCTTCCCTCTTTCCTTCTTCTCTTGGTGATGTAACTAAAGCACCTGTGTTATTTCCATCATCCCAACTGTAGTTGAAACAGCCCCTCGTCCATGGTTGGGGCTCCTGAGGCTATGACCCCTCCTCTGTACTCCCAGATCCTGGTAATGCCCTTTCCTCCCTTTTGTTCCCCAGCCCCAGCTGTGGTAGCTTCCTCCAGCAGTTAATAAGCTCTGGGGTGCCTCATAATCACTTTTTGTATAGGCTTCCATCACCTATACATCCTAGAGCCTGTGTTAAATCCTCTCTGTTTGATAGACCTAGTGTGGCTGCTGTTTTGCTGACTAAATCCTGGTAGATTTCATGAACTTGGGAGAGGAAATCAAGGCACACACACAGTCCTATAGACAAAGCCAATGCAGAGAAAAGGGTAGAGCTCTGGCAGAGGCTGTCCCACCCTCCCCGACTCTGAGAAGAGCAAAGAAGCTCCAAGAATAATGAGGAGGAAGCCCAGCAGCAGGGACTGGCCTGCCAAATGCTAGCTGAAGCCTGGCCCCACTTGATGGTGGGACAGACACCAAGGAGTGTGCGCAGGCTCCATCAGTCTTGGCCCTGGAAAGCCTGAACCACACATTTAGAGCACAGCAGATCCAGCTAAGACTCCCCGACACTCTCCATCCCAGGCCTGGGAGCACCTGCCGAGCCAGCGTTATGGCGACCATCAGGGTGATCCTTGAGGTTGCTGTCATCTAATAGCATCGGTGGTTTTGCTTCTTACCTCATGTACTTCTCCCTCAGCAGCTCATCCCTGAGACCAAAGTTGAGACAATTCACAGCTCGTTTGTGCACTTTTTAATGTGTCTGAGGTTGAGATATGTGAATTTAATTGGTAATTGACACTCAAATTTTCCCTGAAAAGCTGTTGTCTGTAGTCCATCTCACAATCAATGACATCTTAAAGTTGAAGAATTGTGGTATTAACAGGAAAAACTGAGTACCTTGATGCCAGGTGTGGCAGGCCCCGTTCCACTGCTTTATCTTTTCATCCTAGAAGCAGTCCAATGAGGGAAGTGTTATTGTTCCCATTTTTATGAATAGAATGCAGAGGTCAGGAGATTGTAGCTTGCTAGCAATGGGTTGGCACTGTGAAGCCCATGTTCTGTGCAGCCCATTACGCTACCCATCCTCACAGCCGTGACCAGGAAGAAGGGTTGAAGAGCAGCTTCTAGTGTTATCTTTAGGTGTCAGAACCTTCTACCATCCCAGCAGTCAGAATCTAAAGTAAGACCTAGAAGCAGAGTAGACCCCTCACTCTCCCAGGGGTCTTCCCAATGCGGCCACAGCCCATCTGGCCAACCAGCCTGATGAGCGTCTCCTCTGCAAGGTCTCTGCAAGACAGAAGGAAGTGTTCAAGCTGGCCCTGACCTCCTGGTGGCTCTAGCTCAGTTAGGAAGAGAGGTGCCCAGAGAAAGATAAATGACAATAGGAAGTACTGTCACTGACACAAAAATAGGACAATGTGTGTGCATAAGTCTCCCAAGGAGAGAGAACTTTCCAGGACTGTGCTTTTCTTCGTGCTCCAATTGCCTTTGGGGAGAGAGTTTCTGAGTGTCAGGAACGGTGCTGGCCCTTTGGCTTTCTCGCAATCCTCGCAATGACCACACAGTGTAATATAGGCCTTGTCATCCCTATTTTATAGATGCCCTAGATCATACAGATGGTGAAGAATCAAGCTGGACTTGAACCTCCGTCTGCCTGACCTTCAGAATCCACACTCCTTCGACCACAGCCTGTCTTCAGTGTGAGTGTACACACAGGCTCACACAGACACACCTTATCTGCAATTATTTTTTGGAAAAAGCAACATAGAACACATTGCCAGATGTGTTCAGAAAAGCCAAATCTCCCATAATGCTTCCTAGGTATTTTATTGTTTGCAAAAGAAAATGGATTTTTGTAGGGGTTTCTTTTGTTTTGTTTTGTTATTGGTTAAAAAGTAAAGCAAACAAGTTCTTTACCTGGCAAGCAGCTTCGTGTGGAAACAGGGCTGCACTGAAAGAGTGACTTGTTCCTCAGTGCTGACCTCTGCCCCAGGGAACCTGCTCTGTTTGGCAGCAGGCTGGGGCACATGGGGAACAGCAGGGTATAAATGCTAATCCACCGGGGATGCCCCATCTGGCCACCAAATGCCTCAGGCTGATATCTTAATTCATGTAACAGACATGTGTCCCACATCTATAGGGTAGCAGGCACTAGAGATGATAAAACGGCTCGGCCGTCAAGATGCTCAGTCTGATGAAGGAGAGTGAACGAAGTTAATTAGTAGAATACAACGTAAGAAGTGCTATAACACAGTCTGTGGGAGCACCCGGGGGGAGAAGCTAATTCTGCAAGAGGGGAGGGGGCAAAAGAAGGTGTTAGGAAAACTATAACAAAAATAGAGATATAGAACCAGGGCTTTGAAGGTTAAGGAAGACTTTCTTCCACAAACAGATAAGGGAAGGAGACACTTCCTGACAGAGGGCACAGAAAGAGCAAAATCAAGAACTGATGATGCAGGTAGGTGGGCACTATGAAGTTGGAGCAAAGTTGCAGGGGAGGGGAGGTGGGTTGGGGGTCAGACCTGGGGATCAGTCCTAGATTGACAAATCGTCATTTTTTTACTTTTTAATTCCTGTTCGAGCACAGACTGATTTATTTCAGAACCTCGCTTAATTGATATTTTAATTATATGCTTACACCTGCAAAAATTTCAAATGAGAGCAGGTACCTGAAATGAGATAATGTAGGCGAAAGCAATTAGAGAACTGTGAAGTGTTATACAAACGACTGTTAATGTTGTTTTGCAGTGTTCTAAGATTCCTGAGGCAAAGTATCAATTCATGCTCATACATATTCACGGATCCTCTGTTACAGGCACAGGGCACAGCAGGGCTAGGAGCTGGGAAGGCTGGGGGAGGAAGGACACACAGTACTTCCCCAAACACCTGCCCACCTGACCTGATTGCTCACCAATCATCTGGTGAATGTCAGTACTTAGACCACAAAGGAGGCGCTCAGACCATAAATGCTTCCAGGGCAGGCCCCTCACTAAACCACAACACTGGTTCACTGGTGCTGTGTGGCTGAAAGGTAGCTGACTTAACTTCTCACCCCAACTCTCCACCTGGGTGGCCTTGGCAAGCCACACTTCTCTGGACCTCAGTGTCCTCATCTGGAACATTCAAAGATCATGGTGATATCTGCACAGTTTTCTCAACTCCCTGTGGCCTCTTCACAGAACTCAGATGCAAAAGCTCTCTCTTCACATCCACCTCATGTGGTTGTACTGGCCACACCAGGGCAAGATGACACAGAAACAGGAAGGAAGACAAGCCTCTTAGATAGCCTCATCCACCAGAGGGAAGACAGCAGAAGCAAGAAGAACTACAATCCTGCAGCCTGTGGAACAAAAACCACATTCACAGAAAGACAGACAAAAGGAAAAGGCAGAGGGCTATGCACCAGATGAAGGACCAAGATAAAATGCCAGATAAACAACTAAATGAAACAGATATAGGCAATCTTCCAGAAAGAGAATTCAGAATAATGATAGTGAAGATGATCCAGGACCTCGGAAAAATAAAAGAGGCAAAGATCGAGAAGATTCAAGAAATGTTTAACAAAGATCTAGAAGACTTAAAGAACAAACAGAGATGAACAATACAATAACCGAAATGAAAAATACACTACAAGGAATCAATAGCAGAATACCTGAGGCAGAAGAATGGATAAGTGACCTGGAAGACAGAATGGTGGAATTCACTGTTGTGGAACAGAATAAAGAAAAAAGAATGAAAAGAAATGAAGACAACCTAAGAGACTTCTGAGACAATATTAAACACAACAACATTCGTGTTATAGGGGTCCCAGAGGAGAACAGAGAGAGAAAGGACTCGAGAAAATATTTGAAGACATTATAGTCGAAAACTTCCCTAACATGGGAAGGAAATAGCCACCCAAGTCCAGGAAACACAGAGAGTCCAATACAGGATAAAACTAAGGAGAAACACACCGAGACACATATTAATCAAACTGGCAGAAATTAAAAACAAAGAAAAATTATTGAAAGCAGCAAGGGAAAAATGACAAATACATACAAGGGAACTCCCATAAGGTTAACAGCTGATTTCTCAGCAGAAATTCTACAAGCCAGAAGGGAGTGGCATGATATATTTAAAGTGATGAAAGGGAAGAACCTACAACCAAGATTACTCTACCCGGCAAGGATAACTTTCAGATCCGATGGAGAAATCAAAAGCTTTACAGACAACCAAAACCTAAGAGAACTCAGCACCACCAAACCAGCTCTACAAAAAATGTTAAAGGAACTTCTCTAAGTGGGAAACACAAGAGAAGAAAAGGACCTACAAAAACAAACCCAAAACAATTAAGAAAATGGTCATAGGAATATACATATTGATAATTACCTTAAACGTGAATGGATTAAATGCTCCAACCAAAAGACACAGGCTTGCTGAATGGATGCAAAAACAAGACCCATATATATGCTGTCTACAAGAGACCCACTTCAGACCTAGGGACACATACAAACTGAAAGTGAGGGGATGGAAAAAGATATTCCATGCAAATGGAAATCAAAAGAAAGCTGGAGGGGGCTTCCCTGGTGGCACAGTGGTTGAGAGTCCGCCTGCCGGTGCAGGGGACATGGGTTCATGCCCCAGTCCGGGACGATCCCACATGCCATGGAGCAGCTAGGCCCGTGAGTCATGGCCACTGGACCTGCGCAACCGAAGCCTGTGCTCCACAACGGGTGAGGCCACAACATTGAGAGGCCCGCGTACCACAAAAAAAAAAAAAAAAAAAAAAAAAGCTGGAGAAGCAAAACTCATATCAGATAAAATAGACTTTAAAATAAGGAATGTTACAAGAGACAAGGAAGGACACTACATAATGATCAAGAGATCAATCTGAGAAGAAGGTATAACAATTATAAATATATATGCACCCAACATAGGAGCACCTCAATACATAAGGCAACTACTAACAGCTATAAAACAGGGAATCGACAGTAACACAATAATAGTGGGGGACGTTAACACCTGACTTACACCAGTGGACACATCATCCAAACAGAAAACTAATAAGAAAACACAAGTTTTAAATGACACAATAGACCACATAGATTTGAATTTATAGGACATTCCATCCCAAAACAGCAGATTATACTTTCTTCTCAAGTGTGCACAGAACATTCTCCAGGATAGATCACATCTTGAGTCACAAATCAAGGCTCAGTAAATTTAAGAAAATTGAAATCATATCAAGCATCTTTTCTGACCACAACGCTATGAGATTAGAAATCAGCTACAGGGAAAAAAACGTAAAAAACACAAACACATGGAGGGTAAGCAATACGTTACTAAATAACCAAGACATCACTGAAGAAATCAAAGAGGAAATCAAATAATACCTAGAGACAAATGACAATGAAAACACAATGATCTAAAACCTATGGGATGCAGCAAAAGCAGTTCTAAGGGGGAAGTTTATAGCTATACAAGCCTACCTCAAGAAACAAGAAAAATCTCAAATAAACAATCTAACGTTACACCTAAAGGAACTAGAGAAAGAAGAACAAACAAAACCCAAAGTTAGCAGAAGGAAAGAAATCATCAAGATCAGAGCAGAAATAAATGAAATAGAAACAAACAAAACAATAGCAAAGATCAATAAAACTAAAAGCTGGCTCTTTGAGAAGATAAACAAAACTGATAAACCATTAGCCAGACTGATCAAGAAAAAGAGGGAGAGGACTCAAATCAATAAAATTAGAACTGAAAAAGGAGAAGTTACAACGGACACCTCAGAAATACAAAGCAGCCTAAGAGACTACTACAAGCAACTCTATGCCAATAAAATGGACAACCACGAAGAAATGGACAAATTCTTAGAAAGGTATAACGTTCCAAGACTGAACCAGGAAGAAATAGTAAATATGAACAGACCAATCACAAGTAATGAAATTGAAACTGTGATGAAAAATCTTCCAACAAACAAATTCCAGGACCAGAAGGCTTCACAGGTGAATTCTATCAAACATTTAGAGAAGAACTAATACCCATCTTTCTCAAACTCTTCCAACAAACTGCAGAGGAGGGAAAACTCCCAAACTCGTTCTATGAGGCCACCATCACCCTGATACCAAAAACAGACAAAGATACTACAAAAAAAGAAAATTACCGACCAATATCACTGATGAATATAGATGCAAAAATCCTCAACAAAATACTAGCAAACAGAATCCAACAACACATTAAAAGGATCATACACTGTGATCAAGTGGGATTTATCCCAGAGATGCAAGGATTCTTCAATATACACAAATCAATCAATGTGATACACCATATTAACAAATTGAAGAATAAAAACCATATGATCATCTCAATAGATGCAGAAAAATCTTTTGACACAATTCAACACCCATTTATGATAAAAACTCTCCAGAAAGTGGACATAGAGGGAACTTACCTCAACATAATAAAGGCCATATATGACAAACCCACAGCAAACATCGTTCTCAATGGTGAAAAACAGAAAGCATTTCCTCTATGATCAGGAACAAGACAAGGATGTCCACTGTCACCACTATTATTCAACATAGTTTTGGAAGTCCTAGCCATGAGAATCAGAGTAGAAAAAGAAATAAAAGGAATCCAAATTGGAAAAGAAGAAGTAAAACTGTCATAGTTTGCAGATGACATGATACTATATATAGAGAATCCTAAAGATGCCACCAGAGAACTACTAGAGCTAATCAATGATTTTGGTAAAGTAGCAGGATACAAAATTAATGCACAGAAATCTCTTGCATTCCTATACACTAATGATGAAAAATCTGAAAGAGAAATTAAGGAAACACTCCCATTTACCACTGCAACACAAAGAATAAAATACCTAGGAATAAACCTACCTAGGGAGAAAAAAGACCTGTATGCAGAAAACTAGAAGACACTGATGAAAGAAATTAAAGATGATACCAACAGATGAGAGATATACCATGTTCTTGGATTGGAAGAATCAATATTGTGAAAATGACTATACTATCCAAAGCAGTCTAGAGATTCAATGAAATCCCTATCAAATTACCAATGGCAGTTTTTACAGAACTAGAACAAAAAATCTTGAAATTTCTATGGAGACACAGAAGACCCCGAATAGCCAAAGCTGTCTTGAGGGAAAAAGATGGAGCTGGAGGAACCACACTCCATAACTTCAGACTATATTACAAAGCTACAGTAATCAAGACAATATGGTACTGGCACAAAAACAGAAACATAAATCAATGGAACAAGATAGAAAGTCCAGAGATAAACCCACGCACCTATGGTCAACTAATCTATGACAAAGGAGGCAAGGATATACAGTAGAGAAAAGATAGTCTCTTCAATAAGTGGTGCTGGGAAAACTGGACAGCTACATGGAAAAGAATGAAATTAGAACACTCCCTAACACCATACACAAACATAAACTCAAAATGGATTAGAGACCTAAATGTAAGACCAGGCACTATAAAACTCTTAGAGGAAAACATAGGGAGAACACTCTTTGACATAAATCACAGCAAGATATTTTTTGACCCACCTCCTAGAGTAACAGAAATAAAAACAGAAATATACAAATGGGACCTAATGAAACTTAAAAGCTTTTCCACAGCAAAGGAAACCATAAACAAGATGAAAAGACAACCCTAAGAATGGGAGAAAATATTTGCTAACGAATTAATGGACAAAGGATTAATCTCCAAAATATATAAACAGCTCATACAGCTCAATATTAAAAAAACAAACAACCCAATCCAAAAATGGGCAGGGGAGCTAAATAGACATTTCTCCAAAGAAGACATACAGATGGCCAAGAGGCCCATGAAAAGCTGCTCAACATCACTAATTGTTAGAGAAATGTAAATCAAAACTACAATGAGGTATCACCTCACACCGGTTAGAATGGGTATCATCAGAAAATCTACAAACAACAAATGCTGGAGAGGGTGTGGGGAAAAGGGAACCCTCTTGCACTGTTGGTGGAAATATACACTGATACAGCCACTATGGTGAACAGTATGGAGGTTCCTTAAAAAACAAAAATAGAATTACCATATGACCCAGCAATACCACTACTGGGCATATACCCAGAGAAAACCATAATTCAAAAAGACACATGTACACCAATGTTCACTGCAGCACTATTTACAATAGCCAGGTCATGGAAGCAACCTAAATGCCCATCGACAGATGAAAGGATAAAGAAGATGTGGTACATATATACAATGGAATATTCCTCAGCCATAAAAAGGAACAAAATTGGGTCATTTGTAGAGACGTGGATGCATCTAGAGATTGTCATACAGGGTGAAGTAAGTCAGAAAGAGAAAAACAAAGGTCATGTATAAACACTTATATGTGGAACCTAGAAAATGGTACATATGAACAGGTTTGCAGAGCAGTAATTGAGACACAGAAGTAGAGAAAAAAACGTATGGACACCAGGGGGGGAAAGCGGCGGGAGTGGGGTGGGTGTGATGAATTGGGTGATTTGGGATTGACATGTATACACTGATGTGTATAAAATGGATGACTAATAAGAACCTTCAGTATAAAAAGATTAATTAAAATTTTTTTAAAATATATATATGCAAAAAAAAGAAAGAAAAAACCCTCACACCACAACTAGAGAGAAGCCTGTGCACAACAACGAAAGATCCCGTATGCCTCAACGAAGATCACGTATGCTGCAACTAAGATCCAATGCAGCCAAAATTAATAAATAAATAATTTTTTTAAAAAAAAGAGAGAGAAGAAACAGGAAGGAGAGTGAAGGAAAGTGGGGTGAGCACTCCAGGAGTCTGTGTTCCAATATGAACTCTGCCCACTGCTTTGGATGTGACATTGAACAGCACTTCACTGTCTTGGTTTCTGCCCCTGCCAAATAAAAAGACTGTCAAGGAAACCCCAAACTCCAGCTTATCCAATAGTCAACCCAAATGCTATATCTCTTCATTCACTAAATACACATTGAGTATCTACAATTTGCTGGCAATGTGCAATGCACTAGGCTGCAAAGATTTTTTTAATAATAATTTTTAATAAAATATTTTGTAAATAATAATAAGACATGGCCTCTCAGAATTCATGAAGAATTCTAGCCAAGCTAAAAATATGAATATTTCTACAATGTTAAAACTTAGTAGTATTCTCCTATATGATGTGCATTAATATATGTAACCTAGTCTATGTTTCCTATGTTTTCTTTTTTTTTTTTTTTTTTTTTTTTTTGCGGTATGCGGGCCTCTCACTGTTGTGGCCTCCCCCGTTGCGGAGCACAGGCTCCGGACGCGCAGGCTCAGCGGCCATGGCTCACGGGCCCAGCCGCTCCGCGGCATATGGGATCCTCCCAGACCGGGGCACGAACCCGTATCCCCTGCATTGGCAGGCGGACTCTCAACCACTTGCGCCACCAGGGAGGCCCCTATGTTTTCTATTTCATTATTTCCTGATGTTTTTGTTCCATAAACAATGCTGTAATAAGCAACTTTGTCTGTAAATCTCTTCACTTCTATTTATCTTGAATATACTCCTAAAATGCAGCAAGATTACATTAAGTGGTATGAATGTTTTCAATGTTCTTGATTTAAAAAATTGAAATATGAATATTTCTTATTTAAAGTCAGTGATTTTCCTGATGTCTTTTGGAGTAGACAAACAATTACAAAACAGGGATACAAGTGCTATGATAGAGTCTAGATTTTAGAGCAAGGTCCTAGAACAGGGCTAGGCACACAGTTGGTACTGAATAAACACTTGTTGAACTAACAGAGGTCTTAAGAACAGGGCATTGTGAAAGCACCTAGGAGTGGTACCCAGCCCATGGGTTGGGTCAAGGAAAGCATCCTGAGGAAGCAACTCCCGATGCCTGTTATTGCATCACTTTGGAGGGAAACCCAGGCTGAAGGGCTGGCAGGAGAGCTACCCTTTGGGGGTGTGAGACAAGAGAGCAATGAATCCGTTCCCACCCTGCTTCCAGCAGTAGCTGAGGTGCTGTTGTGTCAATACTGCATTTGCCAAGAGATGCCCAGGAGTCTGTAAGATGTTTTCAGGCCTGAGAGCAGTGGGGGGCTGGGGAGGGGAATTGTTATGGGAGCAAAGAAGCCCCGACTCAAACTAAAGTGTTTACAGACACAGCCACTTGGCCCACATCTACCTGCTGAGGGGGCCCTGTTACTGGCAGTCTGATTTTCACTGAGTCACTGGCAGTCTTGTTCAGCAGAAGCACAGCAGAATCCAAGCCTCAATTCCTTGTTATATCTCCTTCCCGTAACTTCCTGATAGAATCATCTTATCAATCAGGCATTTGTCTTAGTGCCAGAAGAAGCAGCTCTCCCAAGACCAGCTCCATCAACTCATTCTAATCCATGCAGAATTCTAGTCAGGCTGAAAACAAGGATGATTTCATTTTTTAACTGGTGGGAGTACAAGCTTGCAGAAGCTTTGGGAACGTGGTTGGTAATGCGTGTGGAAACATGGCAGAGGGCCGAGCACCGGCTGTGATAGTAACTAGCTCTTGGGCCCAGGGCAAGTCACAGGACGTGTCTGAGCCTCAATTTCCTCTTCCAGTAGAGCACTTGGAGGGGCAATGTGACCTCCAATGGAGGGGACAGGTCATGGAACACTCAGGAGCTGAGGGTCGAATCCTAAGCCAGCAGCATAGTAGATGTACTGGCTACTTCACCAGAAGTGCACCCTGCTGGATGCTTCTGCTGGGGGCATCTCCAAAGATCCCTGGATTTAGTCTGTTTTCTCTGTTCGGCTGCCCTACCTCCCTTTGAGGTAGCACTCAAATTAGATAATTTGAGGAGAGTTTAATAAAGAGAGTGTATATGAAGGTGTGGGCAGGGGAGAGAGAGACCTTGGGAAACAGTGCAGTGCTGTGGAGCTAATAACAGCCTGGCATGCTTACCATCCTGAAGGGGTGAGGGCAAGAGTGGTTACCGGAGCCCAGATGCAGAGAGCAGCGTATGGAGAGAACTTCCCAGCAGGAGCTGCGACCTTCAACAGAGGGATGCAACCACACAATGCTACCTTACAGGGAGAGAATCAGGGAAACAAAGGTCCCAACCTCTCTCTCCTGCATCTCCAGTCTCCTTCCAGTGCTCCCCATTGGACAAACTCAAGCAGAAGCCAAAAGTTGAAGAAGCCCTTTGATACAGTCTATGCTGGTCAGCCATCTGGGGCAAAAGCAGGTTGAAGGGGGTGAGAGATTAAATCTGGAGGGAAAAACAGAAGCTTTCTAGCACACTCCACAAAAGCAACCCACAAGAGAGAGTAGACTTAGAATATGTACAAAAACTATGAGGACAAAAACAGCAAGTTCATGATGGTCCCAGTCAAGCAAGATCGCTCCTGTCTCTGACTTCTCCCCTGTGCTCCTGCCAACCCCAGGGGGCTCTGAAACTACAGAGGGTCAGCAGAGTTGAGGGCAGGGAAAGGAGGCACAAAGCAGGGAGAGAGAGTACTAGTTGTACCCCTTTCCCACTGCAGGCTTTTAGCCTGATGCAGACCTGAGTGGAGAATGTATTAAAGTAAGCTAGGCTGCAGTAACAAACAAACCCAAACATTTAGTGACTCAACACAATAGAGGTTTATTTCTTGCTCATAAAGCTATACAGGGAAGTTCCAGGTTGGGGTAGAGAGGAAGGCAGGAAGCTTTGCTGCACACAGTTATTCAGGGATCCTGGCTGACGATCCTTAACACACAGCTTCCAAAAGCACCCTGGGGTCACTTCCATCTCAGTCTACCAGAAAGAGGAAATAGTATGGAGGAGCACATATGGGAAGTTTTTAAGGGACAGGATTAGAAGTGAAACATAACCCTTCTACTCATATTCCATTGGCTAGAATTCAGCCACATGATCACTCCTAACTGCAAAGGAGATTGGGAAATGTAGTCCAATTCAGCAGCCAGGTGATCAGAAACCTTAGTATTGAATATAATGGAAATGGGAAAAAAAGGATTTTGGTAGGCCGTTGCCAGTCTCTATTACAGAGAAACTTTAAATTAAATCTTGAATTTTGCTATTACACAGAATAGACATTTAAATTACTAAAAGGGTCTGTTTTGTGATTAAAAGTTACAAGAGAATTTTATTATTTGAGGTGGTAGAAAGAGTCCTGAGTCATCTGCCCTAGATATTATCAAAGGAACAAAAAAGTACTAGCCTGAGAGCAGGTTTGAACAGGCCTGAACAACAGTTTGAACAAGTTTGGAAACTGTTTACATATATTTTAGGGATTATCACTTGCTCAGTGTACTGATTACTTTGTTATCTTTATGTGATCAGAATGAGTAATTTTCTTCTCTCCTTTTAATTATGAGAGATATTTTCTAAATTTCTTATAATGTATTACTTTTAAGTGGAGAAAATATAAAATATACTTTTTTTAAAGCCAGTGAAGTTACCCAATCTTCCTATTCTGTTTACAGTCAGCTCTTTACCAACTACTAGCACCTTCTGCTTCAAAAACTATATTCACCAGAATACTTAGTTGATGACTTAGTCAGTTTGGGCTGTTATAACAAATTACCATAGAATGGGTCACTTAAACAATAAGTGTCTATTTCTCACAGTCTGGAGGCTGGGAGTCTGAGATCAAGGTGCCCCCACAGTCAGGTTCTTGTGAGAGCCCTCTTCTAGGCTGCAGATTGCCAACTTCTCACTGTGTCCTCACATGGCAAAAAAAAAAAGGGCAAGAGATTTCTCTGGGGTCCCTTTTATAAGGACACTAAACCCATTCATGAGGGTTCCACCCTCATGACCTAACCATCCCCCAAAGGACCATCTCCTAATACCATCACATTGGGGGTTAGAATTTCAAAATATGTATTTGCAGGGGACAAAAACATTCCGTCCATAACAATGACCAAGACCTTGCTATGTACAAGGAAGTTGGTCAGAGCAGCCAGGGAAGGGAGCTGAGGGCAGCCGAACAGAGAAAACAGACTAAATCCAGGGCCTGTCAAGGTGTAGCGATCACAGGAAGGGTCTAGCCAGAAACAAAAACATTTCTGCGGCACATTATAGGAGAGCTCTGGGTCAAGATCCAGGTAAAACTGGTAAAGAGTTTGCCAGCAATTATAGGGCTCATAGATGTCCTCCTGAGACCAAGCTCAGGGGACAGCCCTTTAGACTGTGTATGGTTTCATCCTGCTTAGGTCCTAAGTAAATCTCCCCACCATTTATTACATTCTCTTCCAAACCCACTTCCACTATTACTATCATCTGCATTTGATGTCCTAGCTATAAATGGTGGATCCAGGATTTGACTCTAAGCTCTCACCCCAAGGTTGTAATCATTCCACCATGAAAACATTACTCCCATTGCCTATTGACAAGAGAAAACATGGAAAGTGCTTACCCTGGCTGTATTTATTTGCTAGGGCTGCCGTAAAAAGATACAATACACCGGGTGGCTTACACAACAGAAATCTACTTTCTCATAGCTCGGGAAGCTAGAAGTCTGAGATCAAAGCATCCACAGGGTTGGTTCCTTCTGAGGGCTGTGAGAAAAAGATCTGTGTAGGCTTCTCTGCTTGGCTTGTAGGTGGTTGTCTTCTCCCTATGTCTTCACATTGTCTTCCCTCTGTGTGTATCCAAATCTCTTCTTATAAGGACACCAGTCATATTGGATTAGGGCCCACCCTAAAGGGTTCATTTTACCTTAATTACCTTTGCAAAGACATTGTCTCCAAATGTCGTCACTGTCTGAAGCACTGGGGGCTAGGACTTTGACATATGAATTTGGGGAGGGGACACACAATTCAGCCCATAACATTAGCTAAATGGTTGTAGCTATTACAATAAGTCTCCTACATATAAACCTTCAAGTTGCGAACTTTCAAAGATGTGAACGTGCATTCCATCAACGTCAGGCGTGAGTGAAATTGCAGCCTGCCCTCCATCCACTGCTGACCATCCTTCTGCTCTACCATCTCCCACCTCCTCTCCCTCCTCCAGTCAGTAACTCTTCTTGCCTCTTCACTCCATGCAAGCCCCTGTGTGCTGGCTGTTGTACTGTACTACTGTGCTTTTCATGGTACTGTACTGTAAGATTAAAAATGTTTTCTTTATTTTGTGTTTGTTTTTTTATGTATTATTTGTGTAAAAAGTATTATAAACCTGTTACAGTACAGTACTATATAGCCGATTGTGTTAGTTGGGTACCTAGGCTAACTTTGTTGGACTTACAAACAAACTGGACTTATGAACATGCTCTCAGAACGGAACTTGTTTGTGTGTAGGGGGCGTACTGTACTGTGATCCTGGAATTCAAGGAACCCCAGTCTCAACCCCCAACTCACCTTTCCGTCACCTTTATGTCTCCCACCCCCATATCAATCAAACTCTTGCAGTCATATCAACCAAAACACCTTGAACTTTCCCTCCTCTAAGCTTGTCCTGTACCGTAATCTAACTGTGACAACACACCCACCAAATCCTCCACTTAGTGTAAGGCTCAGCTCAAGTCCCACTAGCCCGTGCCCATTCTTGCTACTCCAACCATCTGAAAGAAAGAAAGAAAATTAACTCTTATAAAACACAGTATGTTTTCACCAGCACCATATCATTCTATTCTCCCATATTCCTGTAGCCCCTCACAGGTTAGGAACTTGAAGCTCAGAGGGGCTAAGTCCTATGTTCAAGGTCACTCAGCAAGTGAAGGCAGGAATGTGATTCTGTCCAATTCCAAACCCAATTGTCTCCGGGTCCTGAACTCCTATAGCAATTCTGGCTGGAAGCATTCATCCGGTAGTTAAACCTGCAATGCCCTGATGCCAGCTCTTCATTATCACCTGAGCATTTACTTTGAGCTTTCATTAAGTATTATCAATGTTCTATTCACATGTCTTTTATTTCCAACTATATTTTCAGCATCCTAAGAAACAAGAATGGATTTTTCACTTTTACAGAGCCCTTCATAGCTGCTGCCAAGGTTCAATAGAGATGACTGATGTTGCTTTAGGGCCAGATTGGGGGCGGGTATTCTCTGAATAACAAAAAAACCCACACCCACTCCTCCAGGGAAGTACACACATTCCCCAGAGAGTTGGGCTCCAGCCAGCAGGACAGATGGACATCTTTCTCTTCCTCCAAATACAGTGGCTTAATGATCTAATTAACACCAGAGATGGATGTTGAGCTGCCCCCCTTCCGCCCCAGCTCCTTGCACACCTCATGCGTGGGGAGGGCACCCCCAGAGCTCAGCTGCTAGCAAGAGGGCTGGACACGTGCACTGACACATATCTGTTCTTTCTGCTTTCCCCTGTCCTTTCCCGTCCCCAGTCTCCTCTCTCTCCTCTTTCTAGGACCTCAGGGTTGCCTGAAGCTAACCTCTATTATTTAGTGGTTACTGTAGGCCGGCCATTATTCTAAGCACTTTATAGCTATAACCACTACATTGAATGAGCAGGACTAAGGACATAGTGTCATAAAGGTATTTTTACTTGGAGACCCATGGTTCATTTTTACCTCCTCAGTGGAAGTGGCCCTTCTTGGATGAAAACTTAAATAGTCTACATAGTTCTTCTGGTCACTCATAGGTAATAAAGATGTCTATAGTCACTTTCAAATGCAAACAGTCTCAATTCAGCAGTCAACACTGATCAGCTCGCAGGCAATAACCAAAACTTGACTTGCAGTCAGAATGTTCTCCTCTGCAGCTGGGCTCTGCTACATGCATGTGGGCTCTGCAACATGTATGACTACTGGGGAGCAAGCAAGAGGGTGTGGGGAGGTGTGGGTGGGGCCTAGGGTGGCCATGGAGGTGACTGCTTAATTCTCCTTCCGGGGAACCTGCTGTGGGGAGCAGAGTTGACAGTCCAGCCCACCCTGGGGACCCACGACCACACCTGCACCAAGGCTGTACTTCCCAGGGCTGCTCCCAGCTGAAGGCCAAGCATGGCCAGAACCAGGCCATTTCCGCCAGCGAGGGCACTCTTCTGATGGCAACTTTTGCTAGGGGACTAGCAGGGGATGAGTGGGGGGCTAGCTAGCCCCACCCAGACTTGCTCAGCATTGCACTATGGTCTGGGATTCTTCCTACCCAATTCTCCTTCCTTTTCTCTTCTACATCATGGCCAAAAGCCTCTCCCTCTGCATAATCTTGCTTTCTTCTCCTTTATTCTTCGTAAGTATTCCAACAATCTCCACTTCTCAGGAACCTGAACTGATGCTTCCTTGCTGCCTGGCAGTTTCTATTACTCCCCAGCCCACGGGACCAGTGGAAACCTGGGAAGCAGGTGTAGTCAGGTTCTCCTGTCTCTCCCACGTCCTCCATCTTCCTTGGCTGCTCCTTTGCCCCCTGGCCCTACCCTCAGCCCCCGTGGAAGCAGGGGAGGGAGTAGGTAAGGAGGCAGGAAGGTAATTACTTGACTGGCCCTAATGTAAGATGGCCTTTCCCTCTCTGGACTTGGCAGGGCTTAAAAGCTGACAGTTTTTCTCAGGTGGCACTTTCACGGATTCTACAGTGTGGGCAGTGTCTTCTTCTGCTAGCCTTCCCTGTCCTGGCCTTCCCGTGTTCACTTCCAGAGAAGCAGAACCAATAAGATGTGGATGGATAGATAGACAGATAGCCACAGGTGTGAGCCCTGCACCAGTCCCCATGTGTCCCCAGTGACGGGGGTCTTTTCTGGCTCTCTGAGTGGTCCTCGCCTCCCCACCACTCCCCCGTGGGATGGGGAAGGTTGGGGGAAGGAACCCCAGCTCACCAACAAGTCTCTCAGGAAGAGCTCTCAATCTCTCTCGCCCCCCCGCTTGTTTTTTTTTAGATGTTGTGGGTAGGAGTTTATTAATTAATTTATTTATTTTTGCTGTGTTGGGTCTTCGTTTCTGTGCGAGGGCTTTCTCTAGTTGTGGCAAGCGGGGGCCACTCTTCATCGCAGTGCGCGGGCCTCTCACTATTGTGGCCTCTCCCGTTGCAGAGCACAGGCTCCAGACACGCAGGCTCAGCGGCTGTGGCTCACAGACCCAGTTGCTCCGCGGCATGTGGGATCCTCCCAGAACAGGGCTTGAACCCGTGTCCCCTGCATTAGCAGGCAGACTCTCAACCACTGCGCCACCAGGGAAGCCCTCTTTCGCCCCTTTTGTACCCTGCTGTGGTGACGAGGTTCAGAAGTGCATGACCAGGTATCATTTATCTCCTCTCGTTCTGCACAGGATGCAGCCCCCCAGCACTGGATTTTCGCCCTTCCTGTATCCTGGCGCCACAATGGAAACCTTTTAAACACCCTGTTACTTATGTATTTACTCATTGAAGTTTCACAACAACCTTGAAGGTAGGTGTCCTTATTATCCCCATTTGACAGGTGGGGAAACTGAGGGACAGAAAGGTTACGTAATTTGTTCAATGTCACACAGCTATTACATGGTGGGGCTGAGATTGGACCCAAAATATCTTGTCTTCATCCCCCCTCCCCCCCGCATTATACAGAACAACAGCGCTACAGGGAGGAAGGAGGGCGGCAGCTGCACAGAATTATTTTTTTCTCCCTCAGGAAAGCGCTTGGCTGAGCAAAGACAGAACTCAGTGTCCTTTCTGTACTCAGACACTATTGTCTAGGAGGTAAGTGCATCCCGCCCACAGTAGGCCTCAGTTTGATGGGTACTTCACTTGGTCTTTTTTTCTCCGTTTTACTGCCTTATCTCTCCTCTCCCCTTGGAGCCTCAGTTTTTGATATGGGGATAATATCAGGCCTGCCTCACATGGTCATCGTGAGAATTAGCTGTCACCTGTCTAGCCATATTGCCTTTGGCTTTGCTGTCCAGGAGCTCTGGTGGTGCAAACACTGGCGCCAGCTCCTTCAGGGTGGGAAAACCCAGCCCCCTGGGGGTCGAATCAGTGGCAGAGCCTGTTCCACGGGTGGACGGTGGTCAATCACTGGAGCTGCACTGACTTCTCAGCCCGCCTCTGGTGGTGCGTGAGAAGCCCATTATCAGCTTGGTTAACTCCTTTGGGGGACATATGCTAACCGAGTCATCACCAGTAGCATTTATGGTTCATAAGGGACTTTTTTTTGAGAGCAGGTGTTTCAGATAGCCACAAACAGCCGTTTCCTCACCGTGCTGCTTCCTGCTCCAGCAATGCGACTTGGTGATTCTGGGAGCCAAGTGAGAGGGGCAGCTGTCGAGGTCGGAGGTGGACGTCTTTTCCTGGGGCGTTAACCAGGGTGTAGGACAGCAAAGCCCAAGGCAATATAGCTAGACAGTTGATAACTAATTCTTTCAGGACCCACTGAGGAAGAAGCAGTCTCACAAGAACCCCCTGTGGAGACTGTAACCTCCACAGTGTGAAACCCACAGACCTACTGGGGTCTCTGCCTCACCCCACTGCGCCCTCCTTCACAACACCCTGGGCCCAGGCGCGGCCAGCCTCTGCCCTCCAGGCCTCTGCGGTGCGTCCAGCATCTTGTCTCCGTCTGCACCCCCCCTGCCTCCAGCCCCATTCAGAGCTGCCTCGTGGCTCACCTGGTCTCACCTGGGGCTCACCTGCAAGCCCCACCTCTGCCCTCATCCCACCTGACTCCCCCTCAGCACCCAGGTCCCAGTGATTCTCAGCTCTAACCAGGCCACTGCCCCCATCCTCAGAAATCCTCCCAGCTCCCCACTGCCCAGCAGAGGGACAGACTTGTGGCCTCACGCCAGTTACAGTATGCAGACAGGTTTTGTTTGACCCACGTGGTGTTTTCAAAATTTTTGAACCAATACTTTAAAATCAGAAGTTACATATAAAAATTCGGATTTCTGACTTGTCTCAAACACCAGGAGATCTGGCAAGCCCAATGTGATGATTAATTTTATGTGCTACGGGATGCCCAGACAGCTGATTAAACATTAATCCTAAGTCTGTCTGTGAAGGTGTTTCCAGAAGAGATTAGCATTTTAGTTAGTGAACTGAGAGAAGAAGATCTTTCTCCCCAGTGTGGGTGGGCATCATCCAATCCATCGAGGGACTGAGTGGAATAAAAAGGTAGAGGAAGGGGGAGTTCATTCTCTCTGCTTGAGCTGAGATATCCATCTTCTCCTGCCCCTGGACATCAGCTTTCCTGGTTTTATGGACTCAGACTGGGACCTACGTCATCACCTTCCCCCTCCTCCACTTCCTCCCCCGTTATCAGCTCTTCAGGCTCAGTCTGACCTACACCACCAGCTCTCCTGGTTTTCCAGCTTGTGGACTGCAAATCGTGGGACTTCCTGGTCTCCAAAACCACATGAGCCAATTCCTACAATAAATCTTCTCTTATGTATATATCTGTATAGATCCTACTGCTTCTGTCTCTCTGGAGAACCTTGACTGATGACCCGGGTCTTTATTTACATGGTGGCCATCGGCTGGAGCTGGGTCATCACAGTTGCCTGTTGAACACATTCACTCACACCACGGCCCCATGGCCAAGAGACTGAAGTCCCAATTCTTTGATCTTCTTTCCTTAATTCCACCCTAACCTCTCCTTGTAGCTTCATTCTCACTATAGATGCAGTGAGCATATGATGTATATTCCAAACCAGGACACTTTTGAAAGTAAAAAGCAACACTAAAAATAAGTACCAGGTATTCATTGACCCACAACAGGCATTAACTGGGACTTTTTCTGGCAAAGCTGGATGTATGGCTGCCCAGAGTATTGACTCTAATTTGGGCATCACACACGCCAATATCCAGGCAACACACATGCTCATGTTTCCTTAGTGTGGCCACCAGTGCACATCGATGCTTTTGCCCCTGTTGCCCCTGCTCCTGGACCATTCTTTTTTCTTGTCTCAGCCTAAGATTCAACCCCCCCTTCAAAGCCCAGGCCAAACGTGATTGCCTCCTTGAAGGATTCCTCACGTTGCCTGGCCAGAACTCCTTTCCTCACTTTTGAATTTCCAGAGGGCCTTGTAAATCTATTACCCTTCCCTATGTCTTGAGTTAGAACCATGTCATTCATTCAGTCAAAAAACATTTATGGAGCATTGAGGGTACAGCCATAAACAAAATAGCTGAAGTTCCTCCCCTCATTGAGTTTATATTTTACTACACGGCTCATGAGCTTATACACTTCTCAAGGATAGGATTTGCAGGATAGGATTTGCAGATTGATCATCTGTTGTGCAGGGCTCTGAACACAACAGATGATCAAGAATATCTATATAGGGGCTCCCCTGGTGGTGCAGTGGTTGAGAGTCCGCCTGCCGATGCAGGGGACACGGGTTCGTGCCCCAGTCCGGGAGGATCCCACATGCTGCGGAGCGGCTAGGCCCGTGAGCCATGGCCGCTGAGTCTGCGCGTCTGGAGCCTGTGCTCCACAGTGGGAGAGGCCGCAGCGGTGAGAGGCCCGCGTACCGCAAAAAAAAAAAAAAAAAAAAAAAAAGAATACCTGTATAGATTAAGTTGTAAAAACCTCCCTGTGCCTTACTCGACTCCTCTGCTTACATGGACTAATACTCATCCTTCTTCCCTTATAACGTCTCTCCAATGACTAATGGGAAGCTAAGTGATAGTATTGGTAAAGTTAAAAACATATTAGCTATGTAGAGTTCTAAAAATAGTGACTACTAAGCAATGCCAGCTGTGATCAGCACATCCCTGCATCACCTCCTTTTAAACCCCTAACATCGGAGAGCGGTGTTACCATTCCTTTCAACAGAGGAGAAAACTGGGACTCAGAGAAGTTAAGGGATTGGCTGGAGGGAGGGCAGGCTCAATCTGGGTGTGTCTGGCTGCAGACTCGGTGCCTTCCCCTACATTCCGCTGAAAACAAACTGGATTCCAGGGCAACACAGTTTCTCCTCTTAGGAGCAAGACTGGGAATGGGCTGAGAGCAATCTAACGTTAGCAGCCCTGCTAGGTAAGGGAAGCTCCTTAGCAGAGACGGGTCTCCTAAGTGACAGTGGAAGAGGTAGAGCGGAGACAGGCATGGAGGGGCCGAGATGCGGAACGACCTGGTCAGCCCTGGACCTGAACCTGTCTTCCCCATGCCCCACGCAGCCTCCAGTGTCCCTGTCCCCTTGGCTTCTCTGGGCAGCAGAGACCTTCAGAGGCTGCAGCAGGCTCCACCTATGGCTATGGCAGGAGACTGATGTCCCTGGGGAGGAAGGCAACACCTGCTGGGGCCCCCCTCACACACAGGCCTCCAGATGCCACTCAGCACAGGGCGGGGCGGCGGGGCAGCGGAGGGGGCAGAACAGGGCTCCTGACTCCTGCCGTGAAGCGGCCTCTCTCACCTGCGGGTGCTTCTCAGGCCTGAGGTGAGTGTCCGGCTCTCTGCAGGGCCTCTGCTCTTTACCAGGAAGGAGCACAAATTGGGTTATAAAGTCACACGGCCATGATTCCAGAAGCCCCGGTCTGTGAGGCTGTCCTTCCGGTGTCAATAAACAGCCAACTTCCTCTAAATGTCCGCTGACTTCTGTAATGACGCAGGGAAGATGTCATGCTTGCCACTGTGCTGTGCCACAGGCTAAGAGGCAAATGACTTCCCACCAATATCAATATTTTTAATGGCGTTGTTCCAACTATCTGGTGCACATGTTTCCAGATGATCACACAGGAGAAAATCAAAGAGAGGGATCCTCTGTTATGAAACGTAGTCATCAGGAAGATGCAGCTGAAGATAGTTCAAGTCTGGTGTAAAATCCAGTCTGATCCCTGCATGGGAAGCTACATTTATTCTCTCTTGCTTGAGACTTTATCACTATCTGATTTGATGACAACATGAAAAGCTGGATGTTGAAGCAGTTTTCACAGAAACCCTTAGCAAAGATATCAGCGGGCCTGGAAAAGGAAAGAAGCAGACTGACTTCGGGTGAATCACTGAACCTCCCCGGGCCTCAGTCGCCCCGTCTATAAAATAGGGGGAAGACAGCAACTGTCCAAAGTGAGGATGACTTTCTTGTACTTCCTTCAAGCTCTGAAATCCATGATAAATTGGAGACCTTGATTTCATGCCAAAGGAAAATGCACATACATGCCAGTGTGCCCTGTGGTTCCTGCTGAATCTAGAGGATGTGGTCAGGCCTGCCCTGACATTTGCAGGGCCCAGGGCAAGCAACAGGGAAAGATTATAAACAGAAGCCCACACAGCATATGTCATAACATTTAAAAGTTATAAATCAAGGTAATAAACTTATTTAAATAAAATATGTTTTGATCTCCTACCTTGACAAATATGCCTTCAAAACCACCTGGAAGGCCAGATTGGACTTAGAATTCTTAAACTCCTCAGAGTTCCATACCACATGTGACCGTAGGAGGAATTAACCCAGTCCCACCCCCCCACCTTCTCTTCCCACTCCTGGCTCCATCTCATACTGCAAGGGGGGCCTTGCACTCACTGAGAGCAGCCCAGCCTGCATGTCCACACTCTGTACACACACACACACACAGAGACAGTGGATCCAGGGCTGTGCACACCAGCAGCACAGTCCACTCTCTGGAGGATGGACCCTGGAAAGAAACCTGGTAATGGACTTGGTGCTGTTTGAGCAGGAAATCCCAGAGTCCTCTGTACCCACAGAATGGTCTAGAAGAATGAGCACACCCTTAGTGCTACAGACTCCTCACTGTGGGGTAATGCACATCCACAGGAGGCCAGAGTGGAGGCAAGGCAAGGACCCCTCTTGGGTCCAAGGGCAGTCGTAGCAGTGGTGCATATGATATATCACTGACACTGGGCTAATTTCCTTAATACACAAAGAGCTGCTCCAAATCAATGAGAAAAAAATTAACTCCTCAATAGAAAACTGAATAGACAGTTCATTTAAAAGGCTATGAATTGCTCCTAAACACAAAAAGAAACTGTCTCAAAGGTCAAGAGTTCAGTGGTTCATTTTGTTGGCTGGGTGTGCAAAGCAGTACAACCATTGCTAGTGGGAGTGAAGGTGGTTAAAGCTCTGTGAAGCACAATTTGGCAACAGCTATAAAAATTACAGATGCATGTACTCTTTGTTTCAGCAATTATGCATCTCATTACTTAACCTTAAGAAATACTTTAACAAGAAATGATATTTATTGCAGCAATTTTTTGTAATAGCAAAATATTGGAAGCAACGTAAAAGTGAAGCAATGCAGAGCCAGTTAACTCAGCAATGTCTTCACACAGCACAGAATGGTACGGGGCAGGCTGCAGGAAGGTACTCCAGCACACACTGCTAAGTGAAAAAAGAAAGCTTCCCGGGCCAGTGGTTGTGTGCTGCTGTTTGTGTGAAAAGAAAGAGCGTGTATACACTTAACGTTCCCTGTGCAATGATTTTCTGGAAAGATACACAAGAGACTTAACAGTGGCTGCATCCAGGTGGGGAATCTATATGGCTGGAGGCAACTGTGGGAAGGAGAATTACTCTTTATGGTATTTCTTTTTGTGCCTTTTGAATTTGCACCATGTGTATGACTTACTTATTACAAAATATTCAAATGACAAAAAAGAAAAGCTTAGCTCAGCACTCCATCTGTACCTTTCTTAATAGTACATATATTATTCTACCTTATGTAGAAATTTTTTATGTACAGGTTTTGCAAATCTTCAATATTTTACAGTTTGAGAAGGCAGAATTCATGTCAAATAATAATTAACATTTTTGAGCATTTATTATCTTCCAAGTCCCATTCTCAATGACTTATGCATCATCTCACTTATTTCTCTTCACTTATTAATGACCTCTGATGATGTGTTCATCCTCATTTTACAGCTGAGGAAGCTAAGAGTCCAGCAGGAGGTTTAAAGCTTTCCTAAGGCCGCCTAGCTCGGTGCAGGGGTTGCTGTCAAAGACTGTCCTGCGCCAGTCCTGGCTTCCAGACTCCCTTACCTACTATGCATGGTACCTCATTCTTCCTATTCCTCAAAATTGAGGAAGAGCTCAGGAAATGCTTGTTGAATGGATGAACGAATGAGTGATTGAATGAATGAATGATGTACCTGTCACATTCCTGCACACTGTATCCTGCACACTGTACTTCTAGGTCACATGCATCCTGTTCCCAGCTCTGGGGAGGGGCAGAGAGGTGTGGGCCTCCTTCTATATAGTCATGGGTTTCCTTTGGCCACTGCTGCCTGGAGAGAAATCTAGAAGGAATCGACCAACTAAGGAAGATGAAGAGGTGGGTAGTTTCACACAAGAGAGGATAATTTTTAAGCAAAGGCGCTGGGGCTTAGACAAGAGCCTAAGGGCCTATTCTGTCTACTCCACATGAAGCATGGCTCACTTCTCAAAGTTCGGAAATGTCAGAGTGCAGGGTACCGAGTACCTAGCCACATGGAGCCAGCGGGCTCCTTCTCACAGCAGCTCAGCCTGCACGTGGGTCACCCCACCACCTGAGGGCAGGCCGCAGTGAGTCCCACGAGGGCTGCACTGTTTGAGCCAAGAGACAAAGGTTACTGGGACACCGCCGCCCCCCAAAATAGCTGACATGTCCGCTGTCTGTTTTCCATACTTAAAACAAGGCCCACTTTGAGCTTCCATAAGGCAATTTGTGCCAAGCCCCAGATCCTTACACACTATTCCATCTCCTCATCTTGCATGATTTATATGCGGTTTAAATAATAAATTGCACGGATGCTGTAGAATTTATAGTGCTCCAAGTAGGTCATTAAATAAATCACTGTATAATTTATATAAATGAACCTAAATCATGCAGCAGGAGGATTTCACTAGAAAATCAATCCTGTGAGTGGATAAACACAAAGGGCTGACAGGAACAGGCCTGTGGTTGAAACGTCCCAGTGTCTGTGGCCAAACGTGTGTGACCCTCAGGGCCGGAGGACATTTCACCCGGCCTTCCACTCAGCCTGCGGGCGCCCAGGAAGCCGGGGCCTGGCCCCTGTTCTCTGGAAAGAAGACCTGCCTCCCCCTCTGCGTTCCCAGGCTCTTCCAGCGGGGCGTCAGCACAGTGCAGGGTCTCAGCCCACCTCATAGCCAGCTGGCCTGCTCCCGTCTCCATAGCAGAGCCAGGATGAAAGGAAGGGCTGGGCGCCTTCTGAGTGAAGGAACCCACGGGCGCTACTGCCAAGCACAAGCAGGCCCGAGCTTGAACACAGGCCAGAAGACCAGCCCCAGCGTCTGGCCGGCGGGAGCGTTCATCCTGCAGCAGGCAGCTGTCTGCCTGATGCCGCTGCCTGCACGCTGATGCTTCCACCGGCCTCCCGTGCAGAGTTCCTTCCGGCTTCCACCAGGCGCCCATCCTTGAGAGGACAGAAAGGGCGGCCTGATCCAGGAGGCAAGTCCAAATGGGGCAACTTAACCTCTCCAGGCCCCTCCCAGCACCCCCAACCCCGCGACAGGGTTGTGAAGGACCAGGAACGCCCGGGACCTCCCTCCCAGCACAGAGAGGAACGTCATTACCAGCCGCCTGTGGCAGCGCTACCAATTAGGGCAGGAGGGGCCTGGAGGCGGCTCTGCCGATGACAGAGATGTTTTAGGAGAAGGGAATTTCAGGTGAGAGGAGAGCCTCTATTTTTAAAACCACTGCTTGAGGACGATCAGCTAGCTGAGGTTAAGCGAGATGGAAGATGAACAAAATGCTCTGACAAGCTCTCCAGGACACGTGACAGGCCTGGGAGGCTCCCCAGCACCCTTTGGGGAATTCGGCTACATGGGAAGCTAAGAGAGTCATGAGGTGACAGGCCACGGGGGAACCAGTGCTATTTAGTCATCCTAAGGGTGTGCGTTTAAAGACTCCGAACCCCGAACGCCTGAGCACCCTGACCTCTCGGCTTGCACACCCTGAGGTGCAGTGGGTCCCGGAGTCAAGGGCGGCTCTTTGTTCCTGATGGGGTGGCGGTCAGAGGAGGGCCCACGAGGCCCACATGCTTGCCTGGTGCACAGCTTAGGGACATTGGTCCAGGCCCTTCTCATCCTCTGCTCCTGAGCCGCTGTTCCCCAAACACTCACAGGTGACACTGTCCATAACCCTTCACTGAGAGGCTTTGGTGGCCAATGCCTAAGAAACAAGAGAATGAGCCACTGATTGTGGGGACATTCTTTGAGTCCCTCAGACACTGTTCAAACTCCCATGATCTGAGGCCAAGAGCTGTAGGGGGAAAAAAATCTCTTGCCTGGACAGCCCACCATGAAACAAATTTCCCCACTGAACTATCAAGATCGCCAAGGGTCTGTGACCAAGGGGACCAGCTGGTTCTGTGCTCCCAAGATCCCCTTTAGGGTCACAACCTAGGTCGTCCCATTCTGAAAGGTGAGAGGGCGGGAGGCCGTCTGAGTCTATGACAAAAATATCACAGACCGAGTGGCTCAAACAACAGAAATGCATGTCTCAAGGTTCTGGAGGCTGGAGTCCAAGATCAAGGCACCCATAGATTCAGTGTCTGGTGAGAGCCCTCCTCCTGGTTCATAGATGGCGCCTTCTCACTATGTCCTCACGTGAAAAAGGAACGGAGGGAGGGAGGAAGGCAGAGAGGTTGCTCTGAATCCACTGAGTCTGCTGGTCCCTGAAGCTACTACCCTGTTTTTTTCCTTCTCACCTTCATTGCCCAATTCATTTATTCAAAAATGGACTGCGTTTTCTGCCTCAGCTGCCTCTCGTTTCTAAATTCCTTACTTCTGGACATCCACGCCCACTGCTCCTTGAGAAGTGGCCCTCCTCCCTCCTGCTCTAGTTTCTCACACATTTGTGCATCACCCAAGCCCCTGCCCAGCTGAAACCCCTCCTCCCAGCCACACCCTCTTCTGTGGCTCTCTTTATCTCCCAGGCATCTTTCAATTCCTTCTCCTTTTTTCCCCTCAAGATCAGCATCTCCTCTGGCTTCAAACATCACTCCGATGAAAATGACTCTCAAATCTACATTTCTCTGACCGCATGGCTTTTGACAAGCGACCATCCCTGGGGATTGTCAAGTCTCTCAAATTGGATACCCCACCACCTAAAACTGAGGTCTTCATCTTTCTCTCTGCAAATGGGTCATCTTTCCTACTGGCATTATCGCCATGAGTAATGCCACCATCCTCCAGCTTCTAAGTCCCTTGAATCCTCTTTATTTTACCCTCCACAACCAGTTCTTCACCACCATCTTCCAATTATTCCTATGACGCTTTTCTCATATCCACTTCACTTCCACGGCCCTCACCCCAAGCCAGGCCCTCATCCTCCCATCCATGGGCAAGAGAAACACACTTTCTGAGCTGGGAGGAATCAGTTAACCCAGCACTTCATGTGACAGATGAGGAAACAGAGGCTCAGAAAGGAGGGACGTGTGCCCAAGGTCACAAGCTGTTTATAGTCAAGCCCGGAACCCAGGTTTCCTGGCCTTTCCACTACCCCACAGACAAGCTCCACAACAGCAGCTCAGCTCCCTTCACGTGTCCTTACAGCCACTTGCCAAGACCCTCTTTGGGGTGTTTGCCCATCTCACCCCCAGGGTGGGCCAGCAGTCACGTTGCATCTGGGACCACACTCCCCCAGTTGGAGTTCACTGGATCAGGGGTAGCCATCTGACTCATCAGGCCAATCAGATTTGTTTTCTCCCAGTATTCAGAGTCAGGAATAAGGAAATTCTAATTCAGTCTGAATTAGTCTCTTTAAGGTGGCCTGCCACCTACCCCGTGGTCTAAGGTGAAAAGGAAAGTAGGCTGCAGAGTGACACAGACACACAAAAGGAGCAGAGATGATAGAGGGAGAAAAAGAGGCCTAATGGCTTCTGTTACTGGTTCCAGCCCCTGCTGGGGGTCAAAGGATGGCTTTTCTTTAGCAGGAGGTTGGGTAGGGGGGAACTGGTGGCTTTATCTCTGCCATTATCCCCACAGTGTCCCTAATCTACCCCCAAATGAACATATAACCTGAGTAAAAACTGGGCTTGTCATGCAAACAGCTTCTAAAGTCTCCTATTTCTACAAGATTTTGCTTTAAGTTACCTCACTTTGGTTTCTGTTGCTTGCAGTCGAAGAGTCCTAAGTAATTCACCACCCACCTCAACCAAACACACACACACACACACACAAACCTACGTAGGGTGGAGCTTACTTTATCTCAGCTCCCTGGAAAGGTCTGCCTCTGCCAGAAGGTGCACATGAATGTTCTGTTCACCTGTCATGAGACTTGCTCTCACAGCTCCCCCTCGCCGCCCACCACTCTTCCCCAAGATGACCTCACAGACCTCACGTCATTCCCTCAAAGATGATCCGCTCCAGCCACCTCAGTGGGCTTATCAACAGTCATCCAGATCTTGCTTCTGCACTTTTGCAAATGCCATAGTCCCTTGTGCAGTGCCCTAGCCCCCTCCTCTCCCTGGGTGGCTCCAAACCCTGCTCAAGTTAGTTTTCCCTGGAAAGCCTTTCCTAGTGAGCCTCATCCAGATCTAAACCACACCTCCAGCCCCCACCCCAGCTCAGCTCACCCCCGTCTCCCGCAGAGATCTAGCTCGTAAAAATACACACAGTGACGTGACTTCTCTATTGTATCTTTTCCGCTGTGTGTCCTAACTTCCTGATGGTCTGTAAGCTCTTCTGCAAGGGAGACTGGGCACATTTTCTATTCCCCAACTCCTCCCTGCAGCATCTGGTGCATTACTTTCCACCCTGTAGGCACTGAATAAGTGCAACCGCCTGCCTGACTGAAACAGGAAAGTAATAAGCCAGCATCCAAACCTGCTCCCCACAGGCCTCTAACTTCCTTCCCAAAGTGGCAGGCATCAGAGCTCCGGGCCCTCATTCACTTCCAACACCAAATTAAGATGCGCTGCTGTGTGAATAACTCTAGGCCCTTTGGAAAGGTCTAAGCTGAAGGCTGCAGGGCAGGATCTTGGAAAGTGAGACCTGTCAGGGGACTCAGGTGTGAATGCGCATGACCAAATCCCCAACCCAGGACGGGAGCTCCCTCACCTTTGGCCCAGGAGCACACGTGGGACTGGGGACCGACCCCCCAAAACCTTTCCCCACAGCCTTCCTCTTCCAAAGCCCAGTGTTAGCATCAGTAATGGTTTCATTCAGGGCTTTTCCCCATTTCACACCCTATGTCCCATCCATCACTCCTAACTATTTTTTGCAGATAGAGCAACAAGAAAACTCTAAGTGGTTTTGTAGTATAATCCATTCAAAAATATCTTCGCTGACTGAGTGGCTACTATATGCCAGCCATTGTATACCTCGTCTCTCATTCAATCCTCACAATAACTCTATTGGTAAATTACAATTATTCCTATTTTACAGAAGGAAAAACTGAGGCTTGGAGAGATTAAGTATTTTGCCTAATCTGTATGCCTGAAGCCATACAGACAGGAAGTGACAGAGCTAGGACTTGAATCCAGCTGTGCTTTGTGCTTTGTTGCCCTCTCCTGAGATAAGGCAGCCAGACCCCCTGATAAGGAAAGCTTAGCCAAACTGTAAATTGGGCACTTCCGGGCCAAGAGTGGGTCAGGGAGGTCAGCAGGGAGAAGCATGTCACATTAAAGGTCAAACTAAAGGTCACATTGAGGGAGAGTAAGGTCTTGGTGACCATTATGAAACCCTCTGTCCCACCCAAAGAGAACATTAATGGAGAACAGTGGGTAAGATAACAAAGCTCCAGAAATGAGCTTTGAAAGTGACCATCTGCTTCCCATAGGAAAGGAGAGAGAATCCAGCTAATCTCTTCTCCTTCGCAGCACCCCACTGATTGATATCTTTGTTTTATCATCCTCATAATTATTAGCTAACATTCATTAAGTGCTTCTTTTATGCCACTTAATGGATTGCATTATCTCATTTAACGCTCACAACAACCCCACTGAGACGAGTATTATTACCACCTCATCAGTGGATGAGGAGACTAAGGCACAGAGGACCGCATCACCTTATCCAAGGTGCACAGCAGGCCAGTGGAGGAGCCAGAAGGAAATCCAGGACTGTCTACTTCTAGAACCTGAGCCCATAGCCAGACCAGCAGAGGCTTTCCTGGCCATCACCCTGGGAGATACTGGGTTTGGGCTCTGAGGTCCCAGAGAGGCCCAGGATGTTGAGAGGTGGATACACAACGGAGGAACTGGGTGGCAGCCCCCTAAGGCAGCTAGAAGAATGGGGACCCATGTGAATAGGAGAGGTCAGCTATCAGCCCTGGCAGCCCAGGGGGAGCAGAGGTGGCAGGAAGAAAACAGTCCCCAGGCACTAACCCCTACCTGGAGGCATCTGAAAAACAATCACTCCCCTGAGGACAGAATCCTGGGGTCCTTTCACCTCATGTCTGCAGCATCCTGGTTTCATGAGGCTTAAAAGCTGCTCTTCCCGGGCTTCCCTGGTGGTGCAGTGGTTGAGAGTCTGCCTGCCGACGCAGGGGACACGGGTTCGTGCCCCGGTCCGGGAAGATCCCACATGCTGTGGAGCGGCTGGGCCCGTGAGCCATGGCTGCTGAGCCTGCGCGTCCGGAGCCTGTGCTCCACAACGGGAGAGGCCACAACAGTGAGAGGCCCGCGTATCGCAAAAAAAAAAAAAAAAAAAAAAAGCTGCTCTTCCCATCTTCCAGCAGGAAGACTCCCCTTGAACAGCTGCTGCCATGTGTGAACAGAGTCTTCTCAGAGATAGGCTTTCTCAGGACCAAAACAGAGCCTGTTTTGGACTCCATCCTGATGCTACATAAAATACTTCACCTCATCCTTGAGGCTTTGGCACCTGCCAAAGGCAGCCTGGGTGGGAGCATCTGACTGGTCCAGCCCAAGCCGCACACTGGTGCCCTGTGGTCAGGGCTGAAGAGGGGAGAAGCTCCCTGGCTGGATTCTGAGGGAGAGAGGCGGGGCCTGCATCCCATCCATATCACACACAGTGGGCAAGAGAACTTACCATTAGGCAATTGGGAAAAAGTGATAAATATCTTTTCTTTCTTTCCAGACTCCAGATATTTTTGTTTTTATTTTTTGTGGATTTGGAGTTTATTGCTACTGTTAAATGAAATTCTAAAACTTGCCCTATCCATCAGTAAAGTTGGTATAGAGCCCCCAGATGAAGATGTCTGCCTCAGGGCTGTGCAGACCAGGTCTGGATTCTAGCACAACACATCTCCCAATGTCCTTCTGTCACCCGCCCCCTGCCCGTGCCTCCAGCTTTGACTAATCAGCCCAGATGTTGAGGCGAGAAGGGTGCTTGCCAGCCTCCAGGGTCTGCAGCTCCCAACACTCTACCCCTCCGCCTAAGCCACATATCGCCGAAGAGGCGCCTGGGCCCGCGGGACAGGAGGAAGGGAAGGTGTCAGCATTAACCTGCTACCTGCTTCTGCTGGGGCCCCTGCCAAATGCCAGCTGGGAGCTGCCATCAATTGTCGCACAACATGCCAACGTAACAGCTGGTGACCAGTCATCAGGGTAATCCACGCAGCATGGGAATTTCAAGAACCCCTCCGCACACAAGGAAAATGAGAGTTATTGCAAAACCAGGTGTTCCGGTCTAATTGCGCGAACCAGTTTGAAATGTTAATCTGCTCCCTGGAACTGCATTTTGCATGTGAGAAGTTTGGGAGAGAGACTCCCAGCCAAGCTTCGTAGGGAAGAGCAAATACTTTGTTCCCCCGTTTATTTATTCCTTTGAGGCTGTTTTCAAGTCTTTGAGCAACAGACATGTAGAGGAATGTGGCTGCAATTGACCTTGAGGGAATTGGTGCCACGTCTTGCAGTAGCACAGCGGAGTCCAGCTGTGCCAGCCTGGCCCCAGGAAAAGCCAGCGCACACTTCCTACCAGCCTGCCCAATCCTGCCTGTTGGATGACACAGCAGCAGACACACCTCCAGCTCCCCCAGGGACTCCTGCTGTTGCAGCAGGAGCCAAGTGCACCTGCTCTGAGAGGCAGTAAAACCCAGTCATTAAGAAGCTCAGAGGCAGACACACCTCGCGTCAAGCCCCTGCTCTGCCCTGGCTGGCTGTGTGACCTGGGGCAAGTTTCTTAACCTCTCTGAGCTTCTCGGAGCCTCTATTTCCTTCTCTCTAGAAAAAGAGACGGCAGCTACCTCACAAAGTGTAGTAAGGATTAGCTCAGCTGATGTATGTAAAGCAGGGGTCCCCAACCTACTGGTCCACTCCTGTTAGGAGCTGGCCGCATAGCAGGAGGTGAGCAGCGGGCAAGTGAGCGAGCCTTCATCTGCCGCCAGCCATCACCACTTGAACCATTCCCCCCACCCCCCACCCCCAGTCCATGGAAAAACTGTCTTCCACGAAACTGGTCTCTGGTGCCAAAAAGGTTGGGGATCGCTGATGCAAAGCACTTAGCAAAATCTATGGCTCATGGTGAGACTCAATAAAATAACTATTATTACTAATTTATTAGATTAGACAATTTTATTCATCTTCAGGAATCTGAGAAATCAGAGTATCTTCATCCTAGCTCATGTTGAAAGACAGCACAACATTCCCATTCATTGATTCCTCCATCCTTTTCCCTCCAGTCTCTCTGATGTTCAGGGCCTGGTATCATCCAGCCTTTGCTGCTTCTTCAAGTTGGCCTGCCACAGGTTTCCAGCCCTCATCCTTTGCCCCCACCTGCATGACATGCTCTATCCTGTCTCTCAGGCCCCGGAAAGCTCTTTCTGCCTTCCCCACCATCCCAGACCCAAGGCTCCTTCAAAGCTCAAACACTGCCTTCTCCACAAAACCTCTCAGGCCGCTCCAAGTCATTCATTCAGCAGCAAATACCGACCAAGCATCAGTGCAAGGCTGGGCCCTGTGCCTCACAGAGGCCAGAAGGACCCTGGACAGACAGAATGGTCCCTGCCCTCCCCACACTACAGTCAGCCCTCCAATCACCCCTTCCCCAAACCACAACTGCACTTCACGGAGTGTCACCACCTGTGTGCACGGCTGAGCTGTATTCCATGCTTGCCCTTTGATGCTAACTTCTTTAGAGAAATGGTGCAAGGCAATGCCATGGCAGAAAAAACACAGGCTCTGACATTCAACAGTCCTGGGTTCGAATCCAAGCTCTGTCTCTTGCTGGCAGTGTGACCCTGGGTACATAAGTAAACTCGCTACAAGAGAAGATGTGGTACCAGGCAGAATGAAGGCTCTGTCACGGTGTGAGGACTGCTGGTTTCTGCAGGAACAAGCTGCTGACGCCGTCTGACATCCTAGGATTACTGTCCCTCAACTTCTGTCAGGGTGGAATCTGAGGAATGTCCTAGGCAGGTGCTGGATAGCCATTCTCTAGACTGGACACCACTTCTACTCTCTCTCCACAATTTGTGCACAATATAAGAGAAATAGCATCAAGGTCTTCTTTTCCTAATCAGTTCATGAAATGGTTGAGCCAGATATTTTGCAGTTCTTTTTCTCCCTGCTCTGCAAAGCTGTTTATGAATATTTTTTTTTCTTTTTGCGGTATGCGGGCCTCTCACTGTTGTGGCCTCTCCCGCTGCGGAGCACAGGCTCCGGACGCGCAGGCCCAGCGGCCATGGCTCACGGGCCCAGCCGCTCCGCGGCATATGGGATCCTCCCAGACCGGGGCACGAACCCGTATCCCCTGCATCGGCAGGCGGACTCTCAACCACTGCGCCACCAGGGAGGCCCTATGAATATATTTTTGAATTGTTCTGGTAAACATATCTATCTTGTTATTCCGTAGTTAGGTTACCATAACTCTGACTTCTGCCAGGGGGAAGAATCTAGGAGAGAGTGAAATAGACTCTACATGCCTTTTCCAGAAAATTCTGCCAGTTCTGCCCAATAATATTTGACTATCCTCAGAGCACTGAGAAGACGACAGAGCTCAGCAAATCTTCCTGGGCCATGGCTGTACTCCCGTGGGGTCTGCATTTACCCCTGGTAAACAGTAGAACAAAAGCACTCCCACCTGTGTTTGTCATTGCCTCTTTATCCCGAGTTCTCTGTCTCTGTGGCTTGGAGGGTGCTTTGGGTGACGGCAATAAAGTGTAAGATTATATTGATTTGCCTTAGGTCATAGAATATTTTTTCTAACTTTCTCAGTCCTAAGTCTAACAAAAAAGCACTTGAGTCCATTAAAAGGTTGTAGAAAAAGCAGACCACTCCAAAATTCAACCAGAATGACAGTTTAAAAAGTACGAAAGGGAATCAATTCAACAAAATGCTCAGAGCAGAAGACTGGGTAAGAAAGAACCAAGGAAGTCACAAGGTGAATGCAATAATACTGATTGCAAACAACAATGGCAGAGGGCTGCAGAGACCCCTCCTCACCATCCCCCACAAAAAAATCAGCAGCTAGAGCCCTAGAGTGGGAGGATGAGCTGCCAGGGAGGACACTGACTGAAGTGAGGTCTTCAAGGGTTGCCTCCCCAGCATTTTGCCCCCAGGCTGAATCTGAAAAATCAGAAGAAATTAGGAGTTCTTCCTGGAAATGTGTAGGATTTCACAGTGGAATTGGCATCCCAAAGTAGGGTCATCCCAATTTTGCCTACTGCTCCCCACTCACACACCCTAAAATGAAGCCTGCCTGTAAAACTGGCTCACCCACTCAGCCCTCTCCTTCAGGGGAAGGGCAAGAGCCAGGAAATCTACATATAGGCTACCTACAGTAATCATTCTGGTCCTCCTCTTGTAAATATTCACAGACAGTCCAGGGTCAGCAGACCTTCAAGGAGAACACAAAGGAAGAAACAGGTCAAAGAAACAGGCTTCTGAAGGAATAGACTAAAGGAAATGTACAGAACTCAAAGAATTCAGTTCAGTAACCCCAAAGATATTTGAGAAGAAACTGCATTCATAAAGAATAGGGTGGGGCTTCCCTGGTGGCGCAGTGGTTGAGAGTCCGCCTGCCGATGCAGAGGACACGGGTTCGTGCCCTGGTCCGGGAAGATCCCACATGCTGCAGAGCAGCTGGGCCCGTGAGCCATGGCCGCTGAGCCTGCACATCCGGAGCCTGTGCTCCACAGCAGGAGAGGCCACAACAGTGAGAGGCCCGCATACCGCAAAAAAAAAAAAAAAAAAGAATAGGGCGCTATGAAAATATAATTGTTGAAACAGAAATTTAAGAAAGTACTTCAATGTGGAAAGCAAAAAGACAAAGAGACATAGCATGAAAGAAAAATTAAAAGACATAGAAGATTAATCAGAGTCAATATCCATCTCACAGGAGTCCAGAGAGAGAGAACCAGGAAAAAGGAATGGAGAAAAGAATCAAATAAATATTTCTGAGGTCTTTATTGCTAAAAGGCCCACCAAGTCCTGAGCAGGATGATTCTAAAAAGAGAATCCTTACATATATCCTCATGCCCTTTCAGAACATGGATTAAGAGAAGTTTCTAAAACTACTTGGGGAAACAGTTTATCTACAAAGGATTGATAATCCCCTCAGTAACAACTCTGAATAATAGAAGACAGTGGGGCAATTCCTCTAAAATTTTGAGTAAAGTTATTTTGAACCCAGAAGTCAGCCAAGTGAAAGGACAAAATAAGGATATTTTCACACCTGCTAAGACCCAGACATCTTATTGATAAAAATTACCTGAGGATATACTTCAGAAAAACAAACAAACAAAAATGAATGTGTAGAAATAAACAAAGACCAACCAAATAAGAACAAGCAAAGGTTATTTATCCAGAGCTTGCAAGGGAGTCTGTCACCATCACTTGTGTTTTGGCAGAGACTCGAAGTCAGGCAGAAGAGTGGGGAAGATTTATACTGGAAAACGGGAAGGCTTCAAAAGTGCCTTGATTGGAGCTGTTGGCATGGGGAAGCCGTGGGTGGGCTAACTAGAAGTGGGGCCTCCTATGTCATTGGTTAGGGGTGGACACTGGCTGTCTCTGGTTGGTCCTAAGTTGGAATCAGGAAAAAAATGAGGGAAACTGTCAGATATTACTCAAGCCCTGGCCATGTTGATCCTATTGTTAAAGAGATTATTGTTTGGCTTCATGGGCATAGTGGTCTGAGTTCCTACAAGTCTGACTTATAGATAGCAGGCTGGCTCCCTGGACTAGTGACCATAGATGATGGGTTGGTGTCCTGGGTTGGTTGCTGCAGATTGTGGGTCAGAGTTCTATTTTTTCATATCGTCTGAACAGTGTCCATTTGCATACTGAGTCTCTCAAACCTAAGAGACTGTATGAGATCCAGCAAACAGTGGAACTAAGTCAGGAGTGCACTGAAAAAGCTCAGAATGACACAGAAAGAAATCTGTTCCAAATTGGCCCTTCTACAAGTAGAATAACTAGGAAGTTGGACATTCTTAGGGACTTCCCTGGTGGTCCAGTGCTTAAGATTCTGCACTCCCAATGCAGGGGGCCCGGGTTTGATCCCTGATTGGGGAGGTAAGATCCCACATACCGCAACTAAGCCCACGCACCGCAATTACTGAGCCTGTGTGCTCTAGAGCCCGCACACTGCAACTGGAGAAGGCCGCGCCACAACTAAAGAAACCCGTGTGCCACAAGGAAGAGCCTGCAAGCCGCAACGAAGACCCAGCACAGCCAAAATAAATAATTTTTTAAAGTTGGACATTCTTAGTAATATGGAGAAGGTCTTTGTTACTTCAGTCAGCAAGAAAAGAGAGAATTGCAATTAGCAAGTCCAAGATCAGTCATGTATGCTCCAGATATGAAATAGATAAAAATCTTTTTTTTTGAAGACTTGATATTGAGTACAGCAGGAATCCATTTGACCTTGATGCTTGGAACAACCTCCTTTGAGCAGATTTGGTGACATAGGATTACATCTCCTCTATAGATCCAAATACTCTACTGATTCTACAGTGAATAATACCTACAAAATCAGAGTACTGTTAAAGCTATGTATTGATTTTCAATTTTCAGCATCAACAGGTATATAAAGAAAACACAGACCTTCCTCCCCACGGATACAACAGAAATACAGCTACACGTGGAACAACTCCTACAGAACACCTACTGGACGCTGGCAGAAGACCCCAGACCTCCCAAAAGGCAAGAAACTCCCCACATACCTGGGTAGGGCAAAGCGGAGAGATTCCCGCACAGAGGAGCGGTGCCGAGCGGCACTCACCAGCCCGAGAGGATTGTCTGCTCCCCCGCCGGGGCGGGCGGCGCTGGAGCTGAGGCTCGGGCTTCGGTCAGAGCGCAGGGAGAGGACTGGGGCTGGCGGCGAGAACTCAGCCTGAAGGGGGCTAATGTGCCACAGCTAGCCGGGAGGGAGTCCGGGAAAACTCTGGAGCTGCCGAAGAGGCAGGAGACTTTTTCTTCCCTCTTGGTTTCCTGGTGCGCGAGGAGAGGGGATTAAGAGCGCCGCGTAAAGGAGCTCCAGAGACGGGCGCGAGTCGCGGCTGAAAGCGCGGAGCCCAGAGACGGGCGTGGGACGCTGGGGCTGCTGCTGCCGCCGCCAAGAAGCCTGTGTGCGAGTGCAGGTCACTGTCCACACCGCCCTTCCGGGAGCCTGTGCAGCCTGCCACTGCCGGGGTCCCGGGATCCAGGGGCGGCTTCCCTGGGAGAACGCACGGCGCGCCTCAGGCTGGTGCAACGTCACGCCGACCTCTGCCGCTGCAGGCTCGCCCCGCACTCCGTCCCCCTCCCTCCCGCCCGGCCTGAGTAAGCCAGAGTCCCCGAAGAGGCTGCTCCTTTAACCCTGTCCTGTCTGAGCGAAGAACAGACGCCCTCCGGCGACCTACACGCAGAGGCGGGGCCAAATCCAAAGCTGAGACCCAGGAGCTGTGAGAACAAAGAAGAGAAAGGGAAACCTCTCCCAGCAGCCTCAGAAGCAGCGGATTAAAGCTCCACAATCAACTTGATGTACCCTGCATCTGTGGAATACATGAATAGACAACAAATCATCCCAAATTGAGGAGCCAGGAGTCAGTGCTGTGCCTCTGAGGTGGGAGAGCCAACTTCAGGACACTGGTCCACAAGAGACCTCCCAGCTCCACACAATATCAAACGGCGAAAATCTTCCAGAGATCTCCATCTCAACAGCAGCACCCAGCTTCACTCAACGACCAGCAAGCTATAGTGCTGGACACCCTATGCCAAACAACTAGCAAGACAGGAACACAACGCCACCCATTAGCAGAGAGGTGGCCTAAAATCATAAAAAGTCCGCAGACACCCCAAAACACACCACCAAACGTGGACCTGCCCACCAGAAAGACAAGATCCAGCCTCATCCACCAGAACACAGGCAGTAGTCCCCTCCACCAAGAAGCCTACACAACCCACTAAACCAACCTTAGCCACTGGGGACAGACACCAAAAACAACGGGAACTACGAACCTGCAGGCTGCAAAAAGGAGACCCCAAACACAGTAACATAGGCAAAATGATAAGACAGAAAAACACACAGCAGGAGAAGGAGCAAGATAAAAACCCACCAGACCTAACAAATGAAGAGGTAATAGGCAGTCTACCTGAAAAAGAATTCAGAATAATGATGGTAAAGATGATCCAAAATCTTGGAAATAGAATAGACAAAATGCAAGAAACAGTTAACAAGGACCTAGAAGAACTAAAGATGAATCAAGCATCGATTAAAAACACAATAAATGAAATAAAAAATACTCTAGATGGGATCAATAGCAGAATAACTGAGGCAGAAGAACGGATAAGTGAGGTGGAAGATAAAATAGTGGAAATAACTGCTGCAGAGCAAAATAAAGAAAAAAGAATGAAAAGAACAGAGGACAGTCTCAGAGACCTCTGGGACAACATTAAACGCACCAACATTCGAATTATAGGGGTTCCAGAAGAAGAAGAGAAAAAGAAAGGGACTGAGAAAATATTTGAAGAGATTATAGTTGAAAACTTCCCTAATATGGGAAAGGAAATAGTTAATCAAGTCCAGGAGGCACAGAGAGTCCCATACAGAATAAATCCAAGGAGAAATACACCAAGACACATATTAATCAAACTGTCAAAAATTAAACACAAAGAAATCATATTAAAAGCAACAAGGCAAAAACAACAAATAACACACAAGGGAATCCCCATCAGGATAACAGCTGATCTCTCAGCAGAAACTCTACAACCCAGAAGGGATTGGCAGGACATAATTAAAGTGATGAAGGAGAAAAACCTGCAACCAAGATTACTCTACCCAGCAAGGATCTCATTCAGATTTGATGGAGAAATTAAAACGTTTACAGACAAGCAAAAGCTGAGAGAGTTCAGCACCACCAAACCAGCTTTACAACAAATGCTAAAGGAACTTCTCTAGGCAAGAAACACAACAGAAGGAAAAGAACTACAATAATGAACCCAAAACAATTAAGAAAATGGGAATAGGAACATACATATCAATAATTACCTTAAATGTAAATGGACTAAATGCTCCCACCAAAAGACAGACTGGCTGAATGGATACAAAAACAAGACCCATATATATGCTGTCTACAAGAGACCCACTTCAGACCTAGAGACACATAAAGACTGAAAGTAAGGGGATGGAAAAAGATATTCCATGCAAATGGAAACCAAAAGAAAGCTGGAGTAGCAATTCTCATATCAGACAAAATAGACTTTAAAATAAAGACTACTAGAAGAGACAAAGAAGGACACTACATAATGATCAAGGGATCAATCCAAGAAGAAGATATAACAATTGTAAATATTTATGCACCAAACATAGGAGCACCTCAATACATAAGGGAAATATTAACAGCCATAAAAGGAGAAATCGACAGTAACACAATCATAGTAGGGGACTTTAACACCCCACTTACACCAATGGACAGGTCATCCAAAATGAAAATAAATAAGGAAACACAAGCTTTAAATGATACATTAAACAAGATGGACTTAGTTGATATTTATAGGACATTTCATCCAAAAACAACAGAATACACATTTTTCTCAAGTGCTCATGGAACATTCTCCAGGATAGATCATATCTTGGGTCACAAATCAAGCCTTGGTAAATTTAAGAAAATTGAAATTGTATCAAGTATCTTTTCCGACCACAATGCTATGAGACTAGATATCAATTACAGGAAAAGAGCTGTAAAATATACAAACACATGGAGGCTAAACAATACACTACTTAATAACGAAGTGATCACTGAAGAAATCAAAGAGGAAATTAAAAAATACCTAGAAACAAATGACAATGGAGACACGATGACCCAAAACCTATGGGATGCAGCAAAAGCAGTTCTAAGAGGGAAGTTTATGGCAATACAATCCCACCTTAAGAAACAGGAAACATCTCGAATAAACAACCTAACCTTGCACCTAAAGCAATTAGAGAAAGAAGAACAAAAACATCCCAAAGTTAGCAGAAGGAAAGAAATCATAAAAATCAGATCAGAAATAAATGAAAAAGAAATGAAGGAAACGATAGCAAAGATCAATAAAACTAAAAGCTGGTTCTTTGAGAAGATAAACAAAATTGATAAACCATTAGCCAGACTCATCAAGAAAAAAAGGGAGAAGACTCAAATCAATAGAATTAGAAATGAAAAAGGAGAAGTAACAACTGACACTGCAGAAATACAAAAGATCATGAGAGATTACTATAGGCAACTCTATGCCAATAAAATGGACAACCTGGAAGAAACGGACAAATTCTTAGAAATGCACAACATTCCAAGACTAAAGCAGGAAGAAATAGAAAATATGAACAGACCAATCACAAGCACTGAAATTGAAACTGTGATCAAAAATCTTCCAACAAACAAAAGCCCAGGACCAGATGGCTTCACAGGCGAATTCTATCAAGCATTTAGAGAAGAGCTAACACCTATCCTTCTCAAACTCTTCCAAAATATAGCAGAGGGAGGAACACTCCCAAACTCATTCTACGAGGCCACCATCACCTTGATACCAAAACCAGACAAGGATGTCACAAAGAAAGAAAACTACAGGCCAATATCACTGATGAACATAGATGCAAAAATCCTCAACAAAATACTAGCAAACAGAATCCAACAGCACATTAAAAGGATCATACACCATGATCAAGTGGGGTTTATTCCAGGAATGCAAGGATTCTTCAATATATGCAAATCAATCAACATGATACACCATATTAACAAACTGAAGGAGAAAAACCATATGATCATCTCAATAGATGCAGAGAAAGCTTTTGACAAAATTCAACACCCATTTATGATAAAAACCCTGCAGAAAGTAGGCATAGAGGGAACTTTCCTCAACATAATAAAGGCCATATATGACAAACCCACAGCCAGCATCGTCCTCAATGGTGAAAAATTGAAACCATTTCCACTAAGATCAGGAACAAGACAAGGTTGCCCACTCTCACCACTCTTATTCAACCTAGTTTTGGAAGTTTTAGCCACAGCAATCAGAGAAGAAAAGGAAATAAAAGGAATCCAAATGGGAGAAGAAGAAGTAAAGCTGTCACTGTTTGCAGATGACATGATACTATACATAGAGAATCCTAAAGATGCTACCAGAAAACTACTAGAGCTAATCAATGAATTTGGTAAAGTTGCAGGATACAAAATTAATGCACAGAAATCTCTGGCATTCCTATATACTAATGATGAAAAATCTGAAAGTGAAATCAAGGAAACACTCCCATTTACCATTGCAACAAAAAGAATAAAATATCTAGGAATAAACCTACCTAAGGAGACAAAAGACCTGTATGCAGAAAATTATAAGACACTGATGAAAGAAATTAAAGATGATACAAATAGATGGAGAGAGGTACCATGTTCTTGGATTGGAAGAATCAACATTGTGAAAATGACTCTACTACCCAAAGCAATCTACAGATTCAATGCAATCCCTATCAAACTACCAATGGCATTTTTCACAGAGCTAGAACAAAATATTTCACAATTTGTATGGAAACACAAAAGACCCCGAATAGCCAAAGCAATCTTGAGAACGAAAAATGGAACTGGAGGAATCAGGCTCCCTGACTTCAGACTATACTACAAAGCTACAGTAATCAAGACAGTATGGTACTGGCACAAAAACAGAAAGATAGATCAATGGAACAGGATAGAAAGCCCAGAGATAAACCCACGGACATATGGTCACCTTATCTTTGATAAAGGAGGCAGGAATGTACAGTGGAGAAAGGACAGTCTCTTCAATAAGTGGTGCTGGGAAAACTGGACAGGGACATGTAAAAGTATGAGATTAGATCACTCCCTAACACCATACACAAAAATTAGCTCAAAATGGATTAAAGACCTAAATGTAAGGCCAGACACTATCAAACTCTTAGAGGAAAACATAGGCAGAACGCTCTATGACATAAATCACAGCAAAATCCTTTTTGACCCACCTCCTAGAGAAATGGAAATAAAAACAAAAATAAACAAATGGGACCTAATGAAACTTAAAAGCTTTTGCACAGCAAAGGAAACCATAAACAAGACCAAAAGACAACCCTCAGAATGGGAGAAAATATTTGCAAATGAAGCAACTGACAAAGGATTAATCTCCAAAATTTATAAGCAGCTCATGCAGCTCAATAGCAAAAAAACAAACAACCCAATCCAAAAATGGGCAGAAGACCTAAATAGACATTTCTCCACAGAAGATATACAGACAGCCAACAAACACATGAAAGGATGCTCAACATCTTTACTCATTAGAGAAATGCAAATCAAAACTACAATGAGATATCATCTCACACCAGTCAGAATGGCCATCATCAAAAAATCTAGAAACAATAAATGCTGGAGAGGGTGTGGAAAAAAAGGGAACACTCTTGCACTGCTGGTGGGAATGTGAATTGGTACAGCCACTATGGAGAACGGTATGGAGGTTCCTTAAAAAACTACAAATAGAACTACCATATGACCCAGCAATCCCACTACTGGGCATATACCCTGAGAAAACCATAATTCAAAAAGAGACATGTACCAAAATGTTCATAGCAGCCCTATTTACAATAGCCCGGAAATGGAAACAACCTAAGTGTCCATCATCGGATGAATGGGTAAAGAAGATGTGGCACATATATAAAATGGAATATTACTCAGCCATAAAAAGAAATGAAATTGAGCTATTTGTAATGAGGTGGATGGACCTAGAGTCTGTCATACAGAGTGAAGTAAGTCAGAAAGAGAAAGACAAATACTGTATGCTGACACATATATATGTAATTTATGAAAAAAAATGTCATCAAGAACCTAGGAGTAAGACAGAAATAAAGACACAGACCTACTAGAGCATGGACTTGAGGATATGGGGAGGGGGAAGGGTAAGCTGTGACAAAGTGAAAGAGCGGCATGGACATATATACACTACCAAACGTAAGGTAGATAGCTAGTGGGAAGCAGCCGCATAGCACAGGGAGATCAGCTCGGTTCTTTGTGACTGCCTGGAGGGGTGGGATAGGGAGGGTGGGAGGGAGACGCAAAAGGGAGGGGATATGGGAACATATGTATATGTATAACTGATTAAATTTGTAAAATAAAAAAAAAAGAAAAGCATCTGAGGCATGAGACAATAAAAAAAAGAAAAAAAAAACAACACAAAGACTAATTATGGTTGCATTATGAAATATAAATGTTCTAAACTTTGACAAAGTAAAGTTAACACTGACTGAGATTGGGAGGAAGAGAAAGGGGGCAATGTCGAAGTAATGTCCTCATGTTACATGGTGGAGAAACAAGAGATACTATGTTAATGAATCAAGGAATGAAGGTTTAAGCACCTTATTTTAAATCATAGAGGAAGTAAATAGAAGAATAAAAATGTAATAAAAATTGACAGAAAGAAGTCAGGGGAACATACATGCCTCATCTATCATAATGGGGAGTCAATAGCTACTGCTTCAAATTGATGAATCAAGAAATAGAAATGTAAGCATATTATTTGAGTTATGGACAAAACCACCCCCTACCCAAAAAAAAGTCAAGTGAAAAATGAGACCAACCATGGAGGGGTAAGGGGAGACTTCCCTTTCGGGTCACACCCTTCTGTACTATTTTCATCGTTATTTCCCCTGGGCATGTGTGGTTAATAGTTCTTTCTCTCTTTTAAATTTAAAAGAAGTCAGGATTCAGAGGCAACCCTGGAACACTCCCACAGGGCCAACTGCTTTCTCTCGGTCCCCCAAACAACCCTGGCCTCATTACTGGCCTCGGCCTCACCAAGACTGTGATTTCAGCTGACTTTCTCAAACTTACCTCCTTAGGGACCCAGAAGAGACATTTAATACATATTTATTGCCTAGATGAGAAGATAGTGATTTCCTTCCTTCAATAAATATTTACAGGGACTTCCCTGGTGGTCCAGTGGTAAAGAATCCACCTTCCAGTGCAGGGGACGTGGGTTCAATTCCTGGTTGGGGAATTAAGATCCCACATGCCACGGGGCAACTAAGCCCTCACCACAACTACTGAACTCATGCGCTTCAACTAGAGAGCCTGCATGCCGCAAACTACAGAGACATGCACCCTGGAGCCCACACACCACAACTAGAGAGAGGCCCGTGCACGGCAATGAAAGATCCCACATACCGCAACAAAGATCCCGTGTGCTGCAATGTAGAGCTGATGCAGCCAAATAAATAAATAAATATTTACGGAGCACCTAGTATGTGCTAGGCTCTGGGATTTTGGAGTGAACAAAACAGGCAAAAGCCCCACACTTGGGGAAAGTATTTATATTCTTGTGGGTAAGACAGACAGCAAACAAGAAAAACCAGCCCCTCTTTCACCTGAAAGAAAAGAACACAGGCTTCAGACTTAGACAAACCTAAGTCCACATCTTTGTTACCCATTATGAGACTTTGAGCCAAAAACTAAACCTTTCTGAGCCTCAGTGTCCCCATCTATACAAGGGGGATGCTACCTCTCAGGGTTGTTGGAAGAGAAAGAATGTATCCAGGCTCCCAAGGGGAGTTACACAGATACAAAGTGGTTTTTTTTTCTTTTTTGATAACCCAGAAAGGAAATACAAAGTCAATCAAAATTTCAAAAACCCAGTAGGAGGAGCTTATAACAGTATAAATGTCAAACTACTTCTCTTTAGTATGAGACAAAAAGGGAAGAAAAAATTCCAGATTAAAAAATACTTGAAAGGAAAAAAAAAGATACTTGAGAGATATTTTAGACTTTGAGCATTTTGGTGTCGATAACTTTGAAAGTCAGCAGAACGAGCCTTCATTTAAGAAAGACTTCAGTTCCTAAAATGTGTTTGGGAAAACACTTGGAACAAGGGGTCTATAGCCAAACAAATAGTAGGAACACAGCACATTACAGCTCTCTCTTAGAAAGTCACAATGCATGATAGTGTGACGAATGCCCTAAGAAGTCCTCTGCAAGAAGACCTGTTCAACCCACAGTTTCCCAACTCACTTCATCATGGAATCTTCCACTCACTCTTGGCCCTATCCCACCTGAATATCCCCTGTCCTCCCAATGCTTCTGACCTAGTGCTCAGCAGAACACACTTTAGAAAATGCTGAATTAGAGAGCTTGTGGTTTCTGTTTAGATCAAGCTAGAGTTAACAGTCTTCATGGCTCCCCTGCACTAAAAATGTTCACCAGACTTGAGCAAAGCCATGTGGCCAACTGCTGACCTCACCATGACCAAACGGGTTCTCTCCTAAAAGCCCTTAACACTCTGTAGGTGGCACTTGAGCGGCAGCAGAATCCATCTGAGCCCAGAGCTGATAGGTGCAGCCTGTGAGCCCTACTGAGGGGTCAGCAGAAACAGGAACAGGCCCCTCTGGGCTCCATCATGTCAGGTTTATTCTGAACCACCACATCCTTCAGTCTAACCAGTGATGGAAAATTCGTCCCAAGAACATCTGTTCCTCAAATAGCCAGCTGACTGATGCTGTCAATGTTTCTAGAGCCTATCACACAGGAAGGTGCATGGCAGCAGCTTCCAAAGGTGACACTGGATACACCCAGTCCCACGTGCCTTCAGCCACCTTCCCCTGTGCCCCACGCCCCTGCCATGTCACACATGCCAGTCACACACGGAGCTACCTCTTGGCTTCTAGTACATGCAAAAACAGCTGTCCTTGGGACAGACTGGCATGCCAGAAAAGAGTTTTGGAGACAAAACTGCTACTTCTGGGAAAAACTAGCAGATCAAAAGGCATGACTGGCATTCTCTTCTGTCTCCATGACATCTTCATTTTGAACAGAAAGTGGAGTTTGGATAACACTGACAGCTGCTGATGCTTCGGTAGGAGGCCTGAAGCCCCCAGTCCCTCCAAATGGCAAGTCCTTTTGCTCCCTCCTCCCCCTTGGTGGCACACAGGCTGCCACCTGAAGACTTGCCTGGCTTTGTTCCCTCCACAGACACTCGCTGGCAGCAAGGCCTGTGTCCTGCCTGACATTCACACCCCAATCTGCTCAAACCACATCAAGGAGCTGCAAAGTGATACACAGTGGAAGGTGGAAGAATAGGCAGCTGCCAACTGGGGCATGAAAGTCCTCTTCCCTCCCAAACATTCTCTCCCACCATCTGTAAGTGCCACAAATATTACAGTAACGCTTTCATTTCTTGGGCTGGAAGCAGGGACAGCAAGAGGGAGTTACACAGTGGATGCAACTCCTCCTCCTCTGCGTTGGTGGCAGGCATCCTTCACAACCCAGGAATTCACTTCTTGTGAATCCTGACTCTGCACTCGGTTCCATCTCAATGCAGGGAGGCTATTAAACTATTAAACTTTCCATGAGGTTTTAGTCCCATTAAATATACCTCTCTTCCCCTATTTGTATATTAAATGAAAAGATTTGAAATAATTTAGAGGAATCCAGAAAAAAAAGTATGCTGGGGGGAGACGGATGATAGATGGAAACAAAGATGGCAGATAGTTAATAAATGTTGAAGAAGATAGCTATGTGTGGGTTTGTTACAACTTTGGCTCTACTTTTGTGTCTGAAAATTCTATAATAAAAATTTAAATTAAAATATATTTGTGTGAAATCAACATCTATTTATGATTAAAAAAAAAACTCTCCAGAAAGTGGGCATAGAGAGAACATACATCAATATAATAAAGGCCATATATGACAAACCCACAGCTAACAATATACTCTACAGTGAAACACTGAAAGCATTTCCTCTAAGATCAGGAACAAGACAAGGATGCCCACTCTCACCACTTTTCTTCAACATAGTTTTGGAAGTCCTAGTCACAGCAATCAGAGAAGAAAAAAAATAAAAAGAATACAAATGGGAAAGGAAGAAGTAAAACAGTCACTGTTTGCAGATGACATGACTTTAGGATAGAAAATCCTAAAGACACCACCAGAAAACTACTAGAGCTCATCACTGAATTTGGTAAAGTTGCAGGATACAAAATCAATATACAGAAATCTTACATTTCTATACACTAACAATGATCTATCAGAAAGAGAATTTAAGGAAACAATCCCATTTACCATCACATTGAAAACAATAAAATACCTAGGAATAAATCTACCTAAGGAGTTAAAAGACCTGTACTAGGAAAACCGTAAGACATTGATGAAAAAAATTGAAGACGACACAAATAGATGGAAAAATATACTGTGTGCTTGGATTGGAAGAATTAATATTGTGAAAATGACCATATTACCCAAGGCAATCTACAGATTCAATGCAATCCCTACTAAAGGCATTTTTTACAGAATAAGAACAAGTAATTTAAAAATTTTTATGGAAACACAAAAGACCCCAAATAGCCAAAGCAATCTTGAGAAAGAGCAAAGCTGGAGGAATCACACTCCCTGACTTCAGACTCTACTACAAAGCTACAGTAATCAAAACAGTATAGTACTGGCACCAGAAATAAACCCACACACCTATGGTCAATTAATCGATGATAAAGGAGGCAGGAACACACAATGAAGAAAAGACAATCTTCAATAAGTGGTGCTGGGAAAACTGGACAGCTACATGTAAAAGAATGAAATTAGAATATTCTCTAACACCATATACAAAAATAAACTCAAAATGGATTAAAGACCTAAATGTAAGACCAGATACTATAAAACTCCTAGAGGAAAAGAGGCAGAACCCTCTTTGACATAAATCGTAGCAGTACTTTTTGGATTCGTCTCCCAAAGCAAAGGAAATAAAAACAAAAATAAACAAATGGGACCTAATTAAACTTAAAAGCTTTTTTTTGTTGTTATTTTTGTTGTTGTTGTTGTTTTTGTGGTACGCGGGCCTCTCACTGTTGTGACCTCTCCCATTGCGGAGCACAGGCTCCGGGTGCGCAGGCTCAGCGGCCATGGCTCACGGGCCTAGCTGCTCCGCAGCATGTGGGATCTTCCCGGACCAGGGCACGAACCTGTGTCACCTGCAGCGGCAGGCGGACTCTCAACCACTGCGCCACCAGGGAAGCCCAAACTTAAAAGCTTTTGCACAGCAAAGGAAACCATCAACAAAATGAAAAGACAACCTACTGAATGGGAGAAAATATTTGCAAATGATATGACCAATAAGGGGTTAATATCCAACTTATATAAACAGCTCACAGAATTCAACATCAAAAAAAAATTTAGAAATAAAGGTCTTAAATTTAAAAAAAAAAAGGTCAGAAGAATTGAATAGACATTTTTCCAAAGAGGAAATGCAGATAGCCAACAAGCACATGAAAAGATGCTCAACAACACTAATCATCAGGGAAATGCAAATCAAAAACACAATGAGATGTCCAAAATAAGTAATTCTATAGAGCAAAAAAATAGATCAATGGTTGCCTAGGGCTGGGGGACTGGAGTGAAATGGGGAACAGCTGCTAATGGATATGAGGTTTCTTTTTGGGGATGTGTTCTAAATTTGATTGTGATGATGGTTGCATAACTCTGTGAGTATACTAAAAACTGTTGAATTGTACACTTTAAATAGATGAATTATATGGCATGCAAATTATATTTCAATAAAGCTGTTATTAACTATTAAAAAAACCCACAATGAGATATCACCTCACACCTGTCAGAACGGCTATCATCAAAAAGACCACAAATAACAACTGTTGGCGAGGATGTGGAGAAGAGGGAACCTTCATACACTGTTGGCGGGAACATAAATTGGTGAAGCCACTGTGGAAAACAGTATGGAGGTTTCTCAAAAAATTAAAAATAGAACTACCATATTACCCAGCAATTCCACTCCTGGGTATATATCCAAAAAAACAAAAACACACTAATTTGAAAAGATATATGCATCCCAATGTTCATAACAGCTTTATTTACAATAGCCAAGATACGGAAGAAGCCCAAGTGCCCATCACCAGATGAATTGATAAAGAAGATGTGAGATATAAGTCAGACAGAGTAAGACAAATACTGTATGTACAAGTAGATTCTACTTATATGTAGAATCTAAAAATAGCAAAAACTAGTGAATATAACAAAAAAACAAGCAGACTCACAGCTTTAGAGAACAAACCAGTGGTTACCAGGGTGGGAGGGTAGAATATAGGGGTAGGGGATTAAAAGGTATAAACTATTAGGTATAAAATAAGCTACAGGGATATATTGTACAACATGGGGAATATAGACAATTTTATAACAACTATAAATAGAGTATAACCTTTAAAAATTGTGAATCAGTATATTGTACACCTGTAACTTATATAATATTGTACATCAACTATACTTCAATTTTAAAAAAGAGGGAAAATAAACAAATAAATAAAATGTGTGCATATACACACACACAAACACACAAACATACCTTTCTAGTTTCCCTCTGAACCTGATATCATTTTAAAAGATTATTGGCAATTTAAATTATAATGTGAACAAGTTTTATTTTTTGCCTCTTTTTTGAAAGTAGATTTTGACAGTAAAAAATAGAAAGATAGCTGAATTCTCAGCAGGCAGAAGAAGGTTATCAGTTGGGGGAGGGAGGAGGCAGATATATTTGGGAGGCTGGGGCCCTAAAAACATTTGGAAGGGTGCTTGCTTTACAAGTGTTGAGGCTGGGGCTATTTCAGAACAATCATATTAGGATTGGGAAGTTTGGTGGAGAAATTGAACAGACGTTTGTTCCTGGCCTCGTTGATTTCTGAAGTGTTCATCTTCCTTGTTATCCACCTCCGCTTTTTGCATCAGCCATTTGAGTGTTAGAGGCCAAAGTTTTGCTTTGAGGTATGACTTTAAAAGTTTGTGGGCCAGCCCACCTGCTGTTTCAGGTTAATGACTCTATTCATTTCTCTGATCCCAAGGGCATCTGTAGATCTGGTCTCAGCCTCCAGCAGATTTAGAAGGTTTCACTTCTTGTCCATAATTTATTGAACCATTCTTATTCAAGCTTCTCAAGTGAGACCACCATTCAAAATATTATGAAGTAGAAGAAGTTGGTCTTCCCCACCCACCACCCCAATGACTCCTCTTGCCATTATGTCCCCTTCTAAACTCAGGCTGTTCCCCTATTTAAAAAACAATCAATAAAAAAGAATTCTTCTATAGGAACATCAATTCTTAAAGCATTCAGCAATTGGAGTCTGGTTAAATAAATTGGAGTTATCCACACCATGGAATATCTATGCAATTGTTAAAAAGGATGCATTAGATCCATAGGGACTGACATGAAAAGATCTCCAAGATATACTATTTAGAGTGCGGTGAAAATCCTGTTGCCCTATGGGGCTGAAGGGACAAATTCATTTCCCAATGAGAGAGAGGAAGTGTCTTACCTGTTAATCACCAGAAGTGATCACTGACAAAGCCTGTGGCTCAGTGGAAAGCCAGATCTAAATGGTTGAGCACGGTGGGATGGCAGAGTTTGAAAATGGTCTTGTGCCTTGTTCCAGGAAAAAGCAAAGCAGCTGCTCTCCTCTACACAGAGATCTGACAGCAGCTGAAAGGATCGAAGTCAGGCACGATTTGTGTATACTTATGTCAGCCTTTGGGGGATGGAAAGCAGTTACCTTAAGATCCAAACCTATAAGATGTAAGTTTCTGAGCATCCAACATTCTCTGTTTATTTTCTTCTTTTCACACCTGAGTATTAAATAAAGATCTTTGAAAATGCCAAGGGATACCATCCATGCTAGGGACAAAGAAGAAAAGGAAGTGCTGTGCTTCCTGGCTCTAAATTTCAAAGATGTAATTCCGTTCCCTCTAGTAGGGTGACTACACCAGGCAGGAGGTAAGCCTCAGGGGGTCAAGCTCTTTCTGTTCACACTCCAATCTGGATATTTTCATGTCTATCCTCTGATCTTTTGCTAGGCAAATGACTGTGTGGAACAAAAACTACATTTGCCAAACTCCCTTGCCAGTTGTGGCCAATTGAGTAAGTCCTGGACAAAGAAAAGTAAGAGGATATGGTAAGTGCAATGGTAAGTGTGATTTCTGGAAAGGGCCCTTAAAGAGAGGAAGCCTGGCTTTTCCTTTCTTTTTCCTGCTGGTTGGAATGTGAACATATGGCTGGAGATGGAGCAGCCATTTTGGACCGCTAGGTGGAAGATTCATGTTGAAGATGGAGGGCAACCAAACACAAGGAGCCTGGGTTCCCAATTTTAGAACTGCCATACCAGTTCAGGGGAGCCTGAAATAAACTACGATTTGGCTCAATTGGATTGTATTGGATTCTCTCTCATAGCCAAGCTTAAACCTGGCTAACAGAGATAGAAAACCATGTAAGGTCTTCTGCCTTAAAAGAGTCCAAGACTTTTATCAGATGTCTGTTTGTGAATCTTTTCAGAGTCCTGAAATAGCCCAGCAGTCATGTTCATGCCATATAGAACTGAGAATAAGATTACCAAAGAGGGTTCCAGAGATGGGTCATGTGCCTCCTCCTCTATTTCCATGGAAAAATCTCATTCCTGCAGGTGTCCTAGAAACACCATTCCCATTCCCTCCAGCCCATCCTGGGATCACCAGCCAGGCTGCAGAATCTGTGTACAGTAGGTAAGAAGGAGGCTTTCTCCTGCTTTATTTCAGAGCAGTTCCAGTTAGTTCCTTTAACAGTCCAAATGACTACGTCAGGATGGTCTAATTACAGTAACCAGTGTTCCCCTGAGTCCTTAGGAAAGAACCCCAATTGTGACACTGGACTCCTTACTCCCTTATCCTCCCATAACCCAGATTTAACCCAGATTAAGACAAATTTAAGCAACATTTAATCAGAAATGACTCTTCCTTTCAAATTCATTTATCTCAGGTAGACCTACTGCAGATTTTTTTAAGCCCTAACAGGAAAGACCATTATTCTCAAGGTTGAACCCATGGTTAAAATTAAAAATGGAAAGCCAAGATTCCAACCAATCAGCAGGGACTGATTTTGCTGGAAAGCAACCAGAAGATGGATGTACCAGCAACGTCTGGTTACAACATTAAAAAATAAACCCCTTCGGGGCTTCCCTGGTGGCGCAGTGGTTGAGAGTCCGCCTGCCGATGCAGGGGACGTGGGTTCGTGCCCCGGTCCGGGAGGATCCCACATGCCGCAGAGCGGCTGGGCCCGTGAGCCATGGCCGCTGGGCCTGTGCGCCCGGAGCCTGTGCTCCGCAACGGGAGAGGCCACAACAGTGAGAGGCCCCAGTACCGCAAAAAAAAACCCAAAAACAAACAAACAAACAAAAAATAAACCCCTTCGGTTGTTAAGATTTCATGGTGCTGTTAAGAAAAAGAAGTCATCCTACATACTACCGAGTAGAAGAAGCATAAGAGAAAGAAGGTGGAACTGGTTTCCCTGAAATACTCTAAAGCTGATGAGATTGGCCACATTGGTCACCCTCTCCAGGAGTGTCTTCTGGTGGCATCTTCAAGGCGAGCTACTTTTTTTTTTTTTTTTTTTTCGGTACGCGGGCCTCTCACTGTTGTGGCCTCCCCCGTTGCGGAGCACAGGCTCCGGACGCGCAGGCCCAGCGGCCATGGCTCACGGGCCCAGCCGCTCCGCGGCATATGGGATCCTCCCAGACCGGGGCACGAACCCGTATCCCCTGCATCGGCAGGCGGACTCTCAACCACTGCGCCACCAGGGAAGCCCAAGCTACTTTGACATACGTGACTTTGGAAGTGTTGTCTAATCCTTGCTTCAACAGACAGACTAGTAAACGTGGGTTAATACAAAACCATAACGACTTTAGACGTTGAATTTTATTCCAATGTTTTAAATACAAAGATCTTATTTTCAAAAAGACAAAAATATAGTGGTAGAGAACAGATCAGTGGTTGCCAGGGGTTACGAGTTGGGATGATTACTAAGGGTCAGCCTAACAGAGCTTCTTGGGACGATGGGAAGTTCTGTGTCCTGATTTGTGCTGGTGGTGGTCCCACAGATTTACATATGTGTTAAAATTCATATAGAACCATACATGAAAAAAATTTCAAGTTTACTGAATAGCTTTTTAATTAATTAAATTAAATCAAATTAAATTTTAGAAGGTCTTTTCTAAGCAGTCAAGAAATAAACAGACCCATAGGCTAGTTCACGAAGAAAGTATCATTGGAAGTGTCTAGACGGCCAGCATCCGGGTGCCAGTCTTGTGCATTTCTTCGCACAGAGGCCGCAGTGTCACTTGGAGATGGCCTCAGGGATGAGGACAGCTGGGCAGTAACTATTCACAAAAGCTAGTACATCTTTTCACAGAAAGACATTCTCCATGCACAGTGACTCTCAGGGGATCTCCAAAGTGTGCAAAATAAAGCAGCTTGCAAACATGAAAAAGAAAATGCTCCTCTACCTGATTAGTTAACCAGAAAAGTCATCACCAAAAACAAAACAAAAAAAACATGTTTACAATGTAAACATCACAGTCCATCCTCTACAGATACCAGCACAAGCACAAAACTTGCTGCCTGGAGACATCCAATGACTCACAGAAACCCAGAAGCAACCATGCAGCTGGGAAGGAGGCTGGCACACAGGGAGGAAAGCCCCAAAATGAGATAAAATCTTCCATCAGCACAGTACGATGGGAACGCAGAATAAAACTTGGGTTAGTTTATGGGCGTGGATAGAATTTGAGATTTCCTACCCATCTGAGATTGGTGCCTGCCATGCCAACAAAACTCACACCCTGATCACCGCTGATGACTAAGTGGTATTTCTTCTTCCCCTCCCACTCCATTTCCCCCAGGAGTCACGGGGATGATCTCTGTGCCGCACACAGTGACTTCAGCTGCAGCTGGGACAGCTGATTCCCATGCCTGGTCCAGGGAACGAACTCAAGCATCCTCCTTGTCTCTGCTTGTCTGCCTTAGGGATTTTTTTCCTCTAAATCCCAACTGTTAACAGCAGTCTGAAGGCATTAACACCCGCAAGGGCAACCCTCAACCAATGGGGTTGGAAGTCAGTGAATAAAACCACCAGCCTCCCCTCCAGAGGGAGAATCCTGACAGGTACTCAGCAGAATTGAGCCCACTTGCCCATGTGGTAAGCAGCTCACTATGACTCTTCCTCCTTCTCTGTCTCCCTCGCCCCTTTTCCTTGGATCTCTGCCAAACAAACTGTTCCCCAGTCCTTTTTTCAGGCTCCTTAGTTTGGGGAAACGCAAACTAAGACCAATGGCTAGATTATTACTCTCTACTCCATCTCACTCATTCTGTGAGGTCCTAGAGCCAGCACCTGAAACTTAATTGCGCATGGCCATCCAATGCCAATGGCTGGAAAAACATAAATCTCCTCATGACAGTAAACGCACTAAGAGTTTTTGGCCATTTCTTTCTAATGAGGAAAACGCAGCCTCCTCCCCTTCATCTCAGTTGCCTTTAACCATTTCAGGAAGCTGTTCATGCCTCTCACCTCCAGCCTGGGTTCCCTGTGGCCCCCGACTGTAAGCAGCAGATCCTGACCGTTTTGGTTTTCTGCCCCCATTTGTGTAACGAGCCCCCGGAGGCTGGCACTCTAAGCATTTCAGTGCCCACTGAAGGGCCTGCAATTTCTTCACTGATTAGGGAGGTGAAAGGACGGTACAGGGGAGACTCTGCTCCTGCATCTGACACCAGCATAACACCAGGTGGCCCATCCTTCTCCCCATCCCTCATCAGTCTGTTCAAGCCCATTGCCTTCCAGCCACAACCGCTCAGGTTACGATACACCAAGATGGAAAGTTTCCACTTGATTAAGATAAAAATGAATTAATCAAAATATGTCACACATTCCTCCCTCGAACAGATGGCCGGGGAGCCTGTCTCATAACGTTGAACATCAAAAATGAATCAGAGGCTCATCTTCCTGCATAATCAAGAATTTGCTCACTGTCTCTACTACAGCCAGGCGGGGGATGGAGATGCCATCAGCAAAGGCTGAGAAACACTGATCCCATCTTGAGCCTCTCCTTAGGCCTGTCCTCATCTGTCAGGTAACACTAGTCTGCATCAGACACCATGTCAGTGTGTGCATGGGGGCGGGGTGGGGGAGACAAGAGGGTATAAAATAAATGAAAGATGTGTCAGTCTACCCTTTCAGGAGTGATAAAGATACCCTTTATCAAACTGCACCTGTTGACATTTTTTTCAAAGAAAAGGTGTTCCAGCCACCTCCTGTTTTTTATCTCTTGGAGACTTCCCAGCCCAGACACTTGTCACTTCACTCCAGTTACAACATTTGGGCACATTGCATTATGATTCATTTGTTTACTTGTCTTAGCTCTCTTGAGCTCTTTGAAGGCAAGGATAATTTCTTCTGTGACTTGGTATCACTGATCCCAGCAAAGACTTAAATAAATGTTTGATGAATGAATAAAAATGATCAGAATTTTTTTAAAGTCTTTATTGAACTTATTCCAATATTGCTTCTGTTTTATGTTTTGGTATTTTGGCCCTAAGGCATGTAGGAACTTAGCTCCCCAACCAGGTATCAAACCTGCACCCCCTGCATTGGAAGGCGAAGTCTTAACTACTGGACCACCAGGGAAGTCCCAATAATCGGAATTATTGGAAGAGCCTCTCAGTTGGTCTAGCTTCCTCCATTCTCTTTGCTCTATTCCACATGGACACCCATTTAAATCCTTCCAAACCCTCAGTAAAACAGACCTTTAGTTGTTATGAAATTATCTCCAAGATATAGGATGAGGTGAAAAAGGAGGATTTGGAACAGTGCATGTATAATGCATGTATAATTGATTTAAAGGAAGAGGAGGGATGTGTATATATATGGTTTATATATTCCTAAATATTTCCAAGATATATAAGCAAATGAAAAAAAAAATGGTTGACCCTGGGAAGGGGGAACTGGGATCCAGGGACAGAAAATAACCTTGCTTTTTCCTACATATCCCTCTGTTCCCTGAATTTTTACCTTCATTGCATGTATTTCTTTTTCAATTTAAAAAGCCAGTTAATAATAATTTTAAGGATCACTGGTTAAATTACCCTCCTGCTCCAAAACATCCATTGACTACCTACTTTCTATTAAGTCAGTTAATCTTGTAAACCCCAACCTAACTTTCTAATCATTCCCTGATTGATACCCTCTGTAGACCCTCTCACTAGTAAATTTGTCACTGCACTCTGGGATCATACCTGTTAGTCATTAGAGATGTTCACAAATATCCCTTCTTCCAGGCACATGGTAAGACTGTATTTCCCTGCCTTTTCTAAAGCTAGGGGTGGTCATGAGCATGGATGAAATGTGGATGTGTTAAGAGCTTGTGGTAGGTACCTCCCAAAATGGATTGAAATAATCCTCGCCTCCTGATATTTACACACTCATATTGTCTCCTCTCCTTGAGTGTGGGCTGGACCTAGGGACTTGCTTCTAACAAATAGAAGAAGGCAAAAATAATGGGATGTCATTTCACTTGGCCAGCACACCTTGCATTCATAACATAGGATGCCTTAAACATAGCACAGTGCCTTGCTCATGGTTGGAGCCAGTAACTGCTAAATTAATAATATACCACAAACTCAACAAAGTATTGGGGAATAAATTCATATAGAATAAGCATGTATCAATATAATGGAGTGAATACAATTCTTAAGGAAATAATAGAGCAAATGAGTGCAGAATGTGGGTTGAGAGCAGACAAGAAAGGCTTTCTGCAGGAGAGCTTGGGTACGAATTTGTAAGGTGGCAGAGGCATGACCTCATATCCAATGGGTACTGTGCCAGGCACCAAGCTAAATGCTGTAAATGTATGATTTTCTTTAACCTTCAAATCAGCCCTGCATGATAGGCTCTATTATCCTCACTTTACCAGTGAGGAAACAGGGGCTCAGAGAGGTGAAGTGATTTGCCAAAGTTCATGGAGCTAACAAATGGCAGAAATTACAACAGACCCAGATCTGCCTCTCTCCAACACCCGTTCCTACCATGCCAGAATGTCAATGTGGATGCTAGCCTGGCTCTGCCTTTTATTAGGCAGTTTGCTTAACCTCTCTTGCCCTTGTTTCCAACTTGGGCTTAATCACAGATAGTACCTATCTCATAGGGCTGTTTTGAGTACTAAATGACATATGTGAAGTGCATAGAACAGTTCCTGGGCCATGGTAGGTACTCAATAAACGTTAGCCATTGTTACAATTTTTTTAAATGCATTTCAGAAAAAAGACTTTTTCCCCTCCACCAAAAAGGAATTCCTATTAATGCCCCTTTCACTGGCATCTGCTTTTATTTGGTATTCCTATAGCCTGAGTTTTAGAACTGCAAGAAGGGAACATAAAAAGCCATGAGAAACCCAAGAACAGAGTTCATTTCACCTGCCCCCTCGCCCTCCCCACCCACTTCTTGCCCACTCCACACTAGCAGTAACTCAAGGAGGGGCTAATTCTGACAGATCCTCAAACAGGACTGGCTACACAATTTGCAGGGCCCAGTGCATAATGAAAATGTGGGGTACATTTTTTCAAAAGGTATCACTCAAGGTGTCACTCAAAACAGTGACAGCGGAGTGTGAAACCAAGCATAGGCCCGACTGAGCATGGGGGCCGAGTGACCGCACAGGTCACATGCCCACGAAGCTGTCCCTGTCCTCAAACCTCTTCAGAAGGGGCAAAATGGGGCTGGGAGAGCCTGATGGAAATAAGCCATCTCCCACCCTGGCTTCTCCATCCAGGCAAACCCTGATGTCCAGAGCTCCTTCCTGCACATTCACTCAGTATTTTGATGAAAAACCATGATAAATTTGTGGGTGCGACACAAGAAGAAATTGATGTTTTAATACAACTCATTAGAGCAACTTTATTAACTCCAGAAATAAAAAGAGGATGTAAAATAGAAAGATTAGTTTAAAATCAACACTGCACTGGTGAGGGCGGCTGCAATTACAGAAACATTCATTGCTGGGTCGTCTCATTACTGATTAAATAAGAAATCTCAAATACTATTAGACAATTGTGATTAAATGTATGTCATTCTAATTGAATGTGTGGTTTATTGCCTTCCCCTGGATTGGCAGGTCACCTTCCTGTTTTGTGTATTTGGAAAGGGCACATCTATGCAGTGACAGCACGCAGAGCCATTATCCCTCACACAGCCCTGCAACCCTCGGAGTTGTATCCTAAAATATGGCTGTATTTGCAGGTGGGGAAGGAGTGTGCCGTACAATAGGGAACCTAAGATGATGGAAATAAATCCCACTTCATGTGATGGCTGGGCATTTTCCCCTCTCATCTCATTACCTGGCTCTGGGTTTTCTGACGCCAGAGCTGCTGACAGTCCCTCTGGCTTTGGAATCATTTGAGGACTAGAGGGAGTGGGGCATCTTTCTGGCTCAGACAGGAAGCTCCGAGTCCTTGAAACTGGATCTGGCTGGGATCAGGGAGAAATGAAAAACCTCTGGGCTAACTGCTCCCTCACTCATGCTAAGGAACCTGGGCATAAGGGTCTTCTAAGGCTGGTTTTTTTTCATTTCCCAAGGACAAGGGTACAAAATTAATTTTGGCATCACTCTGACTGGTTTTTGCTACCCACCTATCCCATGGGACATGGACTATACTCTCCCTTCCCTGGTCTTACTTTGCTTGGATTAAAAGCCAAAGTGAAGTGGGACGAGCATCAGGCTGTGTGCTTATGAGATCCAATGCCCTACCAGGCACATGATCCAATTAGGACATTGGATCTAGAACAGGACAGCATCAGTCCCCTGGGGGAATTATACAGTTGGTTAGTCATTTTTAGGAGCCTTTTGTGGCACACACACTACACACACACACACACACACACACACACACACTGCTTGAGTCTGCGCTTTGGAATTCAGGAGAGGATGAAACAGGAAGTGGGCACATGGAGGGTCTTGTACCCGGGAAGGCTCCACAATGTCCTGCTCGGTTTCAGTCCTCACTTTTCTTTGATACTCATCAATCCTGAGGGCAGCAGGGATGGGACAAGAAAGGGAATAAAGTTTTGGGTAGAAAGGTTACTCATAAACTCAGCAGGAGAGCTCGGTTTTAGGGGGACTCAGTTTCATTTTCCTCCCATTCTGCATTCATGTCCCCTTCGCTCTTTCCCTTTTCTCCATCTAGTTCCTCCTTTCTCCCCTCCTACACTCAGGAAGAGCATGATATAGAAAGGCTAAAAGGAAAGCCTTGGGTCACTGCTATTGATACCGAGCAGGACCCTGTAGGGCTCCTGGGCACAGAAGCCTCTCTGGGTCCCCCATTTCTTGAGTACAGGAAATAGGCTTCATTCAGCCTCCATGACCTTCCCTGAGCTCCAATGGGCAGGTTCAAACGCTGCTAATTAGGGAAGGGAGGAGATGCAAGACAAGGGAGGAAAAGTCAAAAGAAACAATAGTGCAGGCTTGGGGCAGGGTCCTGGTTCCCCCTCAAGGAATATACATACCAGTATCTTTGAGCTCTTTTGCAGATATTCCCCCACCAGGTGGGAGAAATTAACAGTATGCTGCCCACAAGCAGGTAGACCCAAGACCAGTTGGAACCAGAAGGCTGATGATGCAGACTCCCACTTACCTCACCACCAACCAATCAGAAGAACGTCCACGAGCTGATCACGCCCTCCTCTTTGAACCATTACTGTAAAACTCCTCACTACCCACTCCAGGTTGGGACACACAGTTTTGAGGGCATTAGCCTGCTGTGGCCCCCCTTTGCCTGGCAAAGCTATTCTTTTCTACTTCACCCAAAACTCTGTCTCTGAGAATTAATTCGGTGTCAGCCTACAGAGGCCGGATTCAGCTTCAATTTTGTAGGTAGATCACAGAGAGAAAAGGGCTCTACCAAAATAGTTATGCTGCTTTATTCAGCCAGCTTCCTGACCAGCAATTCTCTGGGCAGAGAAAGCCTGAGCACTTCTGTGCAGTCTGAAATAAACGATGAGGGAGGTACAATCACTGGGCTGACGGCATCTGTGAGATGCAAATATAGGAAGGGTTTCTTTCCATTTCATCAATTCTTCTTCGGTAAAGAACAAAAATCAATAACAGCTCACTTCAAATTTACAACTTTCCCAATTTACAAGTTCAACATTTAAGCCTCCTTTAAACATGCTGTCCTAACTCGGGCCTCAGTTCCAGAGCACAGAATCCCTCCACATAGTCCATAAACACAGCCAAGAGAGGGTCCTTGGGAAGCCAGGGCTGCAGCCACCTCTGAGAAGGGTGTCTCTGCATTAGAATCTGTAGTCAAAGGCCCAGCCTGCCCTGGTTCCGGAATCTCATTTCATTTCTGCTATGCACTTCGCAGGCTGGTAGGTGTGACAAATTGCCTTATCTTCGTCTAACCTTTGTTGGACCCATGCTTGCTTCAGGGTTTCACTTTAATATATGGCTTCAGTTTAATAGCAAAGTGGTTCTCTTAAAATGTCAGATGGTAAAATGCTGAATCATTCACCAAGAAAAGACTGGTCCTGAGTTAAAATTAGAATCACTGGGATATGCAGAGTAAGACCACACATCTTCAATCTAAATAGAGGGAGATGGAGCTTAAGTTCAGATTAAATTTAGAAGGTAGCTCTGAGCTCCAAAGATACTGTGCGCTCTGAGAGACCAGAATGAATCAGCTAGAAGGATGAAGCATCAATGAAATATTGTTACACCTAAAAGCAAACATAGCGAATGCAGAGTGGATGTGACGTTCAACGTTTTATGTACTTAACCACTGACTATGCTGTACTAGAGACAAAACTATGAAGACAACCTAGCAAACAGATTAGAGGTGTGAGAAGAGATACAATCCTGCTCATAGGCCCAGAAGGTTCTTTTATTTTTGCTTTATAATTCTCTTGTCTTTGCATTTGTAAGTGAATTAAACTCCCGAGTAATAATTGTTTCAGGCAGAACTATTAATGAATCCTAAAATCAGTGGACAAAACCTGAGAAGAAACAGGATATTTATAACATAACTCCCCACCAAATACTTATTACAAAAGTAAAAGCAGTAAGTTTACAGGGCAGAAACCTGGCCGTCCCCACCTTAAACAAGAGATCAAAGTGAACATCACAGGTACCACAACAAAGAGAGGTCATGTGCCTCCTGATATGATGCTCTGAGAAGGACACAACGTCGTCACTTCTTCGGTGCTTTTGCCAAAAGTGCATAGCCTGGATTTAAATCACAATGAGACATCGCATAAACCCAAATTAAGAACATTCTAGAAGATAACTGGCCAGCACTTTTCAAACATGAAAAGGTCATCAGAGACAAATTAAAACCAAAGAACTGTTTCAGATGAAAGGGCACTAAGGAGGCAGGACAGTCATGTAACGTGTGATCCTAAATTGGATCCTAAATTGGATCCTAAATTGGATCCTGGATTGGATCCTGGACCTGAGAAAGGGCATAGTGGGAAAACTGGCAAAATCTGAATTAAGTCTACAGACTAGATCATATGTATCGATGCTAATAGCTTTGATCATTGTCCTCTAGGTTCTACAAGATGTTAACATTTGGGGGAATCTGGGTGAGGGGAATTTTTGGTACTATTTTTGCAACTTTTCTCTTAAGTCTGAAATGACTTTGAAATGAAAAGTTAAAAATAAATAAAATGTTAAGTGAATTAAAGGATCTCAATTTAGCAGTTGTAAGGATAGGAGGCGGGGACCCTTGTTCGGCAAAGTCCCTCCTCCTCAGTCTCAGAGAAAAAGAGTTTTGATAATGGTTGAAAACATAATAGTACAATCAAAAATATACAAAACCAGCTCTATAAACAATGAAGCATATGGCATGGGTTTTTTTTTTCCTGTAATTGTGTAAAATCTGTGCATTTTTCATCAAGATGGACAACTTGAGCTTTGAGGCTAGAAGACCCCAGTGTGAAGTGAGGCCAGGCAGCTCTGTCCCCAGTGAGCAATACAGAGGCAACCGCCCCTACTGCCTGGAGGCCCAGGCACCCTGGCTGAGTTTCTCATAGCTCTATCTCCTCCTCCATTAAACAGGTCCATCTTGGTTCCTGTGCTAAGAGGTATGAAAGGGCAGTGCAGGCTGAGCATCCCTGTCCCCCTGCAGAGTGGGGTGGTGCTGTGCTGCCAGAGGAGCAGCCCGGGCCACTGCAGCTTGCCTGGCTGGAGGAGACGGCCGCCTTCACTCCAGGACAGCCAGGTGTGAAGGCCCTGGCCTCAGCCTCCATGCCTGCAGGCCGGGGGCAGGCGAGGGTCCTCTGCAAGGGACAGCACAAGCCCCATGCTCACCACCAGAGTCATGCCACTTGGGCTTTGAGCGGCCAGCTCCCTGCAGCCTCCCCACTCCCCTTCCACGCGCTCTCTCTCATCAGCACATTCCCAGCTGCCAGGCTGCTGTGTTAGAGGCACGGTTTACATTTTACATCAGCAACCTGGTGGCAGGCAGCTGCCAGGGTCTGGCAGGAGACGGGAGACTCGCAGGCTTGGGTCCCACCGAGCTCTTTTTCATGGAGACTGGGGTGGGAGCCTGTCAGGGTGCCCCATTCCACCCCAGCCACAGGGAGATCTCATTCATTCCCCATCCACAGTACTCACTCCTGCTGCCACCGGCTCATTCTCAACCCCCTAGAGCGCACGCGCGCACGCGCACACACACACACACACGTTGCTGCTCTTGTGGAGGGCACAGAAGCCTACCGTTCCTCCAGGTCCTGCACTGACTGGTTCACAGGGCAGGGGCCAGGCAGGCTGTGCTTGTTAGTGTCAAAGTCACCTTCTGACCCGGCCCATCAATCATTTAGCCCCTGCTCCTATCCACCTGCCTGTCCTCCAAAGGCAAATGGAGAGCAGTGAAGCTGCTTCCCAGCCTCTGGGAGCTGGTCTCCCTCTCCCCAAATGGCTAAGTCGAAAAGTGTTTATGCAGCCCTCCTGTCTGTCAAATAAGCCACAACTGTCAAAAGGGATCTGCAAAAGCCTTAAGTCAGACAAATCGGGATGCAAGTTCTGGCCCTAGAGCTTGCTAGCTGGGCATCCTTGTCTGAGTCACTACCTTTCTGAGTTCAATGACCTCACATGAACAACAGAAAAAATACCTACCTTGCAGGGTTGTTTTGAGGCTCAAACAAGATAACGTCTACTAATCACCTAATGCAGGAAATGGCACATGCTGGACAGTCAGTAAATGTTTAGTTCCAACTTCCTTAATAATACAATTATTGTTCATGGAGCATACCAGTCTCTGATTTAGGCACTTTACCTAAATCATCTCGTGAAATCTCACTGTAAACCTATGAGGCAGCGATCTTCATCCCCTTACAGAGGTCAAGTAACTTGCTCAAGGCCATACAGGCAGGAAGTAGCACAGCAGGGACTCATCCTTCTGTTCCCAGACATGAGGCCTTCTGGTCTTCAATGCATGGGCTCCCTCCTGCTTTTTCACACATCAGGACTGGGCTGACATCAACAAATGGGGCAACCGGGAGGCACCAGATCCTGGAACCAGAAGCAGGGACAGGAAAGAAGGCCCGTCCAGGATCCACAGCAGCAGACCCAGTGGTGGAGGGACGGGAAGGAGCACCTCCTCTCAAAGTACAATCACACAAACTGAGAGTCGCACACCAGCTTGGTCGGGGGCAGGGAGCCAGCAGGTCCACATGGCCGACTGAGCACAGCTGGGGAGCCTGGGTCGGAGGACACTCAGGGCACTGCATGGGAGGTGTGCTGATCAGATTACCCTTGCATTCAAAGTGTGGTTCCAGGACCAGCAGCGCCACCTGGGAGGTTGTTAGAAGTACAGAACCTCAGGCCTTCCCAGGCCACCTGAGTCAGCATCCCATGTTAACAATATTCACAGGTGTTTCTTATGTACGTTCAAGTTTGATAGGCACTGGGTCAGAAGGTGGCTGGTCCTCAACCACTAAACTTGGGAAAGCATAGAGCAGCGGTTCTCAAGTTGGACTAGATATTGAATCACCTGGGGAACTTTTTAAAATCTCAATGTCCAGGGCCAACCCCAGATCACTTAAATCAGAATTGGATATCAGTGTTTTAAAACCCTCCGATAGGCATGAGAGTATGGTTGCTAAGAGGAAAAATGCTGGAGTTAGGTTCAAATTCTGACTCTATTTACTGATGGCCTCACCTTGGGCATGTCAGCTCACGTCCAGGATCCTCATCTGGATAGCAGTGACAATGACATTAACCAGTCCACAGGGTTGTTTGCAAGGATCTGTGACCCAAGAACCAGGAATGCCCTGGCAAACTCTAAAGTTCTAGAAGGGTGGAGCCTACTCTTTTTGCTTTTCACATCACATTTCCTCTGCAGCTCAAAACCAAAGGAAGTGAGACCTTCTTGCTTTGGCTTTTATCATTTAACTTAACCTTAATTCACACCCCCGCCACACACACACACACACACACACACACACACACACACACACAAAGTCCCTAGAAGGCACAGGAGAAGAAAACCATCATCTGGATTTGCCTCACTTAGTCCTGAGTTTCCCACCTACTCCAATCCTTCTCATCTCCCTCTCAACACCCCGAGGTACATGATACACTGAAGCAAGGGGAGAAACAGCATCTAGGTCTGAGCTCCCAGGCCTTAGAGTCTGATAAACCAGTCAGAACTTTTAGCTCTGAAGTCTTGTCCAGGATGCACACGGATGTACTCAACACGTGGGCTGGGGATCAAGAGCGCTACTTTGATCTCAACACAGCCTCTTCCTTTTGGTCAGATCAGGATGGGTCAACTACAGACTACAACAGGAGGTCCTGCTAGAAAGAGCAGATACATGGAGAAGACCTGTGATCACGGGAGAGAGTCTTCAGGTGGGGGAGGTCCAGAATTTCATGCTTATCCCCAGCTCTGCCTCTGACCTACCTGTGCCACTGGATGAATTGTTTAACCACTCTCAGTTCCTACCTCTCCTCCTGGTGTTGTCCTCCTGCATAAATCTCTATTAGCCCCTGAAATATTGTTAGAAAGTTCCAAACAGTCCATCCAGTGTCAATTAATAAAGAATGGCTTATATTTATAGATATTTGATCCTATTTAAAGCACTTGATAGATGGTAAACAAAGTAAGTATTATTATCCCCATTTTATAAATTTAAAAACTGGAATTTGGGTCCACTGATAAAATTGCTCAAAGTCTTAAAGTTTTATGTGAAAGGCAATGTGGAGAATAAAACCCAGGACTTCTGACTCCTAGGCCAGTGCTCTCCCACACTGCTAACTCCAGCTGCATTCTACTAAATGTATCCATGAGAAACATATTTCCATTTCTACCTCCATAGAGAAAAGCAATGGTGCAGGTGTGCCATGTCCAGTTGTGACGGGTCCTGCTTTAGAACTGAAGGGAGGGTTTACTTTCCAAATAAAGTCACTGCTAGAAAGAAAGTTTGCAAAATCTGGATTTCATACGGAAGAGTTTTTCTGATTAGAGGGAAGTGGGAACAACGCCAAGGAAAATCTAATGGGAGACAGCTGGAGATGCAGGTGTGCAGACTTATAAATTACTCTGCAATGCTTCATGAGAGCTCCCCAAGACCCACAACTCAGTGGGAAGACCGGTGCTCTATTCCACCCAAGTAACTCGTAGGTCTGAGAGGAGGGTCATGGCCTGGCACTCCAGCTCCCCTCAGGACAGGACCTAGTGGGCTTTCTTCCCAAAGCCAGGAGTGGTAGTCACCATTGGGCAGCCTGCCCAAGGCACAATGAGCCTCTTTCTCTGAGAACTGCTGCCCCCCTGCCACCCCCTCCGAGCCCTGAGTTAGAGCCAGCAATTACGCTAGTACCTTCACATACATATACATACCCAACCACAGCTGATTGGGCCAGACTGGTCACCTGACCCAAGCCAGGCCCGTCAAGTTCCCTCTCTCCCTGGAGTCTGGAATTAGGACAGACTCCAGGAAGAGCCGACAGCCAGCCTGAGGTGGATTACTTGAAGAGAGAAAATGCAGAAGCTCTGAGGCATACATTTTACTCCACGCCCATGAGAAGCAGACAAAGTCACATTACATCCTGAAAAGGCCTGTGTTTACGATTAATGTTTCTTTCACAGGAAAGCAGGGGAAGAGAGTTAATGGAAGGTCTGAGTTCCTAACAGCTTTGGAGCTTCTAGTCCAACTGTCCTTGTATTCTCTAAGGTACTCCAGCATCCCAATATACAGGGTTTTTTTTTCTTTTCTTTCTCTCTTTCTCCCCCTTCCCCACCCTGCCCCCACTGGCTGTAATTAGTTTCTATTATTAACAATCAAAAATACCTTGAATAAGACCCCAATAAGAATTACTCTCCACTTGATGACTGTTTGACATGGTTATCTCCTATCAAAAGAAGTCTCATCCCTGCCTCCTCCAAAGGCCCATGCAATGAAATTTAGAAAAGTATCTGAAGACAACTTTGGACCCAGTGGATGCTTCATGAAGTGATTTAAGGTAAGCAGAACATAAGTAAACTGAACTAATTCTTAGACCTACTTTTAAAAAAATAAAATCAAATCACTTAGGGTTTAAAATGGCATCTGGCTGGATGCTCCTGATGAAGTGTCACCAAACTTTTCCCTAAATTACTTACAAAACAGAAAAAAAAGGCAAAAATTCACAACAACATCAAAAGTGAAGATGAACCAACAAACTGTTACCTGAATCTAAAAGGAATTTCTATTACCTCAATAAAGCTAATGAAGCTAAGCTGCATTGAGACAAACAATCCATGTTTCACCTTGTAAAACAGAGTAACCCCACCCACCTGAAAAATGATAAGAATACTTTGCCTTTCTCCTACTTTCTACCCCCAGTTCAGAGATCCAGGGCCTAACCAAACAAACAACTGGCTCTCTACTATGGGTGCTACTCTTTGGATAGGCCAGAGAACTATTCTGTCTCCCCCAATCTATCTACATCCATTCACAGACAATTCCTGGGAAACCATGGAACAGGAATTAGAAGAGGACCAGCATAGCACATCACATTTTGGAAGGTATTTTTCCCACACATGATGCTTCATAGGCAGGACAAAGGCAGTTTGTGCTGGAGAGTAAGATTTTAACATACTCAACAGTTCTGAATGTTAGAGAACAGGCAGAAGTAGGAGGAGATCCCACATCAGTTCAGCAGGGCTGCACAAGATGAATCCCATCAATTTTGGGAACTCCTGAGGAGCTATGCACTTCAACTGGCCCTCCAGCTGCACACCTAAGGAATAGGGCAGTGAGGAAAACCAAAGACAAGCCACACTTGCTCTGTTAGCAAGCACCAAGTCTCCATAGAGCTCTACATGCTTTAAGGTAAATAAAGTGAAGAGGGTAGTGGGGTAGGGGCGATGGGACCCATAGAAAAACAATGTCACAAACAAGAAAAAGAGAATCACCCAGAGGACTAAGAAAAAGAACACACCTCTGAAGATGATTTACTATAGAAACCAGAAGAAAATTTTAGGAAATTGGCATCTATAATATGAAAAACATAACATGAGGTTTTTATGTTATGAGGTTGAAACTGAAAACAAGCTGAGATAAAACTGATACCAGGATAAACTTCAAAGACTGCCACCTTGAAATGACATTATAGGTCCTACAAAAATGTGATGGGGGGAAGCTCCTTTGTTTATGCAAAGCCTAATTGTGAATCTTTTAAAATAATAAGATATAACTTTTAATAATAAAAGAGAAAACAGTTAGTTAAAAGAGTGGAGTGTTTTAAAATATGTCATCCAAAACAACATTAGACAATGTTCAGTTATTATCCACGCAGGTTTCAGTCACTTGCTTGTGAGAGTTCTTCTTTTCTTCTTTTATCAAATGTCTGAGTAAATCAGAACTCCATGTACCCACTGGGGAAAGGTGGTATTCTGAAACTTTTTTTGGCAGAAGTGACAGGAGTGTTAAAATCCAATAATTAGGACTTCCCTGGTGGCACAGTGGTTAAGAATCCGCCTGCCAATGCAGGGGACACGGGTTCAAGCCCTGGTCCAGGAAGATCTCACATGCCACGGAGCAACTAAGCCCGTGCACCACAACTACTGAGCCTGCGCTCTAGAGTCTGCGAGCCACAACTACTGAGCCCACGTGCCACAACTACTGAAGCCCGCAAGCCTAGAGCCCATGCTCCACAACAAGAGAAGCCACCGCAATAAGAAGCCTGCGCACTGCAACAAAGAGTAGCCCTCACTCGCCGCAACTAGAGAAAGCCCATGCACAGCAACTAAGACCCAATGCAGCCAAAAATAAATAAACAAATAAATAAATTTATTTTTTTAAATCCATTAACTACTCCATTACCTCATTTGAGATAGTTTCATTGTCCAAGTTACTCTCTTTCCTTAGCAGCAACAGTAATTAAGAAAGCAAAATTTAAGGCAGTTCTCAAAGAAATTTTATAAGAATTTTGTAAAAATCTTTTAGAAAAGGTACATGGTGACTTCAGAATATGTATTATTAGAGTAAATTCAGCTGCTGTACAAATACACCCAATATTTATATATTGGATGAAATATAATAAAAGTTGATTTGTCACTTAGAAAACAGCCTAAGACAAATGTTCCAAGTTGCCAAGAGCAGCTCTCCTACCTTGGGCACCCAGGATAACAAAAGTTCTGCCATCTTCATCATGTGGCCTCCAAGGCTGTCATTGTCATCTCCTGGCACTTAGCTGGAATAAGGAAAAAAGAGCATGGAGAAGAGCTCAATGATTGCTCTTATGGGGAAGTTCTGTAAGTCACACACATCACTTGAATTCACTAGAACTCAGTTGTATGGTAAATATCCAGGGGCTTCAGGCCTATAAAAGAGAATCTGACCAGTGGTCCCCAAGAACAGATAGAAAGGAAGCTAGTTTTGATAAGAAAACTATCTGCAAGAAAATAAAATTATTTAACAATAATTAAGAAGAAGCAGTAAATGAGTGGAATTGACATGGCAGAAAATCGAATAAGTATTATGGATGGCAAACTTGAGAAACACTTCCAAAATGCAGAGAATGAGAACAAAGAATTGAAACTATCATATTTCACTGATTCTAAGATGTCCATTTTTGCACATGTTTACAATTCAGAAATCAGGTTACATCTTACAATCGGTGGCATCTTACAATCAGTGGTATCTTACAATCATAGTGGACCAGGGGGCTGTCCCAGTGAGGTTGTCAAGTCCTGGGCATGGCCAAACGTGGTCTCAGCTGTTCATGTTGTAAGCACTTTAATTGATTTATGTACATTGTTGTGATTACATGTGAGTTTAATTGCCATTTAAAATGTCTTTTAAAAGATTACACTATGATTTGGCACTGAAATAAGAAGTTATTGTGTATGCAGAAAGGCGTGGAATTAGAGCAGCGGGATGTAATTTGATATCACTTAAGTAAATATCTGTTATTGGAGCAATGACTGCAATTCCTTTTTTTTTAAAGCCAAGTTCTTTACGGGATCCAAGAAAGGGAAAAGAAGTTATCCTTAAGTAGAAGCTTAGAAGCTGTGTTATGTTTTGTAACTGAGATACACGCAAAAGATATTGCCTGTCACATGCCAAACAATGCAATTGAAGGCAGGAGAAACTGCCAAATCTCTCAAAATAGATGAAATACTTCAAAACAAGAAGGAAGCTGGTGTGATCAACTTACCAATTTCACAGGGCTATAATTATGGCATTACATCATAGTTTAACTGGCAACATTTTTTCTTCCTTAGTTGTACATAAAATATAAGTGCTTCTTATAATCAATAAAATACAGTAATTAAAAGAGAAGATGATAGCTATGGAAGACCAGGAACAGAGATTCAGCCCAAGAATTATGTTTCTGAAGAAGAATCCAGAACAATCAAAGAAGAAGCCATCACTGAAGATATAGTAAAAGAAAACTTTCCAAAAAGGGAGGGGAAGAGGGGAAGCTGAGAGAAAGAAACGGGTTCGCCAGGTTCCAGGGAAAAGTAACTAACAGAAACTCATACCTGAAAATATCCTGACAACTTTTTAAATTAAAATAGAAAACATGTTTTCTGTGTATCTATCTCCAGACCAATAAAAGAAGATAAAAATATCTATCAAGGAATAAAAATCATGCTGACCTTGGTCTTCTCATCTATGATAGAGTGATGTCTATAGAGTTTTGACATGGAAAAAATTTAGACTCACGTATTTTACTCACAGATAAGTTTTAGTTTTTGAGAGGAGTTAACGAAAAAGACGTTCATAAGAGCTCAAAATGTCTGCCACTCATATACTGTTTAAATCACTTTAAAATATATTCCAACTGCTCAAGTCATGACCAAGAATGGGAAAGTCAAAATATAAAAGGACTAGCAGTGAGCATTGAAGCCAATCACACATAAAGATAGGTCTAAGATAGTTCTTTAAATACAGTTACAAGACAGAATATAAGTGTCAAAAATATGTGTCAAGAACGTAAGTGTCAAAAATCTAGATTCAGGACACACAACATCAAAAAATAATTTAATAATAATCCAGATTGCAAACCCATAATTAACTCATAATCTTTCAGGTAAGAAGGAGGAACAGAGGGAAATAAAAAGATACAAAAGTCATTATCCTACACAGTTGTGAGCCTAAAAATACTGTTTTACTCTTGACTTTACCACTGGGAGAAATATTGATTGGTGTTCTCATACATTTTTAGAAACACATTACATATGAGAGTAGGGGGCTGTCCTTGAAAAGATTAAACTTCACCCCTGCCTCCAGGTCTTTAGTCTGAAAACAGAGGATAGATTTTAATTTGTTACAAGACTAAACAAATGTTAAATTCCTGGAAGAAACCTATGGAGAACCAGTCTTCAAATGGTGATTAGACTTTACTGCTTACCAGTATTTTCCATTCCTTCTGGTAAAAGATTCCTAAAAATCTGGTATGTAAGGATGCAGAGTTCTTCTTTACAGTTCTTGTTCACGGTGGTGCCTCTATACCTGAGAGCACCACACACACACAGATACATACACACACACCACAGCCCATGTCTGTGTAAATTGTGACAGTCCTCAAACTGGACGGCCTTGTTCAACAGCATCACTGGTGTCAAGAGAAAGAAAAATACAAAACTTCAGACCACAGGGAAGTGTTCCATGGTGACTACTGTGGCACACACATCACTTGGGCCTGAATCAGGGCACACACCAGATGTTTTCCATGCGCTATCTAATTTAATGCTCACAACAACCATCCAAGTAGGTACCATGTTTCCAGCTTTACAGAAGTGAAAACTGAGGCTCAGAGAGATTGTTTTCCAGAATTACTCAGCCAGTAAGCGTGTGGCAGATGCAGATCTCCAAGCCAGGAATTCCTGGAGTACAAGTTTCATCACACCATACCATACCACTTCCCTAATTCAAAGAGAGAAGGTAGAAGGAAAGAGAAGAAGAGATTAATTTTATAATTTATTAAAATCTTAGTACAGGTGCTTCCTCTTTTACAAAATAATGATAATAATGCAACGCACTGAACTAATCACCCTGTGCTGGCACCACATTAATCCTCCCTAAAACATTCACAAAGTGGATATGGGGCTGCTTTTTCTCTAACGTAAATGGTTCTGAAACATTCCCAGGGAGTGCCCTGGTCTCTGGGGCGTGATTAGCAAGTACCAATTAATGTGCCTTCACGCCTCTTTGTTTCTTCAGTATTCTGGGCTTTTCTCTTGTCAGGAAGGAAGATTAGATTAAGTCATTGATTTATTCTAAAGGGTTCAAGTTCTATCTAATGCATTGATCCTTCCCAGCGCCTTGAGGAGCGGACAAAAGAATGCATCTCTAACAGTGGAATTTTAGATACCAGCAAGGGAGTTGTTTTTAATCCCTGCCACCCCTCCCCCACCCCCCCCAAAAATTCTTCGCGTCACACCATATTGAGACAGTGGTTGCTCATCTCGGTGTTCCCTAACTCAGTGTCTTGCACCCCTACAAATCCTGTGTAAAGAGACTCAACCAGGGTGTAACCAGACTGGTCCAACCCCAGCTCTCAGACTCCGGGAGACATCGGGCCGTCGCTGGGGGCACCCCGCGTCTGTTTCCGCGGTTCCTCCCCCGCCGGCCCCCGCCACCGGGGTCAGCCCCGCCGGCCTTGGCGCCCGCATCCCCGAGCCACTCGCGCGTCCCCGAGCAGCCCGCGTCTCCGCGACCCCCGCCCGGCCTGCCTGGAGGCTCGGAGGCTGCGGGCGGGCGGCTGCTGCCACCTCTCGGCCGCCTCCCTCCCAGCGGCACTCAGCCCTCTCCCTCTCCCACCCCGCCCCAGAAACCCTCCCTAGGCGTGCGGCCGTCCGCGGCGAGGGCGGGGAAGTACGTGATCCCGGGGCCTGGGAGGGTGAGGACCCACCCCGCAGAGGCGTCTTCCTTTCGGGCCACTCCCGCTGCGCACCCGCAATGGATGTGGGGATGAGCGCGGCCAGTACCCACCTCCCCCTGCGTTCTGTGGCGCAGCTGCCCGCGCCCCTTCCCCGCCTGGAGATCCGGAAATAACACCTCGTTTCCCCGGGCCACAGCCTGGCCCCCAGTACACCCGAAAACAACCAGGACCCCGCAAATCTGGGCCTTCCTGGCTGCCGAAAGGAATGCGGGTTGGAGCAGAGGCTTTTAAACTCAGATCCCTCCGTCACACACCCCTGAATTCGAATCTCCAGGGCAGAGGACAGGAAACTAGTTTTACAACGTTCCCCAGGTGATCCAAATGGCAGGCAGACTGGGGACCCGCCCAGTTAGAAAATCTACATGACCTTTGCCCATTACCTGATCTCATGCACAAACAAGCACTCCGGGGCTGTCAAGAGACAAACAGCCAGTATCAGGCCCAGGGCTTGGAAGGAGAAGGGTGTGACTGACAGCACTGTCACCTAGCCCAGGGGTGGGTTTCCAACCTTCTCTGTTCAAAGTGCTCTTCGAGGCTCAGAAATTCTTTTCACCGTCCTCTGAGGCCAAAAGAAATAGCCAAGGGTTCTGTTCATTTAGTTAGGCCCAAACCATGTAATAAGTATTTGTGTCCTAATAACTGAGTAGCCGTTAGAAAAAATAATACATATAAATTAGGGAATAATTCATTCTTAAATAACCACAACTACTTACTTACGGGGTGTGTGTGGTGTGCCGGTTGGGCAGTGCACAGCCTCTCAAAACTTGGAATCACGTTAGACAGTGCCGCCCTCATTTCCTGTTCTGCACTGATTTGCCCATGGTGCTTGCTTTTTATCACAGCAACCACTGAAAAGCCAGCTTCACAAAGATATGTCATCAAAAAGCATGTAGGGCAATCTCATGGTGAAACTGCAAGCTATCCTGAGCTCGTTAGTAGTTTGCATGGAGTCCGACAGACGTTGAGTGTTCTCTTAAGCATTTAGCATCCCGTGGGGCCCTGTGAATTAATCGCAGGGCTCCAGGACACCCCGGAGCAGAGTTTGGGAACATGCTTAGCTGTTGCTCACCATCTCATCTCACACCACACTCCCCAGGGTTCACAGTGCTTGAACTACTAGGACCTTCTTTCTTCCCTTGCATGAGCCAGGTGCTTACCCCCCTCGGCACATTTCCTGCATCCTTGCTGTTTTCTCTGCCTTGAATGTTCTTCCTTCCGCAGGTCCTGGCAAGGCAGACGCCCCCTCAGCCTTCAGGTCTCAGTTCAAATATCACTGCGCACCCCGAAGCCTCCTCGGGCCTCCTTCTACATCACCCTCTATCAGCCTCTCTCTCCTTGTCTTTGTAGCTCTTATCACTCTCTGAAATTATCCTGTTTATTTATTTGTTGGTTTACTTATTTTCTGGCTTCCCCATCAGAATGTAAGCTTTATGAGATTTTTGTTCATTAGTTTTCACAGAACCCAGAACAATGCTTAGCAATAAGCAGACAATCAGTAATTGTTTACTGAATGAATGCAGCCACCTTGCCCTGCTCGGAGAGGTAAAGGTATAAAGAATGTGCTTTACATGTGATAATTCTTTTAATCTTCACAACAGCTACTAAAAAAACAGATATGATGAACCCCACTTTATAGATGAGGGAATCAAGGTTCAGAGAAGTTAAGTGTTCAAGGCTGTCAGAGCTAAGAGTCAAATTCAGGGCCAGCTGACTCCAAGGTTGCTTTTCCTAAAATCACATTGCCTCCCGTGGACTTCCCATTATCTGCCCAGAAGAGCTAAGGCCACGGCAACATCAGGAAATGGAACATGGGAGTTAATCCCCGGAGTCCTTAAAAGAGAAACTGGCCCAGGTTGGAGTTCACTGTGTAGAGGCCCCGGCACCCACCTCCAGTAGAGACCAGCACAGGTGTCCCTCCCTGGGGAGGTCTTGCCTCTGTGATCCTCCTCCTGCCGGTGCCAGGCTGAGGGATGCCTCTGGCAGCCATATCTTTGGCCTGGTCCATGTTCCGTTGTAAACTTAACGATTCGTGTAACTGGTGGCTGCCTCTAACTGCCAGGTTCCCGTTGATCACCCTGACGGGTAGGGGGGCCAACACACAGATGCAATCTGTGGATCTGATGGGCACCCACCGTGCTCTGCACTGCACTGGGTGCTGAGGGGCCCTGCCTTTCAGACAGTCCCTGAGTGAAGCAAGGATTATCAGGACACACTCACCTGCAGTCCCTGCAGGAAATTTTAGGTTGCGTGACATGCCCCCAGGAACTGTGAAGGGACTCACAGGTCAGACATTGGGTGGCTGGCCACTGAGTTTGAGACGCTCGTACAAAGGAGAGGAGATTAAAATTTGGTCTCTAAAATCAAGGGACCTGTGCTTTGTCACTCTCCCTTCCTCATATGTCTTGCTTTTACCACTATTAAACGGGGTGGTTCAGACAGGAAAACAATTCACCTTTCCTCTCCTCACCTCTACGCTCCCCCTTGCCTGGCCTAGCCAGCTCCTAATTCTTCTTTCAGACTCAATTCCCTTGATTACTCTTCCAGCAAAGCCTTCCTGAGCCCCCACTGGGCCAGGTACCCCTCCTCTGTGCTCAAAACACCCCACAAATGACTGGATCCTGGTCCTGACCACATTGCACTGTAATTACATGCGTGTGCGGGTCTGTCTCCCCCACCAAACTGGACGCTTATTCATTATTGCATCTCCAGCCCTTAGCACCATGCCTGGCACAGAGAAGGAGTTTAGGAGTGAATATTTGTGATGGATGAGTTACTGAATTCCCAGACCACATGTTCTGACATAGTTGGGAAGATCTGTTCACCCCTGTTCTAGTCTCTGTGCTATCAGCATTCGTAGAATCTTAGACAAGACCTCAAAAATCATCTAGCCCAGCACACAGGCACCTGCACTGGAAGGGTGGCCCTTGAAAACCACAAACAGCAAGAGAATGATACCCTGGGAAAGCCTTGGCCACAGGCTACTGAGAGCGCCTAAGGCTCTGAGCCTGCATCGCTGTTTAGAACAAACTGTAGATGACTGGGTCAGGGACCGGCCCCCCCCACACTGTGTGACACTGCGATTGCTCCCTCTCGGGTCTGTGACATCACCTCCACACACAGCAGCCACTCCAGCCTCCCTGACGCAAAAATAGCCTGCCAGACAAATTGTCAGAAAACAATTAACCTGAGACTGGGTAACAAGAAAGTAGAAACATGTAAGAACAAAGGAGATAGCTCCTAATAGCAAAGTCTGCAATGGCCAGCCTGGAAGCCAGCACCAGGAGACCTGGGGGTCAGGGCTTCAGCCACCGGGATCTGCCCCTGATGCTTCATCTCAGGACAACAGAGCCCCCCCTTTCATCATGAGCTTGCTGCTTGGCTGGCGGGGGAGCCTGCAGGGACCCCCTGTGGCCAGCGACGAGAGGAAAAGGCAGCAGCTCAGGAGAACAGCAGACAGTCTCCCCGCTGCCCATGGAGAAACAGCAGCTTCTCTGCAGCCGGACTCGGACGGGCAGGAAAGAGAAGAAACATTTAGGAAACATCAGGTGACCAACTGCTGACTGGCGAGCTCGTGGGGAGAAATGAGAGACAGAGACGGAACAGCGGGGAAGCGACACAGACACGAACACAAACTGAGAAACGGAAGTCCAAAACTTCAGAAAGAATTGCTAAAAAGAATGAGTTTTCACAATCAATGAGATCCTGAGAGCAGGAGGGGCCCCCCTGAGAGTTGGGAGGGGAATATGAAAGCATAACCAGAATATTCCGGACCTCATCCCTGGAAACTGCAAAGCCAGAGCACATTTCCTTTCAATTCCCAAACTGTGATCACCTGAGGCTTAGGTTCCACGCCCCCGCCAACCGACCTGTTGGCCTGTCTGCAGCTCCAGCCTCCCCGGGAGGTCACCTCCATGGAGCCCATGAGCTTACGGCTCTGCGGGGAACAGCGGGCTTCCGCCAGGGGGCGCCACCACCACTGCCACGCGGGCCACCAGAGAAAGGGCCCTGCTCTGCCCCTGCTTCTCAGTCCTTACCGTGGGATCCAGCACACAGCATGCCTGAGACCAGCTACGTTTACCATGAATTTCCCGGAGGACTGGAGGTACAGAAGGACCTACATAGGCCCCTTACCCACCTGCCTCCCACCTTCTGCCCACCCACCTTCACAGCGCCAGCTGTCGCCCACCTCCCATCACCAGAAACATGCCAGGCACCTCCACGCTCTGGGGTCTGAGTCCGAGAGATACTGCCTCACCCCAGTCTAAGGCCTCCTCCCGAAACCAATGTGTGCCCTGGATTGCCCCCTTTCACACCCCACCCCTCCCAGGGGGCACCACTCCCACCCACCCTGTAGTCCAGAAGTGCGCGGGCAAGACCATCTCATGATATCAGAAAACAGTACATTTCCCAAAGGCTGGCTGATCCTTAAATAATCTCGGGTGGGGAGTGTCAAAAGCCCAGCTCAGGGGGCTTCCCTGGTGATGCAGTGGTTATGAATCCGTCTACCAATGCAGGGGACACGGGTTCGATCTCCGGTCGGGGAGGATCCCACATGCCGGAGCAACTAAGCGCATGTGCCACTACAACTGAGCCTGCACTCTAGAGCCCGTGAGCCACAACTACTGAGCCCAAGTGCCACAACTACTGAAGCCCACGTGCCTAGAGCCCATGCTCCACAACAAGAGAAGTCACTGCAATGAGAAGCCCACGCAACAAATAGTAGCCCCTGCTCACTGCAACTAGAGAAAGCCGGCACGCAGCAACGAAGACCCAACGCCGCCAAAAATAAAATAAATAAATCTATAAAAAAAATGAAAGGGATGTGATGATAAAATGCTATAATAATTTTTAAAAAATAAATAAATAAAGAGAGAAAGGAAGAAAGAAAGAAAGGAAGGAAGGAAGGAAGGAAGGGGGGAGGGAAGGGGAGGGAAGGAGGGAGGGAGGAAGAAAGGGAGGAAGGGAGGGAGGAAGGGAGGGAGGGAGGAAGAAAGGGAGGAAGGGAGGGAGGGAGGGAGGAAGGAAAGAAAGGAGGGAGGAAGGAAGAAAGGGAGGAAGGAAGGAAGGGAGGGAGGGAGGGAGGGAGGAAGGGCGAGAGAAAGAGAAAGGAAAGGAAAGGAAGAAAGAAAGAAAATAAGGTTACTTTGTACTCTTTGGCTTCAAAATGGGAGTCCACATGGTCTGGCTTTGCAGAGTTCTCTCTAGCCCTCCTCCAGCCACTTTGGCGCATTCAAACCTTCGTCCCATCCACTTCCATCTACTTCCAGGCCTTTGCACAGCTGTGTTCCGCCTGGCATATCCTTCTTTGCAATTCCTACTCATCTTCAAAACTCAGTGCAAACATTTCTGCCTCTAGGGAATGTTCCCTGACTTAAAACATCCAACCTAGTCACCCCTGCTCTGTGCTCCCATCTCCCATGCCTGCACGACTCATAAGAGGTACTCGAAAATGCTTCTTGACTGGAAGAGTGATTGAAAGAGGACACCAGGATTAAATTCCCTTGAAGGCTACCATGGAGACACTCATTGGTCACTAAAATCTTTCTCCTTCTATTATAGGAATAGAACTGTAGCTGGGCACTGGCTACAGGAAGGGAATACTTTTCCCAATGCCCCTTGCTTCCATGGGACTAAATTCTCACCATTGGAAAATGAGCAAAAGTGACGTGTCACTTAAAATACATCCACACGCTCCTCATGTTCTTTCTGGAACCCCTAAGTGCCTGCAGGCCAGCTTTAGGCAGCGGTTCTGGCTAACGCCCTAGGGATGGTTCCAGGTTCCTGAATGCCCTTGTGGAATAAATGAGCTCATTTATTCACCATAGACTGTTGAATGAGAGAGAAATAAACCTCAATGTTCTTTAAGCCACTGTATTCTTGGGTGTTTTTATTACAATAGTTTTACCTTTCGCCCTAATAATAAGAGCAAGCGGTTTCCTGGCATGAGTCACATCTGGTTCCAGCTCACAACGCCCTCTAAGGATCAACTTCATATGACGTGATGGTTAAGAGCACGTACTGAGCACGTGTAAGTGCCTCTCCTGCACCAACTATGGCCTCTCTCTTCCAACAGGTGACCCATCCCTTCCCTGTCCCTTCCCGGCACAGCAGAGGATCCAGTAGGAGCTGGCACACACTCAGTAGCGACACTAATCCGCAAGTGGTCTCAAGCAAGTCACTGGCCTCTGGGCACATTTTCCCTCCTTCTCTACAATGAGGGACTGGACTAGATCAGTGCTTCTCAGCCCTGGCTGCTCAGTAGAATCACCCAGGGAGCTTTAGAAAACTGAGATGCTGCGTCTCATGCCAGACTAGTTAAAACCACATTTCTGTGGGTAGGGAACCTCTGACGCGGAACTAAATTCGGTTTTCAGGTTGACTCCATCATACCCTGGAGGCATATCATTCCACTCACAGTCCAGCCCAGCACAGCCTCCAGTGGGATCTGAGTCTTGCTGATAACCCAACACCTGGGACAGTAGTAGGTGTCACACATAGTAGATGCTCATTTTTCCTTCTGAGAGGTGGCTGTCATTTTGGATAAAATTCCATATTTCCTGCACTTGATTTCAGAATATGTAAACAGAACTTTCTCTAAGGAGAAGGAAAAAGCTAACTTCCTTTGCTTTTACTCCTATGGGACCCCCAAGAGAATGATGCAGCAGGAAGAGCATTAGCTGTGTTGTCATTCAGACCTGGGTTTGAATCCCAGCTCTGCCCCTCCCTCGCTGTGTGGCTTGGGCAAGTGACTCGCTGGCCCCACCCCTAACCAACATGCCGCTTTAACTACAAAGTGAAGAGCATCTCCTAGAGAATGAAAATATACAACTTGCAGCAGCCCTGGTGGAACCTCTCAGCCCAGTTTCCTTACCTGTAAAATGGGAATAATAATAGTTCAACACACTTGATGCAAAAATATGAACAATGTATATGAAACAGCATAGCACCTAGCATATAGAAAGTGTTCAATAACTGTTTATTTTCTCCCACTCCCCCCTCCAACATTTTCTATATGGCAAACCTATGCACATGTGTCCCCTGAGTGGGAAGGACCTCTATTCCATGGCCATGTGGGATCCTTGCGAGGACCCGGTAGATGCAAGGTGGCTGAGATGCAGGTGTAAAGGAGTCTGTTTACTTCAACTAAAAGGATTCGGCTAAACCACTTAGCAGGTAGGGACAGGCAGAGAAAATCATGAAAGGAGCCAATTATTAAGGAAGCCACCTAAAAGAAGAACAATTATTCTGGAGTTTCTGGGAATAATATTAACATATGTATAACCATTTGCAAATTTTGGCTTAGGAAATTATGAGAAGCATGGAAACTGGAGCCGAGCTCTCTCACCCTCACCAGTCACCACTGCAAAATCCGTTCATTTTAGTCAGAAAGGCAGATGGGGGGCTTGGCAGTCTACAGCTGATCCACCCACAGCTCAGTGGCTCTTCTTAACCTTATAAGGGAATCCTCATGGACCAAAGAGCTAGGAAAGGGAGGACAGCATCTTGAGATACACCCTGGTGGCCACTAGAGGGAGATGCTTCCTTGTGAAACAAGCCTTAGCCGGCTACCTACCAGGGAGGATTCTTAGCTGAGACCAGACGATGTGAGGGAATGCATTCCCCGTCTTCCTCTTTTAGAGACGTCAGGAGGCAGCATCCTCTCAGGGACTAAATGTCTGTCTCTCCACTTTGGTCAAGGCCAGGCGGTGTTTTACAACGTCCATGTGATAACCCAGAGTTCCTGCGGAGCAAGACCACATGACGCGGCAGAGGGAGGTTGAATGAGGGAGCCAGGAGGAGAAAAGTCTACTGCTGCCCTCAAACAGCTGAGAGGGAATGCGGAGGGGGCACACCTACTCAGTGCTGCTTCAAAAGGCAGACAGCATTCGTGGGTGAACGCTGCAGGGAGAAGCAGATGCTCAATACCAGAAGCACTCCTTGAAAACAGAGCTGTGCAAACGTGGAGTGGATTCTGGACAGGGAGCTAATCCCTCTGGCCTTGACCACCTCTGGAGGTAGTGTAGAGGGGATGCCTGCACTGTGTAGGAGGTTGGTCTCATAGTCTCTGAGTCCACAGGAAGGAGAAAATAGTCTGAGCGTCCCCTCTGCCCGCCCTGTTATACTACTGGCAAAGTAGTCTAACTTTGCCAGTTACACTACCACACGCCACCAGTGAGCGTGGCTGCTCTGAGAGAAGCCATCCCACCGAGGTTTTCAGAGCCACACCAGAGACCGTGCCCACCATGGACGAAAAGACTACCGACTGGGTCAGGATAGCACAGCAAGTCCAGCTTTGTTGCATCCCTGCTGCTCCAAACACTTTGCAAAATATAAAAAGGGAAAGCCCAAAGATATAGTTGGACTGAAAAAACAGTATTAACAACTCTTTGGATGACAAGTGAGCAGAGCTGAAGCTCGAGGCTCCTGGGTGCCAGGTCTGGAAGCCAGCAGAGTGTCAGGGGGCTCAGCTCTAACAACAACAACAAGGGTCAGGACACCCGTGCAGGGTCACACAGGTCCCTCCGCCCGCAGCACGCGAGCCCCGGTCCTGAGGCCGGCCGGGCAGGCCCCTCTGGACCTTCTCCATGTATTTCACCAGCCTGTCCTGTGCGCCCCTCCCCCTGCCCTTTCTCTCCGCTGGTGAACCTTTTACACAAAGTACTTCCGGACGACACTCAACCAGAAAGTCATGGAAAACTCGGCCCTCTCGGCTCGGTGTCCCTGACAACCACTCCAGGTGACCCTGTGGAGGCTGCAGCAGGACTGGACAGGCTCCAGAACTCCGGGTTTAACGTTGTGGGATCGCCGAGGGCGTGGAGAGGAAGGCCTGGACGCGCTCTGCTGCTTAGACTCAGCTTTGGGTAGGTCGCCCCTAATCCAGAAAGGAAGCTGACAAAAACTGTGGCCAACTGCAGCCTGGGGCGACAACTTCCTAGGAAGCTGTGGGCCCAGGGAACTGGAGGACAAAGCCTTTCTTCCAGGAACCAGGTTAAGATGGCCCACCGCCATTCCCATCTCCAACCACCAGCCAGCAGTATAGGCCTGTTTCTGGACCAACCAGAGGTTCGGGATGGGGGTGGGGCCAAGAGGAACCAACCACAACACCTTTAGACAGGTAGGGTTGAACACATAGGAGAAAGAAAAAAAATCCAAAAGCTCCCTATTCCAAATGAACCTACAAATCTAAAATTACAAAGCACATGAAGAAATGGAATGCTAAGCATAACAGCCAAAAATATCAATAATCCAAACGTGACCCAATCCAGATGAAACCAGGTTTAGCGAGCAGCCTAACAGACATATGTGAGTATGTTGAGGAAGTTCCAGAGATAAATGAAGGTGTAATGTCTGCCATGCAGACAAAGGCAATGACCAAGTAGCACAAGCACTGGCCCGCTGGAGCAGCACCCACTGCAGTAAATCACAGAGAGGAGCAGGTCCCCGTGCCCTTGTCTCTTAGGGCCACACAGAGAGGTCTAGCATGGCCAGACCTGAGACTGTAGGAGAGGCGCCCTGCCTCTCAGCTGTTGACTGGAGAAGGCTGGGCCTCTTTCCAAAGCAATCAGGGGCTGGGATGCAACAGCAGTATGACGTGGCAGAACCTGGGCTCAGTGTTCTCGACGGGAAGAAGCACCAGCCTAATCCCTTCTGATTGAGACTGAGGTCCAAGCTGAGTGGTTGCAGCTAAATGAGTTAGCGACCTAGTGCTGGGGATTCATAGTTGCAGAAGAACCAGTCCCCCTCTCCAGGCATGATGGGGGAGTGAGGGCATGGGGCTGGTACCCAGTCCTTGCTGTTGATCAGGATCAACTGTCAGAAGCCCTTGGGCCAGTTCCCATGGATTCCTGCGGGAAGCCAGCTCCGTTTCTGGGAGGCCCATCTGTGGGGGGATCAGTCCTAGATAGACCCATTTTTACCTCTCAATATCTACTTCAAAGAGAACCAAAAAAATTATGAAACCAAAACAGGTAGATATGAAAAAAAATTTTTCATCTTGGAAATGAAAAACATAGTGATTGAATTTAGAATTCAGCAGCCACAAAAATCTCTACACTGGTCACAGTCAGAGAGGGAATTAGGTTGAAAGAGGGCACTGTAGAATTCACCCAGAATGCAGCCAGAGCACAAAGAGATCAAAGGTATGAAAGTTTAGTTAAGATGGCGGATGGACTATGAGGGTCTAACAAACATACAAGTAGGAGTTTCAGAAGAGGGTGAAAGGAATAGTGAGGAGGTCTTACTCAGTTTTTGCTCACACCCCACATCTAGTCCATCAGCAGGCTCTCTTGACTCAACCTTCACAATACACCCTGAATCTGACAGCTTCCACCCTCCCTGTTCCTCCCACCAGGACCCAAGCTGCCGTCATCTCTTGCTTCTTAAGTGATCTCTAGCCCCGTGACAGTTTTGTCTTCGTGTAGCAGCCAACGTGATCACTAAAAGACATAAATCTGATCCTGTCACTCCCTGCTTAAAGCCCTCCAGTGGCTGCCAAAGTTCGAAGCCCTTACTGTGATCTACAAGCTCCTTCATGACCTGGCCTGGCATGCAGTGAGCATGCCATGCTGCCTCTCATCCCAGCCTCCTGGCCACAGCACTGCCTCCTTGCTTTCCCTCCAACACTGGGGATACTTCACCCCAGGACATCGGTGCTTGTTTTGCCCTCTGCCTAAGGGAAGCACCCCCAGATAACTGCATGGTTCACTCACTTCCTCATTCATTCAGTTCTCTGCTCAATGTACCCTCATCAGAGAGGGCTTCCCTATCTTTCTATCTAAATACCCCACCCCACGCCCATCACTGGCATTACAGATCCATGGAGATGGAATGCTTTTGATGTAACTGGTTAACCATATGGAAAAATATTTGATTCTTATCTCCCACAGTCACAAAAATAATTCTCTGGTAAATTCAAGGCCCAAAGGTGACATGTAAAGCTTCCCAACTTCAGGAGAAAATACAGAATGATATCTTTTTAATACTTCATGGAAGGAGAGGATTCCTTTTAAAAGACTCAAAAAAACAAATACACTGCCCATAGAAGAAAAGATTATAGATGTGACTATGTTAAAATTAAAAATGCATATGTAGCAAAACACACCATAAAGAAAGGTAAATGACAAGTCACATTTTGAGAAACAATATAATACATACAATCAACAAATGTTCAGTACCTGTAAAGAACTCCTACAAACCAATAAGAAAATGACAAGCAACCAAACAGAGCAATGAGCAAAGGTTATGAAGAGGTGCTTCTAGAAGACAAAGTCAAAATGACCATACTATAAATGTTATATAAAGGACATATTCCTTGAAACAATGAGATACTGATTCACACCAAATTTGCAAAATTAAAGCACGACAATTACAAGTATTAGCAAGGTTGTGGGGCACTTCCCATCACCCCTGACAGAGGGACATTAACCCAGAGACCTGAAACAAAACCAAAAAGGAGCCTTCAATTCAAGGAACTGAGGGAAGGGCTTCCAGGTGGAAGCTTGTGGGAGGCCTTGAGCTGCGAAAGAATTGAGAGGAACAGAGAAAAGGATGGTGCAGCCAAAGCGCAGCCACAGGAGGAAGAGGGAGGCTCGCGGTGTTACACCTGCAGGATGTAGAGTAAGAGGTGACAAAGGACAGCATGTGCTGAGCAGCCTGCACTGAGATTCTTGGTGACATACCCATCTGAGCAGGCTTCTTCCCTACCTCCTTAGTCTCTATCCAGAGCACCAGGCACATCCAGATTCTATGGGAACTGAAGCTCATGCCACGTGGAAGGCTGACTTGAAGAAGGTTACAGAATCACAAATTCAAAACAGCTAGGCCCCCGTGCAAGGGAGAGACCTTGAAGGGAAAGCACCATTAGCTTCGGGTGAATCTGCTTCTGCCTACACACATCATAGTTTGCAATTAATGTGTTTACTTCTTAGTTGCCTGTCTGTACCACTAAACTGTATGGTCCACGGGGGCAGGGGTGTCTTTCACACCACCTAGCCTAGTACTTGTCACAGAGTAGGACTCAATGAGTCTCACAGAATGAATTAAATATATTGCACTGGCATCCCCAAGGAATGAAAATGATGTCCTTGGAATCTTCTCTGCCCCATCACTCAGACCCATGGCTCCTCTGGTCCTGGGCTCTGCAGTTAGGAAGCCTGTATATGAAGTCAAGGCCTTCTGCAGGCTCACACTAGCCTTGCTTTCCTCATCTGTTTCCCACTCTCGCCCTCCTCCTTCCCTCTCCCATGAGGCTCTACTCCTCCCTGATCATCCCCTGGTCCTCTCCTCACCGTGCCTTCATACATATCCGAATCCTACACTGTCCTCGGTCCAGATCAAGTACGTCCTCTTCTCTGCCACCAAGCCCCCACCAGAACTGATCTCCCCTTCATCTCAAGCCCCACATCCCACTATCTTCCTTTGCTTATGGTGACCATCCCTCTCTACCTGATTTTACAGCTGTTTATGTACCTTAAACCCGCTCCCAAGGATAAGCTCCTCGAGGACAGTTTAGTTCATCCTCCTGTTTCCTCCTACCCACCCACTATCCAGATGGAGAGTGCCTTATGCTAATCAGTACTGATTGCATGAATGTGAGTTGTTCATGGGCTATATCAGCAAGACTTAACTCATCAATAAGCGGTTAGAAGATATGATCCAGTAATCCCACTCCTGGGCATATATCTGGAGAATACTATAATTCAAAAAGATACATGCACCCCACTGTTCACTGCAGCACGGTTTACAATAGCCAAAACATGGAAGCAACCTAAATGTCCACCAACAGATGAATGGATAAAGAACATGTGGTACATATACAAATGGAATACTACTCAGCCATAAAAAAGAATGAAATATTGCCCTTTGCAGCAACATGGATGGACCTAGAGATTATCATACTAAGTGAGTGAAGTAAGTCAGAGAGAGAGAGACAGATATCATATGATATCACTCATGTGTGGAATTTAATCTTTAAAAAAAGATACAAGTGAACTTATTTACAAAACAGAAGTAGACTTACAGATATCGAAAACAAACTTATGGTTACCAAAGGGTAAATGTGGCAGGGTTGGGGTGGGAATCAGGAACTTGGGATGAAAATACAGACACACCATTATGTATAAGATAGATAACCAACAAGAACCTACTGTATAGCACAGGGGACTCTCCTCAATATTCTCTGATAACCTATATGAGGAAAGAATCTAAAAATGAATGAATATATGTATATGTATAACTGAATCACTTTGCTGTACACCTGAAACTAACACAACGTAAATCATCTATACTCCAATAAAATTAAAATTTTTTAAAATAAATAAATATAAAGTTTTTGGGGTTTTGTTTTTTGTTTTAAAAAAGTAGGAGGTGTGGAGAATGACACCCTGGATTCTGGTGCTGCCATTTTCCAAGGTGGAATACAGGAGAAGAAACAGGAAAGACAATAATTCCATTTTAGACACAAGGGGTTGGACGTACTAGCAGAACACACATGTGTCAATAATAAACAGACGGCTCTGGCCCCCTGGAGAGAGGGCTGGTCTGGAAATTATGCCAAACATTTCCAGTGACATCACTGTCTCCATTTAATGAATAAAAAAATAGAATTTGGAGAAGGAATTTGCTCAAACTTGGACGGTAGAAAGTAGTAAATCCCGGTAGTGGACCCTATCTGACACTACTCTGCATGGGGAGAGGAGAGGACACAGAAGTCTCTCCCCAGGAGATTCAGAAGATTCTAGAGATTCCAGATTCTACTGGTGACTCCAGAGGTTTGGGGGATACCCAGGGCTAAAGCCACCCCTCTCTTGAGCCCCAGGTCCTCAAAGACAGATGAGTGCAGTTGGAAAAGCACTGGCTCAGGAAATGTGACACTCGCTACTAATTTATGTTTTATCTTATATATTTCCCTCTCGGTGCCTCAGTTTCCTCAGCTGTAAAATGAAGTTAAACAGATGATCCCTAAGGTCTCTTATAATCCTACCAAAGAGGAATCAGTAGTTCATCTCCTTAATTCTTTTATTTTTTAGTACAAGCCCAGGGCCATTTCTTTTCTAAGTACTTTGTTTCTGATTATAATATTAATATCATTTCCATAATGTTCACTGTAGAAAATTTGGTAAAAGAGAAAAACCCCAAGAAGGAAAGAGAAATCACTACAATATCACCAGTCAGAGACAACAGTGCTAACACTTGGCTGTAATTTCTACTGGTCTTTCTTTCACCGTGAAAGTATACATCTTGTCTTTTTTTAAAGCAGAAATTGGGTAATAAAAGCCACTACTAACTGAGCATCTGCTACGCATCAGGCTCAGAACCAAGTGCTCTATGTACACATCAACAGTCCTTACAGCAACCCTGCAAAGAAAACAGCCACGGCTCAACTTTATAGAAAAGAAAACCGAAGGGCAGAAAAGGCCAAGTAACCTTCCTGAGGCCACACAGCCAGTAAGGAAAAAGCCAGAATTCCAGAATGCCTATTGTTCTAGCTTTCTGAGCTGTTTTTTTTTTGTGTGTGTGATATTTTAAAATTTAATCCATCTTTAATATGCTCCCATTTTTCAAATACTTTTCTACCACATTATTATAGGTTGCTTCAAGATACTAATCATACAGTCCCTTAAGATGTTTTTTACTTTCACTACCATGAAGAATGCTGATTATCTTCTTTCCATATAATTCTTTCCTCTCAGCAGTAATTTTTGCCTTAGGGTAAATTCGTAGAGATTGAACATCTAGGCAAAAGGATACGTGCATGCTTAAGGCTATTGACAAAGAGTATCGGTTTGCCTTCCCCAAAAAACTGAACAATTTTTCTCCCTTTAACAATTTATAAAAGCTCCATTTACCTGCAGCCTCATTAATGTTGGGAATTATCTTATCTTTATTCATCTCTGCTGATGTTATAGGTGAAATTTCTTATCAATGAAGCTGAACTTCTAACATCATTGACCATTTCATGATTCATCTTAATAATCGTTTATTGTACAAATCCTTGGAAGACAGGAGAGAAATGAAGGGATGGGATGAAAGAGAGGGAAAATTAATTTTATTCGTTTAAGAAAATAAAGTACCGAACACATGAAGAGCATGTTTTAAGCCCTGCAGGCATTGAAATGGATAGGAAGGAGCAAATATTGAGCACCTACTCTGTGCTTAACCCCAGGCATGTAGAGTACCATGGGAGACACAAAGGGAGGTACAAGATTTATCCTCCAAGAACTTGCAATCTTGTTGGGGAGGGGAAAAGAGACAACACACAAGAAGGTGTTCTGAACTTAATTCCCCACTTCCTTGTTCTTTCAGAGAACTGCCTTTCCATGTCCAACACGGCTTTGGGGAGTTAATCTTGAACTACTGTTACATGTCCACATGCCTCTCTTCCTGGATCACCTGAGAGCCCCAGAGGGCAGGTATGGTGTCTTACTCACACTCCCATCACATTATGTCAGTGAATGATTTCATAATTCCTACACAATTAATTATTCATTTTTGTAAAATCGTGGCAGGGTGCCATGTCCTCTGCCTACTGCTCTGCCCACCCCTGCCCCCCATTAGTCCACTGTATGCCTGAGAGCATCAGAAGCACAGGCAGGCACTCATCTACAGGGGTATGGGAACATTCAGTAAATTAACATGAGGAGCATGAAGTGATTGGTTTGATTAAGTAACCACCACACTCCCTTCTGCCGTCAGATCCTAGGATTGTCCTCTGTCCGTTCATTTACATGGCTGAACATGCAGGGGCATTCAGGGTCTGGGGTTTGTTTGCAAGCTTGCTTGCTTGTTTTTCACCTTCTCATACCTTACTGATGTTCCTGCCCTCCCAGGCCCCACAGACCTCATGATCATCTCCTGCCCCTCTTCTGAGTATCTGACTCAAGAAACCAGCCCCTCTGCACGTAGGCCGAACAAGGTTCATTTCACAAGCCCTCTCGGCTTGTTTTTCCTCCTTTCACCTGCTGCACTTTCTCCAGCCCATCTCTCAGCCCCTCCTGACAGTTTCAAACCCAGCCTTGCAAGGTCTCCTTTCTCTTTTCTCTAAGGCATAAGAGTTTTCCCTTTACTGTCCACTGATGTATATCATCTGTATGGCCCAAAGCATCTAGGGCCAGTACAACTAAAGAAACATTTGCTTCACTCAAATTCTGATGTTGAATTGAAATTGAATTATTCAAATTCTGCTTAGATTTCAAGAGAGTTTCAGATCAGTGCAGGCTGGAGGGTCTGGGAAGAACTGGCTGCCAAGGTGGGACTGGAACCCAGGTAAAGTGTAAGATTCAGGTGACAAGGTGGGCAAGGGTCTTTTTCCCCTAGCCTCATTCTTTCCTTTTCCCTTCCACCCCCTTCCATATTGAAGGAAGTGAGGGTAGGCCGTTGGTACCTCTGCCTTGTTCACGGTCCATACACCAGCCTCAGAAATGACCCGGGCCCCAGACTTGCAGCACAGCCATGAGAGAGGCTGCGAATAGAAAAGACTAAGAGGCCCGTGGAAGAGAAAAAGGGGGAGACCAGAGCAAGAAGGGGATCCCCAGAGGTATGACTGAGAGATGCTTTGAAGGGAAAAGTGAAGCAATATTCTGTACCACCCTCTGGATGGCATGTGTATCAGCTAATAGTAAACTCTCTTTCTGGTGCCTACACACCTACCGTGTCACCCATACAACCAAGGGGTTGTGTGTAAAAACTGTCATTGTCCAGATATGCCCTGCACAGGTGCTGTATCGACGTTACCTCACTGAATACCACCATGCGCTGTGCACCCAAGACCACCAAGACTCCCAGTCGGGGGTTCTCAGACTTTGGGGTGCTTAAGAGTCACATTGGAGCTGAGCATAATGGCACACAGAGGTGTCACACCCTTAGATCTGGGGTGGGGTCCAGGAACATGCACTTTTAATAGGCATACTGACACTGACGTAGATGTCCAAGGACCACAGTAGTCTATCCATATGGGATCATTCTGGAGCTCCAGACTGGCCCTGGAAGGCTAGTGGCTTCCCTTTGGACCCTTGGAATCAGCCAGTCTGTTAATGCCTCAGAGCCTGCCATCCCTGGTCACTGTCCCAGCGGAAGCCCCTCCAGTTACCCCTGCTCCACAGGACACTTCAGTGCTGCTCCTCCCTCCCCCCTCCCCCCACCTCCCCATCTCTCTGTTTCACTCTCACCAACCTTCCCTCTGGGCCACTTGAAGCCCCCACTAACTGGTAAACTCCCCTACATCTTTGACCCATTTCCTACACCCTGTGATCTTAGATGAAACCCATCTCTCTTCTCAGGACACCACTCCCCAAGTCCACCGCTAGCTCTTATGGTGCCTTTGGTAAATTAGAAGAAGGTGGTCCCTCTGGTTAGAAGGTCACATTGATTAAAAGCGCCCCCCTAGGCAGTCCAGCCTCTGAGGACCCAAAATGTGATCAAAGCTCAGATTTCAGTCCCTCCCCGCCTTGGACAACGTACTAACTGACAGACTCCAGTCCGACCACTTCCCTGTAGCCCTTCATGGAGATTGCTCAACATCCCCACTCCCCACTGGACCCAAGGTCAAGAATGGGGTGCTCTCCTCTCCACTCCCCACTTCCAAACCTTCACTCTTCCCCTTCCTGCGAAAGCCTCTGCCACGAGGTTGTATGAGCCTCTAACGTTCCTCATGACCATCGACCACCGACCTCACACTGAAGACCGACAGTCCTTCTCATTCTTCCACATCCACCATCTTGCTGGGAAGCCTGGCTCGTCCAGCACTGAGTCACAGCTCACAGACCTCCTCAACCCAGTGGGCTTGGTTTCATTTCCTTCAGACTCCCCCACATCCAGGAACCTTGTCAGAATTGTCCCGCATCAGAAATCTCAAACTCCAGTAGCCCAGCCCCCAACAGTAAGTCTCCTGCGCTCACTCCCTCTACACCTGCTCCTCAGCCTGAGGCTCCTGGCCTGAGTCCTTCATTTTCCGTCCCCCAGCAGTTGACCTGAAAGCATCTACCTTCTACCTCCTTCTTCTGAGAAAACCCAATGCATCCCATCACCCACCTCAATCCTCCTCTTCTGTTGAAGAAAAGCACACAATTCTATCATGGCACCAGGGGCTCCAAACTCAACTGTGTGCTGAGCGCTTCAGATCAAGGATCTTCTTCCTTGTGCTTTGTAGGCCATCTCTCCCGTTCTCCTCAGGAACTGCTCCAACCTCCACAGCCCTCTTCAAGACCCCCACCCACCCACCCAACCCCAAGCCCTCCATCTCAGCAGACAACAACTCTTCCTATCTTAGTGAGAAAACTGAAGCCCTAAGACAAGCGGCTCCCTAACTTTCCAGCCCCCACCTATACACTTACCCATCTGCACTCCTTCTTCCTACCCCAGGCAAGTCCCTACATCTGTGTTCTCCACCTTTGGAACCTGTTTGCATCAGTTGTCACTCCTTATCTTTCTTTCTTTCTTATTTATTTATTTATTTACTTACTTACTTACTTACTTACTTACTTATTTATTTATGGCTGTGTTGCGTCTTCGTTTCTGTGCAAGGGCTTTCTCTAGTTGTGGCAAGCAGGGGCCACTCTTCATCACGGTGCGTGGGCCTCTCACTGTCGTGGCCTCTCTTGTTGCAGAGCACAAGCTCCAGATGCGCAGGCTCAGTAGTTGTGGCTCACTGGTTTAGTTGCTCCGCGGCATGTGGGATCTTCCCAGGCCAGGGCCTAAACCCGTGTCCCTGCATTGGCAGGCAGATTCTCAACCACTGCGCCACCAGGGAAGCCCCTCTTTTTTTTTATTTAGAGTATACTTTATTAGTTTCTATAATCAAACCCATGTAGATAAGACCTTACATATTTAATACAGTGTGTTACTCCTGTACAAATGGAAAAAATGTTTGATGTGCTTAGACCAAATGCTTGTTAATTTCTGTACAATGCCAACCAAACATGGTACAACTGGGATACTTTTTCCAAAGTTGAGAGCACCACTAATGTTTCTAAAAATTCAAATTTTATGTATATAACATATGAGTATATATATGAAGAGAAAGAGAAAGACCAATAGCAATATGTTATGCATTGATAGCAGCAACAGCTTTTCCAGGTTCTGCAGTCATACAGAGACATCCATTAAAAAAATAAAAATAAAAAACAAAACCCCAGAAAACAGCAAAGTTCTGTTACTGTTGTGGTACCTGGCACTATCTTTTTTATTGGCTTCTCAATCATCATCTGGAAAGAAAACATTCTAGAATAGCCTCATTAAAAACAGCTCTGATAAAGCACAGTCACTACTACATGTCATAAGGCAGGTACAAGATAATTCACAGGGGTAGGATACAGTACTGTCCTACATCTTTAATACCAGAGGATATAATTAAAAAGGCATTATTTGAGACTTGATTCTACTTTTCCAGCAGAGGGCCCAAAGGTTGGTTATGACACAGCTCTGGCACAGAAATGCACCTTCTTGGATAGGATTTCCTTTCTTTAGTGGCACTGTTCTAGGTACTCACTGATCTTCATGAACATCAGTTAAAACCCATTTAAAAAAACAAACAAAAAACAACCACTGGATTCATACAAAGGTGACCAAGGAGAGGCAAGCAAGACTCAACTAGTCTTTGACCAAATCTGTCAGAAATCTGGAAGAAAGGAGATGCCAGGTAGAACTTCAAAGCTTCGGGCCACAACCAAAACACAGCATCATTTCAAACAGAGGCAGTAGCCAAACACTGCCCACTTGGATATGTTCAAGGATGCTGACATCAATATTTCACTCATCCAGGGAGAGGGGGAGATCAGTTGCTGAACTTTGATTGTGTTCAATTCAATCACCATGTTACAAAAATAGCAAGTTGTCATAATAAAAAATAAGGCTCCTCTACCAGTTATCTTATGTTTTCACCACCAAGCCTAAAAATGCTACCACCATATCCAAAGAACATAGGGAGCAAAGAAACCACCTCTGATGTCTTAGCTGAGTCCACCACATTGTCCAGGCTGAGCTATTCCTCGTGGTGTCATTTCTCTCATATTTCTGGCGTGTCATCTAACCATAAGGATTTTAGTTCTAAATTATATGCATTCAAGGAATGTGTGCACCTATTCGTGTATAAATTCTGGTTGAAGATGCATGGCCATCCAGAGTGCATGTTACATAGTAGGGGCGAGCTGGAAAAGCCTCGTCTTCCTGGGGCAGCAGCTGTGTGTCACTGTAAATTGCTCCTATGTCCCTTGTGCACCTCCAAGCTCTGGGCAGGATAATGTCCCAGACCATTTTACCCTTGGCTGCTAGCATTATCTGACTTCATTCTCCCTCTTTCCCCTGTCCCCTCCCCCAACCCTTGCAATAAACCACATTTTTGAGACTTTGTTTCTTCCATTTTGATTGCCTGATGTTTAATTGGTCCAGTTCTAACAGGTTTGGTGGCTATGGTGGGTGCAGGCGGTGGCTTTTCTTCAGCTTCTTCCTGACCAGGAGGGTCAGTCAGTGTTTCAGGAGGTTTACTGGAACCACTGTCTACTTTCTGGACTTTGCCTGCTATCTGTTTGCTCTGTTGCTGTTCAGTGAAGAACCACTACATGGACTGAAAAAACTCTGCTCTCTGCCAACACCTAGGATCAAACGTCTTGTGGCTGAGTCCTGTTCTCACAGCTCTCTTCTGGGGCGCAAACTGTGTAGGAAATGCTTGTGTCATTCTCACAGTGGCAGGGGCTGACTGGAGCGGCTTCTCATAGACAATGCTGTTTGTTTTGCTGGACTGGCTGTTCAGACTTGTGGAAGTAGCCCGGAAGGGACTAGATGTTGGCATGGTGCTTCTACTGCTGATTGGAGGTATGCCTGGTTTTATATCAGTGCCACTTCCTAAGGCTTTTAGTTCCATTTCAGACATTTTTTACTGCAGTTGTGATCATACTGTGATGAGTTCCAGCAGGAATTAATCCTCTGAAAGGCTGGCTTATTTGCGCAGGATGACTCATGCTCTGTGCCTGCACTTGTGGGGTGGGATGCTGTAATGGGGGCTAAAGAGTCTGAAGCAGAGCAGTTAAAGGCTGTCCCATAGACCCAAAATTAGGCAAGAAAAGCTGGAATGCTGGTAAAGGTACTGAAACCTGCTGGAGAGCCCTCGGTGACTGGGCAGTGTAATCAAAATTTGTCTGACCAGGCTGTTGTAGTTGTCCAGAATAAAGATTTGAAGCCTGGGTAAGATCCGCTCTAGCCTGGAGAAGATGTGTATCAGTCAGTTGGGAACCTTCTAGTCCTGATGCCTGACCCAACTGATGTTCATACAATACAGGAATAGGCTGCATATTTGAAGTTTGTTGAAAGGCAAGACCCAATTGTGCCTTGGCAGGTTTCCAGAGTTGGACAGCTGGAAAGTTGCGGATGGCAGTACCAGAAAGGACCATAGACAGCAGGGATAGACTGCTTTGAATAAAGGCTGGCTGAGATACAGCTGAAGTGAAGAACTAAATAACGCCTGAGCCTGGGAAACAGCAGGTCTAGCACCCAGTAGGGCTGGATGCTGTCCTTGCAGTGGTGCATAAATAGGGATTGGAATCTGCTGGATTGAGTTTGGCTGAGAAAGACCTTGTTGGGAGCCTCATTGCTGAGCCCAGGATGGTGGAGCCAATCGTGCATGTTCAGTGTTGAAGAATGACTTGGGTCCATATAGAAAGCTGGGATTTGAGCTGCTGCAGATTGAGACACGTAGACTCGTGGACTCTGTTGCTGCTGGGTGATGAGCGAAGGCATACAGTTTAACTGTGAAAAATGACTTGGAGAAGGCAGGCTGCTTGTCTGGGGTTTCACGTTACAAATATTAGGAGGGTGTGATGTGGTTGTATTCACTTCTTATCTTTCAACCTCTCCTTCTCTAGTGTTTTCCTGCCTCTTATCCTATAAATACATTCACATATTGCAACATTTTAAAAACAAACAAAAACCTTCTTTCACTTGGGTCTCCCAGCCCCACCTTATCTCCCTTCTTCCTCCTTTATTAAAATCTGTACTGCTCTCCCCACTTCCTTCCCTCCCCAATTCAATCCACTGCAGTCTCTGATCCCCTAGTCACCACTCCTCAGTCAAAAACCATCAATACCTTCCTATTGCCAAACCCAGTGGAGAGCTTCCTATACTTTCCTTATTCAGGCACTTGACTCTATTATTCACTTTCTCTTTCTTAAAACTGTCTACTTCCTCATGACTGTAACGCCATCCTTTCTACACAGGTGTTGGTCTCCACTTTGGAATCCTCCTCCACCCACCACTTAATCATTGGGGTTCCCTGTCAATCAGCCCTTAAACTACTACTCTTCACATTCCACACGGTGTTCTTGGACAATAGCATTCAATGTTGAAGTTTTCACTATCACCTATATTCAGGTAACTCACAAGTTTATATCCCAGCCTGGATTGCCTTCCTTAACATCAGATTTGTGTATACAACTCTGTGCTAGGCATCTCCACCAGGACATTTCACAGGCATCTCAAACTAGACGTGTCTCGAGGTGAACTCACACTCTCCACTCTTACCCCAAGCCTGATCCTCCTGTGTTCCCCATCTTAGTCAACGGCACCATCATCCACCCTTCCAGTCATCCTTAACCCCACCCTCTCCTCAGCAATCTGCCTCTAAGATCTGCTTTTTTATTGCCGATTTTTAAAATCTATCCCCTCCCCTCTATGCCCTGCACCTGCTGATGATGAATTGTGTGGTAATTCATCATCACTCACCTGGACTGTTGAGACAGCCTCCCAGCTGGACTCCTAATTCCAGATTTTTCACTCTCACATCCGTTTCCCACATAATCGCTGAAGTGTGTGATCCAAACCAAGATCTGGCCATGTCACTCTCCTGCTTTAAAACCCATTGCCTATAGGATAGAGTTTAAAATTCTTGGCATGACCTACAAGACCTCCCATTACTCGGCCTCTATTCAGTCTCCAGCATCAGCCCCATCAATCCTTGTACTGAACATTATGTCATAGTATTTCTCTGCTCACAGCATGCTGTTTCATCCTCCACACTTCTCTCATCCAGGAAAACCTCCCCCCACCTCCCCCAATTGTCTGGGTCATCTCCCCCCATCCTTCAAAACAACTCATCCACTGTTTACTCCCAAAATCATTCTTGCCCTTCATTTGTTTGTACTCCTAAAGCATCCTGTGCTTACCTCTATCTTAGCATTTACCCATTACTATGAAGCTACCTGCTTATAGACCTACCTCCCAACACGAAACAAAATTCAGAATCAGGGATTGGGTGCTGGGTGCTGGTCTTGGCCCACTTCCCCCACCACCCCCAGGCTGAGCAGTGCCTGACACATACTAGGCACTCAAATAACAACTACTGAATTGATTGTCACAGCAGGGCTATGAATCAGAGATAAACAAAAAATACGCAGCCTCAGACAGCAAGTCACACACTAGTAGGTGGGAGAGCAGCAACTTGAAACCAACTCTAAGGCCTGTGCTCTTTTAAGCACAACCTGGAAAACATAAGCTAAGTGTGGAGAAGGAGATGAGACTGACGTGTCAGGGTACCAGCCTAGGGGTGATGGTATATGTAGAGCAATCTAGGGAAATGACGGTGAGCACGATTCTGGGGGCAGTAGCATAGAGTCCTAAGGCCCTGGTGTCGCTGACTCTAAGCAGAGCCCTGATGTGATACACCGCCAGCAGTGCCAGGCCTGAGCTGCCCGGTAGATAAATCTAGACGCTAGGCCTGAGGCAGCAGCGTCCCCACGAACACTCAAGACTGTGCTTCACGGCCACCTTCTGAGTCCTGCGCGTACCCCTCTCTTGGGCACAAGCCTCCAGGAAGTTTCTAGTGTAGATCAAGACAGGGAATGTCCAAAGGGTATTACGAGATAAATAAATGTGGACCTGTGTGAACAAGAGCTGCCATGTCCCTCAGCCTCTCTTGAGGGAGGTCCCCACCCTTCTCCCACCCACCCTCCAGCAGCCTTCCCCTACGACCTGAAACAGAAGGCGGCCACCAAAAGGAGTCAAGTGGCAGAGGCTGAAATAAGCCAAGGAAAGCTCAAGTCCAGGACCCCACAGAACGAAGGGAACGTTCTGAGACAGCAGGCGACAAGGGGGACCGTGAGATGTTGCTGAAGGGCCCACACCTGCATGCATCGACACACGGCCCTCCCTGCACTGGAGGAGGATTGTTCTGGACAAAGAAGGCACAGGGCATGGGGTTGGAATAATACCAGTGAAAGGAAACTAAACATATCTATGTTTACAAAAAACGGGAAGCCAGTAAGGGTGTGGACAACAATGGATAAAGATGGGGTGGCTGGGCTTCCCTGGTGGTGCAGTGGTTGAGAGTCCACCTGCCGATTCAGGGGACGCAGGTTCGTGGCCCGGTCCGGGAAGATCCCACATGCCGCGGAGCGGCTGGGCCCGTGAGCCATGGCCGCTGAGCCTGCGCTTCCGGAGCCTGTGCTCAGCCACGGGAGAGGCCACAACGGTGAGAGGCCCGCGTACCGAAAAAAAAAAAAAAAAAAGATGGGGTGCCCTTCTCTGGTAAAATCCATGTCAAACAAAGGCGAAGAGCCAGAATGGCCTCATTAGCAGAGAAGCTGGCAGGTATCCAGGGCATGAACGCCCCACCCTTTGTCCTCACCTGAGTGTCTGGGGGCAAGCCAGCCTATCACCTCCCCTAGAGAGTTCTAGAGAGCTCGTGTCCTGCCTGGGAAAGAAGTCTGGAGCAGCCTCGGCTCTGAATCATATGTTTCATTCACAGATGGAGACATTCACACACCTCTCCCCACACTGCTTCTGCTCTGCAGACTGCAGTGAATGTTTTCAGTGTACAAACTTTCACAGGAAAACAGAACTCGCTATCTATCCTCTTTCCCACCTCCCCCAGCCAATCAAGCCCAGTGCCACCCCAGTTCAGCGGCAGTGAACAGCTCATTACCAGCTGGACAGGTTGCGTCCTAGAGCCCAAGTGAAGCACCCACAGCCCTGACTCACCTGTCATTGCTCAAGGAGGAATTCTCCTCCGGAGGAAGCGTGGGCAGCTCCCAGGCCCCACCTCAGTGGACTCGCTCCAATAATAAGAACAAGGAAAGCAAGACTTTATTGAGTGCCTCTCTGTGCCAGGCATTGTGCTCCACATGTATCAATATTATCTCATTAAAATCTCCCAACAACCTTATGATGATATGGGTGCTACCATTATCCTCATTTTATGGAGGAGGAATTATTAGAGCAGTTCAACATATTGGTCTGAGGTCACATGGATAGCAAAAGGGGAATCAGGAATGCAACAAAGATCTTTCTTCCCAACTTCAGAAATCCTGCTCTTAACCACTAACATAGAAGGGACCATCTTCCTTGCCGCTGTGTGTATCTCCTTTTCATTGTATGGACTATGATTTTGATAGCTTTTGACAGCTGCTCAAGTTTTCAGAACTTTCTTGGTTTCCCATTGGAGTGTACGCTTCCTGAGGTCAAAAACCATTTTTAATGGACCTTTGGACGTGATGCCAAGAACATAAATGTTGACTGATCAACTGAAGGGTTCAAAACACCACGGATGTTTAATAAATGGTATTTATTGGTTGTTATTAAAAGTCACTAATATTTCACACACCAGGTAACTCCTTTCCTCTAGAGCAGGTATTTCACCACCTCAGCACTACTGACACTTGGGTCTGGACAACTGTTGGTCATGAGGGTTGTTCTGTGCATTGTAGGACGTTTGCAGCACCCCTGGCCTCTACTACGCACCAGTAGCACCCCCTCCACCAGTTGTGGCAACAAAAAATGCCTCCAGACATTGCCAGATACCCCGTGGGTGGCAAAATCACCCCCAGGTGGGAACTACTGCTCTAGAATCAACAAATAAAGATAATAGCACTTATTCTCTCAGCATAAAACACAAGAAAGCTTATTTCCACCTACAATAAAACAGCACTCTTATTACTCATAGTTAATAAATATGAGAGATCCTGAGAAGTACTTACTAAATAAAAGCCCCAGAGCACCCATTTCAGAAGATCAAGATAATGTTCTTGTTATGCCTGAACCAAATCACTTTCTGCTGGTAGAATCTTGTGTAGTGGGATGTCAAGCTGGTGGGAACCCACGGCCAAAAAGGAAAGGCCTGATTTCAAATCCCAGCCTGTAGCCCCAAATCATTTTTTTGGTAACAAGATGGAGTAGACATAAACGTTTTTAAATCTCAGCTCCTTTACTGACTAGCTTCTGGTCAATTCACTTCATATCACTGGGTCTCAATTCCTATAAAATGGGAGCGATGGTTCCTAGCTCGTGGGATTGTTGTGAAGATTAAATAAAACAGATACAAAGCAAGGTCTGCCTCAAGAGGGCTTAAAAATAGTCACTCTTTTCCCTGTCCTCACTTGTCACCAGGCCCTTCAGAGCATGATACATGCTGATTTATTTTTGCTTTCTCCATGCCATCCAACAGAGCTGTTCTCAACTCTGGCTGCCCCTGAGAATACCTGCAGAGTTTTCAAAATGCTGATGTCTGGGCCCCACTACATACCAACTAGATCAGAATCTTTGGCTTGAGAGTATATATTGTAAGCATTCAAAATTTTATTGATGATAAAAGGAATACATTATCTTTCATGTAATTTTCTTTACGCCAAATAATAAAACAGTAATAATGTTTGTATCAGGTCTTAAAATATGGCAATATTATATTATCATTAATAATCAATACATTATAAATAATTTAAATAAATTAGTATATATCCAAATGACATCTATTGCATTCTTAGGATCCACATATTCCATTAGAATTTTTAGATTTTATGTTTCAATTTCAATTATCATTTAAAAATAGCCCTTATAGTTGGGGGGGAGGGATAAATTAGGAGCTTGGGATTAACATACACATACTACTACATATAACATAGATAACTAACAAGGACTACTGTATAGCACAGGGAACTCTATTCAATACCTGTAATAACCTATATGGGAAAAGAATCTGAAAAAGAATGGATATATGTATATGTATAACTGAATCACTATGCTGTATAACTGAAATTAACACAACATTGTAAATCAACTATACTCTAATAATTTTTTTAAAAAATAGCCCTTATATGTTATTTTTTAAAAAACATCTTTGAAATGGTAGTTCTCAACTGAAAGATATGTTAGAATAAGACTTTAATTTCTTAAGTCAATGTTTCTCAAAGTTTCAGGAAACAGTGCTACAAATATTGTATCAATAACAAATTATATAAGTGACAAAACTGCATTTGTACACAGGCTAAAAAATAGAGCCTATTTGTTAGCAGGAGAGTAGATACTGTTATTTGTTTTGTTTTTAGGAAAGATAAGAAGCTACAGTATACAGTAATAATACTTAAAATGTTGCCACATCGTATCAAATCAGTACAAAAGGAAAATAATCAGAGTTCATAATTAATGGCACAAGTTAGTAGCATCTAACATATTTAAATGAATTAAAGGATGTTCCTGTGACTCAACTAATGAAATGATGTTGGAAAGGGAAAGGTATGGGCTGGATTCAGGGCTGTGTTTCAATAGGGTTGTATATTACATCAGCACATCATAAACTCCATTGGAGCAGGGGTTTGTCATTCCTTCGGTGCTTACAACAGTATCAAACCCAGAGAGACAGTCAGCCAACATCTCTAAAATAACGACCACCACCTTTCTCTTACTGTGTTATTATTTCTACTCTTATTACCCTTAGATCCTTAATTTCTTACTTTTTAAATCTTATATTTCTGTTAGCTACCTGAAAGCCTATATGAATAAGGTAGGATTTTAGAAAATCAATACACTTTTAAAGAATTGGATGTAAGGGAATTCCCATAAGTAGCAACTTTCCTTGACTTTACCTCTGGAGAGCTGTCTCCATCACTTTCTCATCAGATGACCACATAGATCCATGGCTCACCCAGGGAGTCCTAAGTCATGCCCCACTGATTAAACCATCCTGTATTTTTTCACTATTGAGCTGTTCAGTTAAACAATATGAACAAGAATTTGAATTTCTTGATAAATACTTCACCCTGCAAAGAAATTTCAAAGTCTAGCTAACAGGAACTAAAGGGAGAGCCAATTGTTTCCCGAGGTTATTGACCAAGGCTTGCTAAACTCTCTCCAAGCACCTTGCAATGCACCACCTCTCAGGCAGAGCTCTTGCCTCTCCGGGGAAAAACCAGTCACCAAACCAGGTGCATCTGCACAATGTGCAGCAAGCTAAATGTTGAAATGCTGAGGTTTGTAACAAAGAAAGGGTTTATTCACGAGGCAGCCAAATGAGGAGATGGGAGAAGGACTCTCAGATCTGCCTCGCCAAAGGCGAGGGGCTTGAAACGTTTACAGGATAAAGAAGCAGAGTGTTCTTAGGCATGAGGAAAGATGACTGGAAGTAGGGAACAGGTGAGGTAATCTGTGTTCTACCCAGGTCCAGTTTTAGCGTCAGTGGTTCCAATTAGTCTTAGCTGGCTCGAACTGGACAAGAGGTGACTCCAAATTCCTAGGCTATGTGAAGCTTCAAGGGTATGCAATCGGCAACAAAATAAGGCAAGCTTGTACTTGCGCTTGCACAGAGAGGGCAGGCTATAAGTGGAGGGGGGTTTTAACAAGCTATTCCCTTACCTGCTGTTCTGTAAGATAAGCTCAAATATTTCTGTTAGTCACCAGTTTCTGTTAACGCTGTGGGGCATGGTTTCAAATGCATGCTGGCCGGCCACATGAAAAGGGTGTCCAAACCTTCCTCCTCCCTCTGCCTGGGATGCTGTTTTGAGTCCCTCTTCTGCTGGGGGTTGGGGAGCATTGAGCCTGGACTTCTTGTCTCATTTCACTTCTTCACCCACCAAGCCAGACCACGAAGTGCCCTCAAAAATGAATGAAACCAATTTTCAATTTGGGGGGACTGTGGATTCTAATGTTGGAATCCATTAAAAGCTTCAACCTCACACTCAATGAGAAAGAGTTCTTTGACACTCACCCTGAGACAGCTTTCCAGTTCCTACTTAAAAGCCAGCAATCCCAGCTTCTTACCACAAGGCATTTGGGGAAGATATGATGCAAAGTCTTCACAGACCCTGGTTTCCAGACTTTGGATTTCAGGGACCTAGATAGGGTGTCAATCTTGCCAAATAAAGCCAACTTTTTTCTTGCTTTGCCAAATAAGGACATTTTAAAAAGAAACAGATGAGTGGGAGGGGGTTCTACTATCTACAATCTATGAGGACGGTATTTTCATTTAAGAAAAAGGACATTTTAATAATAAAATGTCAAAAAGCTGTAATGTCGGAATAAAAGGCAGACCTTTAAATTAAATAAGTTTTTGTGTTCTCTTTTAAAATCTCACCATCTTACTCTCATTTCTCTCATTCCATGAAGACAAGTGAACGTTGATCAACGCTCTCCCTGGTGGCCCTTCCTCTTAGAAGAACCACTCCTTACAGAGCACTGACTGTGGGGGGCACATTATCGCTTAAAGCTTGACACAGTCCTGCAAGGCTGGTATTATTTTCTCCATTATATGAATAAGAGAACTGTGGCTCAGATAGTTCTCTTATTCATAAGTGAAGTACAATCCAAGGTTACGATGAGGTCTGAGGCCTCTCTGACTCTAAAGCCTGTGCTCTTTCCCCCATGATGCCCATGTTGCATCCCAAACACCTTTGACATACCCAGGAGACTGGATCAAAAACCCCGAAGCACCTCAGGCTGATGATCCCTGCAGTTGCCAGGGGTTGCTTCTGGTGAATTTCAGGGAACCTCCTCTCAGACTTTGACCTTAGAAGAGCAGCTGCCCTCTCCTCTCTGACAGCTCTCCTTCCCAGAGAAAGCAACCAGGTATTGAAGTGCCCACCACACTTTCTACAGCATGAAGAGTTTCAGCAGATAAGCTCTAGGCGGAGCGGAAAGTTTGGGGTGCACGGTACAGTCATAGAACCCAGCTTTTTCAACAATTAGTCTAACATTCAGCTTCAATCTGTTTTACGCAGATCAGCTGCTAAACCTTTGCTATTCAAGGTGTGGTCCATGGATCCGCAGCATTTTGGCATTACCTGGGAGGCTGTTAGAAATGAGGGGCCTCAGGCCCCACACCAGACCTACCGAATCAGAAACTGAATGTTAGCAAAATGCACCAGGTGATTTGAATACACATTAAAGTTTTAAAAAGCACTGTTCTAGAATCACCTATGGAGTTTTTTTCAAAGTGTGCATTTCCAGGAAATAGAGTCCAAAATTTCAGAGAAAGGGGCGGAGGAGAGGGAAGCCCAAAGGAGTGCATTTTTTTTAAACTAGTTTTCTTGTGGTCCCTGTCCTCAAGAAAAATCATTTCTGGCTGGAATCAAAGAACGACTTTGTTTTGTCAACAGCTGTCCCTGTAGCTAATAGCTCCCTCCTTCCCAGAGGCAAAGTTGATGACTTCCTACAGACCCTCTCTTGGGCTGAGCTCCACATTGCAATGAATGAATGGAAGACTTCTGCTTAAATCAGAGTTTTCCCCTCTGAGTTGTTCCCCATCTCCCCAGTCTTCTGCCCCCAATTCATAGGGAAGGTTAGACTATTGTCTCCATATCAGTAGCAGGACTCCTATATTTTCTTTTCTCCTGATCCAGTGCCTTAATCCAGTATGAAGGAAGGAAGGAAAGAAGGAAAGGAGGGAGGGAGAGAGGAAGGAAAGAAGGAAGGAAATAAATTACCATGCGTTACACACCTACTATATGTCAGACCCACCCCATCCCCCAAAACAGTTTACATATATTTCTCATTTAATGTACATAAAAATATGTAAGATTGGTATTAATGCCTCAATTTTCAGCAGTGGAGGCTAAAGCTCAGATAGATTAAAACTCTCCTAAAGCCAGGTTTCTAAACAGGATCTAATACTAAAGTTCCGTCTCATTCTTTCTACTACCCCAACTTGCCTTCACAGAATAGTATATAAATAAAAGAATTTACTGAGGTATAATTCACATACCATAAAATTCAATTCAGTGGTTTTTAGTATATTCACAAGATTTTGAGACTATCACCATGATCTAATTCCAGAACATTTCCATCACCTCAAAGAGAAAACCCAAACCAAGTAGCAGTCACTTTCCATTCTCCTTGTCGCCCAGGTCCCTGGCAATCACTTTCTACCTCTATGGATCTGTGTATTATGGATATTTCATATAAATGAAATCATAGGATAGATGCCTTTAGTGTCTGGCTTCTTTCACTTAGCATAATGTTTTCAAGGTTTATCCATGCTGTAGCATCTATCAGTACTTCATTCCTTTTTATAGCTGAATAATATTCCATTGTATGTATATGCCACATTTTTTTTACTCATTCATGAGTAGATGGACATTTGGATGTTTCCACACGTTGGCTATTACAAAAAATGCTCCTATAAACATCCATGTACACGTTTTTGTGTGGACAATGTTTTTAATTATCTTGAGTACATACCTAGAAGTGAAGTTGCTAGGTCATATAATAGTAACTCTATGTTTAATTTTTTGAAGAAATGCCAAACTCTTTCCCAAAATGGCAGCATTCTTTTACATTCCAATCAGCAATGCATGAGAGTTCTAATTTCTCCTTATCCTTGCCAACACATGTAATCATCTGTCATTTTGATTATAGACATCTTAATGGCTGTGAAGTGGTATCTCTTCACAGTGGTATCACTTTGTAGTTTTGATTTGCATCTTCCTAATGACTAATAATGTTGAGCATCTTTTCATGTACTTATTGGTTATTTATACATCTTCTTTGGAGAAAGTATTCAAATCCTTTGCCCATTTTTAAATTGGGATATTTGTCTTTTAGTTGTTGAATTGTTAGTGCTCTTTATATATTCCAGATACTGGGCGCTTATCAGATATGTGATTTGCAAATATTTCCTCCCATTATTTGGGTTGTCTTTTCACTTTGATAGTGTCCTTTGAAGAACAAAAGACTTTAGTTTTGATGAAGTCCAACTTATCTATTTTTGCTTTGGTTGCCTTTGCTTTAGGCATTATATCTATTAAACCGTTTTTTTTTTTACATCTTTATTGGAGTATAATTGCTTTACAGTGTTGTGTTAGTTTCTGCTGTATAACAAAGTGAATCGGCTATATGTATACATATATCCCATATCCCCTCCCTCTTCAGCCTCCCTCCCACCCTCCCTATCCCACCCCTTTAAGTTATATCTATTAAACTGTTGTTTAATCCATGGTCTTAAAGATTTACATCTCTGGTTTTTTCTAAGAGTTTTATAGCATTTAGGTCATTGATCCACCTTGAGTTAATTTTTTGTATGGTATGACATAGGGGTCAAATTGCACTCTTTTGCATATGAATACCCAGTTTTCTCAGCACCATTTGTTGAAAAGACTAGTTTCCCCCCATCGAATTGTCTTGGCACCCTTGTCAAAAATCAGTTAATCATGTGGTGATCATTTTGTAATGTATAAAAATATCAAATCACTATGTTGTACACTTGAAACCAGTGTAACATTGTAAGTCAACTATACGTCAATTTTTTAAAATAGTTTTTTAAAAAAAGAATGTATGATGGGTAGAAGAGGTTATAAGGTTCAAGACAAAATGGAGTTTGAGAGTGTTTCCAAGCACATAAATGTATTATTTCATAAGAATTCTTAATTACATAAAAGGAGTCATAGGACCAATAAATTATCAAATTGTTTTAATTCTAACATTCAAAATGATTTCACTCTTTTTTGAAGCAACCTGCATCAAAAGCACTCTAGAAGATATATTCAGTAAAATTCATTTATTCAGATTCATTGGGAAAAAGTGTTTAAGCTTGTATGACTCTCCTCATAACAGAAGTTTAATCTTCATGTAATAAAATTTATCTTAAATGACAAAAAAAATCAGTTGATCATAAATGTATGTGTTTATTTCTGGACTTGCAACTCTGTTTCATTGATCTATATGTCTATTCTTATGCCAGTACCACACTTGTCTTTTTTTAATTAAGGTATAGTTGATTTACAATATTACATTAGTTTCAGGTGTACAACACAGTGATCCACAATTTTTATAGATTATATTCCATTTAAAGTTATTATAAAATATTGGCTACATTCCCTGTGTTGTACAATATATCCTTGCAGCTTACTTATTTTATACATGGTAGCTTGTACCTCTTAATCCCCTACCTCTGTCTTGCCCCTCCCTCTTCCCTCTCCTCACTGATTACTAGCTTGTTCTCTAAATCTATGTCTTTTTCTGTTTTGTTATATTCATTCGTTTTATATTTCAGATTCCATATATAAGTAATAACATACAGTGTTTGTATTTTTCTGTATGACATTTCACTAAACATAATAACCTTCAGGTCTATCCACATTGTTGCAAACGGCAAAATTTCATCTCTTTTTATGGCTGAGTAATACTCTATTCTATTACATATATATATGTAATAGTAGATAGATAGATGCACATACACACAATAGAATATATACATATAACAGATTCTTTATCCAATCATCTGTTGATGGACACTTAGGTTGCTTCCATATCTTGGCAATTGTAAATAATGCTAGTATGAACATTGGGGGTGCATGTATCTTTTCAAATTAATGTTTTCATCTTGTTTGGATTTCTGGATCATATGATAGATTCTATTTTCAGTTTTTTGAGAAATCTCCATACCATTTTCCATAGTGGTTGCACCAATTTACATTCCCCCAACAGTGTACAAGGGTCCCCTTTTCTCCACATCCTCGCCAACATTTGTTATTTGTGGTCTTTTTGATGATAGCCATTCTGACAGGTGTGAGGTGATATCTCATTGTGGTTTTGATTTGCATTTCTCTGATGATTAGCAATGCTGAGCATCTTTTCGTGTGCCTGTTGGCCATCTGTATGTCTTCTTTAGGAAAATGTCCATTCAGGTCCTCTGCCCATTTTTTAGTTGCACTGTTGGTTTTTTTGATGTTGAGTTATATGAGCTGTTTATATGTTTTGGATTTGGATGTTTTGGATATTATATATTTTGGATAAGGATATTAGTCATACCATTTGCAAATATTTTCTCCCACTCAGTAGCTTGTTTTTCTCTTTTGTCAAGGGTTTCCCTTGCTGTGCAAAAGCTTTTAAGTTTAATTAGGTCCCATATGGTTATTTTGGTTCTGTTTCCTTCGTCCTTAAGAGAGATCCAAAAAATATTGCTACAATTTATGTCAAAGAGGGTTTGCCTATGATTTCTTCTAGGAGTTTTATGGTTTCCAGGTTTACATTGAGGTCTTTAATCCATTTTGAATTAATTTTTGTATATAGAGTGAGAAAATATTCTAGTTTCATTCTTTTACATGTAGCTGTTCAGTTTTCCCAGCACCATTTATTGAAGAGACTGTCTTTTCCTATTGTATATTCTTGCCTACTTTGTCACAGATTAACTGACCAAAAGTGTCGGTGTTTACTTCTTGGCTCTCTATTCTGTTCCACTGATCTACGTGTCTGATTTTGGGCTAGTATCACACCGTTTTGCTTACTGTGGCACTGTACTGCAGTCTGAAGGCTGGGAGCATGGTGCTGTCAGCTCTGTTTTTCTTTGAGATTATTTTGACTATCTGGGGTCTTTTGTGTTTCCATACAAATTTTAGAATTATTTTTTCTTGTTCTTTGATAAATGTCAGTGGTATTTTAATAGGGATGCCACTGAGTCTGTAAATTTTCTTAGGTAGTATGGTCATTCTAACAATATTAATTCTTCCAGTCTCTGAACATGGTAAATCTTTCCATCTGTTTGTGTTGTCTTCAGTTTCTTTCATCAGTATCTTATAGTTTTCTGAGTACAGGTCTTTTACCTCCTTAGCTATTTTATTTGCAGGTATTTTATTCTTTTGGATGCTATTGTGAATGGGATTGCTTTCTTAAATTTTCTCTGATAGTTCATTGTTAGTGTATAGAAATGCAACAGACTTCTGTATATTAATTTTGTATCCTGCAACTTTACCGAATTCATTGATGAGCTCTAGCAGTTTTTTGGTGGTGCCTTTAGTGTTTTCTATGTATAGTATGATGTCATCAGCAAACAGTGAGTTTTATTTCTTCCTTTCCAATTTGGATTATTTATTTTTCTTCTCTGATTGCCGTGGCTAGGACTTCCACAACTATGTTGAATAAAAGTGACAAGAGTGGGCATCCCTGACTTGTTCCTGATCTTAGAGGAAATGTTTTCAGCTTTTCACCATTGAGCATGATGTTAGCTGTGGGTTTGTCATATATGGCCTTTATCATATTGAGGTATGTTCTCTCTATGCCCACTTTCTGGAGAGTTTTTATCATAAATGGATGTTGAAGTTTGTCAAAACTTTTTCTGTATTTATTGAGGTGATTATATGATTTTTATCCTTCAGTTTTTTTAATATGGTGTATCACATTCACATCGACTGATTTGCAGATATTGAATCATCCTTGCATCCCTGGGATAAATCCCACTTGGCCATGGTGTATGATCCTTTTAATGTATTGTTGGATTTGATTTCCTAATATTTTGTTGAGGATTTTTGCATCTATGTTCATCCATGATACTTGCCTATAATTTTCTTTTTTGGTGATATCTTTGTCAGGTTTCAGTATCAGGGTGATGCTGGCCTTGTAGAATGAGCTCGGTGAAGTTCCTCTGCAATTTTTTGGAATAGTTTAAGAAGGATAAGCATTAAGTCTTCTCTAAATGTTTGGTAATATTCACCTGTGAAGGAATCTGGTCCTGGACTTTTGTTTGTTGGGAGTTTTTCTTTATTACCGATTCAATATCACTATCTGTAAGTGGTCTGTTCATATTTTTCATTTCATCTTGGTTCAGGCTTGGGAGATTGTACATTTCTAGGAATTTGTCCATTTCTTCTAGGTAGTCCATTTTTATTAATATGTAGTTATCTGTAGTAGTCTCTTAAGCTCCTTTATATTTCTGTGATGTTGGTTGTAACTTCTCCTTTTTCATTTCTTCTCCTTTTTCGTTTCTGTTTCATTCAATTTTATTGATCTGGATCCTGTCTTGGGCCCTGGGACCTCTGGCTGCAGGGTCCTGGGCGTTCCAGGTCTAGTGCGTGTGCACTAGGGTGTGGGGCCAGGTCCTGGGCCTTCTAGTGGACAGAACCTTGACCGGGGTGGCTGTGGGCTCTGGGGGTATTAAAGTAGCCTGCCTGCTGGTAGGTGGGGCTGTGGCCCCCACAGGTAGTTGCTTGGCCTGAGGTGTCCCAGTATTGGTGCCAAAAGCCTGGTGGGTAGGGCAAGGTCCTGGCATTAATTAGCTAGAGGGAGGATCCCAAAATGGCACTTGCTGGGCTTCCCTGGTGGCGCAGTGGTTGAGAGTCCGCCTGCCGATGCAGGGGACACGGGTTCGTGCCCCAATCCCGGAAGATCCCACATGCCGCGGAGCGGCTGGGCCCGCGAGCCATGGCCGCGGAGCCTGTGTGTCTGGAGCCTGTGCTCCGCAACGGGAGAGGCCACAGCAGTGAGAGGCCCGCGTACAGCAAAAAAAAAAAAAAAAAATGGCACTTGCAAGCACCAGTGTCCTTGTGGTAGAATGAGCTCCCGAAATGGCTGCAGCCAGTGTCTATGTCCCCAGGGTGAGCCCCAATTGCCTCTTGCTTCTCCAGGAGACTCTCCAAGATCAGCAGGTGGGTCTGACCCAGGTCCCTTTCAAATTACTGCTTCTGCCCTGGGTCCTGGAGCATGTGAAATTTTGTGTGCACCCTTTAAGAGTCGAGTCTCTATTTCCCCCAAACCTGTGGGTCTCTGCTGGCCTTCAAAGCCAAACATTCTGGGGGGTTGTTTTTCCAGTGCAAGACCCCCAGGATGGTGAGCCTGATTCCTCACTCAGATTCCTCACTCCTTGTGAAGAACCTCTGCAATTGTCATTTTTTTCTCAGGGGTATGGGTCTTGATAACCCCTGACCTCCTTCTTGTCTCCTTGTGGTTCCTTCTTTATATCTTTAGTTATAGAAGATCTTTTCTGGTAGACTCCAGTGTTTCTCATCAATAGCCGCTCTGTCAACAGCTTTACTTCTGGTATGCCCACGAGAGGAGGTGCGCTTATTGTCCTTCTACTCCACGCCACCATCTTTCCACACTGTCTTGATTACAGTACCTTTGCAGTTTTGAAACTGGTAAATGTGAGTCCTCCAACTTTGTTGTTGTTGTTTCAAGATCATTTTGGCTATTATGAGTTCTTTGTTATAGTTTTCAGTATACAAGTCTTGTACTTCGGTTGTTAAATTTATTCAGTATCTTCACTGAATATCTTCAAGTTTATTGATACTTTCTTCTGCTAGTTGAAATCTGTTCTTAAGTCCTTCTAGTGAATTTTTCATTTCAGTTATACTTTTCAACTACAAATTTTCTGTATGTTCCTTTTTACCATTTTTATCTCTTTATTAATATTCTTTTTTGTTGAGACATCATTCTTAAACTTTTCTTTTATTCTTTAAACATGGCTTTTGTTAGTCCTTTGAACATATTTATAATGATTGAGTTAATGTTTTTGTCTAGTAAGTCCAACATTTGGACTTCCTCAGGGACATTTTCTATTGGCTGGGAGTTTTTTTTCTGTATACAGAACACACTTTCTTGTTCCTTTGTATGTCTTATAATTTTCTGTTGAAAATTGAACATTTAAAAAATATAATATGACAATTGACCATTCTGCACACCAGATTCCCCTCCTTCCCAGGGTTTGTTGTAGTTCGCATTTATTATTATTTGTTGTTGCTGCTGCTGCTGCTGCTGTTTATTTAGCAATTTTTCGGAATTAATTCATTCTGCAAAGTCAGTATTCTTTATTATGTGTGGCCACTGAAGTCTCTGCTTAGTTAGCTTAGTGGTCAGCTAATGAATAGACAGAGATTTCCTAAATGTCTTGAACCAATAAGTCTCTCAACTTTTGCCAATTTCCTCTCTGTGTGCATGCCTTTACTGGTCAAATAGGCAGTTTACAACTCAGCCTTTGCCTACATTTCTTACGTGTATAGACCCTCAAGATCAGCCAGAGGTAAGAGATTAGGGCTTTCTCAGATCTTTTCTTGGCATGTGCATAGCTCTGTACATGCAGATGACCTTTTAGATTCCCAGGAATTTGTCAGAGCTTTCCAAGGCCCCCACCAACATCTCAGTCCCAGTTTTTCTTTTAAAATTTTTGCTCAGCTCCTTGTTAGTCCCAGTTGCAACCACTGCTTCAGACAGCTGCAATGTTAAAAACTTCCCACTGATTATTTTCAACAAATACCCTAACAATAAGGCTGTTTGCCCAGAGAAAGTTCTGAAAGCCCTGAGAATTCAGCTTTATAGGCAATTTGCAGACAGGTCATATAGTGACAATTCTCTGGAAATGAAGCTTTTTGGAGCACTCCAAGCCCATCCTGTCCCCTCCCTATTGGCTGCTAGTTTGCTGGTCTTCATGGCTATCATAGTAGTTGCAAGGCTGTTGGTTTCTAAGGCTACTTGAAGAGGTGGGGTAAGAGGGATGGGAACAGGGCAAGTTAAAATGCCTCGATGCTCACTATGTTTAATGAGATTCAGCCATTTGTCTTAAACAAATGCTCCTTGAATTGTTGCAAGTCTTTGCTTAATTTCTAGAGTTCTGAAAAAGTTGGTTTAGATTGTTTTTGCTCATTGCTTTTCTGGAGGAGTAGGTTTTTCAGAGGTCCTCACTCTACCATTCTGTAAGTGCTTCTCCTGAAAAAACATTTATAAATATCTCTTTGATTCAATTCTACATTTTTTGTTTTCTTTCTACTCACACAGAATACATCTCTCCTCTTTTCTCCTTCAGCGAGTGAATTAAAATCAGAGAAGAAGTATGAAAAAAGCATATTTTCTGATTTTTTTCAGTAGTTTCCTTGTGCTACAGTAGTATAGAGGAAAGTGTCAGGCAGGAGCAAGGTGAACCAAAGCTGTTTCTTTCCAAAGAAACAAATATAAATCCAGAAGCACAGTCTTTCTAGTTCTATGATAGTCACAAAATGAACGGGGACAGGAGACATGTTCGATTAAGGAGACTTGGAAAGGATATGTAATATTCCATGAAGAAAAGTGCTTTAATGCCTGAGTTTCCTGTAGGGAGAAGAGTGGAGTTCCTAAACAGGACAGGTATGTGATGATTACTCAACTCTGAATTTCACTTTGCCGGTATTAACCCCTTCTCACAGCTTCCTTCAAATGTCAGATGCTGAGGTGAATGAGAGGCAAAATAAAACCACCACCAATACATTCCCCTTCATGAGCAAAACTGGAATTGGCAAAGGGTCATGGTGACAGATACAAGAAGATTCATTCCTCGTGATATCTTGGGCCAAATTCCAGAAGCCAGTTCATCTTAGGGAGGAGTGGGCCAGAGATTTGCATGTATGACCTCACCCAGAAGTTCCAGCCCCAGAGCATATAAACAGGTGAGTTGTAGCTCTTACCCAGCTCCAGGCCCAGTAGTTTCCGAACAGATCAAGACCATGGCAATCCTCGGGCCCCTGCTGCTGCCACTGGGGCTGTTTCTGTGCCTTGGACTGCTGTGTTCTCCTGCCAGCTGTATAAGTCACAAAGACAACTGCAAGTTCTTCAGTAAGGTCATTGTCATCACTTCCTCAGGAATCCATGCCAACCCAAACGTCTATAAAAGCAATACAGTCTACACAGGTAAGTAGAAGCCATTCTCTCTGCTGTCCTCTGTTCTCTGAGGGTAGATAAAACCAGAATTGCAGAACATACCCCTCCATCCCTGCTCTCAATAACACAAACAAAACATGTGTTTTTGACCCGTCTGGGACACAGAGGCAGAAAGAGGGAGAATGAGAACATGTGAGAGGATGGGTTGGGTGGGACTATTTCCTATTTCTGCATGTCCCCTGTGTGAACCTGAGCCATGGGAGTCATTACATCCCAACACTCAGGTTAACCGAGTCCCAGCAAAAGCACAACTGCAGCAAGTTCTCTCACTTAAATAATTTGGGCTTTTTTTTTTTTTTTTTTTTTACTTAAAACAGTCTGTATTGGGGGGGGCATTTTTATTATTTTAAGGGATAAAAATTGCACCACAGTTTGTAGTCTTTTCCCATCCACTTGATGAAACAATGCCACCATGGATGATTGTATAGGGCACAACTCCAGGAGACGCTGTTCACTTTTAGTCTGTGGGTGGAAAAGCTAGTGAGCTAGACAGGGAAGGTATTACTATCCCATCTGATAAACGAGGAGCCTGAAGCTGAGAGAAGTTGAACGACCTGCTCAGGGTCTCACGGGCTAATCAGTGGCAGAACTGCCCCTTGAATCTTCGTCTGTTCATCACTAATCCAGTGCTTTTCTTTGAGGTGCCTAGAACTATGTTCTAGATATTGGGATCAGTCAAACCTACAAGTCAAGGCAAGTGCTCTCAAATAACTTTCATGATAACAACAAATTTAATATGACTGTTGACATATACTAATGTATTTAGTCCTCACAATGACCTACTAGGTAGATACTGTTGTCATTCCCTGTGTGTCAATGAGAAGACAGAGGTAGAGATGCTAGTGACTTGCTCAGGTCACAGAGCCGCTTAAGTGATGGACCTGGGATGTGGACCCGAGCATTCTAGCTTCAGAGACCCTGCTCTTAACCACTACACTATATGCCTCTCAGTTAAGGTAATGAGAGCTAAGACGTCCTACTGTGTGCTGAGTACTGTTCTAAGGGTAAATGCTATTATCTTCCCCACTTTACAGATGAGAACTGAAGCACAGGAAAGTTAACGTTTTACCCAAGGTCACTAGTAGGTTGCACAGCTAATATTTGAACCTAAATAATAGCCAAGATTTGTCCTGCTTTGTCTAGCCAGGCCGTCCAGCTTCAGAGCCTGACTCCTCATCTACCATGTTATCCTGCCTCTCTTAGAACTCTAACCAAATTTTGCAGAGAACACCAGGGTGATATCTATACCCATGCTCTACAGATTCCAGGCTTCAGCAGGAGAATGCCTATGGCCTGCCTTCACACACTCATCCTGGCTAGTCCTTTTCTCTATTTTTTCTTGGGGACTGTCACTAAGTGCCTCAGCTGTGGTGGGCCTCCCTATGTCCCACTCCCTCAGGCAGCAGATCTTGTCCTAAACAGGGCAGGGAGGGTAATCTTGTGATTCAAGATGAGGACCAGGAGGGCATGTGTGTGACCTTGTATACAGAAAAGGACCTGGATGGTCAGAGATCTCAGACCTCTGACCTAAGGTAACACATCACGAGGTGAAGAATTTTGCTGTTGAAATGGAAGAAAAAGAAACCTATCTTGTGAAGATGCAAGGGGTGAGGGGTTGGAGGTGGGGGTGGCAGAGGAGCCATGTGAAAGTAGGAAGACAGAAGAAAGAAGGATCAAAAGATGATCCGTAAGACCCCTTGAAAGGGAACGTGCTGGATGAGAGGGACATCACAGCATTTACAGAGGCATCGGGTAGAGCAGAGAGAAAGGAGAACAGGAACTAAGGCTCACTGAATGCCCACTACGTATCTTGTACTTCCCCAAACTTCGTGTGATTTCATCTCAGAACAGAAACGTGCTAAAGCTCTGTGATAAACTGACTCACTATAGGAATGATTTAAGTTGAGAATCAAAATCCTATGCCCTCGGAGGTGTGATGTACCAGATTGCACACCTAAAATTACACAGCAGGCTCCGTGGTTTCCTTGGGTCATCATAGGAACTTGCTGGGACTCGGAACTTCTGGGGAGACTGAGTAAATGCCCACACAGGCCAACTGCTTCTCCTCATTTTAATATTGAAATTTTTTTTATTTTCAGGGTTTGTGTTAACATTGGTAAGACATGTACAAATGGTTTGGCTGGTTCCAAGACACAACTGCATCTCAGGCAATATCTTAGAACAGGTTCTCTTGAGTCTGACTTGGTATCAGTCAAAGAAACTCATAAGGTAGTAGCATTTGTATTACAACTGTGCTGGCTAAGCATCTGCCTCCATTTTTTACTTCCGTGGGCAAGAGAAATGTAACTTGCTTGCCTTTTTTTCCTGAACCTTCAGCTTTAAGGCACTATGCAACACTGGATGCACAACTTTTTAAAAGCCAATCAATGAGTCTTTATTTAGTGCCCTCCAGGTGCCCAGAACTGGGCTGGCCAGATACGTAGGTGAAACTACAGCATGTAGTACAAGCCAGAATGTAATTAAGTCCTCAACTCTATAGTAAAAAAAAAAAAAAAAAAAATACATGATTCAGGAGTGAGAGAAAAAGAGCCCAGAAGTGGGACATCAGCAGGATCTTGGAGAGTAAGTGGGGATGTGATGTGAGATGAGAAGGAAGGAAGATTCCAGACGGGCACCAGACATGAACAAAGGCCAGGGGCAGGCAAGCCAGGTGTGTCTGCAGAAGCAGAGGGAGCCTGGATGCCCTGGAGTGGGGGTGGAAACAGCGGAGTGAGCTGGGTTATGAGGATCATAAGAGCCATGCGCTGGGTACTGCAAGCAACAGAAGCAGAAATATAAAACCAGAAACGTTTAGAGGCTCTAGAAGAGCACTTTGAAGGTTTTGGACAGGTGTGTGTCCTGATGGAAGTGTTGAGTGTGGAAGTCTGATCAGGCTGAAGCCTGAAGGGAGGGGACTGTGGAGGCCAGGAATCTGGATAATACAGATAACTAGGAGGGATGAAAGGCAGATGTAAGCCAGAGAGGGGGGTGGAAAACAGAAGGAAAGACAAAGGCAAGCCCAGGGGAGAGCTGACAGGCTTGATGACTGGATGACACGGTCGGTCGCTCATCACCATCCACCGCAGCACCAAGTACACACATCTAGGAGAAATGTCAGGTTCTGGCTGAGCAAGTCAGGGCGGGGTGGGGGGTGGGGGGTGGGGGGGTGGGGGGGTGGAGGTGGGGGGTGGAGATCTGGCTCAGATTTGTTTTTGACTGGCAAAAACAAACAGAACAGAGAAATGTGTTTCGTGCTAAGAATAACAATGGCAACTTATCCAACACCCACCAGTATTAAAGTCTTTACATTCTTCTCTTCAGTCTCCCAGGAACCTTTCAAGATAAGGTATCATGATCTCCATACAATGAGAGATAATGTCATTATCCTCAGACCTAGAACCAACCCTAGTGCAAAGCGGGCATTCAATAAATATTTGTGGAGTGAATGATGAACAGGAAAGAAACCACTGATTTAAATGTTAGGGCTAGGATTCAGATCCAGGACTGTCTAATCCTACTGTGCTACAAAATCAATTTTCGTTATTTTGTAAAGGAGAAACCTTTAAAACAATTTGGGGTGGCTGAGAGGATCCTAGCATTGAGAAATTTGTTCAGAAGGGATCTTCTAAGGGAGGAAATGGACAAACTGAAATAGTCTCTTGAAATTCCCTCCCTATTACACATCAGGAGGCTGAAAATAACAGGTGGAATTAAAAAGTGTCAGTGGGGTCCCTGTGGGCACACGCTGGGCTAGGTCAACAGGTGAGACTCACCTGAGTGGAGGGGGTCAGGGAACCCTAAGTGGTTACTTAGCGGTACTTGGATTTGGGCCTTGGCAGGTACTTGGACTAGGTACCCGGATTAGGGCCTCTGGGTCTCAGAGGCCCCCCCTTCCCTCACTCTCAACAACAAAGACCAAGAACATCAGCATTTCTGGAACCAGGAAATAGGCTTTGCTTTGACTTGGCAGTAACAGTTCCTTATTTCTTGAAGCACTTCCCTGGAGGCCCACTTGACCCTTCCACATGCATCCACCCCCTCTCTCCCCACACTCCACTCCTCCCGAGAGAAGGGCAGAACTCTCATCTGGCAGATAGGAACGGGGCTCAAGAGGTTAAAGGTCAGCCAGGACCTCATCCCTGATACGTAGCAAAACCAGGGCCAGAGTACAGGTCTTCTTTTGTTCACCTTTTCCTGTAGAAAACTTGGAGAACACAAAGAAGAACTAGGAAGAAAATAAAAACCATCTATCACCCCACAACCAAGAAATCCCCATAGTTAATATCTTGATGAATTTCCTTCCAGACTTTTTTCAACTTATTTCACAAAAATGGGACCACACTATATTTACATACTACTTGTAACTTTCTTTTTTCACACTTAATTTTGAGTTCATGACCCCCATCTCTTGTCTTACTGCACAGATGACTGATTGTTTCCTTCTCATTTCCTCCTAGTGTCAGTTGCTGTGAATAATGGTATTAACTCTGTGGTCCTGCGAGCAACGGACCAGCACAACTCAGTCATTGGCTCCTGGCAAAAAGGTGACAAGTATTGCAACGGCAGCGTCTTGTACCACGTGAAGAACCCACACAGCAAGTTCAAGGCAAAATGGGTATCTCCTAGTCCCATGAACATAACTGCAGTCAAGCTACAGTAAGAACCTACCCATATATGATTTGCTTTGGGCTTTTACAATTTCATATTATGTTTGTACAGTTTTATACTGACCTTGGTGGACTCAAAATACAATCCAGCTATGATGTGGATAATTCAGTAGCTGTACTCCTTTTCTGCCTCACCGTTCTTTGTCCTACCTTTATCTGTAGAAGTCTATACATATCACTCACACACACACACACACACACACACACACACACACACACACACCAGGTATGCTCAACATAAACAGAAAGAATTGGTGTTAAAGAAAACCAGAGCTGGGTAGTAGTTAAAGCAAAACTAATGAATGAATGAACAAAAACAGATTGTATTCAGGACTATCACAATAAGAGAAAAGAGACCTCAGTATGGAACAAGTCTAAACTCTGAATACAACATGGGCAGGTGGGAATTTACAGCCCAGGAACAGGGTGAGGGCTCAGTGGATGGAAAATCACTAAGAGGAAACATCAAGACGTTTAAGGGGGCTCTGCCTAAACTGACCTAACAGGATTCTTGCTTAAGGGAGGCCAAGCTGGTCTGATATCACCTGGGGGATAGTAGAGGATGAGGAATTCAATCAGATAATAAAGGTGATCAGATATCAAGGGTGGGATGCTCTTGCTAAACTGACTTATGAGGATTCTGGCTAAAACTGGATTTTACAAGGAAGTGCACAGATGGGCCTAGGAGAAGGTTCCAGAGCCTGACTAAACTTTGGTCAAGCAAAGAATCCTTGTCACTGGCACCCAGTTTGCTTCAGATTCTCTATATTCCCTCCTACTCCCACCCAATTCACTCCTATTAGTCTGGGGCAGACAGTACTCCACAGCCAGGCAGGTTGGGGGAAGCAGCAGCAAATAGTTAAAAATAAAGACACTCGTCTTGGAACCATCTGGCCACCTGAGCGTTCCCCTCTCTGCCAATGCCCAGGGCAGTCCTCCAGGAGCCCTTGCTAAACTGGGGGTGCAGAGAAGCTGCCAGTAGCCAGGAGCCTGGAGGAGGGGTACTCAGTCCCCATTGTTACCAAACCGAACTTGGGTCCACTTGCCTGCCGAACAGCAGAGCCAATTTACTGACTCCAGGTTGTGGTGAAGGAAAGTGCAGCGTTTATTGCAGGCGCCAAGCAAGGAGAACAGGTGGCTCATACTCAGAAGACCCGGCCTCCACAATGGCTTTCAGGGAAGGTCTTTGAAAGGCCACATTTGGGGTGAAGTTTTCAGGGGGCATGACTTTCTTCTGATTGGTTGGTGGTGTGAGGTAACAGGGTGATGCTTCAGGAATCTGAATCATCAACCTTCTGATTCCAACCAGTCTGGGGTCCACGTGCTTGTGGTCACCACGTAGTCACCATCCTCCACTTGGGCAGCGGTCTTAGTTTCTGCAGAACAACTCACAGATATGTATCAGATTGTTATATGTAACCCTTGAGGAGAACTAGGACTCTGTTTTATCACTGAAGTATTATTTCTTGACTGCTTTCCTTTGTTTCTGCATTCCCTCACTTCCCTAATTACTAACTGCTTAAGTCTGCTCTTTGGAACTCAAGGAGGGTCTAGGAGACTAAAGCCTTTCTCTACAAACAAGAAACGGGGGGACATGGAGGGGCTTTTGTACTAGGGCGGGCCCCCAGGGTCCTGCTTGGTTTCAGTCCCCCCGTTTCTTTGATACTCTTCAATCCTAAGGGGAATGGGGGTGGGAGTGGGACAAGAAAGAGAATAAAGTTTTTGATAGAGTGGTTAATCATAAACTCAGCAAGGGATCTCAGTTTTAGGGGGACTCGGTTTCACCATGACACAGAGACTCATTTTTTAAAACATAGAATCATTTTGGAAATGGCTTGCTGGCAGAAAGTGTGATGATTGTACAATAAAACTGGCTTCCTCCTGTTGTACAAAATGGACACACTCAGATTCTGAGGTGAGGCCACCTGGGGACTCTAACCAAAAAACTTCCCCCCCAGCTAGGGATTTATTTTCAAGTTCACTTTAAGAACCAAATGTTGAGAGGTCCTTACACTTTCAGACTGTCACTTTGTACTGAAAGGGCAGGTCTGACTATCAGGCCACGTCCACTATGAACTGCCACCAAGTCTCTGTAGACAGCGGTGATGGTGATGCTGCCAAGTCACTCCAGCCTCTCCCACCATGCCCGGGTCTGGTCGGACCTAGCTGGCTCTGGAGGAGGTGCTATTATGCCCACAGAGAGACCTGCAAGAGTAAAATCCAAAGGGAGCTGCTACAACCCAGCCTCATGATGACAGCAGCCCCTTAGAAGCCGGCCAGGGCTAATGAGGGCAATGGTTTGCCTTTCATCTCACCTCCTTAAGGCCTCCACACTCCATGCAACAACAGATAAAACACCAAATGGTGGTGACAATCTTCAATGGAAACAGCACATTCCCACCGACAGTGCGGTCTCCAGACCCCTCTTCACTCGCACCTGCTGTGTTGCACTGGCCTCTCTGCTTGTTTACGATGTACACACACAGCTCTGATCAGCGAGGCTGACAAGGGGAGGGGAGCAGCACATACGATGGGGGAAGCCCACTACACTGAGTAGCACACAAAAGGCAACATGAAGAGGTTCCTGCCCACCGAACTTTACAATGAGGGTTGGGAGGCAGGGCCTATACAGAAATAATTACTGAGGTTACACAGCACTTCCTCAGATCCCTGAACCCCCAGATCAAGCTCCGCTCCCTGTTTACTCACTCTCATCACTGCCACTGCTTCATTAGAGCACATATCACGACTGCAATCACTTACTTGTCAGTTGACTATTCGTTTAAAGTCTCCAGGGTAAGAACCACGCCTGCTGTGTTCACCACTGTTCCCTTAGCAGTAAGCACAGTGACTGGCATGTAGTGCACTCTCATGAATTTTTCAATGTGTGAACAAGAGACTGATATAATAATGGGCCCAATGATATCAGAACAACAGACCAAGCTGTACAGATCATTTAATGAACATTAAGCACCTATGACGCTACGTGTCAGGCGTTGTTGACAAAAGAACTTGCCCTCGAAGAGCTGGCCCTCCAGTCGGGGGGAGAGGCTCATAGCAAGGCAGTGCAGTAGAGGGGCATGTCTCTCTGATGGAGCTCTGTCTGGGTCCATGACAACCAGGAGCAACAATTTCATAGAGGCTACTGTCGAGTCTGTGGGCAGATGTGCCCGGGACTGGTATTACAAGCAGAAAGACTAGCCTGAACAAAGACCAGCTGTGTATACCAGCCTGTAGGGAATTCAGGGTGCTGGTGTTGGTGGGGGAGAGGGATGGACTTGTTCTTGTCTGGAGCAAAACTGTGGAAGATCTTGGTCCAGACAGTATACAGCAGGCCAGTACTGAACGATCTGCTACTTGTGCTGTAAAGAATTTAAGCACAAAAGGAACTAAGAGGTTGGGGTCCCCTGGGAAGGCAGCAATGTGAGCTGAACTTGCGAATTCCTCACCATTATCTCTCATCAATTTGCCCTCCACAGAGCCTTCACAGTCGATTTCCACAACATGGCTAGAGCTTCTATTAAGATACTGAAAAGAAATGGTAAGTTCCTCTGCAGTCTATTTACATATCTGGCAATGAAATCCATCGGCCCAGAAAATTATCTTGTGGGTGCCCTAGAAAAAAGTCTTCTAATCATGCGTTACCCAGATACCAGTTGAGTCTCCCAGCACCTTGAGGTCTACATAAGATTAGCTCAACCCCTTATCCTGTGCCCTGTGGAAAACAAAAGCCAATTCCAAGGGGCCTTCGATTCTCATGGTCACTTGTGGCTCCAGACGCCGGCTTCCTCAGGAGCTGTTTCCATTCAACACCACACAGACGTGGATATGGAAGTTGGTTCCTTCCTCAATTTTCACAAGAATACCACCTCACACAGAGTCTTCACTGGTATAGCAGACTTTACCGGAGGGTTTAAGGGATGAGAAGGGAGATTTGCACAAAGCAGGGTTGATAGCGTAGAAAACCAATAATTTCATTAGTTCTCAGAGTGGCCTCTGGCCTCCAGCACAACCACCAGGAATTTCTACTGGCCTTTCCCAGGCTGTAGTCCTCAACCTCAAACCATTCTGAGGCTCCCTGCCCTTCTCCCTTCTCGGCACCCTTCCTTCTTTCTTATCTCTCTCTCCCAAGCAAAAACAAATTCAAGAAACTGAGGTTCAGAAAAGATAGGTAATTTGCCCAAGGCCACACAGAAAGTAAATGGCAAAACGAGGACTCAAATTCCACATCTTATACTTTTCTCGACTTTTCGTAAACTTACTTTAAAACTATAAAGACAATCTTCTTTTTTTAATGAAGTTTTTAAATACAAGCTTCAACCAAGAACAAGTAACATTAGTCTTTCTCAGTGTCCAGGTAACAGGTCTTCCTCGTGAGCCCCCAAACACTGAAATACATCTAGTACGCTGCCCATTTTCCTGTCAGTCAAGCATTGCAAATGTGATCAAAGGCATATCTATCTTCAACAACAAATATTAAAGTGATTATGCCTAATGAAACTATTATATGAAAGCCTTAACTGTTTCCTTGGTGGCTTCCCCTCTGTGAAAAGTTTGGTATGTTATTTTCTTTCTCCAGGACATTTTTGAAATGAACACTCGTATAGGTGCTAGGAAAGGAAAAAAAAAAAAAAAAAAAAAGTTTGTCTCTAGTCAGGACTCCTTAGCTCCATGCTAATAAAATCCAGATTTTTAAAAAGGAGAAGAAAGCGGTTCTGTTCAGACTTTGGGCTCAGTGGTGCGCTAGAGAAACATTTGTCCTGAGGAAATGCTAAATGAGATAAGACAATGCCACAGAGCTGGAAGGCACCCTGCAAGTGGGCAGAATGTACAGGTCTGCGCAAATCACTTGGCATTTCCCTTCTTCGTCATTATAGTCCCCTCTGTGGTTCACTCAGACCCTTGGAAGTATCATTGCCAAGCTCCAGTTTTTCAGAATCAGACAACCTCCCAGGGATGTAGGCCTGGCTTTCTCTGCTTCTCTGCAAGGCAACCTCAGAGAACCAACATGTGGTCAGATCACTACCTGTGAAAATGACCAATGCCTCAGACACCACAAAAAGGGATTCAAGCATTTGGACAGGGCCTCCTTCCACTTCCTTTAAAGCAGAGTCAGCCATCCTCAAGCCTGGATGGTGTCTAGTTCTTAAAACCTTTACATGGGAACTTTGAAATTAGCAAAAAAAAATAAAATAAAATTGTACCACTCTGGATCATATTTGCACTGATTGATCGAATATAATATTAAGGACATGAGGACATTTGAAGGCAGACTACCTTCCCAACAGCAAATTCAACAATTATGTAAGTTCAGTATAAATTCCTTCTTCCATAGATCTTAAGGTCAGAGTGTTTCTTATTTTTTGTTCCTTAACATCCTGTACCCCTAGTTTCCCCTCCTCTATATACACTTGGCCCTTGCGAAGTGTTCACTGAATTCTGCCAGGAACTCTGGCTCCAGCATTCCATCACATTAGCCTCGTTTCTCTAGTGCCCACTCACCACCCAAAAGAGGTCCTGATGCCATTTTTTTTTTCCCAGGGAAAACCTCAAACTTGACCACCAAGATCTCCACAATCAAGCCAACCACAACCCCAATCCCAACCCACAAGCTAACCACAACCCTGACCCACAAACTAACCACAGGCCCGACCCACAAACTAACCACAAACCCGACCCACAAACTAACCACAAGCCCGACCCACAAACTAACCACAAGCCCGACCCACAAACTAACCACAAGCCCGACCCACAAACTAACCACAAACCCGACCCACAAACTAACCACAAACCCGATCCACAAACTAACCACAAGCCTGACCCACAAACTAACCACAACCCACAAACTAACCACAACCCCGACCCACAAACTAACCACAACCCACAAACTAACCACAACCCCGACCCACAAACTAACCACAACCCACAAACTAACCACAACCCCGACCCACAAACTAACCACAAGCCCGACCCACAAACTAACCACAAACCCGACCCACAAACTAACCACAAGCCCGACCCACAAACTAACCACAAACCCGATCCACAAACTAACCACAACCCCGACCCACAAACTAACCACAACCCACAAACTAACCACAAGCCCAACCCACAAACTAACCACAACCCACAAACTAACCACAACCCCGACCCACAAACTAACCACAACCCACAAACTAACCACAACCCCGACTCACAAACTAACCACAACCCACAAACTAACCACAACCCCGACCCACAAACTAACCACAACCCACAAACTAACCACAACCCCGACCCACAAACTAACCACAACCCACAAACTAACCACAACCCCGACCCACAAACTAACCACAACCCACAAACTAACCACAACCCCGACCCACAAACTAACCACAACCCACAAACTAACCACAACCCCGACCCACAAACTAACCACAACCCACAAACTAACCACAACCCCGACCCACAAACTAACCACAACCCCGACCCACAAACTAACCACAACCCCAACCCACAAACTAACCACAACCCCGACCCACAAACTAACCACAAACCCGACCCACAAACTAAACACAACCCCGACCCACAAACTAACCACAACCCACACTCACAAAATAACAACCCCGACCCACAAACTAACCACAACCCACACCCACAAAATAACCACAACCCACAAGCTAACCACAACCCGAACCACAGCCAAAAGCTTAGCCAACAGAGCCTTCCTCAGCCCCTTGAGAGATGCCATTCAGATCCTGCTCGTCTTTCTCATCAGCAAACTCCTCTTCTAGAAGGAAGCTGGGGGAACAACTGCTTCTGCCTCCACTGCATCCTTCTATGTTCAGTCCCAAGCCAGGGCTCTGACCTGTGTGAATGAAGACTCTGTGTTCTCAGAGGTACAACTCTACTGCCACTGCTTCAGACCCAAGCGGAGACCTGAGGGTCACTTAGTGGAGGGTAGCCAGTCCGCTCACTGCTGTTCAACTGGGTATCTCAGGACACAAATTAGGCTTTTTGTAACCTGGTCTGGGTGTAACTTGGAATTCTGGCTCTTAATTTAACATGTCGACAGCCAATTCCACAGTCAATCTAAACTTTTGTTTAGATGCAACACCAGTAGTATTTGAAGGGAAAGAAAATAAGAATGTACCATGTCTGAGTAGCCAAGGATAGGGAAAGATTATGGTATAAAGGCATTATTTTCTGTCATACCAAATACGCTATGCTTCAAGCAAGAATAATGAATGTGTTAAATTCAAATATGTCTTTAATGAGTGATTAACTTAAAATACAGAAAATGTCATCTAATTTTATTCATTTATGTGAGCATTTAAAAATCAATGGATATAAAATAGGTAACTAATAAGGACCTACTGTATAGCAAAGGGAACTCTACTCAATGCTCTGTAATGGCCTATATGGGAAAAGAATCTAAAAGAGTGGATATATGTATATGTAAAACTGATTCACTTTGCCGTACACATGAAACTAACATAACACTGTAAATCAACTATACTCCAATAAATTTTTTTTAAATCAACAGAATGGTGAGAGTGTATATATTTTTAAGGCCAGATATAAAAGTAAAATTTTCTCAATTTTAACTTTTCTCAGGTGCAAACTGGTCATTTTTCCCCTAATGGTAACTTCCACTAAGAGAAATGGGCAAAATATTTATAATACTCATAATACAATATAAAACCAAAAGTAAGTATGGTATTTCCTGTAATAAGCAACTGCATTTTCTTTTCGTAGTTACGCTAAATTCCAGGATGCCAACATTCAGTGACTGGATGCCAACTTCCAGCTGGCCTTCCTCAGGGACAGTTTCTGTCAACTTCTTCTTTCTCCCTGTGAATAGGCCATACTTTCCTATTTTGTGTGTCTAATTTTTGTTGAAAACTTAACATTTTCAATATTATAATGGTGACTCTGGAAATCATATTCTCCCTTCTCATCAGGGTACGCTGCTGTTGCTTGTTGAGGGCTGCAATCATCCATTTGTCTAGTAACTTTTCTAAACTAGTTTTGCAATGACTGCGTTCCTTGTTGAATGTGGTCACTGAAGTCTCTCTTCTGTTCTCTCAGTGGTCAGCCAGTGACCTGACAGATTTTCATGTATGTCAAAATTTAGCAGCCTCTTTCCTCATTAAGCATTCCCCTAACAACTATAAGGTTTTTTTTATTAGAGTCTAGAGTTCGGAAAAAGTTGACCCTGACAGATTTTGCCAGTTTAATGGCTGCTTCAGTGGAGGGACCAATTCTTGGCACTCCTGACTCCACAATTTTCTGTGATGTCACTTGGTAGCCACCATAGGTATCTGCCAGGCGTTATACTCAGCACTTTATAGGCGTCATCTCACGTAATCCTCACAACAACCCTATGAGATATAGCCATTTTACAGAGGACGACACTCAGGCAGAGAGAGAGAAATAATTTGCCCAGAGTCTTCAGTGAATACACAGTGAAGCTAGTGGGTTTTGAAGAGTGGTCTATACCACTTTAGAGCCTGCACTTTAACCAGGACACCCTAAGGGCACTGTTGAGAAGGATTCCGAAGCAAAATCCAGGCTCAAAAATACTTCATATTCAACTAGTGATATCTTCCTTGGGCTCAGGAGGCAGGAATTGAAGCAGAACAGGCTCCAAAAATTTGCCATCCTTGGTCACTCCTTAAGTGAATCCAGTAAGTGGCAAGCACAGTGAGTAGCAGAAGAAAAGTAAAGGGCTAAAGAAGTATGTACTTTCACAGTCTCAGGGACAGCTAATCCTGACCTTGACTAATGGGAAGTGATAGACCAAAACAAACAAAAAAAAGGCACACAAGCGGGCCTCCCTGGTGGCGCAAGTGGTTGAGAGTCCGCCTGCCGATGCAGGGGATACGGGTTCGTGCCCCGGTCTGGGAGGATCCCATATGCCGCGGAGCGGCTGGGCCCGTGAGCCATGGCCGCTGAGCCTGCGCGTCCGGAGCCTGCGCGTCCGGAGCCTGTGCTCCGCAACGGGGGAGGCCACAACAGTGAGAGGCCCGCATACCGCAAAAAAAAAAAAAAAAAAAAAAAAAAAAAAGGCACACAAGCAATGGCAAGGAAGCCCACAGGCTGCATGCACCTCGTGCACAGACAAGAGACAGACTATTTATCGCTCCCATACTCCCTTGCCCAATCTTGTTCTTCCACTTGTGTGTTTTCTTGTTTGCAGCTTCGTGTTTTGTAAATTCAATGCATTCCTATTCTGTGTCAGAAACAGCAACTGCCTACCCATTGAAAGGGAAGTGATAATTCATTCTGAGAAAGTAGGAAAGAAAATTAATGTCTTCCAAATCCCATTACCTCAAAGATTTTTCACACACCAGAAAGGTTCCAGACCTGGTCAACAGTCCAACTACAATACCAACCATTCAGAGCAAGAAAAAGACTCAGAACAGGGAGAAAATGTAGACAGTATCTTATTGTCTATCAACCCCCAAGTTATTTTTTCAAGTAAGTGTTGAAAACTTTCAGTAAACTTTATTATTTCATAAGAGAGGTAGTTTTGGCAATTGTCTTAAAGGATAAATTCTGAAGCCAGACTGCACAGTTCAATTTCATTTTATTTTACCCCTTATTAGCTGTGGGACCTCATATAAGTTACTTAACTTCTGTGTACCTTGGTTTCTTCATTTGTAAAATAGGGAGAAAAATAGTAGCTACCTATTGGCTGTTGTGGAAATTAAATCAGTTAATATATATAAAGCACCCAGAACAGTACCTGGCGCAAAGTTAAGCACTATATAATTATTTAATGCCTTAAAAAGGCACCACGAACGATACACTGATGTACAAGTAAGCCAAGCATTTCAATACAATATAAATATATATAATATAAATAACAATATAAATATATACAAATAAAATGGTGCCCTAACAAGGACTAAAATGTCTCATTTGTAATTGTTGTAAGAAATGGCTAACGTCTGACTTTTCACCGTCTTTCTCCCTCCAGCCCCACCTTCACCTCTACCCCTTAGGATTCTAAGTAGAATGTCTTCTGGCTTTCTGGGTCAGCTCCTAGGCTCTCTCATAGAGAATCTAAATAATGAGTAAAGGGGTTAAATTATTCTACATAATAGAGAGCTGGGACAAGGGAGAGGGTGGGAGAAGAGAAAGCAAAGGCAAAGTTTGGGTTGAGTATTGTGTGGGCTGAGATAGAAAGAAGCTTTGGAGCCTCTGTGGACTGAAAGGAGAGGCGAGGGGTTTCCCAGGCACTACTCTTGGTTACAAACCAGTTCTGGCAATGTCCTTCAAGAGATACAAGTGAAAATCAGAATTATTTTACTTCTGATTGCTGGACTGTATTTCTTTGAATGTGGCACAGCAGTGAAACCAGGACACATGTACCACCCCACCCTGCTTTTATGCAAGTTATATCCATATATAGATAAAGTTAAATATATATACCTAATATAACCGGGAAATAATTTAACATATGCAAAAGTATCTGCATATTTATCGATGCATACATATATAACCTATATGTAAAAATAACTTCAGACTCAGATGCTTGAGTCCAACAAACTCAAAAAGCCTTTGGCGAAAATAAAATGTGTAGACAAAGCATATTTAAAGAGCTTGGGATATTTTTTGAAATAGTTATTATAATTGTTGAGTTGGGGTTTTTATCTTTTTTTTTTTTTTAAGCCACACAAACCTAGGTTCAAATCCCAGCTCTTAATCTACTTAAAAGCCCAGATTCCTTTTAGTAAACTAGAGCTGACTCCTACCTTAAAGGGCCTGATGACTGAGACACTGGACACATTGTGACTGACATAATGCTAATTCACAATAAGCCAATAAATGCCAAAAACCTGTTAGTTAACTACACAGACATCAACACAACTTCAAATGATGGTGGAAGGTCACAAAGCACCGAGCGCTGATCTCCCTGTGTTATGCGGCTGCTTCCCACTAGCGACCGACTGGAGGGGTGGGATAGGGAGGGAGGGAGATGCAAGAGGGAAGGGATATGGGAACAGATGTATATGTATAACTGATTCACTTTGTTATAAAGCAGAAATTAATACACCACTGTGAAGCAATTATACTCCAATAAAGTTGTAAAAAAATAAAAACTAAATAAAAAAAAAATGAAGGTGGAAGACGTCACACCCCACACCTGGTTAGGCTGCATTTTTTCTTTTCTAAACACAGTTTTCTCCTTCAAGAAAGGAACATTGATGTTTCCCCTAGTTCTTTGGGAATTACTGAAAGTTATTATGGCAACACATTGAGCCCTAGTTTGCTGAAAACCACATATTGCCTCAGTGTTGCCACCGATCTGTTAGATCTACACTCTACAAGGAACCCTGCTCCTAGGGGCTAAACAGATGGAATGATAAAAGGCATTCTTTGCAAGACCAGCTGAGGCCTCTCTGCCTGGGGTAAATCCACTCTCCACGAGCTGGGACAGAAACTACCCACCAATCTTCACTGTCTGTCCTGCCATAAAGGGAGTACCTTAGTGAGCCCCTGAGTGAGCGCTGCTAACAAATGATGGTGTGGTCATGAGGACAGCAATTTACTAAGACCCGTGATTCAGAATTCTAGCTTATCTGTGCTTAAATTAGTAGTTGAGGACTAAGACAAACTTTACCCACAAATGGGAATGGAAAATCCCCAGGAAGATAAAGTTAGCCAGACAAACAAGTTTGGAGGAAGACGGGATTTTATTTCATATTGCAGTGGTTGTTCTCTAAGCTGAAGCATGTAAAAAATAACACCTATCTGAAGTATACTTTAAAGTTTGGTGTTAAACATTGTAAATCAACTACACTTCAATTAAAAAAAGACATTTTGGTGTTAAATCTCAAAATTTTTACCAAACCAGTTTCAACCAGTTCTTTACTTTTGGGCACTTTCATACATGCAATAATTATTCAGCACCTGCTCTGTAAGAGGCACTGGGCTAGGTCCTGGGGAAACAATGAATAAGACAAGGCTCTGGCCCTCATGAAGTTGACATCCTTGAGGTGAGTACAGACAATAAACTAACAAGCAAATAAATAAGACAAAAGGAAACATATATGTAATTTTAAAACTGCAAGAAAGGGCACTGTATAGGTATTATAATAGAAAATAACAGAGGATTTCTACCTATACAGGGTGATCAAGGAAGCCTTCAAGAGGGTGATATTTAGGGTGGGATCTGAAGAATGGTTAGGTTTTATGAAAGGAATGAGGAATGGGCCAGGGGCAAGGGCTGGGGCAGCATTCTAGGCAGAAGGGAAGTAAACACAAAGATCCTGAGAGACACTGCTTTGGGAAAGATCCCCGGTGTTCTCCCTACTTGCTGCAATTAATAAATTTTTCTCTCGCTTACAAAAAAAAAAAAAAAAGATCCTGAGGCACGATTGAAGTGAGTGCTCATTAGGATGAGCAAAGGCCAATGTGACCAAAACACAGCGATCATTTTAAGGCTGGGGAAGTAGGCAGTGGCTGGATCATAAGGGGCTTGGCAGGCCAATGTCAGGAGTTTGGGTTGTATTTTAAAAACAAGAGGAAGCTTTCAAGGGGTAACATGGGGGATGAGGGGGATGACAGTGTGGAAGAGAACCAAAGTGGAGCAGGACACCAGTTAAGAGGCCATGTCAGTAATCCAGGCAAACAAATGGTGGCAATCTGGACTGGGGTGGTGGCATTGGAAATGGAGAGAGAGAGGCAAAAATCACTGTTTATGTAGAGGTAGAACTTTCTGATAGATTGGAGGTAAGAGGTGAAAAGGGGGAGTGAGAATCAAGGACAACTCCCAGATTTCTGGCTTGAAAAAAATGAATGGATGGTGGTCCATACTCATTCCCATGAGTATTTTTAGGGAACTAGTAAAAGAAGATTCTGAAGGAGAACTCAGAAATTCAGTTTTGGAAATGTTAAGTGTGAGATGTCCACAAGACACCCAACCACCCATATGCGGTTCTATCTGTGCAAATAAAAACTTTAAAAGGTAAAGGCCAACACTAGTTCTATTTCTTCAGGTTGTCCCCAGACATAGCACTCACATTTATTAAGATATTTGTGAAAAGTAAAAATGGGTTTTTAAACTTAGTTCATACTTCTTATCATACTAAATTGGGAATTTTCATTGACTAGTAAACTGGTTGTATGAGGGTGAACTTGGGCTTAAGTACTGATGACTTGCTTCTTGGGCATCTTTAAGAATACATGCCTGAGATGTCACTTCTTTAGCCAACAACCAGGAAAGGAAAGGGAAAGGAATTCTAATTCTCTTTTTTAATGATTAATACTTCTGTCTAGATGGTGACAGAATACTGGTAGGAGTGTGTGGGTGGATTTTGAAGGAAGCAAACGAACTGATGAAAGCATATCTGCTGCTTTGAAAATCTTGCAGTGCAAGAATCACTTTCCCCTACTTTTCTTTTGTGGTGATAGCAGTTCTCTCAGTAGCTATGCAGAGATAGTGTTTATCCGGGGCATTTTCCAAAATGTCTGTCTTGCAACAGAATCTTGTTATAAAGTTAAATTGTGTGAAACTAACAATGATTTTTCTATGTGCAAGGGAGGCTAGAAATATCCCAGACATAACAAAAGCAAAATGAGCACAGTCTGTTTCCCGTCTTTAAGATAATTCCATTTCCAGGAGGAATGTAAAAGTTTGCAGTTTAAAAAACAAAACGGACACTTACCATAGATCTTTCTCACTCTTGCGAAATGAAATGTGCTTTAACTCCCCTGGGGTCAAAAAGGGCATGCTACACACTCCCTGCCTACCTCTCCAGCCTCATCTCCTGCTATTCTCCATATCACTTTACACACTAGAATATGTTTAATCCCCTCCCCTTGAGTGTGGGATGGATCTGGTGATTGCTTCTAAGGAACAACGAACAGAAAAGTGATTAGGTTACCAGACTGTGGCTTCCATCCTGCTAACGCTCATGCTCTCACTCACACACACACACACACCCCACTTTTCGCCCTCCCTCCGTGCCCCCCTCCTCTCACTCTCACTGGCACTCTCCCTTGCTCACTCTGATAAAGCAAGCTGCTCTATGAAAAGGCCTACATGGCAAGAAAGGAAGGCAGGAATGGAGGCCTAAGTCCAACAACCAGTGAGGAACTGAATCCTGCTAACAACCACACGAGTGAGCAAGGAGGCTGATCTTTCCCAGTCAAGCCTTGAGATGCCTGCAGCCTTGTGAGCGACTCTAAGCCAGAGGTCCTAGCTAAGCCACATCCAGATTTCTGGCACATTAAAAATGTGAAATAATAAATGTTTAATATATGTAATAAATGTGAACATTCATGTAATAAATGTTTAATAAATGATGTTTTAAGCCCCTATGTTTGGAATAATGTGTCATGCAGCAGTAGGTAACTAGTATGCTCAGCCCACAGAGTGGTTATAAGGATAAAGTGAGGTAACATAAAAAGTATTAGCAAAATGCCTGACACCACAGTAAGGGCTGCACAACATCAGCTCCATTTTCCTTCCCATCACTCTATTTTCACTGCCACCACCACACTCATGACACCGTCACCTCACGTCTAGATTCCTGTAATGACTTCACAACTGGATTCTTTGCTTCCCTTTGTACAGCTGGCTATCTTCCTTAAAAAGCAAGCAAATAAAACTTCAACAGCTCCTTACCCCTGGGTAAAAAAAAAAAAATTTCACATATTGAGGTATGGGGAAGTCATTCTGGTTTATACATGAGTTAACACAAATGTTATTGCTAACTAAAATAGACTGTTTGTGGCTTACCAAACCTGCACTGTACATCTGCTTTAATTATTAAAGGAAAAGGGCACGGTGACCAGAAGTAAAGAACAGCCATATTAAAAATAAAGATTAAATGCCTCCCTTCCTGGGACGCCAATGCTGGTACTCCTTCGATAAGACTCCCTTCTCAGGTGCCACGGCCATACTGACTCGCTATGTACATGCTGATCTGGTTTTTTTCAAACGTTGAAGGAATGTATCCCCGACTTGTTTGACATTCCTTGTTCTGACAAGACATAAAACTGTGCTTTGAGCAGCTCCTCAGAGTTATCTGAGAGACTGTCTTCTGGACTATAGTCCTCAGTTTGGCTCAAATAAACCTCTTTCCTATTCCTATTATAGACTGTTTATTGATTATTTTCATCAACACCCTTAAAGAATAAAAATCAAACAGATATTTAAGGCTCTCTAGGCTGTCTGCATCCTGTATTTCCAAGCTAACTTCCCATGACTCTCTCACACCACATCACCATTCTATTAAGATGAATCTACTCATTACATCCCAAATATATTTTGTACACTCCCACCCTGGTAACCTCACTTACGAAATTTTACCCTTTCAGTATTTTCTCCCCTTTTCTCCTGAATTCTAAACCAACACCCTCCCTGTCTCATCACTTTAAACACCATTCAGGACTAACCTTGTCCACACTAAGCTTTTCCAAACCACCCCATAACAATTTTTTCCCTTCTCTAAATTAATATTTACTCGTTTGGTATTTAAAATCATCGAGATACAAAATCTAAGAACAGGCAGAAGCAACTTCAGAAAACATCTGTCCAACATTCATTTTGGAGAACTAAGGCTCTGAGATGAAAGTGACACAACTGAGCAGTAATGGCACTCGGACTAGAACTCAAGCCTCAAATGTTTCATGTTATTCAATTCTAAAAATATTTCCCAAATGTCCACTATGTATAAGACACTGTAAAATTTTAGCAGTTTCTACCAATATACCATTCACTTATTTAATCAGTGAAAATTATTGAGTACTATTTACCAGATACTCTGCTTAGAATAATTTTGCCCACAAGGTATCGGCATAGTGAAAAAGCCAAAAGGTAAAGCAATAATAAAATAGAGCTTATTAAAGTCTCTGATAGCAGGTTCTAGGGAGACTTAGAAGAAATCATCTATATCCTATCTTTGGTCCTTCACTCATCTACTCACTCACTCATTCACTAATTAGACAGACCGACAGACAGTAGGTACACAAATAGAATTCTCACTTTCCTAAGGAGAGCAAGTAGGAAAAAAAATGTTCTCTTGAAGCAACTCATGAACAACAAACACCTGGAGTGGCCCTGTTACTATAAAAAAAATGATGTTTTTCTAATCAGATCTGCATAACGTGGTATTAAAAAATCTTGAAATGGGGCTTCCCTGGTGGCGCAGTGGTTGAGAGTCCGCCTGCCGATGCAGGAGACGGGGGCTCATGCCCCGGTCCGGGAAGATCCCACATGCCGCGGAGCGGCTGGGCCCGTGAGCCCCGGCCGCTGAGCCTGCGCGTCCGGAGCCTGTGCTCCGCGATGGGAGAGGCCACAGCAGTGAGAGAGGCGCACGTACAGAAAAAAAAAAAAAATCTTGAAATGTATAACTATCCTTTTTTTAAGAGTCTGTGCTTGGCCCCTCCACGCCACATGGGTCCTTGGGGGCATAGGAGGGAGGCCAGGGAGACCAGGAGAGGAAGGCGGGAGGGGTCCTCCGGGAGGAGCAGGAGAGGAGCAGAGGGCATTTGCCCTGCCCGCTCGGGCCCAGGGAGCCTGCTGAGCTCCCAGGCCAATCCCCTGCCCTCCAAAGCCCCCTCCAGGTCATGTGGGTCCTTGGGGGCATAGGAAAGAAGCCTAGGGGAGAAAAGGAGAGGCAGTGGGGAGGGGCCCTCCCAGACTGGAGGAGCAGGAGAGGAGAGGAGAGGAGGGCGTTTGCTGTGCCCACTTGAGCCCAGGAAACCTGCTGGGCTCCCAGGTGAGGTCCCCCATCCTCTGAGACCAGGGGTGGGGGGCACGCCTGGGCCCCTTCTGTTCTATTAAGCCTAAGCCCCACCCCCACAGCCTTTTCCAGCCCTGTGGAAGGCCCTGTGGCCTTGCTTAGGCCCTGCCCTCCACAGACAAGTCCTTCCCTCCCCTTTTTTTCCCTCCTTTTTTTTTTTTTTTTTTTACTATTGTGGTACCGTTTGTACCTTCTAGTTGTTGATTCATCTATATTTTTATTTTTATATTCCTTCTAACATATCTGTTAGTTTCCTATGTTATTGTTCTTTTTTTTTTTTCCTGCTGCCCCATGCTGCTTGCAGGATCTTGGTTCATGAGCCAGGTGTCGGGCTAACGCTCTTGCAGCAGGAGCTCCGAGTCCAAACCACTGGATTAACAGAGAACCTCAGACCCCAGGGAATATTCATCAGACTGAGGTCTCACAGAGTTCCTCATCTCAGCACCAAGACCCAGCTCTACTCAATAGCCTAGAAACTCCAATGTTGGAAGCCTCAGGCCAAACAACCAGTAAGACAGGAAAACAATCCCACTCATAAAAAAAAGAAAAAATGAGACAGCAAAAAAATATGTCACAGATGAAGAAGCAATGTAAAAACCTACAAGACCAAATAAATGAAGAGGTAATAGGCAAACTACCTGAAAAAAGAATTCAGAGTAATGATAGTAAAGATGATCCAGAATATTGGAAACAGAATGGAGACACGCATTGAGAAAATTCAAGAAATGTTTAACAAAGATCTAGAAGAACTAAAGAACAAACAGAGATGAACAACACAATTACTGAAATGAAAAATACACTAGAAGGAAACAATAACAGAATAACTGAGGCAGAAGAACGAATAAGTGAGCTGGAAGACAGAATGGTGGAAATAACTGCTCAGGAGAAGAATAAAGGAAAAAGAATAAAAAGAATTGAAGACAATCTCAGAGACCTCTGGGACAACACTAAATGCACCAACATTCGAATTATAGGGGTCCCAGAAGAAGAAGAGAAAAAGAAAGGGTCTGAGAAAATATTTGAAGAGATCTTTCCTAACATGGGAAAGGAAATAGTCACTCAAGTTCAGGAAGCTCAGAGAGTCCCATACAGGATAAACCCTAGTAAAAATACACCAAGACACATAACCAAACTAATAAAAATTAAATTCAAAGAAAAAATATTAAAAGCAGCAAGGGAGAAACAAAAAATAACATACAAAGGAATCCCCATAAGGTTATCAGCTGATTTTTTAGCAGAAACTCTGCAGGCCAGAAGGGAGTGGCAGCATATACTTAAAGTGATAAAAGAGAAAACCTACAACCAAGATTACTCTACTCAGCAAGGATCTCATTCATATTTGATGAAGAAGTCAAAAGCTTTTCAGACAAGCAAAAGCTAAGAGAATTCAGCACCACCAAACCAGCTTTACAACAAATGCTAAAGAAACTTCTCAAGGCAGGAAACACAGAGAAGAAAAAGACCCACAAAAACAAACCCAAAACAATTAAGAAAATGGTAATAAGAACATACATATAGATAATAACCTTGAATGTAAATGGATTAAATGTCCCAACCAAAAGACACAGACTGGCTGAATGGATACAAAAACAAGACCCATATATATGCTGTCTACAAGAGATCCACTTCAGACCCAGGGACACATACAGACTGAAAGTGAAGGAATGGAAAAAGATATTCCATGCAAATGAAAATCAAAAGAAAGCTGGAGCAGCAATACTCGTATCAGATAAAATGGACTTTTTATTTTAAAATAAAGACTGTTACAAGAGATAAGAAGGGATACAACATAATGATCAAAGGATCAATCTAAGAAGAAGATATAACAATTAAAAATGTTTATGCACCCAACATAGGAGCACCTCAATACATAAGGCAAATGCTACAACCATGAAAGGAGAAATCAACAGTAACACAATAATAGAAGGGACTATAACACCCCACTTACACCAATGGACAGATCATCCAAACAGAAAATAAATAAGAAAACACAAGCTTTAAATGACACAACAGACAAGATAGATTTAATTGATATTTATATAACATTCCACCCAAAAGTGGCAGAATACACTTTCTTCTGAAGTGCACATGGAACATTCTCCAGGATAGATCACATCTTGGGTCACAAATCAAGCCTCAGATAATTTAAGAAAATTGAAATCGTATCAAGCATCTTTTCTGAACACAATGCCATGAGACTGGAAATCAATTACAGGAAAAAAAACTGTAAAAAACACAAATAGATGGAGGCTAAACAGTGCACTACTAAATAACCAAGAGATCACTTAAAAAATCAAAGATGGGGGCTTCCCTGGTGGCGCAGTGGTTGAGAGTCTGCCTGCCGATGCAGGGGACACGGGTTCGTGCCCCGGTCCGGGAAGATCCCACGAGCCGTGGAGCGGCTGGGCCTGTGAGCCATGGCCGCTGAGCCTGCGCATCCGGAGCCTGTGCTCCACAACGGGAGAGGCCACAACAGTGAGAGGCCCGCGTATTGGAAAAAAAAAAAAAAAAAAAAAAGGAAGATCATACACCATCATCAAGTGAGATTTATCCCAGGGATGCAAGGATTCTTCAATATACACAAATCAATCAATGTGATACACCACATTAACAAATTAAGGAATAAAAACCATGTGATCATCTAAATAGATGCAGAAAAAGCTTCTGACAAATTCAACACCCATTTATGATAAAAACTCTCCAGAAAATGGGCATAGAGGGAACCTACCTCAACATAATAAAAGCCATATATGACAAACCCACAGCAAGCATCATACTCAATGGTGAAAAACTGAAAGCATTTCCACTAAGATCCGCAACAAGACAAGGATGTCCACTCTTGCCACTCTTGTTCAACATAGTTTTGGAAGTCCTAGGCACAGCAATCAGAGAAGAAAAAGAAATACAAATAGGAAAAGAAGAAGTAAAACGGCCACTGTTTGCTGATAACAAGATACTATACATAGAAAATCCTAAAAATGCCACCAGAAAACTACTAGAACTAATCAATAAATATGGCAAGGTTGCAGGATACAAAATTAATGCACAGAAATCTCTGGAATTCCTACACATCAACAACGAAAAATCAGAAAGAGAAATTAAGGAAACACTCAATTATTTAACACTGCAACAAAAAGAATAAAATACCTAGGAATAAACCTGCCTAAGGAGGTAAAAGACTTGTACTCAGAAAACTATAAAACACTGATGAAAGAAATCAAAGATGACATAAACAGATGGAGAAATATACCATGTTCTTGGACTGGAAGAATCAGTATTGTGAAAATGACTATACTACCCAAAGCAATCTACAGATTCAATGCAATCCCTATCAAACTACCAATGGCATTTTTAGCACAAAAAATTTTATGAGTCGTATGGAAACACAAAAGACCCTGAATAGCCAAAGAATCTTAGGAAAGAAAAATGGAGCTGGAGGAATCAGGCTCCCCAACTTCAAACTATACCACAAAGCCACAGTAATCAAGACAGTATGGTACTGGCACAAAAACAGAAATATAGATCAATGGTACAGGACAGAATGCCCAGAGCTAAACCCACACACATATGGGCACCTAATTTACAACAAAGGAGGCAAGAACATACAAGGGAGAAAAGACAGCCTCTACAAATAAGTGGTGCTGGGAAAACTGGACAGCTACATGTAAGAGAATGACATGAGAACACTCCCCAACACCATACACAAAACTAAACTCGAAATGGATTAAAGACTTAAATGTAAGGCCAGACACTATAAAACTCTTAAGAGGAAAACATAGGAAAAACACTCTGACATAAACCACAGCAAGATCTTTTTTGACCCACCTCCTGGAGTATCGGAAATAAAAACAAAAATAAACAAATGGGACTTCATTGAACTTAAAAGCTTTTGCACAGCAAAGGAAACCATAAACAAGACAAAAAGACAACCCTCAGAATGGGAGAAAATATTTGCAAATGAAACAAGAGACAAAGAATTAGTCTCCAAAATGTATGAACAGCTCATGGAGCTCAATATCAGAAAATCAAACAATCTAATTAAAAAATGGGTGGAAGCTACACTCAACAATAAGAATGAACCATAGCTTAATAATCTCAAATAGGGACTTCCCTGGCAGTCCAGTGCTTAAGACTCCACACTTCCACTGCAGGGGGCATGGGTTCAATCCCTGGTTGGGGAACTAAGATCCCACATGCTGCGCCGTGTGGCCCAAATAATAATAATAATGACAATAATAATAATAATATTAATATCAAATAAAATATTTAAGTAATTAAGTCTAGAACATTACAGGGCACAATGTTCTATTTACAAAGCGAAAAAGTTAAAAAAATATGTTATATAAAGATATATAGTTTTAAGGAATATATGTGTATATATATTCCCTATAAATTGTATACACGTATACATATACATACATATATGCAAATCAAAGGAATAATGAACCCAGATTTTGGATGATGGTTACTTCTAGCTGAGGGAAAAGGAGGATGGACGGAGTACATATGACTAGATGTCGGTTGTCAAGATCTGAGTTTTTGTACTGGGTTGTGGCTTTATAGAGATGCTTATTACCTTATTAAAAATAACCAGCTAACAGACTGAAAAGAGGTTCTGAATGGCTCAGTGGCAAGAGCGTGTCATAAACCAAGGATTATGCATAATACAATTCTGTATACCTGAATGCTTTTAAAAAAGGTTTATGGCTTTCTTTATATAAAATTTTGTCTATTTAAAGAAAATGTTAAATTTAATGTAAAGTACTTATTCAGGCTGTGTTTATACATTAACTAGATGTATATAAAAACATTATATAAAATATTTTTTAAATCCTAAAAAAAAAAAAAATGGGTGGAAGAGCTAAATAGACATTTCACCAAGGAAGACATGCAGATGGCCAAGAGGCATGTGAAAAGATACTCAACATCACTAATTATTAGAGAGATGCAAATCAAAACTACAATGAGTTGCAGATACAACTACTATGGAAAACAGTATAGAGGTTCCTTAAAAAACTAAAAATAGAACTACCATATGACCCAGCAATCCCACTACTGGGCATATACCCTGAGAAAACCATAATTCAAAAAGAGACATGTACCACAATGTTCACTGCAGCACTATTTACAACAGTCAGGTCATGAAACCAATCTAAATGTCCATCGAGAGATGAATGGATAGAGAAGATGTGGCACACATATACAATGGAGTATCACTCAGCCATAAAAAGAGAAAAAATTGAGTTATCTGTAGTGAGGTGGATGGATCTAGAATCTGTCATACAGAGTAAAGTAAGTCAGAAAGAGAAAAACAAATACCATATGCTAACGCATATATATGGAATCTAAAAAAAAAAAAAGAAATGGTACTGATGAACCTAGTTGCAGGGCAGGAATAAAGAGGTAGACATAGAGAATGGACTTTGAGGACATGGGGTGGGAGGGGGAAGCTGAGGCGAAGTGAGAGAGTAGCAGTGACATATATACACTACCGAACGTAAAACAGTTGGCTGGTGGGAAGCAGCAGCACCGCACAGGGAGATCGGCTCAGTGCTTTACGATGACCTAGAGGGGTGGGATAGGGAGGGTGGGAGGGAGACTCAAGAGGGAGGGGATATGGGGACATGTGTATGCATACGGCTGATTTGCTTTGTTGTGCAACAGAAACTAACACAGTACTGTGAAGCAATTATACTCCAATAACGATCTATGAAAAAAAAAAAGAAGAAGAATATACATTTCAACTTCAGGATAGCTGTTCTTCTGGGGAAAGAGAAAAGACGAGCCCCCCATCTTTTCCTCCAGAGAAAAGGTCACTCTGCCAGGATGGACTGATAGGCTTTGGAGATGCACAGTTCAAGATTAGGAAGAGGTGGGAAGAAGAGAAAAGCTAATTGATGTAGGGTAATTTAAAAATAAGTGACAGGGACTTCCCTGTTGGTGCAGTGATTGGGAATCCGCCTGCCAGTGCAGGGGACACGGGTTCGAGACCTGGTCCGGGAAGATCCCACATGCCGCGGAGCAACTAAGTCCGTGAGCCACAACTGCTGAGTCTGTGTTCTAGAGCCCACAAGCCACAACTACTGAGCCCTCATGCCACAACTACTGAAGCCTGTGCACCTAGAGCCCGTGCTCCTCAACAAGAGAAGCCACCACAATGAGAAGCCCACACACCACAACAAAGAGTAGCCCCCGCTCGCCACAACTAGAGAAAGCCCGCACGCAGCAACAAAGACCCAACACAGCCCAAAAAGTAAATAAATAAATAAGTGACAAAGAGGCACGGACAGAAATGCAAAACAGGTGAGCAAAGGGGAACTGTATTGGGGTGTGGTTTGTAAATAAGAGGCTCCAGAGTAATGTGGGTTTACAGAAAACTGAAAAGGAGAGAAAAAGAGACATAGGAAGTGTTACTGGGGTGTATCAAAGGGAATTTATTAACAATTTTAGATGAGAGCCAAGTAAATTATTAGAATTCCTTAAAAAAAAAGTGTGTGCTTGGGAGTCAGACTGAGTATCAAACACTCAGTTTGCTCTTTATTTGCTGAGTGAGCTTAGGCAAGTAGCTTAAACTCGGTTCAATTTTAATTTTCTCATCTGTAAAATGGGAATAATACCTTGCATGGAAGCTGTGGGAATTAAAACATAAAGTGCCTTACCAAATTATAGCTATCCTGCCTTTCAAGTAATCAATACAAAATATACATGAATAAGTAACATAAAAATTGTGTTGCTAACTAAAACACATTTAAATTTAATCAAGTGGGCATTGTATTATTGTCAAAATTTACCATAAAATTCCTGTAGTTAATAACTCTCCAAAATAAAAGTGTACTCCTTTGAAAATTTTTTTAGTATAGTAATCGCCACACATGTCCTTTTACTATTTTCAGGCAGCAACATTCTAAGAATCCACTGTGTACTAGTTGCTATGCGGAGAGAAAAATGAAACCCTATATTTAAGAAGTTCAGAACACAAATGAGAACACAAGTGAGAGCAGTTCTTTTTGCAAAGAAAGCAAACACGTTCTTGTGGATTTAGGCATCAGAAAAAGACACCAGGGATGAAAAATATAGTTCAACTAAGCAGATAAATTTAGTCATCAGAACAAAATGGAATTAATTAGGAAAAACTGTATAAAAGAGATCCTTTACAGAGTAATATATCCTTTTCACGTTGATTATTTTAACAGGGTTTAATACATGTGATTATTCTTCAGCCTTCTGAGTTTAAATTGTTCAGGTAGCCACAAGGTCTGGAAACACAGACAAATATACATAAGCAGTTTACTGATCTTCCATGATTATGTTCAATGTGCTATTCCTCACTAGCAGTTCATAGTTCAATAAGCTGTGCAAATGTTCAATGAACAATGTGCATTAAAGCAACATTCCCATCAGTCCTTGTACATCTATTTACAATGCATTGCCTCAGATGATTTGTGACTGATTTTCACTGAATAAACTTGCACCTTTAGCATATTCTAGAAGTGATCGAGGGAGCTCAATCTACTAAGAAATAGAATGTTGTCTATGTTTCTAGACTCGGTGATCACCTGTATTTTATTTTTTATAAGATTCACCTACTGTAAGTCTTATAAACATTTTTGCCATTTATATTATACCAAGAAAAAAAATGAATACTAAAAATGAGATAATGGAAAAACAAAAACAGATTTCTTTTGCTTTCATATAATTCTACACCAAACATTTTGCTGAAACGATTTTAATCTATAGATGAAAGACTCTTTAAATGATACTCAGAATACATTACAAATTTGATTTTTAAATAGATTTGAGTCTAAAACAGGTCTTATTCACAATGATTCCAATAAATCAAGTGCTCCAGAACTCAATATGGAGATGCAACAATTATGTGATGACTTCTTAATTGTCCAAGGGGATAAAGATCTTCTTCAAATATGGAAAAAAATTAAATCATTCTATAGTATTAACCTCTAAGAGTTATTCTCCTTTATAGACTACAATATTATTATCAGTTTCATATACTTTTACTTTATAAAGAACTCCTATAGGAAGAAATTTCTGGAGGTTTTCCCAGATATATACAGCTACATTTTCTGTCGTGCTGTAGAAGAAAAGGAAAGAAGATCAAAAGGCAGATAAACGAAACTTCATGTTTAATACTTACAGAGAATAGAAATTCTAGTTTTAAAAGATATTACACTAAAACTTTAGAAATCACACAATAATCAAGTAAAATGTTAAAATCGATTCTTCTTTCTCACTGTTTACATAAAGTAAAATAGTCACTCACCTTACAACATCTGCAAAATACGGCACATCCAGATCCAGATTCTTATGATCAAGGGGCTTCATAATTGCCTCCTATAGACAAAACAAAGGAAAAACATCACTAATTCCATTTATGACTCATATTCCAAAGTGCTCTACCTTTGCCTCTAAACCTTACATTATCACTTAGTCACTAACTCGATACTTGCAAGTACTTGGTGTCTTATAAAACAATCTCAGAAAGTTTAAAGTTGTAAAATAAAGTAAGGCCTAGCTCTCCATAATGACTGGATATCTTCATTACTGAATGCAAAGAGGTAAGAAACCAAAAAATAGAGAATTCACTGGAGCTTTCTCATAACAAGCCATTGTGATTCAGAATTTAGTTTAATACTTCTTGAATTCTGTCCAAAATGTTACTAGAAATACTTCTCCCTAACAGTCTCACCTTCAGCACAATGCCACAATTTAATTAGGACAAAAACATCCAATGAGTACTACATTTATAAAGCAGATTAAGACTGAAATTATGTAAGGAGTTCTAAATTTCTGCTGTAAGGTGTAATTTAAGAATGTTCTTGGGCTCTTAGAAGAAAAAATAAAAACATGTAAAGGCTATTGCTTCCTAACACTTGTATTAGGAATATTAAACATAATGTTTTTCTTTGTCAATGGCAAGAATTGTAATTGCCTTATTCTTTGTAAATTTTTACTTTTAGCTATTGTAAAACATCTAAGCAATCTAAAAAATACAATAAACTAGTGAATATAACAAGAAAGACTCTCGGATGAAGAGAACTAGTTGTTACCAGTGGGGAGAGGGAAGGGAGGAGGGGCAGTAAAGGGGTAGGGGATTAAGAGGTACAAACTATTATGTATAAAATAAGCTATAAGAATATACTTTACAACATGGGGAATATAGCCAATATTTTATAATAACTATAAATGGAGTATAACCTTTAAAAATTGTCAATCACTATACTGTACACCTGTAAATTATATAATATTGCTCATCAACTATATTTCAATAAAAAAAGCATTTGTGAAACAATCTAAGTTTCCATATGGTATGGTTCCAAGAAAGGTACATTAATGACAACAATAACAATCATTTTCTGAACAAAATCAGAATCATATAAAAAAAAGTAAGTCCTAAACCAAATAACTTTTAAAATAAATCAAATGATATCCATATGGATATCAAGAAAATAAATCTTTGTTTAATCTTTGTTTTAATTGAGAATTCCAGTTCAGATCTCAACTTTTCCATTGAAGCCTCTTCTACAGTGCTCCTTCTAATTTGACTCTGTATGCTATGATCAGCCACTTTTACTGATGTAAAAGTACTGAAGTGTGTGGTGTGTGTTATCCTTCAGGTAGGCAAAGATGGGGAAAAAGTGTAGAGAACCTCTCCTTTAGTATTTAACTGTATGCCTGCTTGGGGTGTCTCTTATATTTCTCAAGTTGTTGTCTTGAATTTGTACGTGCATGCGCGTGCGCGCGCGTGTGTGTATATATTTTCTTTTTATGTCACCAGTAAATGCAAGCACTCTGTCTTTACAGCTTTCCTACAGTACTTTGAGCACAGTACTGTTTGTTCATTCACTCATTCTCCTATTCATTTATTCAAGCAACACTTATTGAGCACTTACTATTCTTTACCTGCTATAAAAAGTCACGTGAGGCCTTCCCTGATGGCGCAGTGGTTAAGAATCCGCCTGCCAATGCAGTGGACACGGGTTGGAGCCCTGGTCCGGGAAGATCCCACATGCCACGGAGCAACTAAGCTCATGCACCACAGCTACTAAGCCTGTGCTCTAAAGCCCGCGTGCCACAAATACTGAAGCCCGCATGCCCAGAGCCCATGCTCGGCAACAAAGAGAAGCCACCGCAGTGAGAAGCCCGCACACCACAACACAGAGTAGCGCCTGCTTGCCAAAACTAGAGAAAGCCTCCATGCAGCAACAAAGACCCAACACAGCCATAAATAAATTAATTAATTTAAGGAAAAAAAGAAAGTTTAAAAAGTCATGTGAGCACTCTGTGGCTAACAGCTATGTCTCATTCGTCATTGGATTCCTAGTACTCAGCTCAAAGACTGATGCAAAGCAGGCATACTTATTGAATATATGGGAGATAAGTAACGTGAAAGAAGTAATGATTATTAATAACAGCATTTGTATGAAACAAATGTCAATAAGGAGCAAAGCTGAAGCAAAGTAAACAGGTGAAATGAAGGCATAATAAAAACTAAGGTGGATGGAAGAAAATCTAATCTCAACTTTGTAAAGGACTAACTACATGACCTAGGGCAAGTCAGTTGGTTAACTGTTCAGCATCTCTCAATCTCAATCTATGGAATGAAGAAGTTGGCTTAGATAACCTCTGAGGTCTCTTACAATCCAAGAATTCTGTAATGATATAATCAGTAAGTCTTTTACTGAACAACCTCTTTTTTGTTAGCCCTATGATGAACTGCCCCAGTGAGTTTATAATAAAGCTAAAGTGAATAAAACAAGGTAGTACTAAAATCTGTGATCAAAGGTGTAAGGAAAATTCACAGAAGTAGAAAGTTTCAAGGAGAAAGCTGTGTCTTGAAAGAAGGGCAGAATTTGTTAAACAGAGAAAATCAGGATACACCAACAAAAAATACAAGATGAGCACGCTACGTTTATTCCTATCATTGTAAGACAACCATGACTAATTTCCATTAAGTCATCCAAACCCTCTTAGGAGAACATTGAGAGAAGTTCCTCCAACTACTACCCCACTCCCTCACCCAATTCCACTCGCCAGGTCACAGGACCTCTGATGGTACTTGGTTGGGGAAGTGAAAAGGGGCCCATCAAATATTATATTCAGAAGACAGCACAAAACAAGCATCCAACATGCCATTACCTCCATATACTCTTTGAGGTCAGTCAAATTCATGACCATTCCTGTAACAGGATCAATCTAAAAAGTAAACAAAGGTGAATATTACTATAACATGCTCTTCATATTTAAACCTCTGGTAAATTATTAAAGGCTGCACAATGTGCAGAAATTGTCCCCACATTGGCCTTCATCCCCGAGACAATCCATCTCAGCATGGAAACACCAAGTACTCTAGGCTTCCTTTTCACTGTACTGCTCTTCTATCTGTCCACATACGGCACATTAAAGAGGACCTTTTGGGAGAGGAAAGGCCTGAAATGGCAGCAGCTCACCATACACAAAGACCAACAGTGAAGCAATACTGATTTGAACAGAATTTTTCAACATAGAATCCATCACGTTGGCTGAAAGAGGGCCCAGCAATGTGCACAAACCACAGAGACATTTTCAGCACGTACCTCTCCATGTACTGTCACCACAACTATGGGGAAGAAAACAAAATACCAAAAAAAACCATGACTTTCAACAGAGTAACATCCAAACACAAGTTACTAACATAAATTATTAGATCTCACCCCACAAAGCTATATTTTCCCCCAGAACATCTTTTAGTTAAGATCTTTTTATCAACTAAAGCAAGACTCAACCAAGGCAGAGGAACTTAGAGGTGCTTAGCCAAGGCCAAAAGGGGTATAAATTCTGTTTATGATGCACTTGGAAGGAATCTCCACTAGGTAAGATCAAGATGCTGCTTGATCACTGCCTGTAAAAGTACAAAATATACAGGAAGGAATCCAGCTACACACTGAGCTGGTCCAAGTACCTTTCTGAGCAAGCAAAACTACTACTGGGCCTAAAATTCTTATTTCTTTACTCATGTGAATGTAAACACAGTTTATAGTAATGCTTTGTAAATTAACAAGTACTTGTATGAAACTTCTGCAAAATCTTGATGATCAGAGTGTTCTACAAATTAATGACTTTTACATACTTTTTTCAGCTCCATACAAACACCATTAGGTATTATGCGATAGTGCGCAAACTGAGAATGAGAGATATCATAGGTCAAGTAAGTTAGGCAGTAACTAAACTAGAAATCCCAAACTTCTGACATCTTTTCTGGTCTTCTTCCTCCATCATACCATATGCTGTGATGCTCTATGGCTTACATAGCTGTTTTGTGAGATATCATCTGTATCTCAAATAATCAAGTCCCTTGTCCTTGCGTAAATTAATTATTTTCTTGGAACACGACTGTCAAAGTTTTAGACCCAACCTATTTTCCTGCCATGCCGCATTATCTTGAGCCAGTATGTTCCTTTTGTCAGTCATTATTTACTCAATGAATACAATCTAATTTTAACATTGGCCTCAGCAATACCTAATTAGAAGGAAACATGGTGCCAAAAGAATGTCATGTACTCTTAAGGCCAAGGAAAAAAGTATTTAAGCCATTCATTGTTTTGATCTATAACAGCAGACAACTGCATAGTAAAACTTAAGATACATCCAGTTAAGGCAACAGATCTTTTCATTTTGAACTTCCATTTAATTTCTCATTCAAGGCTCAAAGCACTCATGTTCTGTCCATAAGGTTTCTTATTCATTTAGACTGTATATGCTGAACACTCTTTCATCATTACCGAAAGGGCTAAAATTTCACCAGTTTTTCTCTCACCTTTATAATTGTGCCCATGGCCATTTGGGTTGTTGCATTTCCCAAACAGTTTCAAGTTTTCCTCATTACTCAGAGATTTGCTGACCAAAAAAAAAAAAAAAAAAAGTCAACATGATACATGTTTAGATACTTTCTCTGTTCCCTACACTTATTGTTTGCTCTAGCCTTTGAAAAACTTCACAACTTACTATTCTTTAGCTCATCAAATGGAGAGTCATAAATCAATTTGATTTCATTACTCAGTTTTATGTCAGGAACCAGTATATGCCCCCTAATTAGACTACTATACCATACAAATTAGCTTAAGTAAATTCAACATCCTTGTTCCACAGCAAGACTTCAACAACTGATCTGCTCAAGGCCCTTCCATTTTTCAACTCAACATTTACTGAGCACCTACTACATACTAGGCACGGGCTGAATGAAGCAAGGGCACATGGTGATTAAAAAAAAAGATGCTTATCCTCAAGTGGCTTAAAATCTCATTCCCCCAGAAAAATAATTACATGACCTAGTACATCTTCTCTTTATAATCTTGCTTCATTATCCCTCAACTATTGCCTACTGATAACTTCAATCCATTCAGGGGTATTCAAACCAGGTTAAATTTTAAAATTACAATACTCAGTCGTTGTTCCAGGCAGAGATCCATTTTCTTAATGGATTTGTATACCTATACCTGTCCAATCAACTGTGCATCTTCAATGAGGCCTTACCACTCTCATATGTTTGAGCTTATTAAATAACCCCTTTCTTTTTGAGACTCTCTTTATTACTTTCCTTTCTCCTGCTCATTTACTTCTTACATTTAGAGTACTACAGTTAACAAAGCTTTTGCACAAAATTATCTCACTGTACTCTCCACAAAATTGGCCAGTTTGTACTCTCCAGATAGAAAACTGTGACAGGTCTTGCTCACTGCTGCATCCCTGTTACTTAGCACAAGACCTGACAACAAATACCTGTCCAGGGAATAAATGGATAGGTGAATCCTGTTAGGTAGAAATTATTATCCTCATTTTGCAGACGAGGAAACAGATGCTCAGAGAGTGGAGCTTGCTAATGAGTGACAAAACCCTGCTCAAAATCACCTCTTCGGCGCGATGAAGCAGTCTGAGTACTCCGGGCTCAAATCCCAACTGTGCTGCTTGCTCTCAGGAAAGTGAATATCTGGGTTCATTTTCCCTTCGGTATAAAGTGGACAAAACCCGCCTTGCTGTAACTACATTAGCTATGGGTAGCTAACATGTGCTGAGTGTTTACGATATGCCTGGCACTGTGTAACCTGGGCGAGTTGAACACCTTTCAACGTCACATCGGTCCCCAGGAGGCTGGTCGACGCCGGTCGCGGCTGTTTGACGTCATCAACCAAGCCTGGTGGCCGCAGGAGTACACCGCGCCCCCCGCCCACTCATCAGCGGGCACCCGTGCCCCTCCCGCACCCGGGACCCAGCTCCGGGGCTCGAAAGTGCTGCCCCCACCACTGGTATTGTAGGCACACCCCACCTGTGGAGCCGATGGGTCGCGCTGAAGGAGACCAGGCGGGACACTCGCGCCCGCCGGCCAGGGCCCGAAGCCGCCGCGTTCATGGTTTTGCAAGCCCGCGTCCCCGCCAGCCCCTCCCGCCCTAGGTCCGCCGCCAGGCTGAGAAAGTGGGCGCCTCCCTCCGCGGCTGCGCAGTGCGGACGGCGCCCGGCAGCAGTGCTCTCTGCTTCACCCTGCTACTGGGCTCCCTCTGCCGGCCTGGAGGCCGTAACAGGCGTTCCTTGCTATCTCAATGTCTTGGGAGAGCAAGCGCTCAGAGAGCTGGGCCCGCCTTAGAGTGGTCAAATCAGGTGGGTGGGGTCTTAGTGTCCTTCATTTTTATGTCTCCTCAATGAGGTCCCTCCTACTCCCTTCTAGAAAGCCCTGGGTTGTAGAAACCTCCAGTCGCTGCTTACTCTGCGACGAGTCCCAGGGCCAGCCTACTTATAGCTTAAAGGGAGCAGAAATTTGAGTGCATGTGTGGGACCACGTGGCTTTAAGAAATGATACTACCTTTGGACTATTTGTAAAGATTCTTACAAAGGGAAACTCTCGAGCTGTCCTTATCATCCATATGCATGCATGGAGCCGTTTATCACTGGGTTGCTGCAGTATAAACACATGCACCCATGAACACACACACATTAGCTATTCTCTGTCCAATGTAGACACCTCCAGAGTGAAAGGATCTTGTTTCCTCGCCATCTACTCATAAGCGGTGGCCAAACTACTTATAGTTCCCAGTACGCACCAGTGCATTTCTCGCCTACATTCATTCTTTCATTAATTACTGAATACCTACTGTGGCTGGCACTGTTCCAGGCACTGGAAAGGAGGGATAAAATCATGGGCGTGGTGGAAATATAAGCCCCATGATGGTTTCTCCCAGATGTCTCCTGTCTCCAGCTATATATGCTGTTTGTTGTGCATTAAATTATTAATGTGTCGCAAACTTCCTCACACGTTTTCAAATATTTTTCTCCTTTCCCCCATTGGGCTGTAATGAAAGAACTTTTTAAATAATTATAAACCAGAGATTTTTGAGATGGAAACTCAAAATCTAGTTCAGTCCTCTCACTTTACAGATAAGAAAACACAGACCCAGATAAGTGAATTATTTACCCAGGATCACTTATAAACAATGTTTCCCAGGCATTGACTGCATCAGAGATAAATACTATAACCGTCAATGGTTACACAAACACTTCCCTTGTTCCCAATTCAGTTTAAAGAATCAAAATAAAATAAAAGGTAAAAGGTAGAATTTCTGAGAAATTGCTTTAGTTATTTGCTTTAGTAAAATATGTCACTGCATTTGCAGAGTTCTTGCTCTTTTATTAAAGCTAATTCTATGTAAAGGTACTCACCAAATTCACCCTCAGTCATCCTGTTATGCATTGAATTGTGTCCCCTTCAAAGTTAAATGTGTTGAAGTCCCAACCCCCAGTACCTCAGAATATGGCTTTATTTGGAAATAGTGACTTTCCAGATGTAACTAAGATAAGGTCACTAGGATGCACCCTAATCCCTTTTCCCCTCACTTGTGCACCACATAGTTCCTTTCCTTGAGTCTCTGGACACTGTCCAGTGATGAGTTGGACTTAGGGAAAGGAAGAGGCCCTGCCTAGGCTCTGAGCCTCAGTCATATGCTCATTCAATTTCCAGAACTTTCTGCATTGGATTACCAGGCATATACACCTAGATTATAAAATGTTGTTGATCCTTTTTTGTCTTCTCCTTCAAGAACCGTATAGATGGCAGGGCCAAGGCAGAATTCAGGTATCCTTGGGTCAAAATCTTATTTTTATACTGCTAAACTTTATATGTTTGAGCTTTACTCTCTGTGTAGTAAAGGTTTATAAACAGAAGAAAGACATGATCAGATAGACCTATGTACCTCCCAAATGTCCACTGGAGTCTTATTCACCTTTCAGATCCAAATAAGATCTGGATCAAACTTCCACATCTTATCTGGGGGAGTACAATGCCTTTTTTGAAGACATCTGTGAAATACCAAGGGATTTATGTTCTTATGGTTATCTCAGCCTCTAAGCTCCCACATCTGCTATATTAGTTCTGTTTAGGCATCTTCTATTCTGTACCTATTGCTATTGCTCTGTATCTCACCAACACAAACACAAAACTTAGAACTTTTATTTTATTGCCACAGTGCAAACCCTGACATGTGGCATTTGTATGTATGGAACCCTTTGCTAAGGTGAATAGGGTTTGTGATGTTTATAATAACTCTCAAGGAAAACTGAGAAGAAACTGACTATGTTGGTCCAGGACTGTGCAGTGAGCCTAATGAGTTCACCCTCCCCCAAACTACATGTTTGGGGGGCTTCTCCAGTACCATTCAACATGCACAGTTTAACTGGCCTGGGCTTGGAGTATAACTGAAGGAAAAGGGAACACGGAATTTTGACGTGTGGTTTAAGTGACAGATCTAGGCTGATTTGGGCTGTTGGTAAAACTAACGGGGTTTAGACATGCAAAGATTATATGGTCTCTAGTGCCACCTGTTGCCCAACTAAATGAAGAACTACAAACTTTTTTTTTTAACATCTTTATTGGAGTATAATTGCTTTACAATGGTGTGTTAGTTTCTGCTTTATAACAAAGTGAATCAGTTATACATACGTTCCCATATCTCTTCCCTCTTGCGTCTCCCTCCCACCCTCCCTATCCCACCCCTCTAGGTGGTCACAAAGCACCAAGCTGATCTCCCTGTGCTATGCGGCTGCTTCCCACTAGCTATCTATTTTACATATGGTAGTGTGTATATGTCCATGCCACTCTCTCACTTTGTCACAGCTTACCCTTCCCCCTCCCCGTGTCCTCAAGTCCATTCTCTAGTAGGTCTGTGTCTTTATTCCCATCTTACCCCTAGGTTCCTCACGATCTTTTTTTTTTTCTTAGATTCCACATAAATGTGTTAGCATATGGTATTTGTTTTTCCGTTTCTGACTTACTTCACTCTGTATGACAGACTCTAGGTCCATCCACCTCACTACAAATAGCTCAATTTCATTTCTTTTTACGGCTGAGTAATATTCCATTGTATATATGTGCCACATCTTCTTTATCCATTCATCTGTCGATGGACACTTAGGTTGCTTCCATGTCCTTGCTATTGTAAATAGAGCTGCAATGAACATTTTGGTACATGAGTCTTTTTGAATTATGGTTTTCTCAGGGTGTATGCCCAGTAGTGGGATTGCTGAGTCGTATGGTAAGAACTACCAACTTTTCATCGTTCTCTGGAGAACTAGACACCTGGAGATTAGGAAAAGAATGCCTGATTTTAACAACATCCCTCAAAACAACAGCCTCCCAAGGCTGAGTTGGGGGCAGGGTAGGAGGTGGTACTTGGTGGTTCAACTTCACTGGCATCTGCTCTGGACAGCAGAGAAATAGCCAGTTTAGAAGGAGCCTCCAAGCATGACATCCTCTGTGAGTACCTTAGGACCAGCAGCAACAGGCAGGCTGTAATGGAAAAAACAAGGGGCTTTTCAGACCTATATTCGTATTCTACTAGCTATGGTTATCTGTATTTCTTCTCCCAAGTGTGGGAACCTCTGTCACCCACTTATCTGGTGGTGATAATCAGGTCTAGTTTTTCTTTCATGTTTCTTATTGCCTATAAGTATATCCAGTAAATATAAATTTAAAACTCTCTTCAAAAGGTTGTATCAACACTTGCTTAATGTTTTCAAGGATGATCCCTAAGAAAATATAAAACCACAATTGTCTCATGAATTCCATTTTTAGTAGAAACTTTAAAACCAGGTGTCTATGGTTTAGAAGGTAAGGTGCACCTTTGCTCTCTCTTTTGTACAGAGCACATTCATTTAAAACCTAGTTCCCAGACCTTGTGGATGTTCCATCAGATGGTCACGAAGGTGCCATGGAACCCATAAGGCATTTGCACAGGCACCTCTGCTCGGCCCAGTTCTTCAAAGTTCTTGGCATCCAAGACTAGGAGAAAATTTCTTTCATTCTAGAAAAGGAAAGCAAATATTGAATATTCTCTCTTATTTTTTTTCTATTAAAAAATCTGTTTCCTCCAGTGGGCTGTAAAATTCCTAAGAGAGAGACTACATATTACTCATCTTCATGTCCACCCCCAGCATCTAGCACAGTGCCTTGCCTATTCATTCACTAAATGTTTGCAGAATGCTGAACTGAACAGAAAAGGAAATTACAGCTGAAGAAGTACATATCTAGAGCAAAGAATAAGTTCTTTATATCAATCACTTTCATAGAATCTCTTTGGGTTTAAGGATCTTTTTACCTGCCCCTTTTCCATCTCCTAAGAGACATAAAAATTCTTCTAAAGTGAAATGCCTCCATTTTGTGTTACTTTGGAGCTGTTCAAAAGGTAGCATTGCAAGGCAGACTGAGATTTGCCCTGGTCTAATTACAGGAGTGGCAAGTACCTGGCATGAGGACCAAGTCCTCCTAAGCCCATGGCAGGCATTATTAATTGATCACAGCACTTTCCTCACCTAAACATTAAAAAGCCTCAGAATCCAACATCCCAGGTAGCCAGTAATAATCGATCAAAGCTGGTACTCAAAGTGAACCTCCTGCCACAAGACTGCCCTAGACAAGAAGTTATATATCAACATTATTGGGACTTCCCTGGTGGTCCAGTGCTTAAGACTCCGTGCTCCCAGTGCAGGGGGCCCAGTTTCGATCCCTGGTCAGGCAACTAAGAGCCCGCATGCCACAACTAAAGATCCCATGTGCTGCAACTAAGACCCAGTGCAGCCAAATAAATAAATAAATAAATATTTTTTAAAAAAAGATATCAACATTTTTTGAGACACTAAGTCAGGGCCTATCACATTAGATTTTTGGGTCACTCAATTTATTTTGTTTTATATTTTAGGTTTTTTTTAAAATATTTATTTATTTATTTATTTTGCCTTCACCGGGTCTTTGCTGAGGCATGCAGACTCTTTAGTTTCAGCATGCATGCAGGATCTAGTTCCCCGACCAGGCATGGAACCTGGGTCCCCTGCGTTGGGAACACGGAGTCTTACCCACTGGACCATGAGGGAAGTCCCTTGGGTCACTCAATTTAAATTGGCAGCACAGATGGTGGTATGAAATATTAGACTAGAATTCAGAAGTTTGGGATTTAAATACTGGCTTTACCACTATGAGATCTGATGCAAGTCTCTTTCAACTTCCTTAAGTTACAAATTCTACGTGTAAAATGGTACCCCACAAAGTTGTTTTGATGACTAAATAAGATAATATGTATGAAAGAGGTTTGTAAATAAATTCCTATGCAAATGTTAATTATTATTATGGTTCTAAAATAGAACTTTAAAACAGTAATAAAGTACTGATTATGATAAAAAGGGTACCCAAATAATAAGGAGAGGAAGAAAAAGGAGAAGGTGCCAAATTGCAATCAAAATAAACCATCAACAGCATCACTAAATATAACCCTCAGAAGGCCCAGTGCTATTTCTCTTTCTGACGAGTGACGGAAATACATTTACCTGGTTGGGAGTGATCACCACAGAAAGAATAACCCCACCATCTTCTTCATTGGTTCCTGGTACTGGAACAAAAACAGGTTCTGAGGGATAAAAGCCATCTTCTCTCCAAACCTGTAAGTCCCCAAAAAAGTATTTGATAAAAGACTGGTTATGAGCTGGAAGCTTTCTATAGTTATTATCAGTCCCAGCATGAATTTGGCTGTCAATGCAATGGTCCAACAGTAGAAGAATCAGGCTTACTGAGTTAAATATAGGACAGCGAGCTTTTGCAGCTGCAGATTCCATCATCATCAAACACAACTGGTGTAACTACAGTTTCCCATCAACCTGAAATAGAGGTATCCCATGATTTCTCTCAAAATACTATCAAGCATAGAATTGTTTCTCTGGGCTTGTGGTTCATTTAGATTCCCTAGAGGGAACATACCCCTAATCTATGTGATTCCATGGTTCTCAGATTTAATAAAAGTAAGTGGCTGAGCTGCTTAAATATTAAAAAATCTCGAGACCTACCTTAAAAAAAAAACAAATTAATTCAAAAGGCAGAATACGTTTTCTGTTTTTTTGTTGTTTTTTTTCTTTCCTTTGCGCTACGCGGGCCTCTCACCGCTGTGGCCTCTCCCGTTGCAGAGCACAGGCTCCGGACGCGCAGGCTCAGCGGCCACGGCTCACGGGCCCAGCCACTCCGCGGCATGTGGGATCTTCCTGGACCGGGGCATGAACCCGTGTCCCCTGCATCAGCAGGCGGACTCTCAACCACTGCACCACCAGGGAAGCCCCAGAATACGTTTTTTAAGAGTTCAGAAAAGGAAAGAGAATTTCATTACCGTCAGTGTCTTGTTCACCACGTCAACCTTGATCAGAGAATCGCCCACCAAATGCCGAAAGCCACAGCCATAGAAGAACTGATACTTTTTGCCACTGAACTGGCCATAGTTGATCTGGGGAAATTCAACACCTCCTTCCTCTTCTAGCTCCTCAGGATATAGCTTTTCATAAAAGCACCAAATCTAAATGAGGGCACAAAAGGATTTGTAGTGATTGCTTAATTCTTACTTTCTTCGGTGTAGGTCAGCATGGGGCTAACACCCTATAAGAGTTTGTGACAGGGCTTGAAAACTGAGGTTCTGTCATTTTAAAATATTGTTCCTCTTTTCATCGTGTGTATGAACATATAAAAGATTATCTGGTTTTGTGACTAAGCTGTCAAATGGCATAGGCGGTAGAAGTGGGCTTTTATTCTACTAAAGCTGAGACATTGTTAGCTACACAATGATATGTAAGTGCAAATTAGCTAAAAGGTGGGGATGGTCAATTCCTATCTCAAATACTTAGACATTCCACAACTATTAGAAAGTTTCATATATTTGTTTCAAAACACAAAAGGGATAGGTAAATACACTGCTCACTCCCACCCAGAATTCTGTGGCTCTTTTGCAAGCCATGCTCCATCACCTTACCCTGCTCAGCTGAATGTTAATAAATGTTAATAAAACTTACTGGGCACCAAACATTGTGGAGAACAGCCACACTACATAGCCACACTACTTTACTAGTGAATGAAGAAACACTACTGTGGATCAAAGTCTTAGTCTAATATCCATTCATAGCATACCTTTCCATCAGCCTGTTTCACAGCACTGGCTGAAGAATAGGACAACGGGCTGAGGTTCTCTCCCTCAGGGGCATTCAAACTGACATGTAAGGGCAAAACAAACCTTCGAGGGAAAGATCTGGCTACTGAATTATAGACCTGTTTAGGAGAGAGAAATAAACTGTTGAGAAAATTGTCATTCATAGAATAACAGCATGTCCCAATAACTGAGATCCAGTCAGTATTATTGGCATTTCTAAGTAATTGCATAAATTATCATTTTCATTCATTCATTTACTCAGCAAATATCAGTTGAGTACCTACAAGAGGCCAAGCTCTGTTTTAGACACTGAGAATACAACAGTGAACAAAACAGTCCCTGGCCTTATATTTCTAGTGGAGAAAGAATGATAACAGATAAGAAATATATGTTACTTAAGTAGTGTCGAATAAATAAATGATTATATAGCTCAAAGTCAGAGAGTGATAAGTGCCAATAAGAAACACACTGAAGGGTGAGGGACTAGAGAGTAAAATAGGTGCTTCCTTCCTCAGGTTTGGTCCGGGAAGAACTCTGTGTGGAAATGGGCTAACTTAGCAGGCCTGGGTTGCTCAGACCCTGCATATTCTCAGGAAAGCCCTGTTTTCATGACTGGTCCTTGGCCAGCACCTGGGGACGGAGCTCTTTGAATGTTCAGTCTGATAAGAGTATGTTCGCATGCCTGAGGCCTTGAGGCGTACTGTACTAATTTGTTCTTATAGTTTATGCTAACAACGTGATTTATAATGAACACCTGCCTTCTCTATGGGGCTCTAGAACTTCAGTAATTGAGGTTACTCATGTAGGGGTCATATATGTTATGTGTTGATCCCCAACAAACACCCTGGACCACCAGCTTGGGTGGGCTCCCCTGGCAGGCAACATTTCACACGTGTTGTCACAACGAGTTGCTGGAGGAATCAAGCACATCCTGGGAGAGGGCTCTTGAAAACACGCACCTGGTTTCCTCCAGACTTCACCCCACGTACCTTTCTTTTTTTCTGATTATTCTGGGACCCATGAGCCCTCCTAGTGAATCATCAAAACAAAGAGTGGTTTTGGGGACCCCCAACACAGCATCTCTGCAGAGATGATGCTTAAGCAGGAGACCCTAATAAAATAAGTGTATTTTTTATGACAGTTAGAATGGCTTAAGCACATCTTCCTCTCTTGAAATATTGTAAGATGGGGAACAAACTATGCCATTTTCCCCCATATACCTAGCCCATATCATCTCTATAACATGCAGAAATGTTTTTACTAAGTAAACACTTAGTGCTATTTTTAAGCTTCATAAACAATTAGCTTTTAAAAATTTACTTTTAATTTAAACATTTTTGTCTTTTGCAAAACCATAGGTGAACAAAAAGAGAGGGCCAATAATGGTGAGTTAGGCAATATGGATCAACTGTTTCCCTGAGAACAGATAGAAAAACTGGACAAAATGTTTAAAACAGCTATTTGAAGGCGCTGGTGAGCTAAAAAAGGTAATGAAGAACAATGGGACATAGATTTGGAAGGAGAAGGAAACCCACCGAAACTACATACTGGGGGCAAATTTTCCACTAAGGACATCAGCTGCTTTTACGAACAGGTAGCTGAAAGGCTGAGAAAATATAAAAGAATTTTTTATTAAACTTTTTAATTTTGAGATATATATTGCAGACCCACAAGCAGCTGTAAGAAATAATACAGAAAAGCAAACAACTGATTTTAAAATGGGCAAAGGACTAGACTAGACAGTTCACCAAGATATACAAATAGCCAATAAGTACATGAAAGGATGTTCAACATTATTAGTCATTAGGGAAATGCAAATCAAAATGACAATAAGATAATACTTCACACTCATTAGGATGGCTATTATAAAACAAAAAACAAAACAAAACAACAAAACAAACAAAAAAAACAGAAAACAACAAGTGTTTGTGAGAATGTGAAGAAAGTGGAACCCTTGTGCATTGCTGGTGGGAATGTAAAATGGTGCATCTGCTGTTAAAAACAATTTGGCAGTTCCTCAAACAGTTAGATATAATAGAATTATCATATGATCCAGCAATTCCACTTCTAGGTATATGCCAAAAAAGAATTGAAAACAAGGACTCAAACAGATACTTGTACACCAGTGTTCATAACAGCATTATTCATAATAGCCAAAAGCTGAAAACAACCCAAATGTCCCCCAACAGATGAATAAACAAAAAGTAGTATATACGTACAAGGAATATTATTAAACCTTTAAAAGGAATGAGATTCTGATACATGTTACAACATGGATAACCCATGAAAAGATTATGCTAAATGAAATAAGCCAGACACAAAAACATCTTGTATGATTCCACTTATATGAGGTACCTAGAACAGGCAAATTCACAGAAACAGAAAGTAGAATAATGGCTTCGAAGAGCTGGGGAGAGGGAGGAGATAGGGAGCTGTTATTTAATGGGTACAGAGTTTCTGTCTAGGATGATGAAAAAGTTCTGGAAATGAATAGTGATGTTGGTTACACAACATCATTAATGTATTTAATGTCACTGAATTATACACCTAAAAATAGTTAAAATAATAACTTTTGTGTCATGTATATTTTACCACATTAAAAAAAAACAAACAATGCAGAGAGATTCCATGTGTCCTTCATCCAGTCTCACCAATGATGACCTCTTACATAACACCACTACAACAGGGAAACTTACATGGATATAATCCACCACCATTATTCAGATTTCACCAAATTAACACACATTCATTTGTATTTGTATGTGTGTGTGTATGTATGTGTGTTTAGTTTTATGCAATTTTATCACATGTAAATTCATATGATCACCACCATACTCAAGGTACAAAACAGTTCCATCACCACAAGGATCCTTCATGTTACCGTTTTATAAGGATATTGCCATACCAACTCCCCCATCACTGGGCCCTACTGAGAAGAGATTTTGATAGTTTTGAGGAGCTAGAGAAATAAAAGTTTTAGTTCAAAGTCTCCAAGAAGGGGAAGCCCTGATAAACCTCTAGCTCTTTGGGTCAGGATCCCTTAGGCTGTACCCTAGAAGTAAAAATAAACAAAAATAGTACAACTCTTGCAGCGACTGTATCATGTTTCAAATTTTCTCAATCCCTATAACTAGATTAAGAATATCTTCAATTGATAATGTACCCTAGCCATCTGCCAGAAGCAAATGAAAATCTTCCCTAGAGGAAGATAACAGTCTCAAAATATCCCTCCTACAATTTTTCAAACACAGTATTCTGTATAGAATAAAAATTAGTTGGCACATGAGATGACAAGAGAGCATGATTTAAAGAACAACAACAAGAAGATAACAACAAATGATAGAAACAGAACCACAAGTGATCCAGACAATAGAGTTATCAGACTTTAACTATTCTGAATATGTTGGAGGAAATTATTTTAAATTAGGATCGTAGCAGAGAACTAAAATTATAAAAGAGAAGGGAATCAAAATTCTGGAACTGAAAAATGCAGTGAGTTTAGGAACATAGTGCCTAGATTTAACAGCAGAATATACACAGCTGAAGAAGAATGTTTGGGGCTTCCCTGGTGGCGCAGTGGTTGAGAGTCTGCCTGCCGATGCAGGGGACATGGGTTTGTTTCCTGGTCCAGGAAGATCCCACATGCCACGGAGCGGCTGGGCCCGTGAGCCATGGCCACTGAGCCTGCGCGTCCAGAGCCTGTGCTCCACAACGGGAGAGGCCACAGCAGTGAGAGGCCCGCGTACCGCAAAAAAAAAAAAAAAAAAAGAAGAAGAATGTTTGAACTGTAAGATAGATAAGAAGAAAATATCCAAAGCAAGATACTTAGACCAAAGGATAGAAGATACTAAAAAGAACATAAGCAACAGAGGGTTAGAGTTAAAAGGGGTAGCATATGTGTACTGTAATCCCAGAAAGAAAAGAGAGAAAAGACTTACCAGATACAATATTTGAAGAGACAATAGGTGAAACTTTTCAAAACTAATGAAAGACATCAAACCATTGATTCAAGAATCCTTAAGGGAAAAAAAAGTAAACCTAAATCAAAAGGAACTCATACTAAAAAATATCATAGTACTAACTACAGAAAACCAAAGAGAAAATCTTTGCGGGGGGTGGTATTTCAACTTCAAAGGAGCAAAGCTTTAGACTGACAGCTGATTTCTTAACAGAACTCAGAAGACAATGAAATGATATCTTCAAAGTGTCAAAAGAAAATAACAACCTAGATTCTTTATCCAGTGGAAACATCCCTCAAGAAAGAAGGTAAAATAAAGACATTTTTCTGACAAGCAAAAACAGAGATTTCATCACCAGCATATCTGAACTAAAGGAAATACTAAAAGATGTTCTTCAGTCAGAAAGAAAATGATTCCACATGGATGCTCAGAGAGGCTAAAAGGAATTAAGAGCAAGAGAAGGTACAGGGCTTCCCTGGTGGCACAGTGGTTGAGAGTCCACCTGCCGATGCAGGGGACACGGGTTCATGCCCCGGTCTGGGAAGATCCCACATGCCGCGGAGGTGCTGGGCCCGTAAGCCATGGCCGCTGAGCCTGCGAATCCGGAGCCTGTGCTCCGCAACGGGAGAGGCCACAACAGTGAGAGGCCCGTGTACCACACAAAAAAAAGAGAAGATACAGATGTGGGTAAATGGGTAGTATGGGTAATTATGACTACATAAAACAACATTAATAATAATGCCTTATAAGGGTTAATATATAGAGAGAATTAAAATATATAAGAACAGTAGCATATCAATTAGGAGTAGAGTAAATGAAGTTAAAGTGTTCCAGAGTCCTTGCATTGTCTGGAAGGAATTAAAAGACCTGATTTATAATATATTGTGTTAAATCAAGGATGCATATTGTATTCTCTCAAATAACAACTAAAGGAATGTATAACTACCAAGCTAATGGTCAGAGGGTGGAGTGATGTTTGGGGGAGGGGAGGTGGAAATGAAATAATAAAATATGCTCAACTAATGTAGAGAAGGCAAGGAAGGAGAGAAAACAAGAACTAGTGAGACAAATAGGAAGCAAATAGTCAGATGGCATATTTAAACCTCAAAATGTTAATGACTGGTTTAACTAAATGTCCCAATCAAAAGTCAAGAATTAGCACAATGGATATATATGTTGCTTACATGGTACATATTTAGAAAGGTTAAAAGTAAAAGGATGGGAAAGTTATAGCATGCAAACATCAAGGCAAAAAGCATTACTTAGAGATAAATATTCAATAAACCAGGAAGGTAAAACAATTCTAAATTTGTATGCACACAGAGCACCAACATATGTAAATTTAAAAGTAGCATAACTATGAGGAGAAACAGAAAAATCTATACTCCAAGCAAAAGATTTTGATATACATTTCATGTTATATGATAACTGATAGATAGAGATCAATAAGAATAAAGAAGATTTGAATAATATTATTTTAAAATATGACCTAATCAACATATATAAAACACTACATCCAAAATTCATTATTTTAAATGCACATAAAACATTTTTTTAAATAATCTTTTCTGGGACATAAAGCAAATCTCAATAAATTTCATAAACTTCAAATCATACAGTAAAATTAAGTTAGAAATCAATGGGGAAAATAACTAGAAAGATTTCCATTTCTCTGAAAGTTTAAAAAATTTTTTCAAAGAAGAAATCTCAGTGAAAGTTAGAAAATACTTTAACTGAAAAGTAATAAAACATATCAAAACTTGTGGGATGCTCTGCTAGACAGAAATTTATCATCCCAAAGGTATATATGTTGAGGAGGGAAAGGTAGAAAAATAACAAACTAAGGTTTTATATTCTTAGTTAGAAAAGGAGCACATTAAGCACAAAGAAAGTAGAAAAGGAAATGAAAATAATAGCATAAATTGATGAAACTGAAAACAAACACACATTAAAGAAGATCAACTAAGCCAAAAAGTTGGTCTTTTGAAAAGCCTCATTAAATTGATGAGAACCTAGCAAGCCTAAAGGAACAAAAGAGACAGCAAAAATAACCATATAAGGGATAAAAACAGAGGCTATCAATTAACCCTACATACATTTTTTTAAAACATAGAATATCATGAATAACATTAGGTCAACAAATTTGAAAATTTAGATGGCATTAATAAATTTCTTAGAAAAAGACTATTTACCAAATCTGACACGATAAGAAATAGAGAATCAGAAAAACCCTATACAATTAAAGAAATGTAATTTATAATTTAAGATCTACCTATAAAGAAACTTACAGGCCCAGATGACCTTACTGTTGAATTATTCCAAACGTTTAAGAAATAATGCCAATCTTATACTTTTCATGCAGAGGGTAGAAAAGAGAACAATTTCCTACTCATTGTATGAGATCAGCAAAACCTTAATAACAAAACCTAACAAGGGGGCTTCCCTGGGGCGCAGTGGTTAAGAATCCGCCTGCCAATGCAGGGGACATGGGTTTGAGACCTGGTCCAAGAGGATCCCACATGCTGCAGAGCAACTAAGCCTGTGCACCACAACTACTGAGCCTGCGCTCTAGAGCCTGTGAACCACAACTAATGAAGCTCATGTGCCACAACTACTGAAGCCCGCGTGCCTGGAGCCTGTGCTCCGCAACAAGAGAAGCCCCTGCAATGAGAAGCCCACACACTGCAACGAAGAGTAGTCCCCACTAGCTGCAACTGGAGAAAGCCCATGCGCAGCAACGAAGACCCAACGCAGCCAAAAATTAAGATTAATTAATTAATTAATTAAATCTATTTTAAAAAACTAACAAAGACATTATAAGAAAGAAAAATTATAGGTCAATCTTTTTTTTTTTTTTTTTTTTTGCGGTATGCGGGCCTCTCACTGTCGCGGCCTCCCCCGTTGCGGAGCACAGGCTCCGGACGCGCAGGCTCAGCGGCCATGGCTCACGGGCCCAGCCGCTCCGCGGCATATGGGATCCTCCCAGACCGGGGCACGAACCCGTATCCCCTGCATCGGCAGGCGGACTCTCAACCACTTGCGCCACCAGGGAGGCCCATAGGTCAATCTTAATCATGAAATTGATGCCAAAAAATGCTAAATAAGATATTAGCAAAGCAAATCCAGAAATATATTAAAAATACAGTGCAACCGACTGGGATTTACTTCAGGAATAGAAGGTTAGTTTAACATTCAAAAATCAATCAATGGCTATTATAAACGTTTTAAAATCAATCAGTGTATCTCACCACATTTGTAGAAGAAAGGATAAGTCATGTCATTATCTCAACAGTGCAAAAAAAACATTTGATAAAATCCAACATCCATTCATGAGAAAAATTATTAGTAAATAAGCAGGTGTACATCAGCATCATAGTGCATGATATGCTCCCTTCGTCTCTCCCCTTCAGTCTACAACCAATAACATAATGTTAACTCAAGAAAGATTCATCTGCTCAACACACTGGAAGGCTGGAGAGTTCCACACATTTGTACATCTAAAGATGGGTGGACTGAGCACACTGAAGAGGCAGAACTGAGAGGAAAGCAGAGGTGGTGCTTATAATCCCGAGTCCCAGCTACCGTAGCTGAGTCTGAAGCCCCAGAGAACCCAGTAACAGCAGGGGAGGCAGCACACATGACTCTGGCCTCCTGGCTGCAGCAGCACCCACAGCCGCAGGGAATCAAGCAACAGTGGCAGCGGGACCTGTGACCCCTCCAGCCATGGAGGTGGCCACGACCCAGGCCCCTATCCACAGTTGTGGTGCCTGGGAACCCAACAACTCCAGACACAGCAGAGGCCCCAGCCACCCTGGCTACCCCCACTACCACCCACCCCCAACAGCATCAGTGCCTGCAACGCAGGCAACCCCAACGTGACAGACGTACCCATCACCCCGATGCCTGAGGCAGCAACACCAGCAGCAGCAGTGACACCGGCAGCAGCAAAGCACCAGTGACCCTGGAGGCATAAGGTATGAGAGGGAGGGCACCAGGCAACACCTCTCACAGAGGTGGTAGAGGGTGGAAAGTGCTGATTTTCAAATATAGCCACAGGCAGCTCAAGTAAGAGAAATCAAAAACTTGTGCCATCTACTTATGAACAAAAGAAAGGCCTCTAATAACTAATCTGTTGAATTGTTAGCATCTAGTTAAAAAAAAAAAAAAAGCTTTGCCTAAAGAAGAAAGGTGTTTGCTACTTCAAATGTGCTGGCTACATCAACTCATTAAGCACCATAAAAAAAAAACATGGTAACACAGTATCACAAAAAGAAAAAGACAAATCTCCAGAAATCAAACCTAAAGTCATGGAATATTGCAATCCAACCGATAGAGAATTCAAAATAGCTGTCCTGAAGAAACTTGATGATCTACAAGAAAACTCAGAAAGGCGGTTCAATGAGCTCAGAAATAAAACGAAAGAACAGAAGAAATACCTTACCAAAGAGATTGAAACTATGAAAAATAACCAACCAGAAATTCTGGAGCTGAAGAATTCAGTAAATGAGATGAAGAACACGTTAGAAAGCACTGGAGGGCCTCCCTGGTGGCGCAGTGGTTGAGAGTCCGCCTGCCGATGCAGGGGACGCGGGTTCGTGCCCCGATCCCGGAGGATCCCACGTGCCGCGGAGCGGCTGGGCCCGCGAGCCATGGCCGCGGGGCCTGTGTGTCCGGAGCCTGTGCTCCGCAACGGGAGAGGCCACAGCAGTGAGAGGCCCGCGTACAGCAAAAAAAAAAAAAAAAAGAAAGCACTGGAAATAGAGCAGACCATATGGAAGAGAGAACTAACAAGCTTGAAGATAGAAAGCTAGAAATTAGACAGAAGATCTAAACAAATGAAAGATTTCTACAAGAACTATCCAACTCCATTAGGAAGGGTAAAGTAAGGATAATGGGTATCCCAGAAGGAGAAGAGCGGGAGAAAGGAGCAGAGAGTTTATTTAAAGAAATAATAGCTGAGAACTTCCCAAACCTGGACAACTAGATATCCAAGTCTCTGAAGCAAAGATAACACCTAATTATCTGAATGCAAAAAGACCTTCTCCAAGATACATTATGTTAAAACTGTCAAAAGTCAATGACAAAGAAAAACTTTTAAAGACAGCCAGGGGGAAAAAATGATAATAACCTACAAAGGAACCCTCATTATGTTACAGGCAGATTTCTCAGCAGAAATTCTACAGGTCAAAAGAGAATAGAATGACTTACTCAATATATTGAAAGATAAAAACTGTCACCCAAGGATATTCTATCCAGCAAAGTTATCCTTCAGATATGAAGGAGAAACAAAGGCATTCCCAGACAAACAAAAGCTAAGAGAGTTCAGCACCACTAAACCTGCCTTTCAAGAAAGGTTGAAAGGAGCTCTTCCACCTGAAACAAAAAGGCGGAAGAACACAAAACTTTGGGTAAGGTCATAAACAGAATCAGAAAATTGCAACTCTGGACTTCTCTGGTAGCACAGTGGTTAAGAATCTGTCTGCCAAAGCAGGGGACAGGGATTCGATCCCTGGTCTGGGAAGAGCCCACATGCCACGGAGCAACTAAGCCCGCGAGCCACAGCTATTGAAGTCCGCGTGCCTAGAGCCCATGCTCCGCAACAAGAAGCCACCGCAATGAGAAGCCCGTGCACCATAACGAAGAGTAGCCCCTGCTCGCCACAACTAGAGAAAGCCCGCACACAGCAACGGAGACCCAACACAGCCAAAAATTAATTAATTAATTAATTAAAATAAAACTATAGCAGAAAACAATTTACATTACATAATCCAAGGAAAAATTCTGCCTTGAACTGATTATCAGGAAAAAGTAAATCCCTTCAAGCTAGATGAACTGATACACTTTTTTTAAATCAAAGAATTAATATTATAGTCCATTTTAATATTCCTTCCAGGAAATGTAAGTATGTTTAGTGCCCAAGTGTAATAAGGAACTAATCACAAGTGCTTCAAAACATATTTCTTAGCTTTCTTTAACATACTTTTTATATATTAGGTATTATGTAAATACATACTTCAAATTATTTTGAAATATTAAATATATTTATTGAAGCTGTATCTTCAATGCTTTAAAACCATTCTCCCTCCTTATTTACAAAAGAGGCAAGAGAAACAGCTAATTCCAAACCCAAAGCCAGAACTTGGCTAGATCAAAAATATTTTGACAACTCCTGACAAATCAGAGAATTTTACCTGATCAAGCTCTTTCCCAGTTTTCCGAAGATTCTGTAGTTGGTAAACTTCTAGGCTTCTTCCATCATCCTGACAGCACAAATCAATTACGACACAGCCCTGGTCCTCAAAGGCATTGATTTGGTGAAAAGTAACAAAAGGTTTACTGTAGTACATCCCTGGAAGAAGCTGCAGGGGAAAACACAAACAGTGAAAAATAGATATTTTATTTTATTTCCTTTAGGGTACAGATCCACAAAGCTCAAATTAAGAAGATTTCCCCCTCTTTAAGTGACAGGCTTGGTAGGTATAAAAACCAGAATTTGGAATGTAGAAGCAAATATGCTTTGATTTAAAATCATCTCATCTCATATTAATCAATGAACTGGGGCTATTTGATATAGACCAATCAACTGTTTCAACTAACTTTAAAGTTCTCATGAAATATGGCCCAATATTTTGAAGGATAAATAAATCCTAGACTCTTAACTACATGGTTAAATAGAAAATACTTCTATTAAGAATTTATGATAAATTAAGTGACTAATCCTTTGAAAAATGCACTCATTACTAAAATGGGATTTTTTTGGTAATGAAATTAGGGTACAGTAAATTTAGGATACTATTTCTTTAGAGAGGTTAAAGAAGTAGACAAATAAAATAGTGCTATTAATCAGGAGTATATAGAAAGATATTTAACTAATATGCTTTAGACTTTGGTAGGATTATCATATTTACATATCATGAAATCATAGAAGCAGCTAATAAAAATATCACTGCAAAAGTTACAGAAGACCTCTGCATGAACAATATCCTCTTTAGCAAATACTATATGGAAAAATCCATGCTAAAATGCTAAAAGGATTTCCTGGATATTTTAATTGAATCAGATAAGTTAAAGGATAAAACCATTTCCTACAATTTTCTAATATGCAAAATCCACTGTACTAATTAATAAATAACTAGCCCTACTTATGGAAGAAGGTAATATCCTTGATTAAGAGTGTCTTATGCAAGTAATGCCCAGTGAAGGCAAAAGTCAATCATATGGAAATTTGCCTTCATGTCCAATCATTTTCACAATAAATACACTCAAAATTCTCCACCTGACCAGTGTGCTTCTCCACCACATGGAACCGTGTATTATACTGGGGTTCCCAGCTTATTCCATCTGAAAAGGCCTTTCCCCGAATTTTAGAAGTGATGATTTTCCACAGATTCATCTTTAGAGGCTGTTCAATGAAGACAATGTAGTTCCTTGTCATTCCTAAAAGGTTCAAGCAAACAATAAAATGTTATTTGGCAAACTAGAGTTGTCTCAAATGTGACAGTTTGGGGACTTGTCTGAAGGCCTGGACACATTACTGCTGACCTAAACAAATGCCAGTCAGGAATAATTCTTCATCATTTCCCAGCTTTGCTATATATTTTTTCTGTTCCTACATAAAAAAAGGAACTGCTTAGAATAGCTTGGGTTGAATGCCCTCAACTTGCTTTTTGTTTTTTTTTTTTCCTTCTTTCTTTTCAAATTGTTTTGGTTTAGGAACAAAGAAGCATTATATTAAAGTGTCATTTATGATCTGGACCTGTATTCCTTAATCCTTTTGCTATTTATACTGGAGGTAACAATCCAGGAGCAGATTGACTATAAAGGTTTAGGATGCAGAAGATAAATATTCTGAGAAAAAGCTGAAGCAATCTACATGGAATATGAATTGCCTCCCCCAAAATATAATCAAGGTCTTTCCTGTATGGTTATTATCTGTGGTCTTTAAAGTTACCTAAAATATTGAATTCTGTCAATTTTTATGGTCAAATTATTTTTTTAATTAAGGCTTTATATTTTGGAGCAGTTTTAGGCTCACAACAAAATCGAGGGGAAGGTACAGAGATTCCCCATATACCACCTTTCTCCAAACACGCACAGCCTCCACATTATCAATTTCCTCCACCAGAGTGGTCCATTTGTTACAACTGATGAACCTACATTGACACATCACAATCACCCAAAGTCCATAGTCTCTGTTGTGGAAACATGCATAAATGTATTTTTTTCCTTTGTATTTAGATATTCAATGACATACAACATAATACAAAACAAACAAAAGAGACTGATTTCTATGACTAGGGGTTACTCATTGTGATATCCTGGAGCAGGGGGCTGAAGGGAGAGGCTGTTCTCCATAGAGAACTGAAGTGGAGTTAGTGCTGGGTGACTAAATCTCAGCCTGACTCAATGTGCTGGGAAGGGATCAATGATTCCTTAAACTGATAACTATTTCCTAGAGCAGTCAATTAACTAAAAACTTAAAAATTAATTGGTGTTTCCAATTAATTTTTTTAGTAATTGCTTGTATTAAAATATCTTTTCAATCAGTCAGTGGCTAGAGTAAGAAGTAGGTGACTAAACAGAATAAACTTAATTGGCATTAAAATGCAACCTTCATCTCTTATCATCATACTCTGATAAACTGTATTAACACAGTACTTGCCAAAATTAGTCCCCCTGCAACAGTAACTTTAAGGCAGCCCCCATTAAAATTTGCCTTATCTTTGGGCTCACCAAAGCTGTGGTAGTAAGAAGGTTTCATCCTCTCTGCAGAAGCAATAGAACATATCACCTGGGCTCCATGGATTGTCTCCCCAAGGTCTACTTTCTCTGGAGGAACCCGAATAACATTATAGCAAGAACCTGGAAAATGGAAAGTCCTGTCTTAACTGTTTCACATTCACTTTAAGAAAAAAGATAAGCCTTGCACTTGTGAACTAGGCAAAGGCAGTTAAAAGATTTATACAATATGCATGACACCCATTTTTCTTTTTTTTAAACATCTTTATTGGAGTATAATTGCTTTACAATGGTGTGTTAGTTTGTGCTTTATAACAAAGTGAATCAGTTATACATATACATATGTTCCCATATGTCTTCCCTCTTGCATCTCCCTCCCTCCCACCCTCCCTATCCCACCCCTCTAGGTGGTCACAAAGCACCGAGCTGATCTCCCTGTGCTATGCGGCTGCTTCCCACTAGTTATCTATTTTACGTTTGGTAGTGTATATACGTCCAGGTCACTCTCTCACTTTGTCACAGCTTACCTTTCCCCCTCCCCATATCCTCAAGTTCATTCTCTAGTAGGTCTGTGTCTTTATTCCCATCTTACCCCTAGGTTCTTCATGACAGTCTTTTTTCTTAGATTCCATATATATGTGTTAGCATACAGTATTTGTCTTTCTCTTTCTGACTTACTTCACTCTGTATGACAGACTCTAGGTCCATCCACCTCACTACAAATAACTCAATTTCATTTCTTTTTATGGCTGAGTAATACTCCATTGTATATATGTGCCACATCTTCTTTATCCATTCACCTGTTGATGGACACTTAGGTTGCTTCCATGTCTTGGCTATTGTAAATAGAGCTGCAATGAACATTGTGGTACATGACTCTTTTTGAATTATGGTTTTCTCGGGGTGTATGCCCAGGAGGGGGATTGCTGGGTCGTATGGTAGTTCTATTTGTAGTTTTTTAAGGAACCTCCATACTTTTCTCCATAGTGGCTGTAACAATTTACATTCCCACCAACAGTGCAAGAGGGTTCCCTTTTCTCCACACCCTCTCCAGCATTTATTGTTTCTAGATTTCTTGATGATGGCCATTCTGACTGGTGTGAGATGATATCTCATTGTAGTTTTGATTTGAATTTCTCTAATGATTAATGATGTTGAGCATTCTTTCATGTGTTTGTTGTCAATCTGTATATCTTCTTTGGAGAAATGTCTATTTAGGTCTTCTGTCCACTTTTGGATTGGGTTGTTTGTTTTTTTGTTATTGAGCTGCATGAGCTGCTTGTAAATTTTGGACATTAATCCTTTGTCAGTTGCTTCATTTGCAAATATTTTCTCCCAGTCTGAGGGTTGTCTTTTGGTCTTGTTTATGGTTTCCTTTGCTGTGCAAAAACTTTGAAGTTTCATTAGGTCCCATTTGTTTATTTTTGTTTTTATTTCCATTTCTCTAGGAGGAGGTAGATCAAAAAGGATCTTGCTGTGATTTATGTCATAGAGCGTTCTGCCTATGTTTTCCTCTAAGAGTTTGATAGTGTCTGGCCTTACACTTAGGTCTTTAATCCACTTTGAGCTTATTTTTGTGTATGGTGTTAGGGAGTGTTCTAATTTCATACTTTTACATGTACCTGTCCAGTTTTCCCAGCACCACTTAATGAAGAGGCTGTCTTTTCTCCACTGTATATTCTTGCCTCCAGCTATTGTATTTTAATGTCCACAAATGGCTCCCCTCTAGCTCTCTGAAGATGAACTCAATCCCATCTTCATAGGAAACGATAAGGTAGCAGCCAGGAATATCCTCAAGTTCTATTTGTCCTTCTTCCCACTCCCCAGACCCAAAAACTACAATCTCCATTTGTACCCGTGTCCAGCTCCTTCCTTTCAGGGTTCTAGATCCCTGGAGTCACTTTGGGTCTCATCTCATCCTGTCTCATCAACATTCATTCATGCAGTCATTCATCTGACTATTACTGCTTCCTCAAGAATGAACTCAGTTACCCACTCCTCAAGTAGCCTTTCCTGACTCTTCCCCACCCAAAGGCATTTGGTGTCCCTTCTTTATGCTTTAATTATATCCTATACTGTCATATTACTTATCTCATTGTACTATAATTTTCTGCTTATTTATCTGTTTCCTAGTAGGCTGAGCTCTTTTGGAGCAGGAATTGTGTCTGATACATCTTTGCATCTTCAGTACCAAACAATGACTTGGCATTTAGTAGGTACACTATAAATAACTTCTGACAGATCAACTAACAACATATGTTTGTTAAATCACTCAAGGAATGAACAAATATTGAGGTCATACTGAATTATCTTCCTGGTGTTAGTAGTGCCAGTGTAGGTCCTGAAGAACTTAGGTAACTTATAGAACTTCGCAATCACTAAGGTTCCTTTGGAACAAGATAACCATACAGTTCCCTACTCATTATCAGCAACTACTTACTGAGGGTCAACTATGTTCTAGGCACTCTTGTAAGAGTCCTAAGTACCATATCCTAGACACTTGTATACAGCAGTGTACAAAATAGACAAAAGGCTCTTCATTTATAAAGCTCAAATTCTAAAAAAAAATCATACAATAAGTAAAAATATAATGCATCAGATGATGAGAAGAACTATATTGAGAAATAAACCAGGGAATGGGGATTAAAGGTGAGTGTATAAGGATGGGGGCTACTGTTTGCAATTTTAATTATGGTGGTCTGGGAAGGTTTCACTAAGAAGGTGACATCTGAGTAAAGACCTGAAGGAAGTGAGGAAGAGAGCCTGGAGGATATCTGGGAGAAACACATTTCAGGTGGAGAGAAGATCAGATGCAAAGATTCTCAGCCAAGAATAAGTTTGGAGTGTTCAAATAAGAGCAATGAGGCCAGTGTGGCCCTATCCATAGTAAGCAAAGAGAAAATTCTAGATGAGGTGGGGTGGGTTAAAAGGATAACTGGCTGATATGCTAAGAATAAACTGAAGTGGGGCAAGGGGAGAAGTAAGGAGACTAGTTAAGAAGCTACTACAATAATTCAAATGAGAAAGAATGGTGGCCTAAACCAGAGTGGTGGCAATGGAGGTGATATGAGGTAGTAGGATTTTTGATATATTTTGAAGGCATTACTGAAATTACTTTTTGACCCATTAGATGTGGATGTGAGAGAGGTATAAGAAATGATTCCAAAGTTATCATCTTAAGCAAGTGGAAGGACAGAGTTACCATCAACTGAGATAGGGAACATTTTAAGCAGAGAAAGTTTAGGGGGAAAGATCAAGAGTTTGGTTTTAAACAAATTAATTTTGTAACATCTATCAGACATCTTAGTGAAAACACTGAGTAAGCAACTGATGGGGAGGTCTAGGTTAGGAAATTATATGTTTTGAGAACCAATTATAAATAAAACACCATGCTTTATACAGTGATGAGTTATAAAAGAAATGAAAGACAAACTCTAGAGTTCTAAGAGTACCATACTACTGTCTAACTGTTTATGTATTTTAAATTAGTACTTAAAACTAGCTGGATTAATGTTTAGAGGATTTTTTTAATTTTAAAAAGCCTTTTTAAAATACGTGGAAAAGTAGAAATTATTAGCAAGCACTTTATTTACAAAGAAAATCACTAAATTTCCCCCAAATGCATACTATCTAGTAGAGCTCCTTGCAGCTACATGTACATTTGCGTTCCAGTTTAAAAATTCCTCACTAAACCAAATAATCAAGTAAGAAAAAAGAAGTAAATCCAGTTTTAGTTGAAATTAGAAGATCAAGAGAAAAATTTCCTGTCTCAGCAACTGGATTAAGTGACAATTACTCAATTCACTAAATTTGAACACTGCTAATGTGTTAATGAACTGTCCTAACTTCAAGTCTTGAAGGCATGAGCAAAGCAGACAGACACCCAGGAAACACCCAGCAGAGAACTGAATGCCTAGAGGAATGACCTGCCCAATACTGGGAGCCTAACTCTGGGAGACTCTTCAGGACTTTGTATAAACATCAAATTGAGGCAAAATAACAAGCACAGCCTCTGATGATTGGTGGCAAGTTTTCTCAAAGATTCATGGGCCACTTGCACCAAAATCACCTGGAGATCTTGTTAAAATGTACCAAGATAAGGAGTGGTAATGCCCTGAGAGAATCCTCTGTAGTCAGTGATAAATAATTAAGATGATCTAATGGAGTGACTAGTAGTTACAATGCAGATTCTTAACCTTTTTTCAGGTCTAGTGAACCAGAATCTCTGAAGATGAAGCCCAGTGATCTACATTGCTAGGAAGCATTCCAGATGGTTTTTAGGTGCTCTAAAGGCTGAGAATCACTGATATAATGAAAATTTATTTTAGAAAAATAATTAAGAATGATTAAACAGTATTTCTCATATTATGAACTAGTTACAAAGTTATCTACTTGGGTATTAGAGTTAATTTATTAAGAAATGAATTTTTTTATGATCAAAAAAGATGTATGGACAAAATACTGCTGAGTCAGTTTACCCATTTGCTGAAAGATTTTACCTAAAAAGATGTTTGCTGTCTCCTATAACAGCTTTGAGGAATACATCCCAACCCGAGGTCAGGTAACAAAGAGGAGAGGGCTGAGTGATGAAGTTTCCAGGGTACCCTATCTCTTCTTGAGCTGGTAAAAAACAAACCTGCAGTATTCATTTTCATATATACTCATACGTGTACATATGGAGAGGTAGAGATGAACAACCCACAAAGTCAATTACTTACCAAAGGTATATATTAACCTATTCAAAAGTTAACCCATACAAAAGATTCGTAGGTTATAGATGATAGATTGACAGCTAAGATAGTCAGAAACTTCTAATGCTTATATTTACACATTCCTTTTCAAACAGAGAGAGATGTGTACTTGGGTACAGGATAATGAATGTGCATGCCCTGAGAGAATCCTCTGTAGTCAGTGATAAATAATTAAGATGATCTAATGGAGTGACTAGTAGCAAGTTTTTGTGTACTACTCAGACTAGACACTTGAAACTTGCCTAAGCAAGCATCTTAAATCTTCTCAAGGTGCACTGCCCTTGTCTATAAAATGGGGGTAATAACAGCCTTTCTTAATGCTATGGATAGACCTACAGATTATCATACTAAGTGAAGTAAGACAGACAGAGAAAGACAAATATCATACGATATCACTTATATGTGGAATCTAAAACATGATACAAATGAACTTCTTTACAAAACAGAAATAGACTGACAGACATAGAAAACAAACTTATGGTTGCCAAAGGGGAAAGGGGTGAGGAATAAATTAGGAGTTTGGGATTAGCAGATACAAACTACTATATATAAAATAAACAACAAGGTTGTACTGTATAACACAGGGAACTATGTTCGATATCTTGTAATAAACCATAATGGAAAAGAATATATATATACATATATATGTAACTGAATCACTTTGCTGTATACCAGAAACTAACACAACATTGTAAATCAACTATACTTCAATTTTTAAAAAATAAAAATAATAGTACCTTTCTCAGAGACTTTCATAAAGATTAAATGAGAAAATATATGGAAAAAATGGTTAACACCAGCACATACTAGGCACTCAATAAATGCTGGTTATCATTATTAGCCATTAGAACCTTCTGGAACAGATTAATAGGCAGCTGTGGAAGTATATGGATGAGCAGGAAAGAGATGTGATGTAAGTGGTTGTGACTGCAACCATACTTTAACCTTAACTTACTTTGTAGTGTATTACTCCCATGGTAATAATAAATTCCTTCCTATGTAATATACAGTATACATTCTCTATATCTCTTTACTGTAGCATTCTAAATTTCTTATACTTACAATATGGTACATCCTAAAAATTCAAGTTTGAGAAATACATTACTCACCCCTACAATGTTTGAGAGCCAAAAAGCATAATGGAACATAAAAATGTGAGTCAAACTGAAAAGATCAAATAGAAAATTAGCTTCCAAGCATATGTGCAAAAAGACCACAGAACTTAATTATAAATTATATATTTTAAGTTCAGTAATGCTACTTCGGAGATTTCTTTCTGAACCTTTCAAATGAAGTTTCATATATGTTAACATCTTGGCCATAATGGAACTGTGGGAAGATAGTTAACTCCCAATTATTTTTTAAAAGACCCCCATCCCAACTTTACCATGTTGCCCATAGGAATTCCCCATGTTGTATGCTGTTCCATCTTTTTCATAATGAGGATGTGCAGTTGCTCCATTCACAGCAATAAATTTGCTCCAGTCTACCTGCAAATTTCAGACCATACAGAGACTTAAATGTTACATGGGAAGATCTCTATTTAGACACATAGACAGTAAGGATGTGTCAAATATTTTAAAAATAAGATATAAAGCTACAGTTTAAGTCCTAATGTCTCACCTCTGAGAAATCAAAATTATTTTTCCTACTAAAGAAAAAGAAACTAAGACCAAAGAACAACAAAACCAAACAAAAACTCTACCACCACCACCAACAAAAAATAGACAAAAATGATTAGCCAGTACAAATTTTTTATTTTGCCCAAGATCACAGGAAAGTTCAAAAGAATAAGAATTAAAATTAAAATTCTGGCCCAAAGTTTTATTTTATCTTTAATTAATGTGTAACGTGAAGGCAGTATGGGTCTAGATAATCTCCAGTCCAGTTCTACCTGTAGCTAGGCAGAAAATGAATTGGCAAAAATAAGTCTGGCTATTGTAAATAGTGCTGCAATGAACATTGTGGTACATGACTCTTCTTGAATTATGGTTTTCTCAGGGTATATGTCCAGTAGTGGGATTGCTGGGTCATATGGTAGCAACCTAATGGATCAAGAGATGAATGGATAAAGAAGATGTGGCACATATATACAATGGAATATTACTCAGCCATAAAAAGAAATGAAACTGAGTTATTTCTGGCGAGGTAGATGGACATAGAGTCTGTCATACAGAGTGAAGTAAGTCAGAAAGAGAAAAACAAATACCGTATGCTAACACATATATAAGGAAGCTAAAATTTTTAAAAAATGGTTCTGATGAACCTAGAGGCAGGACAGGAATAAAGACGCACATGTAGAGAATGGACTTGAGGACACAGGGAGGGGGAAGGGTAAGCTGGGATGAAGTGAGAGAGTGGCATGGACATATATACACTACCAAATGTAAAATAGAGAGCTAGTGGGAAGCAGCCGCATAGCACAAGATCAGCTTGGTGCTTTGTGACCACCTAGAGGGGTGGGATAGGGAGGGTGGGAGGGAGATGCAAGAGGGAGGGGATACAGGGATATATGCATGCATATAGTTGATTCACTGTGTTATACAGCAGAAACTAAAACAACATTGTAAAACAATTATACTCCAATAAAGATGTTAAAAAAAGATTTAAAAAATAAGTCTGTACTACTCTATTTCTCCTTCGCCCTAGCCTTCAGACATTAGGACTAAGGAAGAAGAAGTCTAGAACTATCTTTAAGGAAAACCCCAACCCCACAGGCCATTCTAACCAGGACAGAGGGTACACAATGACATGAATCAGTGGGTAACTATGATTTTGTGTAAGGATCCAAATTTTCTTCAGATATTAGCTACTCTAAAAAGTATTTTGAATGGAGAGAAATTTTAGGGTTTATTATGTTCATTTTTAACCTATATTTTACCTTTTCTGTTTTTTCCAGGGTTTCAATGTCCACTTTATTCATGAAGTTGGTTTCCGTACTAATGTAATAATCACCCTTGTACTGCACGTAGTTGACATTGGTGTTGTCAGTAATTGCTGAAATCAAACCCCAGAGTTATTTAAACGCCACAACTTTCTCAAGGGAGAAAGGAGTTTAAACATCCTCTCATATCAAAAATATATATATTTCAATATTCATATTTGTATAGCTTGACATATATAATAATAATTTAAAGAACATCACTATCCCCTGCAAATTCTGAGCATATTAAAGGCTGCTTACCAGGCGGTTCAAATTTTGACATGAAACGTTCAAAAACATTCTTGCATGGATCAGGGAGAGCCAATGTGCCAAATTCTGAGATCACAATTCGGTCATGAACACTGTTGGCCTTATATGTATCACTCTGTAGAAACTTGCTCCTGTATGTCACTGTGCCCTTCTCCACCTTGAACTGGTGAAGTAAAGCCATTCCATCAAACCAGTGATTGTACCTTTAAACAGGAGCAAAAATAGAAAAATAAATGTTAGGAAGATAACCATGGGGTCAAAATGAGAGATTTCAAATACAGAAATAAGGAAATGGGCTGGGTTCCCAGCAGAACCTGCTCAGTCAAAGAACTTGAAATTAAGGGTTGATAGCTTTTGAGTATATCCTGGAGTACAACAATGAAAGAGCAACTTACATTCTCTTGACCCTTAACCCTTATCAAAAAGCTCACATATCAGAGGGCTAAAGAAAAACCCAAAGCTGGTGACGCCTAAGATAATTCTGTCTTTAACCTATAGCCAAGATATCAGCATATGGAATGCTTGACATTTCTCAAATTAAAATGGATTCCAAAACTTTTAGAGATAGTTATCTTCATATCTTATACATATTACGTTTTCTATTTATTTAAAGTTTTTTCAAATTTATCAAAACTATGCTAAAGTAAGCAAGTAAGATGACTATCCTTACTGGATAATCATTTTTGTCCATATAATTACACTATAGAAATGATGTATCTAAATGATGGAAAATCAAAACACTGTAAGGAAAAGTTTGTGCTTTGCTTTTAAAAGGGTTTAATATTATTTAGTCTTTTCTCTCATATGCTTGACAGATTGAACACTTAATGTCTTCAGCATGAATAACAAGCTAAAAGGCTTGGTCTTCTCTTAAAGGCTTGTCTTAAAAGGCTACGGTCTTGAAAGCAGGGATTCAAAGAGATATTTGTACACCCATCTTACAGCAGCATTATTTACAGTAACCAAAAGGTGGAAACAACCCAAGCATCCATCAGCTCAAAAACAGTATAAACAAAATTTAACATACAACGGAATATTATACAGCCTTAAAAAGGAAAGAAATTCTGTCACATGCTATAACATGGATAAACCTTAAGGACACCGTCTAAATGAAATAAGCCAGTCACAAAAGACAAATACTATATGATAGCACTTACATGAGATATCTAAAGTAGTCAAATTCACAGAAACAGAAAGTAGAATGGTAGTTACCAGGGGCTCAGGGGAGGGGGAAATGGAGAGCTATTGTTTAATGGGTATAGAGTTTCAGTTTCTCAAGATGAAAAAGTTCTGAAGATCTGTTTCACAACACTAACCTGTACATTTAAATATGGTTGAGTTGGCAAATTTTATGTGTTTTTTACCACAATTTTTTTTAAACTGCAGGAAATAAAGGGGGTTTTTTAAGGCCCTCTTTATGCAGTGATTTGAGATGACATCTTTATAATTTTATCATTTTTGATATGAGAGGATGTTTACACTGCTTTCTCCCTCAATTTTATTGAGTTTATAAACTCAATTTCCATAAGTTCTTGGGTCCATTTCTGGGCTTTTTATTCTGTATCACTTGTCTATTTGTCCATTCATGCATCAATATCACAATGTTTTAATTATAGTCTTTATAGTATATTTTAACATCTGATAGGGCTAGTCCCCACCCCTCTCTGAGAATTTTCTTTTTTAGTGTTTTCTTGACTATTCTTGCATATTTATTTTTCCACATGAACTTTAGTATTCATTTGTCTAACTTCCTTTAAAAACTGGAATTTTTATTAAGATTGTATTAAATTTAAAAATTAACTTAGGGAGAACTGACATGTTTGTGATGTTGAATCATCCATCCTATTCAAGAACAGAGGATCTTTCTATTTGTGTCTTTTAGGAGTGTTTGAAAGTTTGCACATTTCTTGTTAAACTCATTTCTGAGCATTTACTCTTCTTTGTTGCTATTTTAAATGAGGTTTGTTCCTACCATTATGCCCCCTAACTGGTTATTACTTGTGTATATGAAAGCTAGTGATTTCAGTATGTTAATTTTACATCCTGTTACCTCACCTTTTATTTGTTTGTGTTACTTTGTCATTAATTCTCTGCAGCTTTCCATGTTTACTTTACTAATCCGTGTGCCTCTAATTAATTTCTTTAGTCTAATTGTATTGGCTACATCTGGTTAAATAGAAGTGAAGATAGTAGCCATCCTTTCCTTGTTTCTGCTTTAGAAAAAAACTTGTAATGTTTCCCAATTAATATTACTGGTTTTAGGACTAAAATGAAAATATCTTAATTTATATCTGTGTGTAGATATATACATGTATATATACATATACATGTATATATATATATACACACACATATACTCACATATATAAATATATGTATATATAAAATACATATATAGGGCTTCCCTGGTGGCGCAGTGGTTGAGAGTCCGCCTGCCGATACAGGGGACGCGGGTTCGTGCCCCGGTCCAGGAAGATCCCACATGCCGCGGAGCGGCTGGGCCCGTGAGCCATGGCCGCTGATCCTGCGCTCTAGAGCCTGCGAGCCACAACCACTGAAGCCCGTGCGCCTAGAGCCAGTGCTCTGCAAAGACAGAAGCCACTGCAATGAAAAGTTCACGCACCGCAACGGAGAGTAGCCCCCGCTCGCCACAACTAGAGAAAGCGCACGTGCAGCAACGAAGACCCAACACAGGCAAAAAAAAAAAAAAAAAAATATATATAAATATGTATGTATGTGTGTATATATATATGTACAAAATCATGTTAAGAAAGTATCCATCAAGTCCTACTATCTTGAGTATTTTTATGAGGAATGGATGTTGAATTTTGACAAACATTTTATTAGCATTTATGGAGAAGATTATGATTATGACTATGATTATGATTATTTTTCTTGAGATCTATTAACATGGTAGATGACAGTAATGGATTTCCAAATAATGAACTTATCTTGCATTCTTGGAATTAATCCTACTTAATTATAGTGAATTATATGTTTAATGTAATGTTGGATTCTGTTTGTTAAGAAAATATTTATTAGTATTATATTAGTACTATATATTTTGTATTTTTATGGATATTCATAAATAATATAAATAATTGTCTTCTTTTTTGTAACAACTTTATCATGTATAGATATCAATATTACACTTGCTTCATAAAAAGAAGTGGGAAACTTCCCTTCATTTTCAATCCTTTAAAATAATCTATAGAGCACTGAAACTATCTGATATTTGAAGGCTTGGTAGAATTTCCCTGTGAAATAATCTGGGCTGACTGCTTTTTTAAGAAGCAGTTTCACAATAAGTTTCTTGTTTTCTTCTAGAGAAATTGGTCTGTTTAAACTTTCTACCTCTATCAATTTTGGTAATCTGTATGTCCTCAGGGAATTATCCATTTCCTTGAGGTTTTCAAATGTATTTGCATAGAGGCCCACAGAATCTTCTATAATTTTTTATCTGTTTCAATGGCTTCTTTTTCATTGTCATTTCTTTCTTTTCTTCTTTTCTTTTCTATTTTTCTTTTTCTTTTCTTTTTTTTTGGCCACACCATGCGGCTTGTGGGATCTTAGTTCCCTGACCAGGGATCAAACCCATGTCCCCTGCAATGGAAGTGCAAAGCCCTAACCATTGGACTGCCAGGGAATTCCTTCATTGTCATTGCTTTCTCCCTTTTTGCTTGATAACATTAGCTAGTGGTTTCTCACTCTATTTTGGTAATTTTTTATCAAAAAACATTTAAAACAAACTAGTTTCAATAATTATTGTTATTCTGGTCTAAATCCCAAGAAAATCATGATACATAGAGCCAAACACAATACTCTGTGTATAAACTCAGACACTCAGCTTCCTCATTTAAGATATTTCATATTCTTTTCTTTCTTTCTTGTTTTTATTTGTTACCACTTCAAATTGCTGACTTCCACTGAGCTGTCAAGCAAAACCCCTAATTTTTAATACATTCTGCTGTTAAACCAATCTCTTCCATCTTCATTCTCGTAATAACTGGTTTTGTTGGTCCATATTTACCTTTAATAAATTTTAACTTGTTAAATTCCATCTCACAAGATCCTTCTAGACCCTGTCATTCTATGCATTCATTTATTCAAATCAACCAACATTTTTTGAGTCCCTACTATCTACCAGGCATTGTCCAAGCCCAGCAATTACAGGCATGTAACTAACTATAATACAAAATGATTACTGCAACAATGGAGAAGTGTTAAAAAACGTTATCTATGCACAGGAGCAACAGGATGGAAGGATGAGGTTATCAGGGAAAGATCAAGAGGAAAGAAGACATTTGGCTGGTCCTTTAAGGATGTTTGCCAACTGGAGAAGAGTAGAAGGGTATCCTAGTGAGAGGTAATAAAAATAAAAAATAAAAAAAAAGGGAGAGCCTGAAGGCATATGGTATCTTGGAGGAATAGCCAGTAAACAAATTAGTGTGTAGACAGAGCCGTCAGTGGCAGGCGATGATGATGGAGAAACGGGTCAGCACAAGACCTACCAGCACTTAAATTTAAGGCTTAAAGAACTTCAACAGGAAAGCATAAAGTTTTGGAACAGGAAAGTGAAACTGTGAGACTCGTATCTTAAGAAGGTCACTCTGGACACAGAGTAGAAGATGGGACAGAAAGAGGAGCATTTAGGCAATAATACAAGTGAGGAAAGATAAGAGACTAAACTGAAGCAGTACAGTTAGAAAGGAACAAATAGCAGAAATAAGTCAGAGATGACTGACAAGAGGTAGGCAGTGATAAAAAGAGAGAGTCCAAAAAGTCACACCTGAATGGATGGTGATGCTTTAACTGAGACAGAGAATACATGAAGAGCAAGTATTGGGGAAAAGCAAACAGTTCAGTTTTGAACAAGAGTCTGAGCCATTTGCAAAACATCAGGGTAGAGATGTTCTGCAGCCAGCTGGCAAAATACAGGTCTAGAGCACAAGACATGGGTGTGGGGTGGGAGAGAGATGTTTGAGAGCATCTGTGTGTGACAGACATAGCCATAGGTGCAAATGGGATAATAACACCATCTACTGAGCACTTACTACATGCCAGGTACTGTGCTAGGCACTTCACCACATCTTTTCATATATATATATAGTGTGTGTGTGTATAGAGCTGACCCTTGAACAACATGAGTTTGTACTGCGTGGGTCCACTTATACACAGATTTTTTCAGTAGTAAATACTGTGGTACTACATGATCCACAGTTGGTTGATGCAGAACCACAGATGTGAAGCAACCATGGGTATAAAGGGCTGACTATAAGTTATATGCAGTTTTCCCACTATGCAGAGGGCTGGGGCCCCTAACCCCCAAGTTGTTCAAGGGTCAAATATATAAATATTTATCCCCCGGCTTCACATTGATTAGAGATGTGGAACTACTATTACCATATTACAGATGTGGAAACCATGGTTCAGAGCAGCAACAAGTCCAGGGTCACAGGACAGGTAAGTGGCAGAACAAGGATCTCAACCCCGTGATGACTCCAAATCCTGGGATCTACAACACCCCCAAAAGTAAGGTGAACCAAAAGAAGTTATTTTGGCAGGAAAGGGAGTGGAGAGAGAGGGCACTGAGGGAAAGAAGAGAATGAAAATGCCCTGAATGCCCATCCTTGTCAGCCACCGAATGAAGCACTTTGTATGCTTTATCTCCTTTAATCATCATATCCAGTCATTAAAATTGATTTTATTAGCCCCATTTTTCATGTGGAAAACCTTGCTCAAGATCATAGTGCTGATAAGTGGTGGAAATGAAATCTGAACCCACACCATCTTACTCTAAAGAATGTATTACTTCTACTATAGCAAAGAAAGCATACAATGAGAGAAAAGTAGGGAATGCTCAGGTCAGAGGCTGGGGTATATCAACATTAAAGGGGCAGTGAAGTGAGCAGCAAAAGAAATTATTTTAGAACATGCAATCAGAGAGACAGAAGAAGAATCAAGAGAAAGTGTTATGTGGGAATCCAGGACCAGAGAATGCTAAGACGGGTAGTCAAAAAGGTCAAATGTTATAGAAAAGTCAGGCTGAGGACTGGAAAACCCATTTCATTTACATTTAAGAGGTTTTGGTGACCTTTTTGAGAACTGATAGCATGCACAGTGGGGTGAAGTCAGATGGCAGTGAACTGAGAAGACCTCAGGAAGGAGGAAAACAAATAGTGAGAGGAGGAGAGAGGGTATTTGCTGGTGAGGAAGCTGGGAAGGAATGAGGGTTTTTTAGGATGAGAGGACATTTGCAGGCTGATATGAGGGGTTAGTGAAGCAGAAACAGATACAAGGGGAGGAGCATGAATGAGGAGGGAAGAGGGCCGCTTCCTCTGATGATGATGAGAGGCAGGAGTGGGTACCTCTGTGGGGAGACGGGGAGGTGGGGAAGACGGCAGCTGAAGGAGCTCAAATCCAAATACCCCTCTATCCATTATAAAGTAGGCAGGTCTACCTGTTGAGAGTGAAAGGGACAGAGAGAGTGACGGAGGCTTCAGGAAAGGGACCCTGTGGGAAGCTGGAAAGAGCTAAAGATTTCCTGGCAGCACCAAGGACTCAGCTGGGGCTGGAAATCATAATTTTGTAACTGAATCAATCCACAAGGTTCTGTGTTTCCTCTAGAAGTGCTAAGCAGGCCTGGGCCCTGAGTGGAGGAAACCAGAAATAGGCTAATATAGGACCAGAAATGGTCAGAGGAGAGGCAGAGATCGTTAAGGCAAAGGAAGTGAGGATGGTGATGAGAGTGTATTTGAAGGGATTGATCATGGAATCTGCACCTGGGAGAAGAAACTAAATGAAAGCTGATAAACTGAGAAGATGGAGAAGAGTAAGGAGAAGAGAACTTGATGTGATTGAAAATAAGTTTCATGGGAATGGAGGAGTGTTGAAAGTGGGGCTTTGAGCACCGAGTGGAGTTTCAGAGTTCACGATTTCAGGGGTAGGGCAATTCTGTGGAATAAGATTCAGGATGTGGCCTCAGTACGTGGCCTTAGTGAAGTGGCAAAGAGGGGGAAAAATCATTGCAGTGGGGACAGTCAAGGAATTACAAGGCTGGAGTGTCTTCATCGTGGATCCTGAAGTCATTCCAGAAGAGTGGTAAATAGTAAAATGCTGAGGATATTTACTATTCTGCCCAGATTCATATGATTTTAAAAACTGATAAGCATGCCTTCAATGCAATCATTGATAAAAAGTTTTTAATTAAAGAAAGGCCTTTGTCATGTCACTACTATGTCTGCATGTTGATCTTTTCAGTGGCATCTAACAAAGAGATCAGAGATTCACAACTACGTGAGGCTATTCTTTTCCACAGGTTAAGAGTCACATTGACTTCAGGTCTCTACCTCTCCCTTTAAATCTAATTTGGGATCTCGAAGATGGCAGAGTAGAAGGACATGCATTCACCCCTTCTTGCAAGAGCACTGGAATCACAACTAACTGCTGAGCAACCATCGATGGAAAAACACTGGAACCTACAAAAAGGATACCTTACATCCAAAGACAAATTAGAGGCCACAGTGAGATGGTAGGAGGGGTGCAATCACAATAGAATCAAATCCCATACCCGCTGGGTGGCAACCCACAGACTGGAAAGCAATTATACCACAGAAGTTCTCCTGCTGAGTGAAGGTTCTGAGCCCTGCGTTGGGCTTCCCAGCCTGGGGGTCCAGCAATAGGAGGAGGAGTCCCCAGAAAGTCCAGCTTTGAAGGCCAGCGGGATTTGATTGCAGGACTTCCACAGGAATGGGGGAAATAGGAACTCCACTCTTGGAGGACACACACAAAGTCTTCTTCTCACCAGGACCCAGGGGAAAAATCAGTGACCCCATAAGAGACTGAGCCAGACTACCTACTAGTATTGGAGGGTCTCTTGCAGAGGCAGGGGACAGCTGTGGCTCACTGTGGGGACAAAGACACTGGCAGCAGCAGTTCTGGGAAGTACTCATTGGTGTGAGCCCTCCTGGAGGCCGCCATTAGCCAAGAGAATTCAGCACCACCAGACCAGCTTTGCAACAAATGCTAAAGGAACTCCTCTAGTCAGGGCAGAGACCAGAAACTTAAAATAACCTTGTACATATATAGACTGCTATATCAAAACCTCATGGGAACAGCAAGCCCCAAAACTACAATAGATAGACACACACAAAAGAAAAAGCAACCCAAACACTACACTAAAGATGGTCATCAAACCACAAAAGAAGAGAACAAAAGAGGAAGAGAAGAAAAAAGACTTACAAAACAAACCTAAAGCAATTAAGAAAATGGCAATAGGAACATACATATCAATAATTACCTTAAATGTAAATGAATTAAGGGACTTCCCTGGTGGCGCAGTGGTTAAGAATCCACCTGCCAATGCAGGGGATGTGGGTTCAAGCCCTGGTCTGGGAAGATCCCACATGCCGCAGAGCAACAAATCCCATGCACCACAACTACTGAGCCTGCGCTCTACAGCCCACAAGCCACAGCTACTGAGTCTGCGCACCACAACTACTGAAGCCCGTGCACTCTAGGGCCTGTGTGCCACAACTACTGAGCCAATGTGCTGCAACTACTGAAGCCCGCAAGCCTACAGCCCATGCTGCACAATGAGAAGCCACTGCAATGAGAAGCCCGCACACTGCAACAAAGAGTAGCCCCCACTCACCGCAAATAGAGAAAGCCCACACACACCAACGAAGATCCAACACAGCCAAAAATAAATAAAAATTTTTTTAAATGTAAATGAATTAAATGCTCCAAACAATCCTGCAGTACTAAGAGGGAAGTTTATAGTAATACAACCTTACCTCAAGAAACAAGAAAAATCCCAGATAAACAACCTAACCTTACATCTAAAGGAACTAGAGAAAGAAGAACAAACAAAACCTAAGTTCGTAGAAGGAAAGAAATCATAAAGATCAGAGCAGAAATAAATGAAATAAAAATGAAGAAAACAGGGCTTCCCTGGTGGCGCAGTGGTTGAGAGTCCGCCTGCCGATGCAGGGGACACGGGTTCGTGCCCCGATCCCGGAAGATCCCACATGCCGCGGAGCGGCTGGGACCGCGAGCCATGGCCGCGGAGCCTGTGTGTCCGGAGCCTGTGCTCCGCAACGGGAGAGGCCACAGCAGTGAGAGGCCCGCGTACAGCAAAAGAAAAAAAAAAAAAAAATGAAGAAAACAATAGCAAAGATCAATGAAACTAAAAGCTGGTACTTTGAAAAGATGAATAAAATTGATAAACCTTTAGCCAGACTCATCAAGAAAAAAGCGAGGGGACTCAAATCAATAAAATTAGAAATGGAAAAGGAAAAGTTACAACTGACACCACAGAAATACAAAGGAGCATAAGAAACTACTACAAACAACTGTATACCAAGAAATGGACAACCTGGAAGAAATGGACAAATTCTTAGAAAGGTACATTATCCCAAGACTGAACCAGGAAGAAATAGAAAATATGAACAGGCCAATCACAAGCACTGAAGTTGAACTTGTGATTAAAAAACTCCCAACAAACAAAAGTTGAGGCCTGATGGCTTCAGAAGTTCTACCAAACATTTAGAGAAGAGCTAACACCTATCCTTCTGAAACTCTTCCAAAAAATTGCAGAGGAAGGAGAGCTCCCAAACTCATTCTATGAGTCTACCATCACCCTGATACTAAAACCAGACAAAGATACCACAAAACAAGAAAATTACAGGCTAATATCACTGATGAACATAAGACGCAAAAATCCTCAACAAAATACTAGCAAACAGAATCCAACAACACCTTAAAAGGATCATACACCATGATCAAGTGGGATTTATCCCAAGGATGCAAGGATTTTTCAGTATACACAAATCAGTTAATATGATACTCCACATCAACAACCTGAAGAATAAAAACCATATGATCATTTCAATAGATTCAGAAAAAGCTTTTGACAAAATTCAGCACCCATTTATGATAAAAACTCTTCACAAAGTGGGCATAGAGGGAACATACCTCAACATAATAATGGCCATAAACGACAACCTACAGCTAACATCATACTCAATGGTGAAAAGCTGAAGGCATTTCCTCTAAGATCAGGAATAAGACAAGGATGTCCACTCTCACCACTTTTATTCAACATAGTTCTGGAAGTCCTAGCCATGGCAATCAGAAGAAAAAGAAATAAAAGGAATCCAAATTGCAAAAGAAGAAGTTAAACTGTCACTGTTTGCAGATGACATGACACTATACATAGAAAATCCTAAAGATGTCACCAGAAAAATACTAGAGCTCATCAGTGAATTTGGTAAAGTTGCAGGTTATAAAATTAATACACAGAAATCTCTTGCATTTCTATACACTAACAACAAAAGACCAGAAAGAGAAATTAAGGAAATAATCCCATTTACCATTGCATCAAAAAGAATAAAATACCTAGATATAAATCTACCTAAGGAGGCAAAAGACCTGTACTCTGAAACCTATAAGACGCTGATGAAAGAAATCAAAGATGACACAAACAGATGGAAAGATATGCCATGTTATTGGATTAGAAGAATCAATACTGTGAAAATGACTATACTACTCAAGGCAATCTACAGATTCAATGCAATCCCTATCAAATTACCAATAGCATTTTTCACAGAACTAGAACAAAAAATCTTAAAATTTGTATGGAGACAAAAAAGACCCTGAATAGCCAAAGCAATCTTGAGTTAGAAAAATGGAGCTGGAGAAATCAGGCTTCCTGGCTTCAGACTATACTGCAAAGCTACAGTCATCAAAATAGTATGGTACTGGCACAAAAATAGAAATATAGGTCAATGGAACAGGATAGAAAGCCCAGAAATAAATCCACTCACCTATGGTCAATTAATCTACAACAAAGGAGGCAAGACTATACAATGCTGGAAAGACAGTCTCTTCAACAAATGGTGCTGGGAAAACTGGACAGCTATATGTAAAAAAAAATGAAATTAGAACATTCTTTAACACCATACACAAAAATAAGCTCAAAATGGATTAAAGACCCAAATGCGAGACCGGACACTATAAAACTCTTAGAGGAAAACACAGGCAGAACACTCACAGCAATATTTTTTTTTGATGCATCTCCCAGAGTAATGGAAATAAAAACAAAAATAAACAAATAGGATCTAATTAAACTCAAATGTTTTTGCACAGCAAAGGAAACCATAAACAAAACAAAATGACAACCCACAGATTGGGAGGAAATATTTGCAAATGATGTGCTCAACAAGGGATTAGTCTCCAAACTTTACAAACAGCTCATGCAGCTTATATCATCAAAACAAATTACCCAATCAAAAAATGTGCAGAAGACCTAAATAGACTTTTCTCCAAAAAAAACCATATAGATGGCCAAAAGGCACATGAAAAGATGTTCAACATCGCTAATTATTAGAGAAATGAAAATAAAAACTACACTGAGATATCACTTCACACCAGTCAAAATGGCTATCATCAAAAAGACTACAAACAATAAATGCTGGAGAGGATATAGAGAAAAGGGAAACCTCCTACACTGTTGGTGGGAATATAAAATGGTATAGCCACTATGGAGAACAGTATGGAGGTTCCTTTAAAAACTAAAAATAGAGCTACCATATGATCTTGCAATACCACTCCTGGGCATATATCTGGAGAAAAACATGGTCCAAAAGGATACATGCACTCCAATGTTCATTGCAGCACAGTTTACAATAGTCAAGATATGGAGGCAACCTAAATGTCCATCGACAGAGGAATGGATAGAGAAGATGTGGTACATATATACAATGGAATATTATTCAGCCATTAAAAAGAATGAAATAATGCCATTTGCAGCAACGTGGACAGACCTAGAGATTATCATACTAAGTGAAGTAAGTCAGACAGAGAAAGAGAAACATCATGTGATATCACTTATATGTGGAATCTAAAAACAAATGAACTTATTGAGAAAAGAGAACGAGACTCACAGACTTAGAGAACGAACTTATAGTTACCAGGGGGGAAGGGTGGGCAAGAGGGGCAGTTAGGGAGTTTGGGATTGACATGTACACACAGCTATATTTAAAATGGATAACCAACAAGGATCTACTATATAGCACAGTGAACACTGCTCAATATTATGCAACAACCTAAATGGGAAAAGAATTTGAAAAAGAATAGACACATGTAAATGTATAACTGAATCACTTTGCTGTACACCTGAAACTATCACTATCACAACGTTGTTAATCAACTACATTCCAATATAAAATAAAAAGTTAAAAAAAAAGAAATGCCCCCCAAAATGTTTGCAAGTGAATTCTATTAAAAAGACATGAAAGATATGAATGAGACTCAGGGGTCCACAAAAGAGAAAGTTGTATATTATGATAACAAAAATAACTGAGGATGCCTTTTAGAAATAAAAAAGAAAAGTCTCCCATGAAAATAAATAAGTAAATCTAAGTTGGGAGCCAAACCACTAAACTAAGCCTCAATTTGCCTTCTCTTCAACTTGAAGATACCTGTACTTCTCACCCAAGAGGCAGGCAAGACCTTGTTCTTGCTATAAATGCCTACTGCTGGCTCTGAAAAAAAAAAAAATTGATTTGAAGGACGAAGTAGACACTTATGTGGACCAACCACACCGCCCATTTTCCTTCCCCCACAAAGATCTTCATCTTAAAAGAGGCCTGTGGTGCAATCCCAGGCCCTGAGTAGCTCTGCTACTTGGTTTTACAATTGACTAAAGCTGCTCCTGTAGCAGATGAAATACCATGTGATTTTTGTAAGAGGCTGTTACCCTCTGGGCAGTGGACTAGTAGTTTTATTTTTCTTTTCCTCCTCCTCTTCCTTTTTGCTTCATAATCTTTTTTCAAATTATAACTTTTATGAAATCCAGATAAAAATAGAGAAATGTAGAGCTACTCTGTTAGGGCTAATGGGGGGTGTCCATAGGTCAGTTCAGTCACTTTCTTTTTTTCTACCTCCAAATCAGTCCCCTACTTTCCCAGCCCCCCAGCCATTACCCTAAGCATTTAAAGTAACTTCTTAAGGGCTTCTTGCAGCAGCTGGTTGGGGAGGGGTAGGGCGGTGGAAGAACATTGCATTTTCTTCCCTTCTAGCAGTGGCATTTTAAAAGTCTAATATTCAGTAAAGACAATATGCAACAGGTTCAGC